>NC_073721.1:111457677-112075809 GCF_023634155.1 Falco peregrinus
AGCTACAATACCAGCTTTCTTTGAGGTACTGTCACCAAATTAAGCAGAAACAAGTGAAGAGGAAGTATTAGAAAGTGTTGTAGAGAAAAGAAACGGTGTGTCTTTGCTCCACAGAACATTCTGCCTTTTAAAGTATGTTCTGATGTGGGGTGACAACAAATGTTGAGTTGTCCTTTAGGACACAAATAGGTTGTTTTTCAGCTAATTCTTTGTCCTCAAGTAGGCCAGATAATTTTAACAGTAGTTCAAGTACTATAGTGACTTGTGCTTGAATGTGCGTCAGATTTTGCCCATCTCCCATCTGTATCAGGATAACGAGGAAGAGGACAGGATTTCTGTCACAATCTTAAATATTTAGCTCGGAGTTTGACAAAATACAGCATGTGAGTTTTAAATACTTACCTCAGACAAGGCTTATCTTTTGGTGGAACGGGAAAGAAGATTGCCTTGTGAAGGAATCAAGAACTGAAAGGTTGGGCGCTTCGGGGTTTTAGTTTTTGGTTTTTTAAAACAGCAGTGTTTTCCCCATCATTTCCCACTGTCATTACCGTTACAAAGTGCCATCTCTCCTTAAATTATTTGCATGCTTGTGTACAAATTAATCTCTACTGTGAACTCTGCTGACTGGGGGGAATTCCTCCTGCAGTGACTTTGCTCTAGTGTTTTTGTTGCAAAGATAATTTTCTGTTGAGGGGGAAAAACTGGCATCATTTTTTCCCCCTCACTTTTGCTCTTTTTGTTATTCTTCTCCAATGCATTAGAATCCCCCCGGGATTATGAGCATTTTAGATGATGTGTGTGCCACAATGCATGCGGTGGGAGAAGGAGCTGACCAAACACTGCTTCAGAAACTCCAGATGCAGATTGGGACTCATGAACATTTCAACAGCTGGAACCAGGGATTTATCATTCATCATTATGCTGGGAAGGTAATGGAAGTCGTCGCTGAATTCTGCATAGTGTATTTATAAAGAAAAAGAACAGTAGGCGGGGGGAGCCCTGTAGGTGGCTATTCTGGTTTTTAAATAGCCAGATTATCTCAGGAGACAGTGTCCTCCTCCCACAGCGTAGGGAGCTTGGAACAAACATGCCCCAACATATGTACCCTTACTTGGGAGAGCGGAGTCAAGGCCTTGTGGCGATCAAACATGCTAACCAGAACTTAAGAGTAAATGTAATAAATAAATAAATGCCTCTAGTGTTTTATTAATTATAATCTTAATTGTTGGTTACAGTAGCAGTAAATGTAAAGAATTCAGACATAAAGATGATGCTTAGGTGATGATGTACCAATAAAACTGGGAATATAACATACAGTTCTATCTTCTTTGGGTATTTTTCTTAGGCTATTCATGATTTCCTGCAGTTGTAGTTAATAACAGTATATACTCTCACTATGCAAAAAATTTTCTTCAATGAACTTCAGTATTAAATTCATTTGTGTCATATTCGATTCACTAGCTCCATAACAGTCTTTTTCACTGAATTTAAGTATATGGATGAAATTCCTTTATGTTTGTTTTGAAAGAGTTAACTAATATATGCAAGGATTTAGTGATTGGCATAGTATCTTGAAGTTATACCAGACTAAGCAAAAAGTTCAGAACAGCTACTGATGGGGACAGAATTTAAATTTTCTTTAATAATTGGGTTCTCAACTTACCACAAACAATCAATTTCCACCTTGGCCCAGGTATCTTATGATATGGATGGATTCTGCGAGAGAAATCGGGATGTTCTTTTCATGGACTTGATTGAACTCATGCAGAGCAGTGATTTGTACGTAAGCAAAACTTGCTTAAAGCTAGGAATAACGCGTTAGTTCAGATGGATGCAGAGGGCCTGGCTTCTCTGCTTTGCAACTTGTGAACTTACTTGTGTAAAAGTGGAAATAAAACATCACTGCAGTGGAACTGTATCACTTCCATTGTATTGACCTTCATTTTCTGCAAATCTGAATAAGTAAGGTACTGCAGTGTCAGGATCAAACGGTATAACGGCCACCGTTTGTTTGGCCTCGAACAAGGCCATCAGTGAGTCAGCATTCTCTCAAAGCAGGCACTTGTTTAATGTACAAAGTAACTTTTTTCTGTTTGTTATGTATTTTAATTAATTGACGCTTACTTTTTAAGAATTGCATTATTCGAGTCTATAGAAATCAGGTATCACGTCTTCCGAGGCTCACTAAAATAGCAAGGGAGCTCTGTGAGAAATGAAGCTCATGGAAAATACTAATCTTAAAATAGATTTGATATAACTCCAGATTAATAGAAATAGCTATTTATATTCTGTTCAACTATCAACTTTTACAGCATGTTCCTTGACACTCCTGCATTGAACTGTCTCTCTATGTCAACACTATTTTATTAACTCTTTCCTAGGCCTTTTATAAAGGCTCTGTTTCCTGAGAATCTTCAAGTGGACAAGAAGGGCCGTCCTACCACTGCGGGCAGTAAAATCAAAGTATGTCTAGTTTTGCTGTGTTAGTATGTGCATATATGTGTGTGTGTTTGGATACCTAAAAAAGAAAAGTAGTCTTTGCTGGTTTTTACTGTCCAGACATTTTTAAAGATAGATATCAGGAGGCTCTTGATTGCAAAGTGATGCATTCAGCTGTTAGAATCACGTCTTGCCCAGCATCGCTGCTCATTAAATGTTTTGTTCAGCTGCATTCTGCTGCAGTGAATTTTCCAAATGAGCAATTGATGGTAGCGGTAATAGTACTTGCGTGTGCATAATGAATGAGTCCCTTCACTCAACCACTTGATGTCCTACAATTAACTACAGATAACTGGTCTCTTTGTAGCGCAGAAATGCAGCGGGGCCTGATCCAACAGCCACTGAAGTCAGCAGAAGTCTTTCTACTGACCATAATGCGAGCTGAACAAGGCAGCAAGTGTTAGAAGGCGAGCATCTTTTCCAAGACTGGTTGTAAAATATACGCTTAGATGACACACTTGCAGACTTTGCAGATTGATATTTTACCAAGCTCTTTCCCCACATTTCACCCTGGTAGTCAAGTTCACCTGATGCATTCCTTTGTCACTCCGTGTTCTTATATAATAGTTTAAATACATTAAATAGCTGGAGGTAGTGGTGCCTTCTGTTTACTTATAAATTTTTCATGAGGTGCATATTATCCCAAGACACTTTGGTTGTTCTGGAGAAAGACCAAAGTCAACTGGATCCAGTCAACTGAATCAGCAGCAGATGGTTGGTAATTTTTAGAGTTCTCTCACCGGTTTCCCTGTTCAGTTCAGATCCTGTTGTTTTCCCTCAATTTTACAGAAACAAGCAAATGACCTTGTTGGCACCCTGATGAAGTGTACGCCCCATTACATCCGCTGCATCAAACCAAATGAAACAAAGAAGTCTCGAGACTGGGAGGAGAGCAGGTATGGATAAGCAGAGCATGTGATGAGAAACGGTGCTAATAGGCAAAAAAAGCCGCACAAATTTGTAATTTGTAATCGTACAACCAACAGACAAACAGAACCAGATACTCTAAAACCTTCAGGAACGAAATGTGGCATGGCCTCTCCTGAACTTTGAAGATAAGCTGTGGTCACTTGGTCTAAATCAGCAGTTCGTATGTGCAGTTCTTAGCTTTTCTCCCATCAGTTAAGAATAATCAACATCTGCGTAACAACACAATTGGTATATTACTCAGTTTTCCACATAGAATTTGCACACCAAATACATTATACATCAGTTCTGACTGGTGCTTCTGATAACAGCTTCTATTGGGTAGCTAAAAAGCCAGCAGGATGTCTGTATCTGCTTTTATGCATCAAACTTACCAGAAGTCTCTCTAGCCAAGAATATAGAAGGTTCCTTTTTTACTTCTTGACTTTTAACTTTCATTAGCCGGCTCTTTAAAGAGAAGTCATTAGAATATCATATCAGGTGGTTAGATGGACATTAAAAAGATGTCTGAGTCATCAGTTTGGTTTATCACCTGTGGTTTAAGGCATCTTTAACCATGCAATGCTTTATAGCATCTTCCTAGTATCTGAAAAAAGATAATCTTTTTTTTTTTTTTTTTTTATTTTATTTTTGCATGGAGGTAGGGGATCAGTATGGTGTGTATACTATGTGAGGTCTTAATAATAGGTAACATTTATTACTATATACCAAATACTTTTGGTATTGGTAAAAGTGCTGATAAAGCAACTTTTTTTTTTTTTTTTAGTTTTTTGTCCTAGTGAAACAACTTGCCAAGTGTGATAAAAAGCATTCTTGATGGCACTAGCACCCGGGCAGGACTCCCTTCCTGCCATTTGGCATGCCGGTGGGTGCACTCACGTGCGGGTGTAGAGAACTTACTGCAACCACAGTTGGGGCTGCCCTTGAAAGTGTCCTTCAGTAAAGGCAGACCCCCTTTCTCTAGCTTTTTCACCCCTGAAAACCCTACTGCGCCACGCTTGATTTTCCTCTGGCACTGGGGACCAAAGGAGGAAAGTCAGCAGTCCTAGAAAAAGTATGGCTAAAACTTGCGACTGTAAGTTGAGGGGCTTTAAAAATCGATCATTTACATATTGGGAAAGAGGCCTGTTATTGTGGAGGGTGTTGCTAGGAAACCAGTGAAACATGCAAACAAAAACCCAGTCCTGAGAAAAGGCCAGCTTCCAGGAAACCCCTTTTGGAGCAAAAATGGGCACGATTTCTTCTTGTGTTCCCATAGTGAAGGTGATGCTTGTTATCAGTAGCTGCTGCATTTGCCACATGAATTACAAAGCATTGTATACTATCGAACTCAGGCACAAGTGGAGGGAGTTCTTACAATGGTAATCCTTCATCCCTGTTTAAAATTCCTAACATTCTCTCCCATTTCATCCTGTGATTTCCCATATATTATATCGGGATCTCACATGGGATACATAACGCTGTAGCAGTTAGTGACATGTCTGGGGAAAAGAAATTTATGTGCATATGACAACTGAAACTGAAGATTAATTACGTTGTTTCATAATTTTACTGTGAGGAAGTTCTGTGTTGAGGAAAATACAAAACATAAGTGATTTCATGTGATATTCTGCTGGATGTTGGTTTAGGGGTTTTTTTGTTTTCTTCTGTGGTCACATAATGCTGTATCATACACATGCTGCCATAGTATATCTAATTTGCTTACGTATCTAGTGTTACTAGATGGTGAAAGTGTTCCTGAAAAAGGAAAAAAAATCTTCACAAAGCCTGTCTTTCTTCATGCTCGCAGAAGCCATGTCACTCCAGCTTTGTACTGCTGTTGAATAATTCCAGAGTATTTAGCATTAAAACATAGACCTTATGTAATATCTAAACCTTGTATAATACCTTAGTTATTCCAAAAATTAGGGTGTTCTTGAAATGTGTTTTTGTTTAGGTCCTGGCACAGCCACTTGGCCTTGTATTCAAAATTGCTGCATTAGCTGAATTCCCAGACCCTGACCTGCTTGAGGTTGATGCCTGGAGGGAGATTTTCAGTGTGCCTTTTCTCAGAAAGAAAAGGAAAAAAACAGAAAAATGTCTCAAATTTTCTGTTGCTGGACACTAATACTGGCACGACAGTAAGAAAATGGGAGTAATACTGTTGCTGCAGTGCATTATTCCAGATGTGAACAGGAGGAAAAGCTATAAACAGGAAAATGTATTTTTGTCCACCAGCTTTCTACTGTACCAGAATTTTTGGAGTGGGTACAAACTATACTTTTTCCCTTGAACACAGCAAGATGAAGATGTGCAGTATTCTTTATTATAAGCTAAAAGGGCAGTATTCCTCATCATTTAGCAAAATACTTCTCATAAGTGTTCTTTAAAAAAAGGAAATAACTGAAGGGCTTTTGTCATTTGTAGCATGGGATTTCAAAAGTTTTTTCCCTTTATACTATGAGTCATGTGAAAAGAATGTCTCAAGCAAAAACCCAAAATCAATGGGCAGTACACTTCGTATTGAAATTTAACATTTCAAAATAGCTAGAAAAATAACATTGAATTAACAGTTTTTCAAAATTCTTCTGTGAAATCAGAGAAATAGTAAGCCAAACAAAACAAAATGGCTCCTTACAGGTGCACTTTTTTGATTATATGTAAAGAAACACTCTTTTATATACTGTTTGTTAAACGTGCAGGACTAAAATCTCAACAACTTTTATATTTGACTGAAAGCTAAAGCTTCTATAATTTGCCCTATAAAAGAACAGCAACAGAAGCCCCTTGACACCACATTGCAGAGTTAAAAACTGAAATTGCCTCTTCCAGCCACATGACTTAGATGAGGAAATTAAGGAAATGCAAAGGAAAATTGCAGGAGTCGTGCATTAAGGAAGCTAACTGAAATTCTTCAATTCGCCAAGCGTTAAATAGGAGACTAACAGGACATGTAAGAAGGAACGTTAAATAAGGTACCGCAGCTCCAGAAGGAGGAAAAGGCACCAAAAGGAAGCTTTTTTTTTCTTTTGCTGTTTTTCTTCTTTGAGATTCAGGGGGGGACATACTTGCTCCCTGTTGAGAACCTTAAATAAAGGCATTTTGGTGAGGGAACTGCAGTGGTGTTGGGATGATGTTGTTTCAGTTCCCAAGGGCAGCAGAGTCCCTCCACTGCCATTAACACTTTGTGGGACTGGTACCAGCTCAGTTTTAGTTTGTAACCAAAGCACACCACGAGGAGCTTAGCAGGCATGCTCCAGCCAGGCATGTGCCTGTCCTCAAGCCCTTCCTTTGCAGCGTGCTGGAACGGGGAGGAATGCTAGCTTTTCGTAAATGTACCGGCCTGGCTTTCTGCTTTCTGACCCTTTGTGTAATGAAAGGTTGGCACGTGGGGCTTTTCCCAGCCATCAGATGGGGTCCATTCTCCAGAACAACCAAAGCAGCACTACTGTGTGCTACTGCCGATGTTTGAGCGAGGTAAAACGCGTGAAACCGACAATGAAAGAACATGAAACTATTTCCTACTCCCTTGGATACCAGCTGTGTAATTGTGTAGGTGATAGTTCCTTGGCCTTTTATGGGCAACAATATTAGTTAAGAAATTTATACATAAATTAGTTAGGAAACATGAAACTAGGAAAAAATGTTAAGGTAAACTTGTTGCACGTTTCAGTAATGTCGTCTGCCTTCCTTGATAATTTTTCCTACCGTGCAGCGTGCATGGCAATGTACAAGAACAAATTCATGTACCTGTGCATGAATTTGAGAAATCAACACTCTTTAAATGTGATACGGACTTTTCAGAATACCTCATTCCACAAATATGCAAATAAAGTGGATTGTAAATCTTGCATTGTTTTTGTCCACAGGGTAAAACATCAAGTGGAATACTTAGGTCTGAAAGAAAATATTCGAGTAAGAAGAGCTGGCTATGCCTACAGGCGGGTTTTCAAGAAGTTTTTGCAGAGGTAAGGTAATACTCAGAAGTATTACAATATAATTGTTGATATGATGATGAGGAAAACAAGAAGTTGCAAGTTTTGAAAGCTTCCAATTTCCCACTTACCCTTTCCTTTTTCCTCATTTACCTTGCTCACGATCTAGATTACACAGAAATTTGGAAGTGTCTTAAAGGCTGCCTTTTGTGTCTTTGAAAGTCTTTTCATTTTTCTTTAAACCTGCCTAAGATCTCAGTTCTTTTTGTAGTGCTGTGAGAGGGTTCCTCAAAGTTAAAAAGAGTTATGCGAAGAGTTACGGGCTGCAGAGCCTGGAATCTTGAGTGCCTAGCTGCTAGCCTTTAAAACGTTACTGCTCCAGTTCTCCCAACTCTTCTTTCCCAATGACAGAAGATAAGTAAAGAAATACATGCCTGCCATTCAACCATTGCAGTGTGACCAGTAACCTTAGCTTAAATAGCTTGTTATATCCTTCCACTGGTGTTCAGACAGCTGGGAATGGTTACAACTCAAACCACTGCAGCTGCTCACTGACTGAAAGCCAGAGCTCTGTAAGACCAATCCTTTTTTCAGGGTCTTAGGACCAGCTGTTAAGATGATTAACTACCTCCACTAGCTAATGAAATCCTCTTAAATAAGAGCAATTTCAAGATTTGTACAACATTCAGCTTCTGTTTCTCAGAAAATTGAGACATACAGCTAAAGAATTCCCAAACTGGGGCATTAGATTACAAATCAGCCTTTGTTGGAAGTCTGTTGCCTTTGAGAATATAAAACACAAAACCCAATCAGCTGTTGCAAAGGAAGGAGTATAATTAATCAGATGGCACGGAACAAAGCCAATGGTAATACTTCACGATAACACAGAGAATGTTCTAATCATCTAGTAACAGAGAGACCTAAAATATCAGAAAAGTAGGGACTAGATTTTCATTACAGAATAATTTTAAATCCCTTTTTCTTCATGATCTTCAAGCCCAGACATGTAAACGTGAATATGCTTCAGGTTGGATTACTTCACAAAACCATCGCTGAGAGTAACAGTGTATTACACCTAGCCTCCACGGTTCTTGCACACCGATTGTAAGGGCTGTGCAGGTCTAGAAATCTGCACAAAGGCAAGCTACATGGTCCTTCTGGCAGGTGAATAGATTTCTGTACTTCACGTTATATGTGGAGATTCACAGGCAGTCAAAACCATTATTTATGGAATTCATCCGTTTGTTTCGAATCAGTCTTGTTAAATTGAACATTTTTGTTATAAGTAAAACTCTTCCTGCAACCTTTCCATTCACAGTTCGCTAGCATCCAGAACAAGCTCTGTTCTGACACCCTGAGTCAGTGTGAGTAGCAGGGGCTGAGGCATGGGATGGAGAGGAAATGCATGCTCGCACACTTGTTTTCCTTGGGCGTTCCTTGGCAGCTCCATAGAAGTGGAGATTTCTGGGCTGAATAGACTTTTATGTACAACATTTACATTTGCATGCAAAAAGCCACAGTCACTGAAAAGGCCTGTGTGTTTCAAAGCATAACCAATGTGAAAGCTGAACTCCATGCTCCCGTATTTAGACATAGGACATAACTGCTTACTGTGAATTTATAATTTATTTTTTTTTTGGGGGGGGGGGGAGTCATGATTTGAAATTTTCAGAAGCATTTTAAGAACACATTTATTACTTGTGCTGAAATCCTCTGTAAGATCAAATCACACAAGCTTGAAAAATCTAGATATTTGGATAGTGATATAACCAGTTTAAGGGGAAGCATGCACAAGTACATTAGAGGAAAGGGCTGATTCTAAACAGCACAATGATGGAATTGCCACGTTATAAAATTGTGAAATACTTAATTGGTGCATGTTATAGAATAACCTGTTTCTTCTGCCATGTAGACTTGTCACACTAATGAAGCGTATGAAGTTAGAATTTATGAAAAAGGAGAATTTCAAATCTGTTCTTCTTTTGTACCCGAGAGCTTTGCTTGTATTAAAAGGTCTTAAGGCATGGTTTTTCCCCATGCCCTCCTTTATAACTCAGAAGATGTAGGAAAGAATTTGTAACATGCTGAAATGCAGTGTCAGATTCTGTGGTAGCGGTTTCACATGCCTTTATTAACATCAGCTTCTTTACATTCAGACTCTTAGACCCACCTATACAACTATACTGTTGGTGGTACGTGATAAACCTGCAAAAGAGGCTGTTGATTAAATAAGCTGGGAGTCACTTTAACTTAGAGCATCTTACTAGGTTGCATGTATTTATCCCATAATACTGATAAATTACGTAAATATTTAAGTGTACACATTGTCTGTAAACATAGATTATATATGTGTATATATATACATATAATATACTTCTGTATTTAAGATGGCATAAGACCTACTTTGTTACACCATCATGTACCTGAGCATTTGTTAACTAGGAATAATTTGAACATGAAAACATCAGTAGACCCTTTTGAATCCTACTGAATTATTCATAAGTTAGCTTTCTCTTTTCACATACTTGCTATTTAGAGGTGTTTGGGTTTTGTGATACATTCCTTTTTAACTGTTTGCTATTTCTGTTTGCGTGGTACTTGTAATTTAAGTTGCATGACACTGTTTCTGCTTCCTGGCTGGATAACATTTTAGATGGGACAAGAATAAACATTCCCTTAAGGAATTTTCTAACAATTCCTTGTGTGTTTTTGAGAACATCTTATTAGGAGCTGCCTAGATCTTCTCAAGAAACAAGAACTTGGGAATTACAGCAAACTGAACTCCATAGTTTATCACTTTTTTCATTAGTTGAATGTTTTACTAATAAGCATGATTTAGTTTATATAACTCAGTTACACTTAAGGCATTAATAAAAATTGTCACAGTAATAGATTTGGGGGAGAAATTTGTCACAACACATTTAGCTGTTCTCCAGTCTCATTGTCAAAGGAGTCTAAGTAGCTGCTGCTAGAGAAGTTACTTATCCGCGGACATGCCGAGGCAGCTAGAGCCCATCGGTGCTCCTCGGTGGGCAGTGAACAGCGAAACAAGGCAGCTTTGTAATTCAGCCTGGCAGTTCCAAAAGCCCAAATTAAGCCTGAAAAAGCAGACGGTTTAAGTGGGGCTGCAACCTGGCATCAACCTAATTTTCAACACTTAAAGGGAATATCATGAGACAGAAGACTGCTCACCTCTCCCTATCAAAGACGTGTTACTATAGCACTTCCCTAGTCGGTTCCCAGTGTTCCTTCTGGGTAGCACCAGCATCACTATGTCTTCCCTCTTGCACCAGGGGCCAAGCCAAAGGCTTTCTGGGATAACGCCAGGAATAGCTCCTTGCTAAATGCAGACCAGCTGTTGGACAGGTGGGTTAGGAGCATGAGCTGGCTACTTGCTTAGAAACAGAAGAGGCCTTTGTAAGACAGATGAAGGCTGGAGTGGGAAATGGGCCACGTGCTTGGGAACGAACCTAGAGTACCGAGGGTGTAGGTACTTAAATCTGGACCATAAGTCATTGCTGGTAACTAACCTTGTCCTGGACTTAAGGAGATCACGCACAACTGTCTGTAACTAACTACTGCAGTTACCAAATAGTAACCGAGCACCTGGAAATGGGAGACTCCTGGACACTGTTGTCCTCATTGCAGTTGTTTGGTCTTGCTAAACAAGTAATATCTTAATACTGTGCATCTTCCACACTTGGGCTTTTTTTAAGTCCTGCTGAAATTGCCAGCTCTCACCTTGGGGTAATGCTGCCGCTGCTGGTTGCTGTCAGGTTTTAATCTCTTCTCCTTGGTGGTTAAGGTACGCCATTCTGACGAAAGCAACCTGGCCTTCCTGGAAAGGAGAAGAGAAACAAGGCGTGCTCCACCTGCTTCAGTCAGTCAACATGGATCCTGACCAGTACCAGCTTGGGAAATCCAAAGTCTTCATCAAAGCTCCTGAGTCTGTAAGTGTGGCAGAACATGAGTCTTTATGTATGAAACTGTTGTGCTGCGATAAAAGGCTCAGAAGCCGAGCGTGCCTGCTCAGGTGGGAGAGGCGTAAGAGTGTAAGTCAGGCTGGGCAGGTCTGTCACAGGTGCCTCGAGGCTGTACCGGGGTTCTGGGCACTTACAACCGGCACAGTACAGAAGGACCCTGTGTGATTTTGACACTAATACAGGGACCATCAAATACATCACGAAGAGGAGATAGGATATGAAAATGCTTTGGTGTCACATTGCACATAGTGACGTTCCATCAGAGAATCTGTCATGTGAAGGCACCTCATGGCATGAAGACGTATCTATGACCGTTGGCCCAAGAAAATGGGTCTCCTTGGTACAAGAACTCCTGATAAAAATAGAATAGCCCCCAGTTATAGTAAGGGGGGTATCTTATGCATGATTGAGTAAATCAATGCTCCCAAATGACTGAAATCCCACTCAAAGAGAACATGAGGGAGGCATCAGAAGGCTGGTTTTACCCTGTGGCTGCTAAACTGCACAAAATCTGTTGGAAAAGAATTTTCTAAAGTTGTCAATGAAAAAACCATGCTCTACTCATTGTCATGTATTCCCTATTTATCAGAAGCAACTGGGTTTAGTTTGGTAGCAGTTGAGCATTAGGTGGTTTCTTGGTGCTCTACCTGAAGTTACATATCAAAATAGAACACTTCTATTGCTGCCGTTTTCCTTTGCAGAAACTGTTCTTTTTCTCTGTAGAGCAGCAGTAATTCAGGCAATGACACTGCTGTGCCCAGTCACATGGGAAGATACCTGTTAAAGAGAAAAATAAAACTCTTCTCCAAGTCATAATAGAAATTGTGCGGTTTCTGCCATAAATAGGGTAAGGATTTCTCTGTTTAGGAATAATGAGACTTTACATTCCTGCCATCTGAGACATGTTTCTATAATAAATCATACAGTATTTAAGATGTTATTAGAATTTCTGTAATAAATTAGAATTTCTATAATAAATCATACAGTATTTAAGGTTGTTAGAATACTTAGGTGCACATTGGCAGAGCAGGAAATTCTAGTATAGGATTAATCCTACTTAATTATTGCAAGCAGCACCTTAGCTAGCCGGTTTAATGAAGTGTGAGCTTTATTTGCCTTCCTCTGTAGCACAGGCCATCATTTATTTCTCAAGATTATTGGGGAGTTTGTCTTGCAAATTCAGTGCAGTAGCCTTGGACATTAGCAGATGTCTGATACCTCTTCTTGTGGCGTTACAGTTGTGACTTTTAGTCCTTTACTGACGACCTCAAGTATATTATAGCACGGTGGTGGGTACACATTCTGGTCGAGCATCTATTTGAATTAATACAGACAACCTAGTTGCTTGTAATGACAAGGAACCAGAATTGGTAATTCAAGCAGCATCTTCCAGTTTCGTGTTCGTTGTCTTACACTGTAAGCAAACCTGATTTTCTTGTTCTCACTGTGAAATGGTTTGGCATCCATGCCATTCATTGCAGTTAGTTACAAAGCAAATACAGTCTCAGTTTGGGAGACAAACAAGCAAAGAAACCAAAATAATTCACGTGATGGCTGTTTTCTTGATGTTATGCTACTTTATAGATAAGTAAATCCAAAATTTTAAAGTATTTGTTGTTTTCACTTTTATGTAATAAATCACATAAGGAACTGTCTTCCCCAGCTGCTGAAATACCCCAGTTTGCACCTCGTAAGAGCACAGATTTTTCAGCAGCCATATCTTAACAAATGTGGTGGGTCTTATTCCTGTTTTGCTCAAAGAAAGAAATGAAATCATCTGCTGGTGTCCGTCATCTGTTTAATAGCCAGGCGGCAAGTGCTGAACCTAAGATGGATGAATCTAACGCCGCTTCACTCTGAAGTGGCCAAAATGTTGAATGTTCTGTACCCCAACATCATGTGCTGTTAGTTGTTTCCAAGAGGGAGTTGTTTTCCAGTGGATGCATGTTCTCTGTCTGACACAGTTTTGTAACACCTGGTTGCATGTACATGCATTTAATGGCACGTCTGTGAGTTTTACCGAGGGATTGTTCTGCAGGTTAACCCGACATGAGGTTGACTGGAAATAGTAAAGCTCTTTTGGGTTGCATTTTGATTTGCTTTGAATTACTGTGTACGTTTTCTTTAAATGAAAAGCCATGAAATCCATTTTTAAACATGTACTAAAAATAGCCTGGGTCTTTGTCATTTTAAGTTGAAAATTCTTCTGTGAGCTGAATATTCTAAAGCTTGATTTATATCTTTTAGTATCAGAGACAGTCATCTAACATTTATATTACTAAAGTATTGGCTAGGATTATGTTACCTTCGAGAAAAATAATTTTTTGATGGGAAATGAGAATTTTTCTTTCTGCCACCAAAGAGAGCACACCTGTTGTGGTTAATCAGATGAAAAATGCGTGATTTGCTTGGGAGTGTGAGGGGAGGCTTTACAATATATATTTTAGAAAAGAATTTATGCAGTATTTTAATTTTGTAGCTTACAAACCATGTTTTAACTTCCTCAATTGTGACCTTCTACTGCAGGTGATAGACTGTTTTGCCTTGTGATTTTGCGATTAGCATTATTGTTAGAGAAATAACTGGCAAGTGTTCACAAGACACTACATCGGTATTGTTACCGTAACCGGAATTGCTGAAGGGCTTGGTCATGCCCCTGCTGAAGCTGAGCAAGTTTTTGCATCAGGAGTGCTCATGCCTGGGTGCTGAAACCCTATCTAGTGCTCGTGTGTTTGTGAAGAGGTATTTTTTTTCTTTTTAATAAGTTTGCTGTAGATGGAGAATTGCCAATGGAGAAATAAATTTTATGGGTGGCAGAAAGGAGACTTCATTATTTACATTTCCATCAAACACCTGAATAAATAACTGTACAAGAGCAAGTGAGGTTCTGCGGAAATGGTTTGCACTAGATCAAGTTTCCTTTTTAAGATCAATGTGAACGATAGTATTTTTCAAGATTTGCATGGTTTAGGTAGGGCAGCAAATTAAAAAAAAGGATCCTAAAGTCCAGGTTTGCTTCTCGATATACCTGGTTTTACTAATTTTATCTCTTGAAAAGAGCTAGAAGAGAAGTCCTTATGAATATTAAGTACACAGTAAAGGGAAATAATATGCAACAGTCATGTCAGTGGACTGATTTAGTACTTGAATTGTTAGCCAAATGCTTGTGCTTCTGATGACACAAGAACACATTTTACTAAACTTAAAGTATCTAAAATGCTATAAGTGAAATATGCTGTATCCTACGTAATGGTGAAGTTGTTCTAATGCATTACATTTACATATATTTTAGCGGGACCTGGGAAATTGTCAAAAAAGGAGATGCACCTTCTACTTCTGTTTTGATAAATCGGCATTTTCTCTTGAATTCTGACAACTTTTTAGATGTGAAAATCTTATTATGTCATACTGAAATACAAGGCCATGGTTGTAAATCCTGCAGCTGACAAACTTTGCTGCTAGGAAAGAATGGAGCCAGTGGGCATGAGAGTATGAAATTCAGACAGGGAAGAAATCTGCGTGTGAATAGTATGTGATTTTACACATTGCACCGATCCCCATAGACAAGGTAGCATTCTGACAAGAGAAAGAGGGATTTTTGGAGAATGTGAAGATGGAGGCTAGATGGATGCCCACTGGAGAACCTTGAGTTGCACCAGGAGAATATTTCAGGGAGGATCCGTATTACTCTTCCTTCATCATTGGTTATCAAGATTAATGGATAGGCTGGTAAAAGCCAAAACCACTCAAGCATTAGAGATTTCTTCCAGAAAAGGTTACCTTAACGTTCTGGTCTCGGCTACCATAGTTTTGGTAGAGACACCAGCCTTGATCTATAGTGAAATACACTGGGCAGCTGTTGAAAGTGGAATACAGCTTTTTCTTGGAACTTTTCACATAAAATGACCCACCCTGCTGTCTCTCTGTACTGCAGCTATTTTTGTTAGAAGAGATGAGAGAGAGGAAGTATGATGGGTATGCCAGGGCCATCCAGAAGGCATGGAGGAAGTATGTGGCCAGGAAAAAATATGTACAGATGAGAGAAGAAGGTAAGTCATAACTTCTGATGACAGGTGTTTCACACATGGTTCCACAGACAGAAAGAGTGCCACAAGAGAGGAAGGAGAAATCTCCCTCTCTACAGAACAAACTGTTGCATTGCAGATAATTGTCTGTGAATGTCTCCAAATTGTTGGACCCCCACCACTGCTGAGGCTGGCTGCTCTGCATGCATGGATTTCTTGGACAACCCAGTGTTCTGCTCTCAAAGCCAGACTGAGTAGGACAGAGATCAGAGATGTTCTGGGGTAGTGAAAAATAAGTAGCTTCCCACAGTTATCTAGGACCTAGATACAGTTCTGTAGATGATGCAAATCCATCCAGGGACCGTAATGCTCAGTTGCATGTGTGACCTGGGTGACGTTAAGGCACAACGTTCTGAGTTTTCTTAGTAGAGTTAATCTATTTTCCAGCAATGAATGAGTGAGAAATTGCTTAGTTCCAGAAGCGCTCCTGATTCATCAGAACTGTTGAGCTTGCCATCAGTGTATTTCATTGGAAATGGATTTAATAATCACATGGATCCTTATGCAAAGGATTAGTAGCAGTGCTTCACTATTTTTTCCATATTATAAATAATTTGGTTATCACTTCTTCCCAAAAAGTTCTGCTTGAAACAGTTAGCTCTTTCAGATCACGAGTTGAGAAAATTTAGTAAGTGCTATTAATCAATGTTTATTTTTGATATTTAAGCATCAGATCTATTGCTGAACAAGAAAGAAAGACGACGGAACAGCATTAACAGGAATTTTGTGGGAGATTACATAGGCATGGAGGACCATCCAGAGCTACGCCAGTTTGTGGGCAAACGGGAGAAGATTGATTTTGCAGACACCGTAACTAAATATGATAGACGGTTTAAGGTATGTTTGAGAGCAACAACCACTGATGATTAGTTCTGCTAGGGAGTTACAGATTTCTACCATCCTTTAACAGAAACTCCACCACATCAGTGTCCTACCATCTAGGATACCAGCTTGGAGAAAAATGACTTAAAAGACCCATAGGGAAGCAGTCACCGCGTGCGGTCAGAACATGGCCATTAGCAAACCTGTTGTCTCAGGATGAGGACTTCATGGGACTTGCTGGGCACAAAGCGATGTTAGGAAATGGAAAACAAAGCTACTTCTCTGTCCTATGCAGTCTGACTCTAGGGTCTTGCGATTAATCACATCAGTATTTTTTTTCCCTTGAGCCAAAGACTGACAGTATTGCCCCAGATCACAGTACATTCTGCTTTTGGAACAGCACCGCGACGTTAGTGCATTGATCTTTGCATAGCTGTGTATTTTCAAACAATTTTGTGTTTCAGAGCGTGAAGCGGGATCTTGTCCTCACTCCAAAGTGCATATACCTGATCGGGCGTGAGAAGATAAAGCAGGGTCCAGAGAAAGGACAAGTGAAGGAAGTCTTAAAGCGAAGGATGGAAGTGGAGAGAATTCTTTCTGTTTCTCTAAGGTCAGTACCGTGGAAATATCTTTCCATTGACAGATAAATTTGTGTAGGACAGGGGAAATAAGTTGATTGATGGAGGGTGAATTTCGTAAGCTGTATTAATTGAATCTTGTAAACAAAGAAAGATGAAGCCTTATTTTCAGTCCCAGCCCTGGTAAGTATGTTATAGCAATGGATGTTTAAGGACAGAACACAAATGTTTTCCAACTAGTCGTTAAAATGTTTCACTTACACCAGGTCTGGCCTACCTTAAAGTGTATTCTGTCCAGCGTATATTCACCACGCACAAGCAGGGTCTAGTAAGTTTTGGCTCAAGCTTGTATCCCAGAAATAATTCTTACTTACAGAAGTACACCTTGTACATATCCGCTGCTCCCTGAAGGGGTGTTCTCTCTCTGGTGAGCTACTAAAACCTTTATTTCTAGTTGGATTTCACCTTGCTTCTGCTGACTGATTGTCAGGCTAATCCCAGATTGCAGGAAGTTTCCGAGGTGTCCACACAGGGCTGAGAAACCCAGTTAGGTCAGCGACAACTGGAGAACAGGGAGAAACTGCCCACAAGCCCCGTGGATTCTGGCATGTATTGTTTCACCCCTTGGAAGAGGAGTGAACAGTGTCTCTGGAAACCTCTGCATTTGTTACTGCAGTTTATTGGAGCTGGTAGAGGACTGTAATTTAATACAAAAAAATACCAATCCAGGGCAACAAGTCTACTCTAAATATTGAAATAAATGACTATTTTGACACAACACAAGTCTACACTTGAGTGCTGTGTATTGATAGTAACCACGAAGGTTTTTTAGTATATGCTTATAAAACCTTCCCATTAGCATAGCCAGCAGTCTTCTCACAGGCATTATCCAGGACTTAAAACCAGCAGATTTCACATTTTTGCAGAATTTTTCACAGCCATTTCAAGACTAGGGAAAGGTCTGCAAGCTGTGTCTGCTGCCAGTGCTGTTTTCAAAACCTGTGGTTTATTTATCATACGTCTTTGTAATGGAAGTCGCAACAGAACAACTGTAGTGGATCCGTAATGAGTGGAACCTGTCGTCTTTGTTGTGCGCCAGGTTTGGACGGTGCCCTTTGCAAACCCTGAGCAGGTTGCAGCCAGACACGCTGGAAGGATGGAAAGCTGCTACCCTCCTCTCACAGGAGCTGACAGTTACAGGGAACCTTCTGAGCCAAACCTGAATGCCTTTAGTTCAGAGGAAATCTGTTACATTATGTCTGATAATGTTTTGGACTTAGCTTATTGATTTTGCTTTGTTGTCCAAAGCATTGGGGTTTGCATATGCTAAAAGTAGGTTCAGAATTATAAGCTATCAAACTGTCCAGGTGTTCCTCCAAAACCAAACCCTAAAGAACCTAGTGGGGCAAGAGGGCTTTTCCCTGTTACCATATTACTGTGGTTCTGAGTTCAAAATGGGTCTTCTTCAAGGAATCCCTTAACTCTCTATTGAAGTGGCTCAGTAGTAGTACAACACTGGCTGCAGAGGCTGTAAAAGTTACCGCTTCTCTTGAATCTGAGGTATCTCTCAGTGATGAAAGCCAGCGCTTGTAATATTTAACAGTCTTCAAATAGTAAAAACAGAGTGAAACCTTTATTTGGTACATGTATTACCTACTATGTAGTTTTTTGGGGAAAAAAAAACGCAACAAAAACCCCCAAACAGTTTTTCAGATGTCAGGCTCAAAGTGAAAATTGTATGAGCTCTAACTTGCATTCTGTCATGTGTTTTCAAAAGAAAGGTTCATTGTCCCTATATATTTTTATATATATATATATATATATATTCTATAACTCTAAGATAGTTGATTTCTGATTAGTTTTGAAGTGAATCTCAACCCTCTGCACTGGAAGAAAATAATTGCAGTAACATTCTTCATGAGCTTATCCAGAATGGCTTTAGCTCTATTCTGTATTGCAGAACAGAGCCTCAAAGTTCTGTAAGTTCCAATTCTTATTTGTACTATTTTACATGCAGTATTCAATTTTAACTAAATCATTACAGAATAAAATTATTTTAAACAGAAAGGGGAGAGAGTATAACTGGATTCTTGCATCACATTCTAAACAATCTCTCTCAAGAAACCCCTGTGCAATTTATCGATGTAAGCTTGTATCACTACACTTATGCATAGTAAAGGCAGATTAATTAGCATTATTGACATGTATGAACAGCAATTAACACTACATAACAAGTTAAATTACTGAAGGAGGTGCACTTTAAATTGCAAAATGCCCAACTTGGAATTTAGTCAGGGTACCGAGACTGGCAACTTATACTCTCATGGAAACGTTCTTGTGCTTTTAGGAACAATAAGTAACTGAGCTTTATAACTATCTGATAAGGAGCGACATCCTAACAGCGTCGTGAAGTCAGACTCTGCTAAATCAGCAAAAACAGGACCACTGACGGGATAATAGTTACTGTAGGTCTTGAGCTTTTCCTGTACATCTCATTCAGAACCTGGCTGAGGCCCCAGATTTGCCTGACGATAGGAAAGGGGGGCGATGCTCTTACTCTGCTTTTACAGGTTTTGTATTGCCATTTTGAACGCTAATGAGGTATGTTTGTAGGTTCATATGCTCTTTTTCAAATTATGGGGAATATTCCAGAATTTGAAAGGAGGTTACGGAGTGCACAGGTAGACAGACGTGTAGAACAGGTAGTGGTACGACTCATCCTTCACCTTGTGGGTCAGAATTGTATTTTAATACCAACAGTCAAGAGCACCTCTAGCAGCACTATGAAGCTGTCTTTAATTCTGCATAAAAAGGTACTTACAGTCTGTAGAGGGAATTGTAGCCTTCAGTCACCAGATGGAAGGTGGGGGTCAGAAGTTGGCTCTGCCTCCCCCTTTCAGATGTACAGTCGACAGCCAGGCAGGGCAGCTGGCAGAGAAGGGGATGAGCGTGCTCAGAGCAGAAAGCTATTGATTGCTAGGTAATTAGGATCAGAAAACAGTGATGAGGGCAAATAAACCTAATTTTATCTCTGAGGGTGGAGGCTTTTTTTTTCCCCCGCCCTGAGCTGAATATTCTTTGAATTCCTTATGTGTTGTAATGAATTTACTTTTGGAATTACTCTGAAATGATGGAGCAATACATGCATAAGGTTTAGGTAAGGTATCGGTGCCTCCTTCCTGTGGTGTATTGCTATGCAAAGCATTGAAAGCTCTTTCTTAGTGACAGGTATGGCACTTTGGCTGGCGCTGCACCTGGCTGCCCAAGCCACCTGCCTGGCTTTCCACAGCCCTCCCCACCGCAGTGCAGCCCCTCGCACTTCAGAGTCACACACGCCGTTTCTTAGGAAAAACAATGAAAACTTGTAATGAATGTTAATTCTAAATCCAACAAGATTTGTAAGGTCTAAATTTCTCTAGAGAGAAATGCAAACTGTGAGTGCCTTCTTCATGAGTAGGTGATATCTAACATATTGGAATAAATTGCAATTATAAAATAGGATTTTGTGATATTAGTAGTAGTAGCAGCAGCAGATTGACCCCCAGCATTGACAAAAAAGCAGAGCAGCTTTGCCTTCAGACTCCCTGCTGCGGACTAAACAGCCATGAAAAGGAGCCACACATTTTCTGCCCGGAGGACTTAACAGTATCTAACTAATGCTGCTTTCCTCCGTGGGTCTGCTCCGTTTGGTGCAGTGCCACACGGGTGATGCGGTGGTTGCTTCGTGAGAAGGTTCTCAGTTCCCAGCTTTGCACAGCTGTCAGAGCTCCTGTGCTGCCTCTCCTCCCAGCCACAGTTTTCTACGCTGGCTACTGCTCAGGTAGCTGCACGGGGACACGGATAAGACCTTGAAAAGCAAGGGAAGCAGAAAATTATTCTACCAGGAAAGGGCAGGAGATGGATTGTAGCGCGGGGGAAGGAACAGAAAACGTGTGTGAATAAAAAGAGGGAGGGGCAGAGGGAAGGCTGCCCCTTCTGACAGCACAACAATGGTAATTTGATTTAAACTGGTTATGAAATCACACATGAAATTTAGAGGTTTCTTATCACTTCTAGTCCCCTCCCTCTGTGGTGACTCTGCCGCTATTGTCTTGTGTCTGATGTAGCATTGTGCTCCCATGCAGTGACCTGGTTCCGTAAGGTCGTCCAGGACCGGCTGCAAGGTGCAGTTAGTGTGCTGTGGGAGCAGCACGTGGAACCAGAGCATCCTGTGGCTGCTTCTGTGCTATTCCAGTCAGGAAGTAAGAGGGGAACCCACGGCTTCCATATTTTCAGGTCTTAGAGTTTTATTTGGAAAGCTTTGTTAATACCTCTTTGTAGAAAGGATGCAGAAGCAGGCAGGCACTGGTGTAGCTGTAGCTCAGAAGTATGCCAGCGGGCTGTTGGAAGGAAGGAGGCTACACGTACAAACAAATGACAAGCATGCTGGAACAGTGGCAGTCTTGGCTGGGACGTGGCATAACTGCTTTTACAGTGGGGAGTCTGGAAGGGCAGAAGTCAGCCTTGCAAACGACCGAGGTGGATGTCGTTTTCTGTGCTTGGCAGCATCTTCAGCAGGTGCAGACAGGAGTCGATCCCAACGTGGCAATGGAACCCAGCCGGTGGGTTTTCTACTGTGTTAAACCAAGCTAAAGCTTCCAGCTCTTACTCCAGATTTACCTGCTTGGGTTTCAGTGTTCAGTAACCTTCAAGTTGCCAATTTGCCTCTAATCACAAGTTTTGCCATTATTGAAGAGGGAACTTTAACAGCACATGTTCTTTTACTAACAGCAATTACTGAAAAATGACTGCCTAGTATACCTGTCCTTCAAGAAGGATTGTTTCACATACTCCATTATGAAGTCCTGAAAAAACCTCAAACCTGTTCTCAGAAAGCAAGCCTCTGTAATTAATACTGCTTGGAATTTCTTATGTTTTTAAAAAATTAACCATGACTGCTCTGCAAATGTCATTATAATGCTGGCTGTATTTGCTGATGAAATCTTAGTATGAATGGTATATGCTCTGATTTCTTTCCAGCACAATGCAGGATGACATTTTCATTCTACATGAACAGGAATATGATAGTTTGCTTGAATCAGTCTTCAAAACGGAGTTTTTAAGCCTCTTATCAAAACGATATGAAGAGAAAACACAAAGGAAACTACCTCTGAAGTTTAGCAATACGTGAGTTATGGCTTTTTTCAATGGGCTTTTAAGAATAAATAGTTTTGTTCTTGCTGCTAAGGCAAATGAGTGCGTGCTAGGTGTTGAGCTGCTGACGCTGTGCTTTGTTTGAAAATAGTAAGAGGCAGCACAGTGTAAAAATCTCTGTATGTGCAAGGAGACCAGACTCTCTGATTAGCTCGTCGGAGTAGTATGTTAGGATTGTACCGGGGCCGCTTTCCACTGCCTGTGCATAGGAGGGTTGCCTTCATGCTACTGAAGAAGGGGCTGCAGCTTTGTGCTGGAGAGCAGCTGGGTGCCAGCAGAGCTGTGCCCCCCCAGCAAGGGCCGCACGATGGATGTGCAAGCAAGCACCCCGTCTGTGCTGGCTGCTCTTCCCCTCTTCCTTAGCCTTGACCGAGGTGTGGATGCAGCACAGCGAAGAGCTTGAAAGACAATGCTGGAGCCGTAATGTAACAACCTGGAATTCTGAAGTCTATTGTGGGGACAGAGGACTGCAGGGTGAAAGGATAATTCTAAAGGAGCCTCATCAAGTAAATGATCTGGGGAACAATTTTTAGAAACAAGCTTGAAAAGCTACAGAGAGTTTGATGTGCATTTTAGCTGTAAGGACATGCTGGAAACTATCCCGACAAACATGGACTTCTGTTAATACTCCTACCTGTTAAGATTAGCAACAACAGGCCTTGGATTTGTATGTTCATGTGATTTCCTTAAAAAACCTGGAAGAATTATAAAAGGGAACATGAGATGATTATTTTGGAAAGGGTGTAGGAGGGCAACAGAAGTGTGGAACATTCCTGTAGTACAATACTCCTGTACACAGGGACTCCAAAGCCAGTACCAGGAGTAAATTTTTTGTTCGTGTAAGATGTAATGTATTATACTTCGGGGTCTTGCCCAAAAACCAAACCCTAATTTCCTTAGCTTATATCCCAGTACAGTTCAGAGCAGATGAATAGTGTGGAAGTGCTGGGGAAGAACAGATACGTGTGTTGTGTGCACGAGCACACGTGGGAAAAAATTTAAATTGGAAAGATTGAGGGATGTGTATACAAAACTGTTTACTCCCAGCACATGACCAAAGCCCACTCCTGAAGCATATATTGCCATGTATATACATATATATGTATAGATATACATCTAATGGGATATACAGAGAATGTTTAGGAATAGAGCACTTCACCTTGCTTCAGCAGAACCTGCTGCAGAGGCAGTCACATCCGAAGGCAGGCATAGATCTTTTACTCAGATCTTTGTGCATTTTTCTTCAAAACTCACTCTCCATCCTCTGCAGGGCATCTTAAACCACCTTTGAGCAGCTCTACCAGGAAGTTTAAAATGTCAATTAAGAACAACACTTAAAAAAGCATGAAAAAAAAGAGATTTTATTAGGTGGTTTATGTCAGCTAATCACTCGGGGAATACAAATTCTCGATCTAAGCTTTTTTCTAATACATTTCTAAGTTACCTGGTGCCAAGTGATACTGTCCTGATTTCACACGGAAATGCTTTCTGGTTTTTTTTTTCTGTTGTTGTTCATGTGCTTACATTAGACTTGAAGTGAAGCTGAAAAAGGAGAGCTGGGGGCCCTGGAGCAGTGGTGGGTCTCGACAAGTGCAGTTTATGCAAGGCCAAGGAGATATAGCCATTCTCAAGCCAAGCAATAAAGTGCTGCAGATCAGCATCGGACCGGGGCTACCAAAGAATTCCCGTAAGAATGGTTGACTCTCTCCTTGCTCACCTCTGGACTCAGCATGTTCTTTATTATTTCTCTGTAACACTTAAAATTTATAACGTGGGTGGTCTTCTAATGACGCAGCAGAATTCCTTGCTGCTCTAGTCGTGCTGGAATTTTGTTACTTTCACTATATACCCACTGTTCCTGAAATGTCTGAAATGCTTTGCCCTGCAGTGAAAGAAATGAGGGCATTTAATCATGTGACGTAGTGCAGATGGCACAATTAGCCAAGCATTTTAGGGAAGCCTTTCGCTCCGCTCTGAGCTCCCGCAGTCCCCACAGTCTCGCTGCTGCACACAGGGCTGCACCAGGACGGGGCGGGTTGCAATATGACGGCAGGGAGCCTCTGTGTATCACCAAATCTGACCGAGCTGCGAATGTATCAGCCTCTCTGCTTTCGTGTCCTACCTTCTTCTCATACCAATTGCTGATCAGGAACAGTACAGTGAGAGGTACTGCTGTGCCAGCTATATGTGGAACCGTAACAAAGTTCAAAGCTAATGGTCTTTTGGGCCTCATGGTGTCTTGGGACAGCTTTATTTTATGTTCTGGGGCTGGACCGGATCATAAAAGGGAGAATATTTCTAGGTCATCCTTGTTGTGCCTAAAGCTGTAGAGAACAAGCTGGCCAGCACGGCAGGAGTCAGAGTCTGATCACAGAGCAGGGGTCTGGCAGCCAGCCAGCCGTACCTAATTACTGTAATTGTGAAAGGGTAACAACACCTTGCTGGTTTCTTTTAGGTCCTACTAGACGGAACCTTACCCAAAGTAGAGGGTATTCCAACAGGTCTCAAAGTCAGACTTACCCCATGAGAGCCGCGCCACCTCCTCCTGGTAAGTCCCCTCAGCCTCAGGCAAAAACAAAGGGCCACATTCAGGCCACTTACTTTGCTCTTGCCATCTGGTAATTTTTACCCATTAAAAAAATCATAGTAAAGGTTTAAAATCCTCTTTGAAAGATCCTGTCTGGAAAACATACATGGTAGGCAGTTTAGGAAGTGTACTGTTGGAGGCTGCAGACCATCAGCCAGGTGTCCCAGCAGAGCTGTCCTGGTTATTGGGGATGCTGGCACGTTCAGCCACGTTGTATGAAACGCTGAATCTAAAACTAACCCTGTAGCCTTCTGCACTTCCCCGTCATGGGTAAAAGCTACGCACTTACCAAGCCGTAGATTCTGCTCTGCCGTGAAATTGCTGTCAGTGCCGTGTTTGTGTTTCATTGTCCCACCGTTAGCTAACAACTCGTGTGTGCCGGGGGCTGAAATGTACCCCCGGTGCCGGCAAGCAGCATGGCTTTTTCTGCACGGGATTGATGTCATTAGGGTGTTTCACTTCTGCCCTTGAGAGATATGATTAATTTAGCCTGTGAACTCAGAGAGAAAACAATATTCCATTGACCCAACATTTCCCAAGTGGGTTTTTTTTTTTCACTTACACTCCCAGAGTACTTTTTTTAACAAAGGGTTCTCTTTCAGTCAGCTGCTGTTTGTTGAGAAGCACAATGCTAATGGTGTAAGTTGGGTGTGCAACCAGTCTTAGTCACCAGATTAACTAGAAAATTCCCAATCCTCATAGCTGTTATGAGTCAAACTCAGGACTGCATGATCTGCAAGAGCTGCTTGTAGTAAATTGGGCAATTACAGTAGTTAAAGTGAACCTGCCTGCAAACACAAGAGTAAATACTCATACAGAGCGAGTTAAAGGAAGGAAAGGCTGATCTAATACTTTCAGAAGCTCTTTCAGCAGTTCCACAGCTACCTGAAAAAGACAGAAGCATTGGCTGAAGAAGCTTTGTGCCCGCAGCCCAAACCCAAACTTGCCTCACGTGGGTGAGGTAGTTTGGATGTGGATTTGCACACAAGTCCAGGTCACCGGTGGATGCCCGTGCTTGCCGTAGGGCCTCTGACCATTTATCCCCCAGTGCTTATGACACTTCTGAGCGGACACATCAACAGAGAGTCCAAATTGACATGTAACATGGTTGTAGCATTTTTGTGGGTTGGTTGGTTGGGTTTTTTCCTCCTTCTAAATTCAAACTCCTCTTTAAAGTAGCCAGTTATAGCTGGAAAAATAAGATTGACGATAGGTATTACAAAAGAATTCCAGTTAGACTGTCCAGACTTTCAAGGAGTGTGATTTGGGCACATTCCTCCTTGAAAGTCACAAACAATTCTCTCTATCCTGCTCTCCCAACACGGGGAAGTTACACTGTTGTCCTTCAGCATTTGAAAAGTGTTCTGCTGTTTTCACATCCGTTTTGAAATTAATGCACCAGTAGCTGAACAAACTGTTCTGTATATGTTCAGGATTAAACAAACCTTTGTTTATATTACCATAATGTATGTGCCATACTAGCTTGGGTCCCAAAGTGAGTTTTATGTACAAGTTATGACTACTTAAGCTCTGCCACACTATCAAGAGAGTATCAGAAGCAACGAGCAGCTGGTGGATGCAGTAAGGCTTTTCCCAGTGCCATGATGATGAATTCTCCTCTCTGCACAGCTATTCGTTCTGCTAATTTTCAACAGGCATAATCATAATGGAAAAAGGAGAGCATCACTCGCAGCATTAAGCAATCTAATTTCTGATGTAACTATAGCTCCCATTTTATTCAGTAGGGGTTTTAGGAATGTAAAACATGTTGAATTGAGCTCCTTAGGCCCTGACATCCAAGAGGCTCAGACATGGGGGGGGCGGGTATTTCACATTCAAATTAAAGCCATAATTATTTAAATGCATTTACCCTTGTCATCACCTAGAAAACTCAAACTCCTTTTGAGCTATCAAAGTAGCAAGGCTTTTTTTAAAAAAAAAAACACCCCACACCATTACAAAAAAACCCCCACACAGTGAAAAACCAACCTTGCTTGTGAAAATATACAAATATTTGCAGCAACTTAAAAACCAGTCTACCCAGTATTCAGGGAGTTGGGCAGAATTTGAACTTAAAAAGAAAAAGAGGCCCCCAGCAATTCTAGCTAGCTTTAGATTAACCCATATCCGGATAAAATTTTATTTGCAGTGTTTTAAACAGAGGTGTGATGATTACATGCTAGCTAACATTAATAAGGTCGAATTCAGCTGGGAGCTAATCCTCTTGCTTGTTTGTAGCATTCAGGGCACATGTTTCAAACATGAAGCCAAAATAGATCGCCAGCAGACCCAAAACTGCGTGTAAATCAAACTTGCAAGATTTCAACATTGTTTTGTTTTCAGGTTCCTTGATAGCTCACTGACACAAAGGAAAAGTTACCTTTCTTGAGCAGTAGTTCAGACTGCACGCGTTCACACTTTTATTTACTTCCAGGTCAGCAGCAAAATGGAGTAATAAACCCCCCCGAGTTTGTAGCACTGCCCCATGTCGCAGGAAACCAACGGGCCAGCCAGAAAAACCTGTATACAAACATGACACGACCGACTTTACCACGGCAGCTCTCAGGAGGATCAGGCAAGATTTCACAGCAGCCAGAAAGCTTGGATTTCCTGAAAGTGCCTGACCAAGGAGCAGCCGGGTAAGATTTTTACATCAAATCTGAGAAATTTGTGTAATAGCTTCACACACTCAAACTGTCCATGACTGATAACAACCTTATGTTGTGTACACAGATGACCAGATTGTTCTCTTGAGTTGTACTCAAAGGTGTCATCACAGGATTTCAAAACACATATTCTGTTGTAGGCCTTTAGGAACGAGGGTGAACCAGTTCTAGTTTAATATCTGAAATTTGCATGGTACCTTCTATTTAAAGATATTAAGACACTTGGCAGGCTGTCTTTTCCTTCTGGTTTAGAGACCATAGACAGCAGATGCCCAGAGAAGCTGGCCAGCAGTCCCATTTCAGCTGTGACTCCTGACCCACCTACCAGACCTGTACTTCTTTTTAGGAGGAAGGCTTGGCAGCATGACATTCAGGATTACTTCAGCATCTTTTGGACTTCTAAGCTGCAGCCTTGCAGAACATGTTACGATGACGATTCTAGAAGATTAGCGAGTGGGCAGGTCTTGCTGTTGTAACTGGGCATTTCCCAATAGCCAAGAGTCAAAAGCATCAAAACAATCACCAGCAGCAGCAGAAAGATGGACCCAAGAAATCATGGGCTTAGTAGAGGGAAGCAGAACAACTCTGAAACCAGCCGCTCCAGATCCTGACTGGAAGCCCAGAAGCAGGCAACCCCCCCGATTTGTGGAAATCATGAAGACAGGAGTCTTCTGTCAAATATTTATGGGACCTTAGTGTTCCAGAACGTTAAAGGCTGTGCAAAATGTGAAGTTTTTCAATGAATGAACAGCTTCTACTTTAACTCAGACCTTATAATCCACTGTCTTGAAGAACACTAGTGGAGCCTTACTATAGTGGGAATTTAAGTTCCACTTAATGTTCAAAGACTGGGGCCTATTCAGCAATTCTAGAAAAAAAAAAGAAAAAAAAATACTGTGGTTTTGAATAAGCAGTTTGTGTTTGTCCTTGCTGATGACTTCCCAGTTGTGTGATTTAATTCTGATGTAACCAAGTCTCAGAGAGTTGCTGTTAGCAACAGCTGGTTGTCCCAGAGCACATTAAATCAGCTAGGGAACCTACAGTAGCAGATAGAATAAAAACGCACTGTGGTGAGGTGTGATAACTTCGCATAGTAATAGCTGGTGCAGGCACAATTCTGTAGTCCGCAGCTCTTTGAGTAAATGTACATGATAAATACCTCCTTGTTTAGCAGAAAAGCCGTATGTACGTAGAACGAGCCATCGTTCTTACAGCTCACCACCTACATTACTCACTGAGGGGAAGAACAAGAGGAAATTTGGACTTTTCCTGCTAAGAACTCACTGTTTGCAGGTCCTTGGTTTATAGCAGTGCAGGGCCCCCCGCAGATGCTTTCCCCCCGCCATGGGCTCTCTCTTTCCCTCCCTTCCAGCACTGTCACCCCCCCCCCGCAGCCAGCCAGCCCCCATAGCCCCAGCACGGGCACCAGTGCGCTTGACTTTGCACCAGCCCCTGACTAGCTCAGCCAGCCTGAGCCTCTGCTTCCCACAGCAGCTGAGGCACCATCCGTCCCCTGAAGGTGAGGCAGAAGTAAAACCACAGACGCTGCTGTAGTAAGAATGTTGCCTAAGGAGTTGCCCGGGTATCTCAGAATCTCCCAGGATGCCATTCTAGCACGGCACTCTTTCACCCTTATCCTAGACTGCCCACTGCAGGAATGCAGCGGCAACGTGCCACATTCAAAGACTGCTGTCGTTGCTTACTAACACTTTAAAGCTCTCGTGAGTGATACTTTTTCTGTGAGCTGTCAGCTGTGGCTGACAGCGCATCGTTTTGCCAAACGTTGGAAGAGAGCTTGCGCTTGGGATGTGCTGGGAGAAACCAAGAGTAAGGCAAACTTCCACCAAGTTTCCACCTGACCTTCTGCAGCCCCTTAACGTACGTATTTGCCCTCAGCCCTGGAATATTCGGAGGGATGAGATAGGACAGCTCAGTCGCCTTCTCCAGTCATCTGCATGGACGGGGTTCTTAATGGCAGCAGAAAATGACTTCTTTTTAACCGTATCAAGAGCATCTTTTTGTACCAGCAGCCCCTTCCCAGCTGTCAGGCAGCAGACAGGCTCCTTAGCAGAGGTTCTGCTCTGACCTCAGCGTTCCTTAGCGTGTGAGATCCACCTGGCTGCCATACGCAGTCAGCATACCACAGCGCTGCTTCCAGAGAGCGTCAGGCACCTCACAGAAGACAGTGAGCATACTCAGAACGGACAGATTTTTCAGTATCAAAAGAAGGGCGCGGTGTGCCTAGTAAGGGCTTTCTGGTTCCTGAACACACAGAGCAGAGGCAGTCAGCCCCCCAGCAAAATTAGGCACGTCCAGAGTATGTTTTCAGGTGTACCGATGGCCGTTGTTTTTCCCCACTGTGCACCAAGTGTCAGCCGTAAGGTACCGTAAGCAGATTTAGAGCATTTTTCTGGTTTAAGATTGGTCTCCATATAAAAAAGAAATTAAGAACAAGTGGCCACTACTACTTATTTTAACGATTTCAAAATTTGAAGCATGTGCTAACACTCTCAGATGCATTTCCACACCTTTAAGTGGTGAAATTTGTCATTGCATGTCAACCTACTCTATGAAAGCTGTTTTGCTAGTATTAGACATCTACACCGAGTTGAAACTGCAGTTCATGTAACAACGACAAAACCCCTAAGCCACAGGCTAAAGCCATTGCGATTTCTGTCAGAGAGCTGCGACTGACACATGCATTACTGTGAAACGTAGCAGCCACCCCGTATGTCACGAGATGGGAACTATCACGTTGGATTAAAAAGATCAGCTACATCATACCACAGTTCCTGATGCCACAGGTACACACCAACAACCCCATCTGTTTCAGTCTTAGGAGTTTACAAGGATGATTAGCACACATTAAGGCTTCTGTTAGTTACCATTCAAAAAAGCAATTATGATCTATGTAGTCCATGGAAAGGGAAATAAACCCCAACCAACAGAACACACAGGGTTAGAGCACTGCCTGCCCCCTAACCGCTGTATGCTCGAGGGCTAGAAAACATCTCACCACCAGCCACAGCAGTAACGGCAACCAAAGCGGGTCTGGGACAGGCACCCACCGCTCCCCTCGGGGTGGGTTTTGTGGAAATCACACTTCTCTACAGGAAGCCCCAAGTAAGACAAACGAGCGCTTGGTGGCAGCTTACGATTCAGAGGAAGGAGGTAGGGAGGGAAGAGGACATCAGGGAGTGAGGGCGGTTTGGTTTGTTCTTTTGGTTTTGTTGTGGTTTGGGGTTTTTTTTCTGAGCAAGCCACAGCTGTAGGCAGCATGCAGCAGCAATACGGACGCTGCTGTGGAAGGTGAGGGAACCTCTGAAGAGGGCTCAGCAAAGTAATAGTCTTAGACCTTAACATTGCAATGTATAAGCTGCTGCCTGTCTAGTACACACTGCGAGTTCGTTGAATTGTGTCTTCCTGAAGTGTAAAAGAGTATTTTTGTCAGAAATAGTGGAAAGGGCCCACTCCGAGGATCATTTCAGGTGGGCACTGAAATAAGCAGTTAATAATTTGATTCTGCATAGGTGTGACTTCCGAAGGCGGTGGGCTCGCCTAGGGCCGGGAGCATTCTGGCACAGGGTGTTCAGCGCGCAGGCAGCAACCGCTGCAGCCCAGCTGCTGCCGGCACTGCCCGGCGCTGGGCATCTCCCAGCAGGTGGTGCTGGGGCCGTTTGACAGCCCGGTTTCCCGGCAGAAGCGGGCACGGGAGCGCTTGGCCAGCAGCCTCGGTGAGCAGCTCTCGCCGGGACGGGTGGGGGACAGCTTCCTGGGGGTACACGGTGGGAGCGGGGCACCCCAAAAGGCACAAACCCACAGCTGGGGCTGGGGGCTCGCCCCGCTCCCACACCCGCACCGGTGGGCAGCGCCCACCCCCTGCCGCAAGGCACAGCCCAGCTTTGCCTTTCCTTGCGTGCCAGGCAGGAGCAGGAGCGTGGCACGGAGCCCAGGCGGGCAGCAGGGCCAAGGCCAGCACCATGCCTTGACCTGGCAGCTTGGTCGCTCGTTATCTTGACCCTGCACGTAGTCCCGGGGACGGCAGCGTGCTGGGAGCCACAGGGATCTTTTTGCACAGAAGCCCACGCACGAGTGAGTCTGTGGAGCAGCACACGGCACCGCTGTAGCCAGCATTTGATTTGCCTCATAGCAATAGCTCACCATCCAGTCCTGCCAGCAAGGCAAGCTGTGTTTGTTTTCCATCACCTTCCCAGTGCCTGCACGCTGGTGGCACCCTTGGCCAGCACAAGCAGCGGGGACCCAACTGGACCAACCAGTAACCCAGCCAACCTGGCAAACCATTTACCACGTAGCTCGGCTCCCAAAGGCAGGCTATAACAGCCAGGCCTGCAGAGGATGGCAGCAGCAGGGATGCCCAGCAGCCTGCCCTGTGGTGCCATTCCCAGCATGGCGATCCTCAAGTTTCTCCAGTACATTCAGCACTATGGAAAACAAACGTCCCAGGGTTTTACAGCAGCAACAAACCAAAAGCAAAAGCTGCAAGGCTGTCTTCCTGAGCATTTATCAGCACCTTTAGTAACCTACTGAAAAGAAACAGTATGACTGCGTTCAGCAGTGGGCTAGATAACTTTTTCCGTGACTTTTCTTCAAAAGGGAAAGCTCTAGTGTTCCCTGTACACAAGGAGTGAGCTAGAAGAACTGTGAATTTAGTATTTGAAAACCACAGCCATTATAAATCTAACCCTTAAAAATGGTATTCAAGTTTAGCAAAGCTGCCTGAAAAGGCTGCAGTACTATCACAGCTTCAATTTCTAACAGTCTTTAACAATCCAATGTAAGCCTGAGGTTAAAAAACAAAAAAAACCAAAAAAACCCAAAAAAAACCCCAACAGCAAAACAGCATGCTCTCACCAGCAAAACATCTATTTTAACATGTTCTTGTTCCAGTGCAGTTGCAGAAGAGCTGAGCTCATTTTCTACAGATTCTTTTCTTCCGATACCCAGGGCTAGGTTTCACGTATCTATCCCGAGCAAAGCCGATACGTGCAGAACACCAGGAGAGAATCCCCTCTCCCAGTCGACATGTTTGGAACTGAAACGTCACTACAACCCCGTAGTTCAGGGCTCGCCTTCTGGGGCAGGTCACTACGCAGACTTAGACCTAGACAGAGATACACTGACAATTAAGTAAGTCTAGGACTTTGTGTAAAGTAACCGTAAAGCTTTTCTGCAAGAGCTGTTTACTATTATTATGGAATTACCTGACACAATCGCCGTTGTCTCCTCCACATTGCTGGCGAGAGTTGTAATCGTTCAGCAGCTTTTTAAATTTATTTTAAACTGACATATCTCATCTAATACCTGTTCTCTCTTCCAGCCTTTATTAGCTGATGCACTGGCAAAATGCATTCCTTCCCTCTTTCCCCTTCCCAAGCTTTGGAGTGGTCACAGCTGTGACAAAGAGTTTGTGCAGCATCTCCCCTGCTGCTTCAGAGTTGACCATAACAGAGCAAGTCCGTAGATGGACCTGGAGTCTGAGGCAACTTAAAAGAGATGCAGTCTCTCTTACAGCTTAGTCACGAGAATGGTAAAGTAGCAAGCCTATGAGCTAGAACTTTGTTTTTAATGCTAGAAACTAAATCCCTGGTGAAGTTGGTGACGTTGGGGCACGGGGAAAGACAGACTAAGCTGTTTGGATGCAGAGATATGCATGAACTGCATGTGCACATTTGTTTACATATTCCAGCCCGAGCACTAAAATGTTTTCTGTGCATTTGAACTGCCGTTAGGTACCTAGAAATGGCAACTCTGTCCCTTTCACAGGGAAGTTTTACAGCGCTAGTTTAAATTATTTTAACGTTTAAGAGAATCCTTTTTCCCTTGGTCTGTGATATTCTTTAAAAATCAGTTCATTAGGACAGAGGACAGGTAAAGCTTTGAAGCACACCACATGCGGTTTTTTCTCCCATTAGCGTTCGCAGGCAGACGACAAACCGCCCCCCCCCCAGCTGGAGGAAGGCCTAAGCCACAGCCAAAACCTAAGCCTCAGGTACCGCAGTGCAGGGCGCTGTACGCATACGATGCTCAGGACACAGATGAACTCAGCTTTAATGCCAACGACGTGATCGACATCATTAAAGAAGGTACGTAGAGAGAAAAGGATCCGTTACTCAAGTACAAATCTTGAAGACACGCTGTCCCAAGTAGTTAAGATGTGACTTTTTAAGCCACCCCACATTATCTTCCCTTATGAGGCTTGCCAGTTCCTATTATAGCTCAGGGAGCAGAGAAGCCTCCACACCAAACCTGTTCACTTAAAAGCACATTAGAGACAGATTAATGACTTACTCCTCGGTAACTGCAGATCTGTAAATTTAGTTGAGAGAGTAATTCTGCCACAGCCTGTAGCTAAAAATTAGCCTAAACGCAGCTATAGCGCAAGACCCAAAAAGCAATAAAGCAGTTCAACTCTTTGGGCCCCCAAAGCAGCCTCATGAGGCACGGTAACGCAACCAGATTAGCAAGCTCCGCTTCTCCAAATCATTTCTCCTCAGTCCTTCGCAGAAAGGCTCTCACCGTGCGGAACAGCTTGGCAAGGCTGCCTCGGGAAGTACACAGAAAGGTTTACAGAACCTCACCACTTACTTTGCTTTGTCGCAGATCCTTCTGGCTGGTGGACAGGAAGACTACGAGGGAAGCAGGGCCTGTTTCCCAACAATTATGTCACCAAGATATAAGAAACTGTCAGACAAAAATTGGCATGAAGTTACCAGTAGTTGAAGATGTCTTCCCTTGCCTTCAGGACCCTGTTCTTGTGAGAGCTGGCATTCTCAGCAGTACTTTCACCGGTAAAGTTGTAGATGAGCAAGAAGAAAGTGACCCACAGCGCCGACTTTGATCTTTCATCTTGGGAGCATACAGCAATGGACATACCGACTGATTATTTATTATATTTAAACCTGGTTTTAACACCTAGTAAGTGAAGAACGCTCAAACCTACCATCTTCCTGAAAGAGGAAGGTGCTTTGCAGTCTAGAACCAGGGACTTTGAAAGGGGTGTATTTAATAAGTGCCTTCAGCTAAATATTGGTAAACCTTTTAATTATCTACTGAAGATAATGTTAAATGCACATTTCCTCTAATGCACATCAATCCGGGGAACACGTTAAGTATGCTGCTACACGTCAAGAAGATTTAGGCTCATTTGAGATGTTACCATCTATAAACCCACTGTGATGGTATATTTAATTCTGTACAGAGTTGTAATGGAACTGGTTTGTGTTTGCTGATGCGTTTAGGGACTCCAACGGGCACTACAGGAAGTTACAACAGAAATCTGTGTAGTGCTGTATGCTAAACAACGTTACCTTCAAGATTTATATTATAATATGGCTGGCCCATGTTGGATTTATGTTTAATGCTCTACCTGTTATAAGAAGTGTCTTTATGCAGAGCTGTACATTTATAGAAACAGATCATATACTGTATATAAAACATGAGTATGATAGAAACATGTATGAATGTATAATGTAGTATTCCACTGTTCTTATTAAGTAGTTCTACTAGAATTTTTATGCCAGGTACTTACAGATTATGCACTACTCCTTTTAAATGGCAAAAGCAAGCGTTATTGCTCAGTTCCGATTGCCTCCCACACCAGAGTGGCTGCTCCTTGCCATACAGTTATCAGCATTCATGCTTTGCCTTCTGAACCTCCATAAAATAAACCACAAGCAGCAGTCAGCCGAACAGGTCTGTTCTCCGTGCAGTTTGTTTGCAGTTACGTACGCACACAGATCCATCCGCAGCGCCTGCTGGCTTTCACTGCACCGCCTGCTTGAAGAGAAGAATCCCCTTCCTTTGCTCCAAACCAAACCATTTTCACCACAGCTAAAGTGCTGTGCATTACACGTTTCCTCATTAGGAGCAGTTAAGAAAACCTGCATACATTAAGTGGAGTAAGCTTTCAGATACAGCTAGAAGTCTTGGATCCCCTCCCTCCGAAACCACTGCGCCCGAGCCTAAGTTAGGCATGCTTGAATTCCATGGCTGAACTCTAGAAGCTAAAAACTAGGGCCTCAGTCCAGGGGGAAATCACATACACACAAGGGATCAATCACATTTTTCACAAGGCCATTTGCAGCAAGTGCTGGGCTTACTCATCCTATGGGAGAGAAAAGTCCCCTATGGAACAGGAGATAACCAGTAGCGTCAACATCCTTCAGACAAGGGGGAGCACGGGGTCCAGGCCGTTTCTGGACCTTGCCTTTTGCATCAACCAGCGCGCTCACGCAAGCACTGGGGAAGTGACCGGTGATGAGTTCAGTAGAACTCTGAGAATACCTGGGGGTCTGTAAACATAACAATACTTATACAAGACCCCGTTAAAAAATAGGCTTAAATGAGGTATTGAAGTAGAAAAGTTGCATTACTTTTATGCTTGTATTCCTTGAGCGTACCCATAACGATGTTTATTAGCTACAAAGGAAAGCAAAATGTTAAATGATAAGGAAAAATCTATTTATGGTGGGGGTTGACTATATTGTCCCAGGTATAGAGGTTTATTGGGGGATGGTGACTGCACAGGCAATTAAAAGCTAGGGGTGGGGTGGGTGGGTGTCCAGGAGATGCAGCAGGTTCCAAGAGCTGAGCTGGTTCAAAAAGTCTCTTTCCTATAGTTCCATGTACAGCCCCTGCACACTGGTTAGCATCACGGGAGACTCAAGATCTTCCTGCCTTAGCTCCCTTTGTTTAGGTACACAGAGAACACATTGTCTTACGTTCACCTAAACACAAAGATTTAGGTGGCTAGTATGTCTTAGAGCCAGCCTGCTACCTTCCCCAAACTTGAAGGCAACAAACCACAGGAAAAAATATAATCCTGTATACTTCTTCAGGACAAGGCACTGAAATAAAGTATGTTTTTTAGTATCTTTTAAGATACATCATGAAAACATGGAACTGTCTGCTTGCTCTGTCTTACCTGAAGAGCCAAACCAACAAGTTCCCAAATATAACTCACTATACACCCTGGAAATTCTCATTGGAAACAACTACTGAGAATAATCACCCACATCTAACAGCAAGTTGTATCAATCACCTATTTAGTCAAATGTCCTGCTCAAGACACGAGACTGCACACACGTCTAGACAATGCCTTAAACATTAATTGGCAAAGTAGCTGGTTTTTGTTGCTTGGGTTTTTTTTTAAAAGAGAGGAGCTTTATTTCTAGATCGAGTCGTGTTACAAAGCACATTTAAAATTTCACCTTCCGAGTCTGAAATGTCTGTGGTAATGCTGGAATCCTAAAAAGAACAGTAGTTTTGCCTCAACAGGCGAATAAGGACAAAGTGCATATACCACCAGGATGTGGCTGCCTAGGGTTATCCTGAGAGTGATAAAGCCAGGTCCTTGATAATCGCGCCACTCAGCTGAGGAATTGTGCTGATCATCAGTAGTTCTCTACTCGCATACTTGTTCTTTATAGCCTGCAGACAGAGGAAGAGTGTTAACAAAAGATTTACACATAGAGTATTAATGTTCAGGCAGATAATTTTGGGTGAAATTAGCCCAACTGCTTGGAAAACAAGCAAACAAACAAAGAAGTGAACTGGGTCGCAACGTAGCAAGAGCAGTTTGTCAAACACTTTTTGAGTTGCTACTAATGCAACTTGCTCTCGCAGGCTTTAAGAATAGCATATACTTAAGATAATATACAGAACATTTACCTACAGAGCCACAAAATGCAGCACAGGCATTTCTACAACATTAAAGATTTAAGCAGTTATACTTACAATGTATTTGGTTAATGTCTCATTTACTTTGACCACGTTCTTGGCCATATGTTTCATCGTCATCACAAGGCTGTCTTCTGTATACCCAGTGTAGTACTGGTGCTTCGTACCCTGCAGCCCAACGGGAAGAGACGTGAGATTTAGGAGGTGGGGGACTGCTGCTCAAGGCATGATCACTTCAGACAGCAAATGCCCTAAGCTTCATGGCTTAGCCTTGAGTGCTAGGCACTGCAGTACTGTCAGTTCAGGCGACAGATCCAGAGTAACATCTGGCACATAGTAGATGTCTGGACACATCAATGCCAAGAAGCAGGTTTCTGTGCTGCACAGAAGATAAAAGAAGCAACCCTTGCACGAGTAACCCCTAGTTGAATTACAATTCACTACTTGTGGTCCACGATTTCATTGTTCTACACTTACTGTGAGATTAGGAAAATCTACCTTCTTTACTTACAATGTGACCTTCCATAACTTGATACATTCAGGAGAAAAATCCTTTCTTACGACAGTGTTCACACAGAAAAAGAACATTTTTAGTGGTATATTCCATTTTCTCTCTGCAACTATGCATCAGGCTGTCCAACTGTCATTGATCGCCAACATTATTACTGACCTAAATGCAATTTTCTGAAGCTGTGGTTTTAATGGTTCAATCAATTGACTAAAGGAAAAAACTCTTAAAAATGAATCAGATTAAAATACTTACCCATTTTTCATGTCCCAGAATCTTTTGGGACAAGCATAACGCAGCAGCTGCAATCTCTGAAGGACGATGATGAACCATGTCGTAGTCTATCAGTGTCAGCTCCATCAGGTATTTTGCTAGTGTATGTTGCTTCGCATCAGCCTATCAGATTGAAAGCTCGTTAATTCACGAAGTCTTACTTCACCGTATCGTAATAATTTGGGATTGTTTATTGCATTCATTAACTGACAAAACAACAACAGTCAACAAAATCTTTATTTAGGGACCATAGTCTCTAACAGGCACTTGCCTCCAAGTCAAGACCAGAGGCCAAACCAGTCTAGTCTAGCAGCCATTTGCAATTTAGACACAAAATGAGGATTTTAACAGAAAACTGCAGTGCCAGGCACTGCTGTGCCCAACCGGGGGTACAAGTGCCTGCTCCCTCTGTAATACGCTTTGGTGAGGGGTGGGGGCAGGCAATGGTGGCATGGGAGAAGTAGTAGTGTAAAAATTAGTTAAGGAAATGCCTACTAAAGCAGTCCGCTAACTTCAAGAGCTACCCTAGTGGTCTGTTGAGGTACCTGAAGCCCACTTCCAGTGTGGGCAGTTCACTTGAGCGTAACTACTGAGGAGGGAAAAAGGGGTCAGGTCAAAGAGGAAGTTCATCTTTTGATTCCTAAATAATAAAATATTTGCATCCAAAAATTATGAACTGCAACACTGCTCACTTTTTTACTAAAGTAAACACCTGATCACCAGACAAAAGATTACTCTAAAAGCAAGGGTTCTGCTCTAGGCATGTTTAATTTACCCTAACACAGTAAAATTACTGCCACTAAGATTGAACACAAACCTCAGTGAACAGAAATGTGAACTGCTACTGGCTGACAGAGTGACGTTATCATGTTAATCCACATGGTGGAGTTTCACAGCTGAATTTTTCCTACATCCAGCGTGTAAGCAGAAAGCAAGTAAGATCACATGATATAAATGCCAGAAGCAATCCTAACAGACTTTACACAGGTAAGTTCTAGCCAATGAGGACAAGTACCCCACCTTCCCAGCTTTTGATGCTCTTCTTAAGAAGTGAATTGGAAGAGGTCGTCCCAAATTCAAAGTTTAACTCTTTAAGAATTGTAATCTCCATTTCTCTAACTTCATCACTGGTGTAGGCATTATCAGTAATGTAAACAAAGTCTGCTATGTCAGGAGAGTACATCTCCTCGTATTTTGAAGCTAGAAGCAGTGCTGTTACAACCCACCAGCTGAAGCCTCTTGCGAGATACTGCATGACTCTGAAATACAGGAGTTTTAAGAAGTAGGCCTCGGTGTCAAACTCTGAACAGATTCTAATTTGTCAGTGTAAAATACCAGTACAACAGTGCTCATTCTTATAACATAAATGAGATTTTCCCCTTTGAGTCAGAAATGTCCCTACAATGACAGGCTCAAAGAGAACTGCAGCCGCAGTTAAGATGCTACATTATACAGAGCTCTTACACAGCCAGCAGGTTCTATAGATTCTTAAAATGTATGAAGAAAGCATAAATCCTAAACTCCTTTAAAAGTACAGTCACTGAACAAGCCTCCTAACCCAAACAAGAGTTGAAAAAATATCTTACTTGTAAGAAGCGATCCATAATTGCCACACACATATACAGTGTTTCCTGCAAGAGCTGGAATCTTGAGTGGACCTGGACAAGCCAGTCAACTAAAATTGCGCGCACATACGTCCATTGATCGTCTTCCCATCAAGGTAATGTGGGTGGACTGATTGCTGCAGCTGTTGGAGAAAGAGCTGTGTGAGATAAACACAACAAGATAAACACTATAGTGCAGAGCAGCACAGAATCCATATATCGTACCTCAAGCTCTCTCAGATACAGATAGATATCTTTTACGTAGTCACTACACAGTTGAGGATTCCCCCAGTCATCAGCATCAATGTCTTCTACATTGTTGAGCAACACATCAGAAAAGGCTTGGCACAAATCCTTCTCTTCCATAGACACATCCATAGGGACAGGAGACAGAACCTAAGGAACAGATCATAGCGCTTACACATTTATTAAGCTGTAACGCTCCTTCGTTTCCACATTTTTCCAGTTACTAGTACAATTTCTTAGGACAGAAGAAGTTGAAACTGAGCTCGCATTCTAGCGTTGACAAGCTTTCACTAAGATGCTGTACAAACAGAACTGGAAGACTTTGTAATAATTGCCAGCTAAAGCAGAAACCATTCAGTACTTCAACAGCTATTTGTACCAGTTTAACATTAGTCTTTAAGTACAACATGCATTAAAACCAAAGCCTCAGTGCAGACGTGTTGCTTTTTTCAGCAGGGAAGCGAGATACATCTAATGTATTCTGAAGTTAGAGCTCCAAGTTGCAAAACAAATTAAGAATCAGAGCAGTATCATTACTTCCTACCTTTGGAATACCATTTTCTTTCAATGTTTGATTTGCAGCAGCTGGAGGTTTAGGCAGTGCAGTTGCATTTACGATCTTACTGGGGCCTTTTGCAGGTTTTGTGGATGCTTTGCAGCATTCTGTTTTCTGTAGTGAAAACATTTACTATTAGCATGGAACTAGTAATGCATCTTTTCCTTACAGCTAGATTTTAAATGTTCCTTTACCTTAGTCGCATGGGTTCCTCGTGTCACAAACTTTATTTCCTATTTCTTCCAAAGCAGCCCTTTTACCAGCAAGGCGAGTTTTGGCTTTACTTTTAAGATCAATCACAGCATTCTCCATCCCTCTAGTGACCTAAAGCAATAAAATTCAAATCACAGCTTAGAGTCAGAAACCAACATGCTTAATTTTCAGAAGCCTAACTCCATTACGCACTCACCATCCCCGTACCCGCTGTACCTGTGTGCGTGTTATCCCTATCCGTTACTCAACCAGTTTTATTTCCTACCCGTTCACATATGCTCAGAGGACAAACAAAGCAACTCCTTTGTTAGGTACCGACCATGTAAGTGAGAAAGCTGATACTACACGTACAAAAATAAGCATTCTTTGTTACGTATAGCAAAGAAGCCACCAGGTTTAAAGAGTTTCTTGGGGAGTTTAGGTTAAACTGTCACCGTAGAAAACAGGTTCTTGGGTCCCCTTCACGCACCTTCCCATGGAGGCGCTGGAATCCCCCCCCTCCCTCCCGCAGCCCCCGCACCCGTGAGGGGGAGGGGCGGGATGGCCAAGGCCCAGGTGCGAGCTGGGGGCAGTGCCAGGTGAAGTGGGACAAACCTGGGGGGGGGCGGGGAACGGGGTACACGCCCCCCCCCGCCCTCGTGTACCCCGTTCCCCGCCCCCCCCCAGGTTTGTCCCACTTCCCGGCCTGCCCCCGCCGCCCTGGCCCTGGCCCAACCCCTCCCTCCCCGCTCCCCCCCCGCCAACCCCGCCTCAACGGCAGGCCCCACTCCACTCCGGCCGATGCCCACACCACAGAGGCACAGGGGGCTCCCGAGCCGTTAAGGCGCTAGGAGCGGCCTCCCCTCAGGGGCGCGCCCCACCCTCCACCCCCCTCCCCCTCCCCTCAGGGGCGCCCCCCCCTCAGGGGCGCGCTCCCCCCCCTCTCCCCTCTCAGGGGCGCCCCCCCCTCAGGGGCGCGCTCCCCCCCCCCCTCCCCTCCTCTCAGGGGCGCCCCCCCCCTCAGGGGCGCGCCCCCCCCCCATCCCCCCCATCCCCCCCCCCCCATCCCCCCCATCCCCCCCCCCCCCCAGCCTGCCCTCAGGGGAGCGCACCCCGCCCCCACGTTCAGCTGCCTCAGGGGCAAGGGCGGCAGGATCTAGGGGCGGCTGGCCCCTCCCGCCGCACCAGCGATACTCACAGGGGCGCGGCGCGACACCGGCAACGCCATAGCAAAGAGTATAAGGGACAGCCGTGGCCACTCGCCCCCCTTCTCACTCAGACTCGTCCACCTCCAGCAGCACCAGCGACTGGAGCCTCACGCTGCCGCGGAGCGTTTTAAATCCCCTCTCCCGCTCGCCTATTGGGCAGCTTCGTACGATGCACGCACTGGATTGGCTCGCCCTCTCAGGCCCCTCCCAAGCAGGAAACGGTTTGAACGGTTTCCGGCAGGGGGGGGCCGGTGCGCAGCGGGGGGGGCGAGGCCCCGGTGCCGCGGGTGCCCTTGGCCGCCTGGCCCCCGGCTGGCAGCAGCCGCAGAGCCGGGGAGCCTGGGGGGGCTTACGGCGGCCGGAGAGCAGCCGGGTGCTCAGCAGAGCGTGGAGCCAGCCGCACGCCGCAGCAACTCCCTTAGGGGTTCCCGCAGGCCGTGAGGGAGGAGGGGGGGCAGCTAGGACCGAGCTTGGTTGAGCCGCTGGGCCGGGGTTCGGGAATCCAACGCCACGGCAGCTGCCTAAACTGACATAAAGTTGTAATTCCTACTGCTCTGCGGTGGCCTAAACTGACAGAAAAGTCCAACTACGACTATTCTGCCACTGCCTCCACTGACAGAAAGGCCTAGCTACAGCTATTCTGCCACCTCCCAAAACGAGCATTGCATGTTTACTCGCATCACATCTGCACAGATTTTTTTTATAACCTTCCTAAGGCCAGCTGTACTGAATTCCCGAGTATCCGGATGGTTCTGTTTACCACCGCATTTAACTGTGGCTAAGTGCTGATCCTTCAGAGCAGCTTTTTTTCTTGGGCAGCACCTGTAAGAACGCATGTATGCAAAAGAATTTTTACTAGACCAAGATTTCAGAGGGAACACAAGGCAAAAGGGGGGAAAAAAAAGCCAACTTCCATAAGAAACAGATTTTGAATGATACCAGTCTAACGTTTTATTTATTGCATACAAAAGGATTTCTTGACAATGGAATTTTATATGAAAAGTAATTTGATGCATACTGTTGAGAATCTTCAAAGTCAAAGATGCCGCAGAAAACTTAAGGCAATGCATCTAAGCATATAAAGCACAGTAAGTGGTGGAAATTCTCCAAATCAAAAGCCTATTCTTTTTCCTTCCCTTAAATTATGGTTAAGCCACAACTTTCTGGAACAGAAGTAGGCTGCAGCTTTATTAGCCCCTGCAATAGCACGTAAGATCAGAACACTGCGATTCCTGGAAAATACGTAAGTGTTCAACATCACATTACAATGATATGCATACATTTAAAAGCAAGACAATATCAGTAGCAGTTATAAAACAAGTCAATCCATGGACCACTAAAATACCTCTAGTACCAGGCACCCAAATCAGGTGCATACAAGATTTCCTAAAAAGGTAAAATTAAAAAAAAATAATAAATAGTTCCCCCAAACCTGTGCTTCTTTGTCCTGTAAGAAAGTCAAAATAGATTCTACCACATACCCAGGGTCTCAATTATTTCAGAGGCCCCATTTGTTGGTTGTTTTTTTGTTTGTTTTGTTTCGGGGTTTCTTTTGTCCCATAACTCTCAAGTACCTTCTTGGAAACTTTTGCAAGTGAGTATCATCAGACTTCAAGCATCAATGGTCAACTAACATCCCTCCTTTTCAACAGTCACTGACAAACACAAAGTGTCTGTTCAGTCCTTCCAGTTATGTTTATTCATTTTTACCAATGCAGCTTCAACTTCATACTCACTTTTAAGTTTCCTACAGCCAAATGTTCAAGAAGCTTTACCATAAAACCATGTCAGGTTTTGAAGCAGTCAAATCACATGTTGCTTCTCTCCCATATCCCCCATCGTACAAGCACAAAGTGGTTTTCAGTTCAGTTTTAAGCAATGCAATTAAGCTTGACAACGTCCATTTATCACACATGCTGGAATAAAACCTCTCTCCACTTAAACCCTCAGTGCCAGAGGTGTTAAATTTGCTGCCAGCAATAGACACTGCACTGGCAAATGCTACTCCTAACAGATTAGGGGGAAAAAAAAAAAAAAAGAAAAAAAAAAGGAAGCAGCTTTAACCAGACAAAAACAGGCATCAAATTAGATAAGGTAATATTTATAAATGGGTCACTTTTTTTGTGTAAACATAACAGTTAATCTTCTAGGTTTACTGTAAACCATTTTACACTTAATCTGAATATGAAAGACAAAGACAAGAGAAACTGAAGGTATTTATTATTCAATCCACTTACAAAGCAGGTGGCTTAATGCAAGCTTATTGACATGTTTGTATATGATCCCCGAGGAACATCTTTTCCAAAGCGACAGTAATACTGTCTCAATGTTTTTGCACATTTGCATTTTGCAATGTTGAGCACATATAAATAAACTATAAACTATTCTATATGTGAAAGAATGTTGATGAGCAACTTGAATCCTGATGTGGATTAAAACCTCCTCCAAAGGCGAAATGTTAGTACATTATAACTTAATTCTATATACTATATTATGCAGCAAATCTTAACTATAGAAAATATTTCAATCAGTGATGGACTGTTGGTAATTTATAAAGAGGGTATCTATGATCAAGGCAAAAACTAGGTAACCACATAATTTGTGTCTAGTTTCTACAGAAATTTACAGGCTTTCAATTTACTAATGAAAAATAAAACAAGAGACAAGTGGATTTAGCTAACTTTATTAACTTTAAAACTAATAAAAATCCCAAGACAAGCCTGGAATCCTTAAAAGTTCTATGAATGCATGTATACCTGCCAAAAAAAACCCCAACCCCACCAAAAAAACAGAAAAAAACAAAACCCCTGCAGCTCTAAGTCCTTATTGAATGGTTTTATATTAAAAAAAAAAAAAAAGCCAAACAAAAAAAAACCCCAACCCCCCCAAAACCCTTCAATGTGCGCAGATATTTCAACTTAAGTTAGCAGAAGACCAAACAGATTCTAAGCTCTTTCTCCATTTCCCTAATAATTCTTTCAATCTGCAAGTATCTAAAATCCAGCTAACTGAAATCAACATTTAGTGTTCACTAGAGCTGTTTCACAGCAGCAAAATATTTAAGTTAGGGATTCAAATTTCTAGACATAGGAAGAAAATGATAAATACAATCTGAACAGCAGTCTAAATGTTTTAATATTGACATTCAAATATATCTGCATTGTGCTGAAATTTTAAAAATGAACACAAAAATCCTATCAGACAAAAACTCTGGTGATGAGTATGCTATACGTATCGGTCAAACTGAATATAGTTCATATTCTGTTCCCAGTATTAAGGATGTTATTTGACTCAGAACTGATATTGTAAATATACAGCAGCCATTTTTTCCTAATTAAGGAATGTCTCAATACATAATATTATCCTTTTCTAGATGATCTTTATACATTTAAACTAAAAATATATGATCGATTAAATTAAGGAATCCGAGGTTAGTAATGAGTGAAATCATACTTTCAAAGCTTGATACTACGTAAAACAAACAAACAAAAAAAAAAAAGAAAAAAAAAAAAAAGACCACACAATTCTACTTACTAAAGCAGCTAATCTTGCCTGCAAGTTTGGGGTCACAAAGCCCATAATATGTGCAAACAAATGCAATACAAGGAACCATGCAAAAATACAGTAATGAATTAAAAGAAAAAATGTAAAACCTAAAAAAAAAAAAGTTTTATAAATACACTGAAACTCAACTGTCTTCTACATAAACTGTAGGTCTAGCATTAGTTGTACCATATAGCAGAGCCAGCACTCTAGGTTCAATGCTTCCAAATCTGCGCAGGTAAGTCATGCCATCTTTGGTTGACTGCAGTACCAGGAAGGACGAGAGGGAGCGAGAGGGAGGACAAGAGTTTTGGAAAGCGGTGTCAACTTTCACTAGGCAGTTGAGCCTCAATGTCCACTCTGCAAATGGGGCACTTCTTGTTAGTAATCAACCACTGATCTACACATACCTGGTGGAAAAGGTGCATACATGGAAGGCGCCTGTCATCAGAACAGAAAAACATCAGTGTTAGTAAAGCACTTCTGTATCAGATACCTTCTGGGAAAACAGTCATGTGGGATTTGCTACTGAGGTGCTTATCGTTTTTGTATGTGCATGTTTTTCCAGAAGTTTCACTAGCCTTTCCAGCTGGACCTGCATTTTGTCTAGTTTCAAGAAGAAATGGATACAGGAAAAGTAGTCAAGCATCAGCTAGCTTCTGCTGTATCACACTGATTTAAACCTGTTACAGCTGAAGTAGCATTACTCCATAAAAACTACATTTGACAGTCCTCATTAATTCAGGGCTTGGCCTCATGTTATAAGACAGGCAGTCAACTTATGCAAGACCACAAGAAAATAACCTGCATTCTACCCAAAGACAATACAGACTGAACAATGCGTGTTTTTCAGTTGCAACTTGTTTTATTTATTGGCTCAATGACAGGTAAGTCTTTAATTGTAACTGTTAACCTAGGTATTGCAGAGTGTGTACCATGTTCAAGTATGGCCTCAAAGGCAGGACATTAACAGTACATTCTGATCTATTCAGTGGTACTATTTACCTGACATCTTCACCTTCCTCCAATATAGACAAACAGATGGTACACTTTTCCTCTGTGTCTTCTTCTGTTCCTTCCTCCCCATCTTGTTTGCAGTGCAGTTTCCTCTGTGAGAACCAATCAGTTGTTACCTTATTAGTAGAGATGACATTATTGACAAACTGAGTAAAATCTGTTTTGATACATATTCAACACATACTTCTTTGAAAACATTTTGTAAGATTTATTCAAATGTATTTGAGCCAAAACAATCGAGAACTAGCCCTTGGAGCAAAATCACAGGACATTTCAAATTTAACTACTGTTATGTGAATATATTAATTTCATATAGTTGCAACCAGTCCTTTTACTTGGAAGATTGTCTGTGTATAACTATATTTCATTCATGAAGAGGCAAAAAAAAAAAATAAATCCTTTCAAACCTGGTATCTTAAGTCACTATTTATCAAGTGTGAAAGAACTCTACGTAAATACGGATGGAATTCTATCTTATGGTATAATAAGTTGTCTCTCAGTTGGAGTTTAAGTTGTCAAAATTCTGCAACAGATTCAAAAATTCCTAGTGTCCCAGGCTTCCTAATGTGATCAAAGGTTAAAATGATACATACCAAGCAAGTAAGCATCATGAACAATTTGTTGCAAAAATGAAATCTTACTTTATTTGATGGGTTATCACTGAAGTCTGTTGACAATTCAGCTATTACCAATAGTTATCTCACTGCTCACAAGGTTATTCATAACTGCTAGACAAGTTATTAAATCATATCAAACCACTTTTATTTACCACATTACTGTAGGTCTTTATCTAGGGACAAATTTTTAATTTTCTTTGTGAAAGAAGCAGCATTGTAAGCTTTGCCTACAACCCTTGAAATTGCAAAATAAGAAAACATGCACTCTTTGAAGCTGACACTTCTGGAGATTTGACATAAACATTATTACATTTTACAAAGAAATATGGACAGGCCACAATTTGGGAAATCCTCACCTTTTTGTATTTATGTGGATATGTGCATCTTTCTATAGTTCCCTGTGTTGCTCCACGATTAACATTGCCTAATCGTTCCTCCAAGTGAATCAGCTCCTAAAAAATTATCAAGGAATAAATAGTGTAAGAACTGTTATTTCAACTACCTTCAGCAAATACGAATTTTATTCTAACCCATTTGCAGAATGACAAACTCAATTCCCATATTATTCAAATACAGGCAAAACAAAAAGGAGTACGTTGTGTGGGAAAAGTGATGGGTTTCTGTAGGAAAATCCACACAACACTGCCCGGTATCTTAAGTTACAGGGAAACACTGCTATTAAAAAAAAAAATAAAAAAAAATCAGAAATTGTTTGTCAGCTAGGAATGGTTATCAGTATGTTCACACGTACTTGCGTGTCTAATGAGGAAAATACAATTAAAATGCACTACGTAAATATTTGCTTTCTAACAGTCATTAAGGCCTAGAAAAAAAAAATGCTTATGTTGAAATACAATGATTTATTTTTCTCCAGCAATAAGCTTATTAGAACCATGAGATGTCACTGAAGATGTTTTCAGTGGACTAGGTCATTAACTCTCTGCATCTGATAGCATTTATTTTCTCCTTTATTTTTTTCTTTTCTTCCCTCAGTTTCAATTCCTGCTACATAACAAACAGGACAGCACTGTTGAAGTTGCCAAGTTTCACCCTCATTGGGAGGATCCTGGCATGGTTATTCAGAGACACCGCTACCTTCTACCGACATATCTAGTGACTACTACACCTACTACCAGGAGAGTGGGCAGAGCAGGATAACCACCTAAGCCTACATTGTCCAGGGCACCTTTTATTGACTGACTGCTCAATACACTTTTATCCCAGTCCACGACAGTGAGGTCATTCTATAAATAAAGGGTATTTTCTTTATGATACTTTTACATCTATATATAGAACTAGGTCTACCATACACCCTCCCCATATTCCCTCATGACACATTTTGACATATATCTAGTTTTATTCTATTACAAACCTCAAAATTGCCCCTGAAAGGGCCTCTGAATGATGTTCCATCCAATCCCGATGAAATGTAACGGATGTGAGGGTAGCCCGCCATGTCTGGTACCTATTCAAACAGCAGACGTTAAGTTAAACCTATTCAGAACAGTTTCAGTATTTTACTGTTCACTTTGTAAAATTTAAGATCCTTTTGCTTTTATTGAATCACTTATTATTTATACCCCTCAGCTTGAGCATACAGTTCCAACTGACATCGTAACGTGTCACCACGCTGAGCTCTCTAAACACAACCAGAAGCAAAACAGAAGCGAGACTAGATCCTCTATTACAGTCTCTCCACATCTGCATTACATATTGCTTGGTCTCACCTCCCAGGTCTCAAAGTCTCAACCAACTCTACATAAACTGCCATAAATATCTACCTATATTTGTAAACAAAACACCTAAAAGCTATGCATGAAGTTACAAGAAGGACTTGCTACAGGTTCTCAAATACAAATTTTTGGTACCGCAGAAGAAACAAGGCTAAAATACTCAGTCTGGAAAAAACCAGACAATATCCTTATCTTACTCAAAACAACTCAACATCTTCAGACACACTTCAAATTTACAGGCAGATAAAAAAAACCAGTAACACTCAAAACTCAGATCTAATGTCACAGGCAACTCTACATACACTCTAATTCAAGCATCCGCTGACTTCCTTGCATATTAAAGAGATACAAGCAGTGAAAAAAATAACCAGTGTCCAGTGACACACCTACAGCCACATCAAGAACCAGTGCTGTTCATACAGGAAAGCAGACCACCACCACAGCAGGGCTTCTGCAGTCCATTTTTACCCCCACATGGTGAACGAATAATGGTATTAGCAGCAATTTTTAAAACAGGTAAAAAAACCCCAAACGACCAGCAGATTCAGCGTGTTTAATCATGTAGAGCGTAACTGATACGAGGACTGTAAGCAGCAGTTCATTTGGAAATAACATGAAGTGCTTAAGTACTATCTTCCTTCCTCTGCTATCAGCTGGTAACATCTCTGCTGCTGCATGACAGCTCAAAATTCATCTCATGAGGCTGTCAACAAGTCAGACACCCCAGACATTATTCATGAAGTCAGGTATTCATGCGTGGCTTTTCTTATTTCCAGCAAACACTTCTAAACTTACCATATGTAAAAGTGTAAAACTGAATTAATGCTTTGTGAGAAAGCACAGGCAGAGCCGAAGCTCCTTACATAACGTTAACAGGCCAATAAGCTACCTTTCTACATTTTTCAAATCCAGTCCAGTAATTTAAAGCTGACAGGGACAGAAAAGATTTCTCTGCCCTAAATACTATTTTTTTTCCAGAAAAGAAAACCAGAATATTTTAAAGCAGTTCACAAGGTGCTTGCTAAATGATGACCATGTAGTGCCAATATAAGCTACAAATACAGTGACACTGTTAGTACTAGATTCTTACAAACCAGAGTAATAGAAACTGAAAATTTACTTTCAGACTACTTCCAGAATACTAATACAGGGAGTGCCTCTCTCACAAGCAGCCTAAGTATCTGTTGGTCTGGTGCTAATTAGAGCTGGGAAACAAGACAGGATGACTGCTGCAAAGTGCAGCACTGTATCAATTTAAAGATCTAAGTTGTTATGCAATATGCAGAGTGTATCTACAAAGATTATATACTAATACGTGGATTCAATACAACTGCAAATATAGAATTTTATATCACAAGATATGTATATTCATCTGCACACCTGAACACTTCCTGTAAATAACAATCTATTGGTGTCACAGGTCTGTAAACTGCAGCTGTAACAGAGGAATTTGGGAGAGTGCACTAAAAACATGGTAATTTGTAAAAAATACATTGTAAGAAATCTGTCTCAGATAATCAGTGATTTATGATCCATTCTCCACTGAAGTAATTCTACTTTGTCTTCCAGTTACAGAAAACCCATTTAAAAAACTAGGTTGCTCATCCAACTACGCATATAGCTCTTGTCACAGGTTTCTAACTAGGTAGAGAGCTGTCTGGCATCACTCGGAAGTTTCCATTGCCTGTTATGACATTGTCAATTGATTGCCTCTGCTCAGAGGAAAGGAAAGTCCTCACAAAACCTAACCCAAGTTTCAGGAGTGACTTTCATGGCTTGTTTTTTTGATTCACCAGGATTTGGAAACAGTTTGTTGGAAAACAATGCCTCTGATAACAGAGATACTGCATCATTACAGGTGCTGGAAAGTCACAGGTGTACTGCTGTAATGCAAGAATTACAGTTCCAATTGCCTCAGAGATCAGAGCTTACCAGCTGCAGTGACATGCAGACAGGTCTCCTATTTGGAACAAATTCTGCTACTGGAGACTATTTAAGAAATCTACTAAATTTAACACTGCAAAACCAACCAAGAATTTCTCAAGAGTATATACCACAACAAACTACTCAAACAACAAAAACACTGGGTGGGACAATACATTTTCATGCTAATAAATGGGCCTTTATATTATCCTGATGGGGAATGGCATAAAAGCTCTGCAAAATTATCTGAACATGAATTATGTACAGGCTTTTTTATAAAATATGGTGAGAGTGCAGCTTACATTTCTGGCCAAGTAAAACACTGTCTTTTGAAAAAACATGTCGTGAAGAAAAAAAATAGCACTTCTATGCCTGCAGAACAAGCAGTCACTAACATAGCAAGATTTTTAACTAACTACATTTTTGACTACAAGCAGAAAACATGGGCAAGAAACAACTATCAGTAATGCCCAACTAAGAACAATCTAATTAAAATCCCTCTGACAGTTACCATCGAGCTTCAAATGCAAAGAGATTTCAGCTCTCCTGAAACATCTCCACACACAAACGTAGGTGTGATTTCAGGAAGTTTTCATATTGAACATAAGAAAAAAGGAAAGGCACAAAGCTAAGGAAGAAAGGGAAGAGCTTAAGGTAATGCCAGTCTGCACTAAGTGCTCATATATATTCTTTTGGATACAGTCAAAGCAACCTACTCTGGACCTGCACATTCCAGTACAAGTTTGCTAAGAACTGTTTGCTACTTGTACAACAAGTATCATCTGTTTTAGTTTTACACTTTCTTCTACTGACACCTCCCACTACCACAAAAATTTGCAGCAACTAAAAAATTCAAGGCTACATCTGAACACAAACATGCTGAAAGAGCTTGAAACAGCTAACCTGCAGGAAATAGTTTCTTCCTTGCTACCTTCCTTTAAACACCTTCCATCTTTCCAGGATCTTTTTGCCTTTCAGTTGCCACAGTCCATGAAGCAATTCTTCCTTTGCATGGTACTACTAATCTTGTCCATCCCAAGCTTTTATTCAATGGTTCACATCTAAGTATCTTCATACTTATATAAGATCTTCATACATAGTAAATAAATCCCAACACTAAGCTTATCCAGTTAACTGCTTAGGTTCACATGAATACCCAAAAGGAAATAAAGCTGATCAATTAATATCTTAAGCCAAAATCAAACAAGGAAAAGTTGCAGTTTTCATAAACACTGTGCGAAGGAACATGTGCTGCACAGCTAAAACCCAACCATATCTGTGTCTGAGTGGAAAATAAAATGAGAGCTCTGCAACAGCCTATATTCTACCAAAACCTGAAGAACAGTAATTGATGTTTATATTAGGAAAAAAAGTAGCAGCTGCATTACAAGAGTGCCTTTCCTTATTTGAAAAATGCAGTTAAATTTAATGCAGCTAATCAAGGCTATTTCAAACCTAAACTTCACCTTGAACTATAACAGCTACCTTAAGTTACAGCCTTAAGGTAAGTGTTCAGATACTTTACAGCAAGTTTGTTGGCTTTTTTTCTATGGAACAATTGCAGCTCTTAGAGCTGTGATACTTGTATGACTACACTCCGAGTGATGTTACTCTGCCCAGCACACACCTACCATAACATACTGGGGCCTAATGGCCTATACCTCCAAATCCCTCCCAATTTTTACAACCTAGTGCAGAGATGGCCTCAACCACTTGATGAGTCAGTCAACAGTTAAAGGAACAAAACAGGAAGGCTCTGAAATAAAAAGGGGTGGACAGCATATGAAAGCTTCATGCGTAACACCTGAGAGAGGTGAAGTTCCCATAAGTAACTTTTTTTTTTTTTTTTTAAATCATGATCCAGAGATCTCCCCCTGACTGACAAGCTGCAGTCCAGGTTCACAAATAAATTAAGAAGTCTTCTCAAGGGTTGCATCAACCCTATTGATATTTATTACACCATAGCTAGCAAGCTGTAAAGTCCAGAAAATTCTGCCCTGCCCCCCCAGCCAATTCACGATGAACAAGACACTATTCAAAAACAGGCAGAAGAAGCTGGAGTCAAGAGACTGGAACAGCATATCCCAGGAACTTCCTAGATTAACAGGTAGCTGAAACAATTTGAGAGGCACATAAATAGCTTCCATTATTTTAAGATATTGGTAGTGGGTTTGCATGGGAAGGTTTTGGTAGTGGGGGGCTGCAGAGGTGGCTCCTGTGAGAAGCTGCCAGAAGCCTCCCCCATGCCCAGTGGAGCCAACACCAGCTGGCTCCCAGTCGGACCCACCGCTGGCCAAGGCCGAGCTAATCAGCAGCGTTGGCAGCGCCTCTGGGGCAGCATATTAAGAAGGGGAGAAAAAAAATAAATCTGCACCAGCAAGAGAAGGGAGCGAGACTTTGGGAGAGCAACAACTCTGCAGAGACCAAGGTCAGCGCAGCGGGGGCAGGCGGTGCTCCAGGCACAGAGCGGGGATGCCCCGGCAGCCCGCGGTGAAGGCCATGGTGAGGCAGGCTGTGCCCCCAGCCCAGGGGGTAACGGGGGAGCAGATCCCCCCCAGCCCGGGGAGGGCCCCACGCCGGAGCAGGGGGTGCCCCAAGGGGGCTGGCACCCTGTGGGGCAGCCTGCGCTGGAGCAGCTCCTGGCAGGACCTGTGGCCCCGTGGGGAGGGGAGCCCGGGCTGGGGCGGGTTTGCTGGGCAGGCTGGTGGCCCCCCGGGGACCCCACACTGGAGCAGTCTGTGCCTGCAGGACGGCACCCCCTGGGAGGGACCCGGCTGGAGCAGCGTGTGCAGAGCTGCAGCCCATGGAAGGGCTCACGCTGGAGAAGTTCATGGAGGGCTGTCTCCTGTGGGACGGACCCTGCGCTGGAGAGGGGGCAGAGTGTGAGGAGGAAGGAGCGACAGAATCAACGTGACGAACTGACCGTAACCCTCATTCCCTGTTCGCCTGCGCTGCATGGGTGGAGGAGAAAGAGAAATCAGGAATTAAGCCTGGGCAGAAGGGAAGAGTAGGGAGAAAGGGGTTTTCCTCATTTGTATGGTAAGAAAACTCATTTCCCCAAGTTGAGTCTGTTTTGCCTGTGACAGCAATTACCAAGTGATCTCCCTGTCCTTACCTCAACCTGCAAGCCTTTCTATTTTCTCTCCCGTCTGGTTGAGGAGGGGAGTGATAGAGTAGTTTCGGTGGGCACCTGACATTCAGCCAGGGTCAAACCACCACAGATACCTTTTATAAAACAGAAAACTAAGACACATTTGTTGCTTAAATTTTAAATAGTCAAAATTCCAGACCAGCTGTAGCTAGTTATTCACCTAAACAAAACAAAAGTATATTGAGTTAAAAGGCACAAAGGGTATACTGCTTACTTCAGGTCTATATTCCATTCAAAATTCTCTGTTTACTGCTGAAGAGATCATTTTTCTTCTTTGACTATGAAAAGGAGAAGATGGATGGGGGAGAAACAAGACCACCTAGTTTTAACCTTTCACCCTACACTCCATTGAACGACAAAGACGAACAAACCCAATTCATAAAAATAACCCTTTCTTTAGCAGAGCAGATTTAAAATATAAAGTGCCGATTTTCTTTAAAGCGTCTTAGTAACTAACTCATATTCAGAGCAAAGTCCTGTTTTAAAGCAGAACTAAATTAAATTTCTCAATGAATGCCTGCAGACTTTTGAAACTTTATAGCAAATTACACTAAAAAAACCCACTTTGACAGAAGATGTTTCCTCAGTACGTACATGGCATTAAAGCAATAATGATGGGAACACAAACTACTCTAAGCCAGGGTTACACTTAAGGTAATTGTGTTAAATTGAAGAGGGGAGCAGCCTGATCCTTGTCTAGATATGAAGCAAGCTCTTTTTAACTGCTCTTCATCTAGGATTCCTCCTGGAGCATCATTTAAACAGGTTAAAAGTTTTTTCAACTGAGCTAACGAAAAAGGAGATTTTGTTTCCCCCACCCTTTATGTGGACTGTCAAACCTGCTGAACACTAATTATCTCCCCAACATATCTCTATCACTTTGTCTCCCCGAGGATTAGAACAGCAGTCTACATATTCCAGCACTGACAAGATGATTAGTTTATCTGCATCTAATTAAAATCTGAAATTGACACAGAGTACTAGTGACATGAAAACCCAAATAATCCATTATGCCCTTTATGGTCTGGCAGTAGTTTGAAGGGGTTTTAAGACTCCAGACAGAACAGACAGAAAAAACACAAACTGCCTATTAGCTAGCATGCTATTTCAGAAAGTGGACTCCACACAAATTAATTTTGTAGTTCAGCTACTGCACGACTTACTTTAAAAGACCTCCCCCTGCCCCTCCCAGCCCCCCCCCCAGAATGGAGATCATCAACATTTGATGACACCTCCATCAAGAATACAAGTAATGAGGCTTATCAATTGCTAATTAGTACCCTCTGTACTTACTGAAAGAAAGCACTCCTCTTAAAATTAACCACTTAGCAGAGGGACTCTAATCATGGTTCAGCCTCTCCTCCCTGGCCCCTGTTCCTAAAGTTACAATGAAAAAACCCAGGTGACAGCTGCAATTAATTTGTTGCTCTTCAGTACAAACTAAAATGGCACTTTTAAAAAAATATCCAGTTTAGTTAGATTAAAAACTTGACTGAATATTTACTCTGTATTCCAAGTCAATTTTGCTGAAAGATCTGCTGTACTCACATACATGCAAATGAAGAAAACTTTGGCTTTCCTTACTGCCACAGAAGGGGAAGAATCATCAAAATACGTTTGTAATGCTTTGAACTTATTGTATAGATAACTGTTAGCAGTGCTCTAACCTGCCTTTATGTTCTTCTAGTGTGTATAACCTGAAAACGCTTCAACTTAGGCAGACTCAGAACACAACTTCAAGTAACACTTGATCTGATCATAACAAGGTACTAAACACATCCCAACATTTGAGGAAGTACTGCTTACATCAGTCTACACACTATAAATCACGCTGTCCGTACAGTGTATACAAAACCTCAACATACAAACAACTTCAATTCAATTTCATCCAGAGATCCATGAATTACTGTTATGCGGAGTAGATACCCCTACACATGCACGTTTCTGTGCAGTTGAAGAACCCTATTTCATCTGACACTTTTATCAATTGGTAACAGCAGTCACTGAGCAGAAGGACAAGTTTATCACATTCAGGAAATACTTCTGGAGATTCTCTGTTACATCTTTCTTCCATTCTACTGCGAAAAAGAAGATAAACAGCAGGGTCCTGACTACTTGCTTGTGTAACGTTTTAGTTGTAGGAATACCCCTATGAAAGCTAAACAGTCAAAAGTTTCTAATCATGCTGGAATACAAGGATGAGCTGAACTCTAAGAAACCTCACAGCAATAGTGGAAATAAATCCCATAACCAACTTATTAGCCCTGACAGAAAAAGAGATAAAAATAGGCATGTTTAACTCCCTGCCTCCTAATGCAACCACAGTTCCCTGAACTATTGAGAGGGCCCTTTCTCTTTGAGAATTTAAAAGAATGGATGTTGTCTGTTACAGTCCAACACAAACTAAATGTGAGAGGCGCAAGCCATTTTTCATCCACTTGAAAAAAAAAACAAAAAACCCTGACACCTAACTGGAGAAGAATGCAGAAAATCTTAATCTGAATAGATGATGCACAGGAGATAAGGTTATGCAGTAAGAATCTTGTGGGCTACACAAAAATACCAAATTCTACAGACTGCTCTAGAAAGTCTGTGATAAGTATGCAAGTTGTGCATCAACAAAATACCAACCCTGATATATCAGGAAGGTTCTTAAGGATTATCATCATGTTTGTTAGCAAATAGCAAGGAACAAAGAATGCAAAACCAGACTATGCAGAGACAGCTATTACAGTATTGGTTGTAAATTTACAGTTCAATCCCTAGATGTCAGTTCTGGCTACTAACAGAGGAATTCTGGATGGACAAGACTTGCAGGTTGATATTTAATTAAAATTTTATGGATGATCCCACAATTTTTATTAGATTATCTTGCTTTAAGAGGGTTAAATAACATGGGTTAGCCACACAGAATATCACATAGAAACACTAAACATACTCTGTTAAACTAAATTTGTGTCTTTGTGAATTTTCATTAAACAAAATTAAGGAGTATTCTAAACAAACCTACAGACATTCTTTCAAAAATAATACTCTGTAGAAGTCAAGAGTTACACTGATTTTCCTTGGTTTTCTACTGTAGACTGAAAAAAGTTAAGTGTAACAAGGGACTAGTTCACCCTCACACTTCCTGTTGCTTGTAACACTTAATGCTACAAAATTATGTATTTTATCACACCGAATTAGTTCAATGAACATCAAATATTATTTGAAAATAACCGAATCTCTAGATGGAGTTCTAGCTGTGCTATATACACACCTTAAAAATAAAGCACCAGTGCTAATCCTCATGCACTGGGTGGAAAGTTGGTACCTTTAACAATCCAAAACTTATTTAAGAACCACCTGAACTTTAAAAATCAGATGCAGAGGGTCAATGCATTGTAATGCAAGTGACAATTTAATTCAAATATGTTTCATTTTACAAAAGCTGAAGTTAGAAATGTTAGTGGCCTATACTGTTTTCTCTTATTAAACAACGAGCCTGTTCTAGTTCCCTCTCTGGGAGCAACACACAGTAACACTGCAGTATTTTATTTTCCTCTTCAGTTGAGCCACTGATGTTTACAGCAACGTACATGTATCCAATCAAATGCAGTAAACCTCAAAATAACTTCCCTGGCAAATAAAATAATTACAATGACCAATGACCATCATTTTTTGTGAGCTATCTCCTTACCATTAGAGGAAGAGCTCCTATTTGCAAGTGATGAAGTCGAGGAGGTGCATGGTAGTGGGCCAAGTGAGGATGCAAGGGCCCTGGAGGGTAAGTAGCTGCAGTCACACCAGCTTCAATTCCCAGTTCCCTGTCACATGAATGAAAGTGGCATTACAGTAAAGGTACATCCTGACTCCCAGATACAATTCCACTGCTTTGGAAAGCACACAACACCAGCACAGCTACTGTAACAGTCTTACATTAAAAAAAAAAAACACTAAACTTATCTAAAAACTTTGCTAAAGAATTCTCTCAGTCCTATCATAACTTAGTTGTTTTTAAATCAGCTGTGAAGATTTAGTGTGATAAATCATAAGATTTATGCTCCACATTTATTGTGCCCAGGAATATGATCAGTGTGGAGTCTTTTCTATAGCTCACAGTGTGGGAACAGCAGCTGTCATGCATGCACCTCTTCCCTAACAGTCAGAAGTGTCTTTTTATTTTTTAAAATAATAAATATATTATGAAACTTAAATGTAAGCTTCATGAGTGGGCCTGACACAATGTTAAATAAGTTCAGACAAAAGGGAGACAATAAATTGGTAACTCAAATCCAAACCTCTACTGTACAAAAAGCATAAATATAACAACAGTTTTCAGCAACGTTTTACTTGCCTATTTTAAAATCAGTTCTTGAAATAGCTACCTACAGTCAGTAAAACTCAATTCCATTTTACAAGCAATGGATAAAAAAAGCTTAGAAATACATTTAACATAAAGAGTACTCAAAGCAGTCAAAGCTATATCAATGTCTACAAATTTTCAAGTCCAGGTGCATGCAGCTTTTCCTAAAGTCACAGACAATATTATCAGCTCTGTGATCAGTACATTATGGTCTTTTGTCCTGAGTACCAAAGAACTAAAATAGTATCTGATCACTAACCAGGCAGATCTCTCTGGGGCTTGTCGAGGATGGGAAGACATTGTCTGAGGCACATGAATGTGATGCCCATGACCATAATTGGGATGCATTCTGTGAGGGTGCGGAGGAGGCCTCTCATGAGCACGTCTAAATGACATGAAACAGAAACAGTTAATTTCACATACTTGTTAGTATCAAGAAAGCAACATCCATCATCAAAATGTTACAGATTGAATTACTGGAATGTGTTTAAACTAAAAAAAACAAACAAAACTCCCCATACAGTATTTTAATTTCAACTTTAGATACAAATTAGAAAATAATTATAATACAGATTTGATATGCAAAGACAAAGCCAGCTTCAGCTACTGTGATCTGCCCTTCACTTAGCAGACATGACTACAGAAGGACTGACAAAGTGTTTAATCCAAACCTCAAAATGCAGGTAGGCAATTAAGGCCACCTGACAGTCACGTTGAGATTCAGAGTCATTCACAGCTATGCCATGGTTTATTTCTAGTCAAACTATTACCAGCAAAAGTAATCAGGGGAACCTTGATACACTAATCAGAGGACATTCTCCTTGGAACACGTCTGCGTCACAGCTCAAGTAGTAAAAGCACACTGTTTTTCTTCCATGCCAGCTGGTACAGAACAACTATGGCTTTCAAAAAAATCTTCAAAGAAACCTGCTGACTGACTTCTGTTCCTTTACCACTTCCCAGTTACAGGAAGAAATCGACTGATATTTTCGTTTTCATTGCTTTCAATGCATAAAAGTTTTTTTCTATTCAACCTAGAAACTTGGATTTTGCCAAAAGTAGCACACTCCTCAGATTCAGTACCACTTTAAACCACCTGATAAAGCAGACCAGACAAAGTTACTTAAGAGGACGCTATTCTCTGTCAGGCTTGTATAAATTATGATAGAAGTACTGGTTTTCTACAATGTACAGACCTATCAGCAGAACCTAGTTTCACCTCCCTTCAGTTTATCAAATAGCTACCGGGAAAAACCTAGAAGGGCATACTTTAATGAAAAAAACCACCACAGCAAAATTACTTCCATAATTCCATGAAAACTGAATGTCATGTAGGCCCATTTTTCCTCAAATGAGTCTTAATTTAAAAGAAACACATTGGAAACTATTTCTATGAATGTAAAACTCCTAGGCTGTCTATACCACAATCTTAGTATGAAGTGGGTGATCAGATTTAAAAGAAACAGAAAACCCTTATGTTGCATAAATGCAGCACACCCTCACACATCACATTTTGTGGCTGATTCCAAGCCCCTAAAGAAGTTCCAGCTGTCGTACACATACCTGAGACATGACAGCAAGGACTCTAGCCATTCTCTACTTCCAATCCTGAAAAATTCCTACATTGTTAGACAGAAGGTACAAGCACTAGACTATCCCATGTCCTCTTTCTAGAAACACCACCTTAAGCGCACTTTGAGATGCTGGGACACGGAACCAGAAGGAGCTGCAAGTCTGCTGGCAGTCTCAGTCTGTGCATTAAATAGCAGAGTGAATGTACACAAGTTTTGGGTGGTCAGATTTATATTACGTTGGGTCAAGACACTCACAAAACTGATTTTGCAAGTAATTTGTATGAGGATTAGAGGGAAAGAGATAGCCCAAGGGCAGGCAGAACGATTTCATAAGGTGACAAAACAAAACTATAGAGCAGAAACCTCGCTGAGCAAACTGACAGTCTGACCTGAGACTGGTGACTTCACAGAGAATGTCAAGGAAGAACCTATCATCGACATCTGACTACAGTTTCTATACATACAAAGAAAATCCACTAGGCTAAGAAATGCCAATATTCACATTTCCGATCCCAAAACTACCAAAAAGTTTCCAGAACTGGTGAGATAGCTACCACTACTACTTTTCCTTAAAACGCTATCTTGCTGTCTCACATTCACTGGCTTGAATGTTCCAAAATTAATTTTTGGGTATGACTGCATAATCACAGACACACACAAGCAGTGTGCTGGTGCATTTAGGTTAGGGTGTTTAGAGGTTACACCATTTGCATAGCAAAGGTTACAAAAGAACACGTACAGGTTCAGACTGATCAAAGTTTTGATGACTGAGGAAGCAGGGCTATATCTGACTTTCCTGGGGCGCAGAGGAGGGAAAGTCTGTCCGTGCCACTTTGTGAGCAGTTACTGTCTATAGGTATTTTTATGAATTACATGGAAACTGCCTCAAAAGTTGCAGTTAAAGCAAACTTGTTCAATTATTAACTTCTAAATCAGTTTTAAGTTAGTTACCAGCAGAATCTGCGTAACAAAGTTAGGAACAACAGCTAGAGAGCTCATTCTTAAATTTCTCTTGGATATTTAAAAGCTTTATCTCCAGAATGAAAATCAGCTACTTCATGATTGAATACGAAGCCAGTGTTGACATGATTTCTGTTAATACTAGTGTCATGAATCTAGCTTAGCAACAACAGTAGCATCTCTTAAACAATTATCACCAAAGCTACATCTCAACATTGGTCACATTCTCTTACAGGTACTACTCAGTCTTTTCCTTTTCTTCTAAAGACCAAGGCATTAGGTAAGTACCTAAGGTTAAATCTGAATTAAACCTGATAAAGAGTCTCTTAGAATAACTCGTTCACTTTATTTTAAAGCATTAGTTAGGTAAAAAGAATCTTAACAGCATCAAACAAGGCAAAACAAAGGAACATGTGTCAAGGAACACATTTGAAAGGAGCTTATGGTGTACTTTCTAGGATGTCCAGTTTGAAGAAGAATTCCTGCCTGTTATCTGGAAGATGAGTAACGGGCAAGAGAAACGTAAGCTTCCCCTCCATGCCCCATTTGTGCCTTACCTGGAGACGCTACTGAGAAATGTAATGGAACAGGTGCAAGTCTTAATGCTCACATGACTGTGAACAGTATGTGTAAAGACACTTCTTACCATGGTTTAACACTTAACAGTTCCTAACCATGCATTTAACAGTTTGAGATTCACATGCAACATTTTACAAACCTGAGGGAAACGAACTATATGTTTAGATATTGCTCTGAGTACATTTGTGACATACGTTGGGTGTTGCATCATTCTTCTTCTCTGGACCTCCATCCTCTGGATCACTTCATGAGGATGTAGCCTCTGTGCTGGAGGTGCTGTTGCAGGGATGTGATGGGATATAGGCTGGTGTGTTGCAGGAAGATGCTGTGGTATTGGAGCAGCTGCATTGGCTAAAGGATGAGTTGGTGGTGGAGGTGGAGGTGGCACAGGATGAGAAGATGCATGAGAGGAGATTGAAGGATGGAAGGGATGCACTGGATGAGGGATAACATAATCTACTTGAGGTGGAGGCTGTGGCTGTGGAGGAGGATTTCCATGAGAGTGAGGACATGCAGAAGCTTGATGATGGAGAGGTCTGGTCAAAGAAGCATCTGCAATGAAAACATCAAGTGCTTTTAATTTGGTCAGCAACAGGTTTTGAGTTAAATTCATTTTAAAAAATATCTTCACACAAGTGCCTCAGTGTTATTACACCTGTGGCCACATGTGAATATGTGTTTATGCAGTTTTTAAATAAAGTGATTCCAGCAATATACTGTGAAAGGAACCCACACTTCCTGCAGCCAAAAGTATTCCACTTGCCAATGTTGGTTAACCCCCCCCCCCCCCCCCCCCCCCAAAAAAAAATATCTGTGTGATGCGTGCTGGTAAAGGTATATATGGTAAGAAATTTTACTCAAGTTTGTTGTTAATCCTTAAAAAATTCAATCCTCTGCCCCGCCACAGTCTGTAGAGACAATAAAATCCAAACCCAAGAAATCATAGTCAGACAAATGAGCTGACTGAGCTTCCTTTGGCAAAACTCACTGGGGGAATGGGACAGGAGACACACCAAGGGGAAAGAAATAAAAAGGCATTGCTAAAATACAAAGTAGATCAAAAATATTTTCATAGTAAATACAGTTTTTAAAGTCTGAATGTTATTAAGGTCACTCAAAAGCAAATATTTTAACTTCATCTTGATCCTGTTCAAATCCACTACACAAGCTGAACTGTTTTGTTTCTTAATACGCATTTTGCCAGGCTAGCTCCAAGATCGAAGCAAGCAGCTAGTGAGAGTTTTCATAGGTTGCCAGGAAGCTGTTTTCTGTTATTTAGTTGGTTCCCCACCCCCCACAGGTACCCAGTACTTATCAGGACTTACAAGGAGAATGCATATAATGCCGACAGGAAGAGAGCGATGCCTGAGGAGGAGGCTGGGGCTGTGGCTGTGCAACCATACTTGATCCATACCCATCTATTGTTATGGACTGGCTTGGGCCAGCACCAGCCTGATGCCCATAAATTGCAGTTCGAGATGAAGAACCAGGACAGCAGGGGTCAAAAGCAGATGTTCCATGAAAAGCACCACTTCCATGACTTCTTATACCACTGCTGCTTAAGTCTACCGGCAATGCCTGCTGTGTAAACAAACCATCCTTTTTCAAGCCCTTTTTCAGACATTGAAAACAAAGTCACCCTCAAACACAGTGTGAAAAAAAATAAATACTATCATAAGCAACTGGGATCCAGATTTTAAAGTTTTAAGGCTCAACTCTGGAATATTCTTTAAACATGGTTAACATTCCTTTTTCCTATATTTTTAAATCTGGTAAGAGAGACTAAATTCATTACATCAGACTGAAATACCACACACACACACCCCCAGAAGAAAAAAAAAAAAAAAAACACACCACCAAAACCCCTATGATGGATTAATCACTGAGTGTATGGGAGCTCCATGCCTTGAAAAATTTGGGAGGAAAAAACAATCTTTCGTGTTTTAGTTGTGCCTAATGTATTACACTTAAAAGAGAAACCAGATTGACAGTGTTGCATGTTGTAAATTAAGTTTGCACAGTACTGTTCTTACTTATAACCGTATTATTTTAGAGCTGTGATTTTAGTCACTTAAAATCTCAAGAAACGCTTTTAGAAGAGTAACCAATTCTTTTATAACTTTCATAAGCAGAACATTAGACTTGATTTTTTCTTGCTTTAAGGCAGCTCAATTACTTGCACTGCACAACTGCTATCACAGACAGTTTATTTCAAGGTATTTATGTTTGGTTTGCTTAAACAGCCACTTACAGTCAAAAAGAGGGGATATCAGCTGTCAATGATTACTTGTTGGATTACGCATTTGTGTAAAATTTCAAATTTTCGTGTCCATATATTTTAGCTCAAATTTTTCTTTTAGTTCCCTTCTATAATGCCTGCTACAGAACAAGAGAACAATCCACCATGCAGCATCCTATCCTATTATCTCCTATCTCTAACAACTGGAAATCTCAAAGAGAAAGTCACAAAAATTAAACCTGCCTGGTCATGGTAACTGGTGCCAGAACTGCTGCTTGCTCCACAAGGTGCCGGCACTGGAGGAGGCCTCTCAACAGGGCAGCTGGAGTCACTGAATGAAGGAGACAGCGGAACAGCTGGGTGAGGGTTGTGGTGGTGGTGGTGGTGATGTTGAAAGTGGTGGCCATGCTGCTGAAAGCAGCTTGTATGCGGGTGCCCCAATGCATGATGAGTCTGTGAAGGTCCTCCACAAGGAGAATGCTGAGGGCAGCACGACGGTAACCTTGGCATGGCCGGAGGGCCAGTTTCCAGTGTTGTATTAGATGCAGTTCTTCTTACATCATCTTGAAGATAAAGAAAGTTAATATTGAAGTGAAAGAAATTAGTAAAGCTGACTACTATCAGACAGTGTCTTAAACCGAAAAAAAAAAATTAATACTGTACTTCACAATTAAATAATTAACCAACTGAAAAACAGAGCTATACTAAACCAAAACCAACAGGATATGAAAAGATTTAGCTATGCCAGCTAAATGAACCAAAGCTGAATGGTTGGGGGGATGTACTCATAGAAACCATTAGAGGACATGAAGTGACACTTGCCTTATTCCACCAGTTTAAGACATATTATCAGTAGGGAAAGGAGGAAAGATTGTCCCTGTGGTTAGTCTGCAGAGACCTTGAATTCTTGTACAACTGTGGTCATTTCAGGCTTTTCATACCTCACTTGACTTGCAGATTAGGGGCACAGCACCCACGTTTCAGAGATGATATGAGTGCTACCTGCCTGTACAGCTCTATTATAGGTCAGTATCTATACAGGCCTCTATAAATGTGCTTCTAGTGAAGTAATCTTCAGGGGGAGGTTCAAGGACTCTCTCTGTATCCTTCACTTTCTTACAATACACGCTAAAAAAAAAAAACCACCGCTGTAGCACACTGCAATTAATCCTTAATTCCCTGTGAATTACCTTCTACCTCCTCAATAAGCGAGGTATAACCCAATCATTCCAATAAGCAAAAGCAGAAGCCTCCAGCACAAATTCCTTCATCTCCGGGGAGAAATCAATGACCTTTTTCAGGTTCCTGTCGTCTCAACTTACTCCTGTTACATTCAGTACTAGAAGTTCACACGCCATCTGATCTAGAGAATGCCAATTAGCGTTCTGTACGCCCTTTGGACTAGGGGGCAACACAAGAGGTTAGAAGGCTCTCTTATTCTGTACCTCCAGCTGAAGGACCAGCAGTGCCGCCACTGGGAAGACTAGAAGTCGTCTCTGGTGCTGCAGAGGGCTGGCCGTTGGAGACGTTCGGAGCTGCATCAGAGGCCTGCTCTGAGGTAGACGTACTAGAACTGTTACTGGAAGCAGAACTCACAACCTGCGGCTCCACTCTAGCTGATGTGGTTGGCACAACTGTTGGCTCTAGCAAAATAAAAAAGCTTTCATGTTTAAGCTTTAAAAGCTGCTGGGGGTTTTATTGTTGTTGCTGGGTTTTTTCATTATTTTGCAAAAGAAATTCTCAATTCTGGTCTTACCAGATGCTAAGAAAGTCTGAACACAAAAGGCTGACATGTAGAAAAGTTAGTGCTGTTTCACTTGGGAGGTGGAATTTATCTTTTTTTTTTTAAATTTTAAAATAAACTCAAATTTTAAGAATTAATATAAAATCAATTCCCAACCAAATCCGACACATCAATTTTTTATTTACTGAAAAAATTACTACTAGAAATGAAATTAAGTTACTCTGCTACTTCATGATGAAAACACTTGCTGAAATCTTTCGCAAATCCACAGGCAGACTACTTTATTACTACTCTTACCTTTTTTTAAAGCCTACAAAGCACAGAAAAACTTTTAGATAACTATCAAAGAACAGCTTAACATCTAAACTAGCAGTACTGCTTTACAAACCAATCATTCTAGACACGTATTACTACTAAAGTATAGCAAAATAAACTTGGTTGCTAGTCTCAATACACAGTAAAAGCAGATTCATTAAATCAAAATTGAGACTTCTGTTAAAAGTACGTACATGTTCATTTTGTGTACTGTAAAGGTAATAGTCAGCAATGTATGTAATTGGATCCAGGGAAATACACCAAACACTTGATAAATCTTGTTCTCTACTACACAGTTGTAAACAGGTTAAATTTTATAAACCACTTGGTGGTATAATTCGAACTCAGTTTTGAGAAAGTAAGTCTTTGACTTAAGTTTGACATTTCTCTCTAATTACTGACAAGGCAATGACATAACTAGGAATATGAGATACCATAAAAGGGAATATAATCAGAAACAGCTCAGGTTTTTTTTTAGTAAAAATGTCTGCATGGGTATCGGGGAAAAAAAAGGCATCAAGACACTTCAAATACTTCCCTTACACAAAGTCTCAAAATAAAATATGACTAGTTTTCAAGATTTCTCTCTACATCTAGTAGGTATATCATTAACTCAGTGAGCAAAAGAATAAATGTATCTCCCTTCTTGCAAGTCTTCCAATTCATCACATTAAAAAAACATGACCCGATACATACATTTAAATTCTTTTGGATTTTCACGATGCATTCCAATCTACTGGTTTTATTTAAAGGCACATTTTTTGGGAAACATGTTAATGATCAAATTCAGAAAAAAAACAAGTATATAGGACATGTATAGCCTAACATTGATATGTGATCACACAGGACTTAAGACTGGATGCTAATACACTCTGAAAGCAACACTGCAGCCAGGCAATTCTAAATTCTATCAGCCTCAATCACCCTGCCAGCCTGGTACTGTTTTGAGTCACCATCAGCAATACAGACAGTTCCGTTTCTACTCTGCAAAAACAGTAAAAGCCAGTGGGCCTGGTCAATCTCAGACTACTAGCCAAGAGAAACTGAATTCCAACACACTTCACAGGCAGTAACCCAGGAAGATAGATGGAGGTATTACCCTTAATGCTCATGTAAGTAGGTAGCAAAGTTTTAAGACCAGTAGCTTTGAAGACATCAGTAAAATTATGGTAAAGTGCGTAGCTGCCTTCTAATAGTGTTCATTCAGAATGTTTATCATTTTACGCTAGTAGCTCATGTGTGAAATTTGTATCCCCAAAATCCTGGAAGATTCACCTCAGAGAGGTATTTCCATGGCACAGGAGAGGGAGAAACAGCTGGTCTTAAATATACACATTGCAGAAATAAAAGTTAATTCAGCAATAATCTTTTTAAAAACCACTTGGTTCCTGAATTTAAAATTAAATTCTATAACTTTAGTTTATACACTAAAAAATAATAAAATAAATGCTTACTCCCCTTCAATGATAGGGCTGTTGGGTATTTCACAGTAAATCCATAAAGAAAAGAATCTGTAAATCAATCTACCCTCTTTCATAAAGCCCATCAAACAAAAAAACCCAATTCCAAACCCTTTCAACTCTCCAACCCACCCCAAAAACGAAGACAACTTGAAGAGTAAGATATTGTGAGATACTAGCATGCAACGCACTCGCGGACGAAACCCCAACAGGAAAAATCTTTTATTAAACATGAAAAGTAACATGCACCCAAGAAACCCCCAAAACCACCACCACAAAAAATAAACCTGCAAAAATGTACATAAGCTTTAGTTTTTTTTCCTTCTCTCAACTTTTGACAATACCTGGAAGCTGCTCTGAAGAGCTTTCAGCAGGAATAGACTTACTAAGTGCCAGTAGGTTTTAATATTAGGAAACAATGAAAGGTTACAGCTTCAGAAATCTAATATACTTCATTAGTGGGGCTGGAGTTTGGTTGGGTTTTTTTTTTTCTTTTTTTTTTTTTTAAAATTATTTTTATTCCAAGGCCTGAAAGAGCAGCAACTATTCCAAAGCATAGGCACCGATAGATTTGCCTTTTATAGTGCTGTATTGAAGTAAGTGCATATTTCTGAAGAAGTAGTTCCAACCTGTTCTGTAATTTCTGCCTGGTGAGTCAGCCCTCAGACACACACCCAAGTCAGTTTTGGAAGAGAAATCAGATCTAGTAGATCCGTTGGGAACAGCTAAAGTTTTAATTTTAAAAGGAAGGCCACAGGAGGATTTTCTGACAGGTCTGGAAATTAGTTTGTTGAGAACTGAGACTTTTTCGTTGAACAGTATGTTATAACTGATGCCATTAACTCCACTCCCCTTACACTGATCAACCCGTTTCTGAAAATGGAAGAGATTTCTCAGAGCAATGCAACTTACCATCTTCATCCACTGTAAGGTCCACTACTTCTGCAGCATTCTGTCTCAGGGGCTGTATGACCGTGGAAATCCTGCTGCGGTTCCGCTGTTCTTGAGGTCGCGCAGCATGAGAACTAGAACTTTGTCCCCAGTGTGATCTTGTGTGCCCAAGTGTTGAACGAGACCTTCAGAAAGGTTAACACCTTAAGTATTGACCTAAATTTTGCCATTATTAAATTTTTCTCTCACTGTTTGAGAAGCTATTTGAAATATTTTTTCATTATTAGAAAAACATTTGGTTATGTTGAAACACTCCACATCCACTAGACGTGTACTTACAAACGTTACTGCAGCCTGTACCAAATAACATAACGGCAAATATCCAACACGTACAGTTTAAAGGACTTTCAACCATGTTCCTAAGAAATACATACAAGTAATTTATAAAAAATTACAACTGCTGTCAGGCAGCAATTATATCTGATGTTGTGTTTTGTTAATAGTAAATGAAGAGTCTCCAAATCGCATACAAAACCTATGCAGCCTGAAATGGCAGATCTATGAATGACAACAGAACCATAAAGACAATAAAAACTGTGTAAACATTAAGTTCTTTTGCATGTTAACTTGTGACAGAATATTTTCAGAAGATAATTTCTGTAATTTAGATTTCCAAAATGTTCTAAAAGTGCAAAAAATCTCTGGATTTTTCTCTCTATTATTTTTTCCCTCCCCCTCCTCTAAGGACAGACACAGCTGTGTAACACTTAAATAAAATGTAGCTTCAGGAGAGGAAATTACAAGGTTGTAACCTTAACTAAGCAAAGGGATGGTTTCATCTCTGTCGTACAACACAAACACCCATTCTATTCTGTTTAGCCACAAAAACCCAAACACTCAAATCAACGATGCTTTGGAATTTAAGAGGATACTGTCTTTAATTAAGGGAAGAATATTTTTACAGTATTGTATTTACCAGTTCGCTGTCAGAAAACCTTTAATTTTCCAGTATTTACATAAATCAAGTGGCTCATATTTTCCCGTTTGGAAAAACAATGTGCTCAGGCTTCAGAAATTCACAAAAGGAAAATGTGAAGAAAAGGGACTGACTTTCAGTAAAACAAAACCAAACCCACTGCACAGGTCACCACAGACCTCAGTTTACATTTCTGTGCTGCCTGTACTCCGCCCCTGTATGTGTAACTCACTAACAAAGATCAGTGTATTTTCCTGTTGTGCAAAAAGCATGCTTGCTGCAGCCTTCTCAACTGGCTCACACTTCAGTTTCTTCAATGTCACTGTAATTTAAAGATCAGGCTGGTTCAAAACAGCACATGTTCTTTGAAGTTTGGGTTTACATAACGTCCAAATTGATTTGCTTGTGCTTTGTGTGTATCTTATTAATGCTTCAGAAGGAAATTTACCTCCCAGGCCCCTTTAAAAACTTTACTATTACTCTCTAGGGACCCAAGGTGCACTCTGGTAATACAAGGGGATGATGAGGTGTCCCCCTCTATTTCATCTTCCCCTCCTCTTCAGTTAACTAAGCGCTACGGTTTGTGGCAGCACCTGGGGTTTGGTAGTAAACGAGAGATGAAATTAGCTGTGGAAGGGTACCCAGGATCGCCAGCGTTTACTTCTCTTACAGGAACTCCAGCTTTATATCAAAACCAGTACAGCACCTACAGTACCTCAATATGTTTTGTCTTTCAATGCAAGCTGTAAACTCAATGATAAAAAATTTCTTGGGATTTCTTCTTGCACAAAAGAACAAGCAGACAACATGACATAGCATCAAACTAGAGATTAAGAGAAGGAAGGCCCAGAACACAACTGTACAGTGAGCAAATAATCTCCAGGAGTTACTGAATCAGATATGATTTCAAGCAAAGATAAAGGTGGAAACTAAGGCCTACTGAATTGAAACAGTCTTAAAGTTAGAGGTCTAGGTCTTCATTTCCTTGTTATGATTAAACAGGACATTATTCTGAATGACTAATTAATATGTTAGCTACACGGTGCTGTGTATATTCACTCTGTGGCTGAGTCCAGGTAATTTCAAAATGACTAAGTCAGTCCACCTCTGAAGTATGTAAGACCAAACTGTTTAGTCCATTTAATGCTAAGATGGCTCTCAACCAGATCTTAATAGCTTTTTCTTAATCAGAAAAGGACCAGCAGTGAAGGCCTCATAGCATTTTGGTAGATACTGTCTATCTCATCCTCCTAGCTGCGATGCCAGCTGCTACACTGCTGCTTGACGCTGCAGTTTATGTTACATCAAAGACTGACTTTCTCTGTGCTTTGGAAAGGGCCTTATCTTGATGGAGAAGGGAGGAGTAGGGAATAGTCATCAGTACTTAACTTCTTGATGGAAGTGGCAAAATGAATGACGTAGAAGAAGAAACCAACACAGATTTCTGTATGTCATTTCTGTCCTTTCAAAGTAAGTTTCACTCGTAAATTCTAAATAAATTAAAATATTCCTATGATCTATACATGGGCACTTGTTTAAAGGTACTTTAAAAGAAATAATGTTTTTTACCTTCCATTTAGGAAGGCAGAAAAAACAGCTTTAACATGCTTAAATATCCTAACCATAGGTTCTTACTACAGCTTAAATTTAGAGCCTACTATCAGATTCATCTTTTACTTATAACAGTCAAGATTAACACTTCAGAACTTTTAAGTTTTCTGAAAACGCCAGCTGTAAAGTTGCAACTTCCCTGCTGAAAGCTCTGTATAAAGACAAATGCTGAAGTGACAGACTCCAAAATTTAAGTAAACTTTTTCAAATCTACAATCTTTTTCACTACTACTAATTTGCATTCTGTAAGTCCATATATTACTCCATATGGGATATACACAGCTACTCAATAATTGATTTTTGGAGGGAAAAAAAGTTTTAGTTCCAGAGTGTTCAATGTATATAACAAGCATTAAAAAGCTTAGCTTCAGATTTCACAGAAAAAAGCTAGCAGTACTATGAAGTGTCAAAAGAGATCTTCAATTTCCATTTCTGATTTTACTTTTTTTTTTCCCCACTTCCACCCAAAACACATCCTTGCCTTTTAAAGGAAAACCACAGTAACCTCTTCTATCTATACACAAGTTATAAAGAATAAAAGTAACTATTTATTTCACTCTGAACAGTATTCTGAGTTTGGTAAATAATCTTCATAAAGTTCAGTTCACTTACAGCATTTATAATTTTATACTGAATTATCATGTAGATGTCCCAGAGCTGCCTTTGTTCCTTACATTGTGGTTGGCAAAACCGTTTGAAACAGGAAAGTCTGTGTAGGAAATACCCTATGTTCAAAGTATAAGAGACTAGTTTAGAAGTTCCCAACATTTCAGGCTTAAGACTTCAATTTGAGCTTTTCCTCCTCATAGCAAACTTCCTGGAATTGTTTTCTTACCCTATTTTATTTTTTTCAAACACAGAATCATGACTTTTCCCAATAAAAAAAATGACACTCATTTATTTCTTTAATCTTCTCAAAAAGTTTTCAGCTGAACATTTTTAGCAATGTCTTTCCTCCACTTTTGACAGCCAAGTACAGTAAATAGTTAAGAGCAAAACATGATTTGAACATTCTGTTGTGATCTTAGGAAAAAAAAAAGATAAGTAATCAAACATGTTAGAAGGTCTAACAAAACAAACAGGCCAAAAATTTAAACTCACCAGAAAGTGCCCTCAATTCAGTCTCCTTCTCACTTAAGTCACCAGTAAAGACACAATTGACATCAATAAAAATGGGGGGTTGGCTACTATATAAAATGTTTCTTATTGATGCTAGGAAGAGAAAGCTGTTTATTTTTTAAAAGCATTTTATCTGTCTTTAATCAGGTTTGAATTAATGTTCTATAAGCGCAATCACTTTCACCTAGCCTAATTTTTTACTTTTTAAGCTTTACATGCACGTTATAAGAAGCTAAAGCATCAACTCAATCTAGCTCAAGTCTTTTCAAGCATAAAGTTGTTTTGTGAGTTTTAATGACTTCTCAACAATTCATTCATGTAGATAAATCACCTATTTGTAGGAGCGTTTCTAATCACCTCAAGGCAGAGCATCTGTTGATTCTGCAGCTTTTGCCTTCTTTTAAACAGAAGAAATATATTGTTGAAGAAATGAATTTTTTAGATGTTGATTTCCGTCATCTCTCTCCACTTCCTCTTCACTATAGATTCAGGCTGCCTATTTTTGTGAGTCTGACATCCTTTGTGTGTCAGTTTAACAAAAAATTTAGTTAGTTTCAACTGTGTATCAAATTTATATTACGCACACATTTGTCTTAAATTGATTTGTTAAATGTGATATTTGTTCCAATAAAAGTGATTTTTGCATTAAAAGCTGTCTGTTATTTTAAGTATAAAACTGAATTAGTCAAAGCACTATTTGACAACGCACAGATGGAATGTTTTCATAATTTACTGCCTACTGTTCCTTTGTCATTATTTTTCTAAAAAAGAGATAGTCATTCTTCATATTCTACAATTTTGTCTTCATGTTTACAAATACAAAAACATACATAATAGGCAGGCATGTCCAGCAGTCCTATGCACATGACTATTTCAAGTTCCCTTCTTAAAGGAACTCCACTTTAATAGGTTCAGCAAAATCTGACAAATATGGAACAGAACTTCCAGAGAGGCATGGAAGAACAGGAAAGCACATACAGCAGCAGCTTCAAAAAAGTAGGATGCTTTCTGGAGGAACGCTCAGCTAGTCCCTAGATAGTTAACTCAGCCTAAACTTGCTCTCCCTAGGATCTCACCGCAGCTTTGCCTCCCCAAAATTCTGCCCATCAGTTACAATAATTACAACAACCAACACAACAGTTCCAGATTACTTGAACTGTCAAGCTTTGGCAAAGCTGTGGCTTTTGTTTTCTGTCTGTTTGGGGTTTTGGTTTTGGGCTTTCTTGTTCGCTTTAAAACATGTATACTATGCATCCTGGCTATAACTTCTACGACATTTACCTTATGGGCTTTTAATGATACAGAGCCTTGTGACAAACTTGGAGTCAAGCAAAACTGCATTAACACAAAGAGATACAAGTCTCACCTGTAGCTTTCACCAACTGTGACAATCTCCACTTCACTGTCTGTTGAGGTAACATTTATTTCTTCATTAGCAGTGACCTGGGGAGTGGAGGATGCTTCAATCACCACAACATCTTCATCGATACCTCCTGATGAGGAAAAAGGAAGAAGAAAGTTTGTATACTTCATCTATCTCAGGAGTTGTCATTGTGAGGGATTTTTTTCCCCTCCTAGACTTGAGATACATGTACGTAGAGAATTTCATGGTGTATGCCAAAACTTCAGGTGCAGCTATTAAATACATGACCTAATTATTAATGGTAGAAAATATGCTGTAAAAACTGAAGTAAATAAAAAGAGGAAGGAGGCAGAAGATGGGGGCGGAGATAGATATATGCAAGCTTACATTCTGCTGTGTAGTGGAAGGAATTATGGTAAATTTTATTAGCTGTAACACCAATGAAACTCAGTCATTTAATATAAAAACAAAATAAACTTTCAAACTAGCAAAGCAGTGGTGGTTTGTTATCACTAATAGCTGGTTTTTTTCCAAAAATATTTTTGTAGGTATTAAAAGTCTCAAGGTAAACAGTGGCAAAAGGAGAAAAAATGATGCACCAACTCATATGCATTTTTATTTCTTCAACAAGATGAAGACCACAAATCCATCGGTGCTTATAAACATCTTTACACTTTCAGTGGCATTAACAATCATATACTGGGACAGAGAAAGTTAAAATGAAACCATCAATAGGAAAAAACAACCACCAAACCCCCACAAATGCAACACAGAGAAGTTTTGATAGGAAACAATTTCCACTTCAGGAAGAATGATTAAAGTTCCAGCCTAATACCTAGACACATGGAAACACTTCTCTACAGCTGTAATACTGACAGTGACAAGTTTGAGCTACTTAAATTGAGCTATGGATTATTCACTGTAGTCATACCACTGTGCACAAAATAAATTACTGAATAAATGAGACAGACAGCTCAGAAATAGCAAACTAGCATTTTGAGATTTGCAAATGTCTCCAAGAAAGTGCCTGAAGAATTTGGTCTCATTCAAGTCAACACACACATCCTTCACGGACTGACTGTTCTCAGCTGTATGGCAAGGCAGTAGTCTGGAGAACAGCATATACAAGTTCGACACCTGGCCAATGCAAACTGGTTTCATTACATTTATCTGAACATCAACAAATCAGCTGAATAGTAAAACTTCAGCAACATTAGCAACACTGTTCATAACCCTTATCAAGTAGCTCTTCCGTAACCAGACACTAGCCATAGAGCTGCTAGTACTAAGCAGCACAAATCCCCAACTTTCATTGTCAACAGGATTTAGCGTTTCTTCTTTGCCTCTCCTCAAACATTGCTACAAGGAAGGGAAGACTGTTTTTGAAACATCACAAACAAAACCACACCAGTTTATTCTGATGTAGACAAGCTCACACAAAGCAGAGCAAAGGGCAGTGTTAAAACAGAGAAAACTCTTTGAAATATAAAAATGAGGTCTCCTGAGAACAGCCTCCTTGAAGGGCTGGCAGGAATACAGGGCCTGCACGTGAGCAGCAACACAGCTGTCAAGCAGAGGCCCTGAAACTTCAGCAAGCTCGTATACAAGGGATTTATCCTAGCACCAGAGCATTTCATTTACAAGGCAATTAAGAATTAAAACTGTACTGATACTAAAATCTAGTGAAATTTAAGATGTCTTTTTTGAATGTCCTGTAGTCCAAAGCTGAAAAAACTCCAAACAATTCTCTACCAAACACACTTAAAAGTCAAGTCTGGTGCTTTGAACTAATCCTAGTAAAGCCATGATGTTTTCAAGTTCCACAGAATGTAACTTTGCAGGTTAAATTAGCGTCTGAAGGTCAACTTTACTGGTATGTCAGTCAGGGTAGTTCAGGATGGTTAACTTGAATTTTAAAAGTGCACAACCCTGTAATGCACAAGGAAGCCTGCTTTAGTGAGATGACTGATGTGCAGAAATAAATGGATTCTCAAAGGTTTTGCTGTATTGTTTCTAAAAATACTTGCTCAAAAGAATTCTGAGACACTTGCATGCCTCAAATATTTACCACATATGTAACTTAGGAGCCATCTGGTGAACTCAAGGCTACACGTGAGCAGTAAACAGCTGAACATATCTGTAAGGTGTCTACATCTTTAGATCTACATGGGAATATACTTGGTATGTAAGCACACCTGTGAAGCAAATTTCTTAGGAAGGACGTAAAACGAACAGAATTTGATATGTCAATAAATCCCAGTTCTATCATACTGCACAATTTACCAAACATACCAACAGCCAAGGAAAAAAAAAAAACAACAAACCACAACAAAAAAAGAAATCCAAATCCAGAAATATACCAGATGACAAAATACTTGCATATACTTCTCAGTATTACTTTTCACCCTGCAGTCTACTACACAGGATGTTTTATATAGTCTGCCATGACAAGGTATACTTCATTTATTTGCTTTTATGCACGTACCAGTCACTGACAGTCATCTTCTGTCTGGAATGCACTTCAAGCAAATCTGATCTTACTTGAAGTATAAATATGACTACCTTACTCATCAATGTATCATCTAAATGACTGACCTTGTAAGAGAACAGCTAACTCTGTATAATGAGAGTGTCACTGTATTAATCCTATACTCTTTGAAGGTAATGTCCCTTCAAGGGGAAGGGTCACTGGACTGTTGGCAGGAAAATAGTTACACAGATCTGCGAGAAGTATTTTGTGCTACTTTCAGCATAATACCTATGGCTATAAAACAAACAGAAAATTATCCTCCTGCAGGTATGCGCTACTACCCTGTCATCTCCTGAATCACAAAAAGCAGCAAGCAAATTATACTCTAGTTGGTTTTGAGTAATTTAGCCTTTGGGCTACCACTGAAAGCCTCATTATCCATTTAAAATGAGCTAGTTAAAAACAAAAAACTTCTGCTGAAAATTACAGCAAGAATTTTATTAGTTTCCACAGAATTTTGGTTTTTTCCCTACTCACATCCACAAGTAATATTTTATAGACCATGCAAAACACCAAATTTTAGTTTGCAAGTTTTGCATATCCCAGCAATTCAGATCCATCAACAGAAGTTAGTAATTCTGTTTTGCACATAACTAATAATCAGTAACTTCTTTACAGCAGCTTTTCTCCTCTCTCTTAAAAGCAGATTTTATGACAGAAACCTAGTGCTCAGCCAGTCTAGAAGGAATAAAATAGACAGGCTTGAATCCAAATCTGAACGCACTCAAAATGATAAACAACCCTTAAAAAAAAACAAAACACTCCCTTTTCCAAGCCCTACATCACAAAGTAAAACTGTCAAATTAAAGTACTTTATTAAGCAGAATACAACTTTTAAGTTTAACACCATGTAATATATTTACATCAGTAAACTCTTCCTCCAAAAGTTCTAAGATTATTTCAGAACTGTAACTGCCAGGTTCTGTTGATTCTAAAACTTGCTTCCCAGAACTGCGTGTGGTCTATCAAATACTTTTATAACCCAGAAATAAGCAAGAGACTTAGCTTTGCACAGCGTAATGCATGTAATATATATAATTATACTCCGTGTATAATATATATAATTATACTATTACTTATCTCTGTAAGATCGTGGCATAACTCAGAGATTGATCAATCATCAACACAAGTACTCCACCAAGGACATAAGTAACACTAGTGTAATATCAAAATTTATGCTTGGCTGATCGTTGTCCTTCCTGGAGGGTATTTTACATCTATTTTGCAATTAACGTGTTAAAATATTACATGTAAGACTGTGAAGGAGTTTTACAATACACAATTTCAAATAAGACAATCTGACCAAGCCCTAAGTGATTTAAAATAAGCAGTCCAGTTCCAGTGACAGAGCTTACTTATTTTGAGTTCCAGGCTTTCACTGGATCAGACCAAAGGCTCATGTTCTCTCTGCCAGCTGCAACAGGCAAAACTATGCAGTCAGAGTAGAAAATCCAGACTGCAACCTCTAACTGAAAGCTCTCACACCACCCGGCACCCACAACAACGCTCCATATGTCAGGGGGCACTTTCTGGCCTAATCATTGCTCATGGACAGCTGGCTGCGTGTCTGTCTTCTTGAACTTGCTGGTACTATGTGCCTGTACAGCACCTTGTGCTAGTGAGTTCAGGATAATTACCTAGAGAGTAATTCAGCTTGAAAAGGATAAAATAATAATATCCCACTAGTGTCAGAGTACTCCCTTGTTTGGCTTTCAAACTTCTTGAACTAGGTGTGAACAGTACCTGCTCCCGACCCCTGATAACACAGTTAGCGTAACTAACACCGTTTTATGAAGCAGGCAGCCATTCTCTGGGATCAAGCAGGTCACGTATTCGTTCCCTTTCCCCTCACTCTCAGGCTCTGAAGGCCCTGTGAACCAAGCAGACAAACCAAACAGATTTCTTCTTCCCCTCCCTATCAGCCTCATGATTCCTGGGCGCCAGGACGATTACTCCCTTCCTTGCTGGCCTTGAAGGTCCCAGGCACCCGGCCAACCAGGTGGTGTTGATGACCCTGTCACAGAACAGGCATGCTTAACAGCGCATTGTCTATAAAAATCAAGCAGTTAAAAGTCCTAAGCGGGAATGTGGACCAGAGCTGGTGTTGGCCAGTGAGAACTGTGACCCCCTGCTGGCCAGGGATGCCCCCACCATCATCGGCTTTCTCAAAGGACTGAGTGACTTGTATTCTTGTATATGATTTTCAAGTCCAGGTTACGATTATTGATATAGAAAATGACATATTAAGAATTGACCTGATCTGCAGAGGGTCCAGGTGATCAGAAATTAAGTTGTATTACAAATCCTGTATTATGCTATTTATAGATTGAACTACATTGATCCTTATAGAAATTCTTTGCCATTCTAATCATAAATTCTATGCCATTCTAATCATAATATCCTGCTAAGAAAACGACGCTTTAATTGTAACTACAATTTAGTGCCACTATCATTCTGCCAAGGATTCTTAGAAGAACCTGCCTGCCCCCTTAGTGTTGGGTGACACTAGTTCAGAAGGTGAGTTTTTCTGCACCCGAGACTTACTAGGAATATACTTCCCAATAGCTGTGCGGAATGGGAGAAATTTTCGAAAACATACAAATTATTCACAAGTCTGCACCCTGGTGGAAAAGACAGTCAACAACCAGAATTTAGGGGATGGTCTCCAACTGTGAGCCACGCTAGTACAGACTAATTCAAAACTCTGCTGACTGTTCTTAACCAAGCACGTCAATCTTAGCCCTATCAGCAACGCTACAGCAAGCCAATTCTGTAAGTAGCATCTTTTCAGCACAGAAACCTGCAGCAGCTACAGCGAAGTGCTGAAGTGAATTCCACACTAACTTTTATTACTGTAGCTATTTAAAACTCCAACTCACAGCAGACAGATATAGCAACAACGGTTAATATCAACCGTTCACAAAGCCAGGCACTTCTTTCCTTACTATTTTCCAGCTCTTCCCCAACCCCTCTCTAGTAAGGCACCAGGTAGAAATGACATGTATTCACTTCCTTGTCCACTAACGCTATTGAGATAAAAGCTCTGAATTATGAGCTGCATCAGTTACTGTGAGAAAAGGAGGGCATGCTGTAGTTGTTAGTTGATTATTCTTCAGTTACTTAATCCCTCCTACAGGCAGCTCGTTTCCATTTAATACATGTTTATGTTGAACCTGTTAAAATAATTTGAATGTGAAGTACTATATGTTTTTTTCACCAGCCTCTGGCTTTTAAAATATCAGATGCCTGTACACAACATTTTTGGGAGACAGACAACAAATATGTTAGAGGAATCAAGAGGATGGTAGTGAGTAAAGTCAGTCTTATCATTCTAAGCAGCTTTGAACAAAAAACTGGAGCAGCTTCTCATCAGCTTTACATTCTAACGGAAGAGGCAAGGCCTGTTTAGCAGTAGCTGCTCAAAAATATAAAGTAACATCCCTAAAGGAATTTTAAGTACTATTAGGTGAGCAATTTACAACAATGCAAAATTTTGCCCAGCTTTTTTTCACAGCAACACCTTCCCATTTCCTGGGGTTCAGCTTAACTACCAAATCAGAGTATGTGAGACTAAAAACTTGCTCCAACTTTAGCTCTTGCTAGACCTCCCTCCACAGATGGGCTGTCTCCAAATGGCACCCCCAGCCCTTTAAATCCAAGCTGAAAATCAATACCTGTACTAGTGTACCAGAAAATTTGCACTACAATGTTACAGAGATCCAATTACAGCCAAAGCTGAAATTTTGCCACCTTTGGCAAGGCAAGGCAAAAGAGAATTATCTCTACAGGTGTGTATACAGGTCCTCCAAGGGTCAGAAAAAAAGTTTCTGGGCTACCTAAACAAAACTGAACCAAAATTTGTCTCACAGCAAAAACGTTCTGGCTTGCAATCATCTTAATTGTAAACACAGTATTTCAATTAAAACCAACCAATCAACATTCGGATTAGAATATACACCCCTGAAAGCACTTGCACCTTTGACTTTTAACTGCACTGTTACACTATATGTAGTTGTTTTTACATTGTCCTTATGCCCCCAACTCTCCTCTGTCTCCTGAATGAGCTTCAACTGGTAATCCCAGATTTATTGAGGACAACTGCCTTTAATGGCAAAAAGCCGGTAAAACAACATAATTCTTCTCAGGTGTCAGGATTTTGTACTTGTTCAATACTCTCCCACTCCCAAAGCACGAAGTTTCACCAGAATAGCTGAAGCCCTGGCAGAAAAGGAAAAGTAAGAAAAAAACTATATAGTGTTGTTTGGGGCCTTCTTGGTAAAGGTTTTGTTAAAACGAACGAACAAAACCCCAGACACATCTCCATTCGTGTAATTTTCAAAAAACAGCCAAGTTAATAAAACTTAACTACAAAAACTAACCTACTGAACACTTATTTGGTTAAAAAGATCTGTTACTTTAATTTCTTGCGATAATCAGGAAGAAACATTTTCCAGAACAGTATACACTAAGTTTACTAGTTCCTTGAATGCACTGTATCTTTAGATTAACCTCAACATTCAAGGTGAATATTTTGTGACAGGTCCTTAATACAAATTGCTATTAAGTAGGCTACAAGACTACTTATATCCCTTTGATGCCTGCCTATTAAAAATTCAGTTATTAACTTATCTTCTTATATTGTATTTTCTTTTTTGATTATTTTTCTCTTCCTTTCTTAAGTCTATCCTCTAGGACTTTTATACATATGCTGCAGTCCTCATATTCTTAGCAGAAGTTCTTTGTCCTTCAATATATTCCGTAATTTCACTAGATGCATTCGTAACCTTCACATGTCAATCTAGAGCAAAAAAAATTTTTTCCCCTAACATTAACAAGCTAGTGTAGCATTACTAGCAATACAACCCTTTCCTCATATAGAAACACCATCATGCTTGCTCACTATATAGAGAAGCTGCATAGCTATTTTTCCAGCTGGCCCCATTTCTGTCCCAATTAACTCAGCAACTAGAAATGCCTTATGTAACAGCAGAAAGCTACAGAAAGTATTAATCACACTTTTATCTTACTAAAAATAGGACACATACAGGAAGTCTGCTCAACTTCCTATTTTATCTGCAATGTAAATAAAATGCTCAAAACTCTTCCATCAATACATATTTCCACTAGAAAAAAAACACACATAGTATTCACATACTCAAACCCAGAACAACTCCTCAGCTCGCTGCAAGTGTTAGTTCTGAAGTACAGCCACCATAGCACACTTTAAAGCATACCTTACTTCAGTTACAACTCATGTCAGTATTTTAATCTACAATTAAATGGTGCAGAGCTAATTGGTTTTTCATTCCTGACATGAGAATAAAGATAATTTCATAAATGACTTAAGCGTGCTTTTCAAGTAGTTAAAAATTAACCCATCGGACAATGCACTTTTCCACATAACCAACTACATAAAACAAATTGCAAGTTCCAGTCTTCCTACCATGCAAATAACATCACACTGAATCACTGAATTATCAGAAGTTACTTGAACAGCTTGAATTATTCACTGATCATTACATCATTTTTTACAGAGATCTCTCTCCAAAAAGATAGGGGAAATAAAAGCACAGTGGTATTAATCAAATTTGTGTTAAAAAAGGGCAGTAGGCTTTAACAGTGTAAATACACCAACAAAAATAATTGAAAGATCTCTCTTAAAATATATATATCATGGTTAGAAATAGTTGGTTGTCCAAGAAGCTATAACCTACATTTTCTCATTGACATACCAGTTTCACCATTGCACGGTGCTCTGTATGGGAAGAAAATTGTTAATGGTCCTATGTAATTTTGTAGTTATATGAAACTCCATGCTCTCTGAAAATGAGAAGAAAATATTAACTTGGAAAAAGAAGCATTAATATAGTAGTTTCCAGAGTTGCTTTTTAATATGAATGTATGCATATTCCCATACATTAATCATTTTCAAATCATACCCTTCAATATGCCTGAAGATGCATGTCAAATGTAATTTTTTAAGCCTAAAAAAATGTTACATTTCTGTTCCACAAATATGCATGAAAATAATTTTGTCTGTGCCACAGTTGTTCTGTTTCAGTTACTTACACAGCCCTAGCACCACATAAGTAAGATTTTTGCATTACAAATTTTACTTCTTGTATTCAAACAGTACATTAAAGAACACCACAGACATTATTTCCTGCTACAATTGGTAACAAGCAATAATCTCGTCTTTAGTACTCTGGCTCTGTCCAAGCATAAATCCTGCCCTAACATGAACATACACTTTTTTTTTTTTTTAATCCTGGCCTTGTATTTTCAGTCTGTTTTTCTTAAGAGGAATGATCAGCACAGTCTGAGATACAGTTTCACTTTCTAGAACATATTTGTCATCAGGCAAAACACATGACTGCACAGATTAACACTATGCTCTGTTCTATGTATCTACTTCCCCAAACTCTCCAAAAAGCTGAAATGGTAAACAGAAGGTAGAACTACAACACTGTGAACGTTACTGGTCCCAGACTTGGGACTGTCTTTCAGCTGGAAATTTAAGGTGAAAGGAAGTGCAAGAAAATTGGCAGATGGCAAAAAAACCACCTTAACCCCCCAAAAAACCCACAGACAGAAAAACCCCAACCCAGCCCAACCAAAACAAACCAAAACCACCACTCCCCCCCAAAAAAACCACTCCCAACGTTCAAGCATGCCCTCAAATACTGTGTCATGACATACTAAAGAAACATCTGTGTAAACCAGCTACATTATTCCATCAAGTTTATCTAGGTAAAACTTTCAGTATATATATATACACACAACACTGTTTTCCACAACTTCAGGCTTTAGAATTTTCTCTTATTATTGCAATACTTCTAAAGCTACCTCCAACTGAATCCTATCTCAGGCTGTTATCACAATGACCAATTTTTTTCTTTTCTTTTTTTTTAAGTTCTCAAACATATTTGATTAGATATTAATAGATATTTCTGCATTCTGAAGCCAGACAGAATTGTTATTCCTGCAATCAGTTTACAAAGCTATGATAGCTAAAATTTTTAATACAATTCAACTGCTAAAAAACCATAATAATGGAGCAACTCCACAGAATGTGACTAATAAGATTTCACAACCTTTCAGTACATTGTTTAGAAACCATTAAGTCTGCCTTTCACATTAAAGTTAAAAGACTTTATTTTGTTGTAATTTTACTGGAAGCTCTGAATGTACTTTTTCCATCAAGAACTTATCGTGTAACTTTCACGTTACTTGCCGTACATCAGTCTTATTTGTATTTTAATTTCTACAAAAACACAAAAACAACTGCTCCAAAGCACTCACAAAGAAAATCATACTGTATGTGATGAAAGCTCATTAATAAAAAGTACCTCAGGAATTTAGTTTTACCTGAAGGAACAGCTGTACTATTCTGGTGGTTTTCACTAGGTGACACAAATAAGTCTTCCTCCCCTTCAGTAGAAGAACTGGAAGAGGATTCACTACTGAGATCGTTCTCACTGGAACTGCTAGAGCTGGGTAGTAAAGCATACTTCCTTCGAGCTAATACTTCCCGCTTTTTCCTCTGCATTAAAATTCGTTCTTTTTGGTTCTGTGTCCGCTGTGATGAACTTGTTTTCACAAATCTCTTCCTATATGGAAGCCTTCTTAAAGAACTGCTGTGAAAACAGGGCCTTTTCATTAGTAACCCAGGTACAGAGTCTGCCTCAGTCCGTGGCCACTTCTGTGACCTTGCACTATGAGTTCTACTTGTAGTATTCAACACTGCCTGAGGGTGTCTTACAGGAGCATCTTTTTCTTCATCAGATGTTACTGTGTCAGAGTCTCCAAAATGTAAGCTAGATGAAGGTGAAGAGATACAGTCACTAAAAGAAGAATCATTGTCTTCACTCTGTGTTTCTAGATGCTGTCTTAATCCTAAGATTCCTTGATTTTCTTTATCAGGACAATTTTGAGTATATGAAGGACCAGCCTGCTGGCTCTTGCGTTTTTTTCGCACCACAATACTTTTGTCTTGGTCTGTACGGTTGCCATTCATGTCCTTTTGCTTCTGAGAATCACCACATAAGTGAGAGAACTCATTCCCTACTTTACTGGCAATCATCTCAACTTCTGCAGTGAAGCTTTTGGCTGCCCCAATAGGCTCAGGGTTCAAGAGGATCCCCTTCAGACTCTCCTGTCTCTTTGGTGCATCAGAAGGAACTTCACTCTTCATATCCGCTTTTAGAGTATAAACTATATTACATTCAGGAGTCCATTTAGACATGGAAAGGTTTAAGAAAGGCCTAGAAAGAAGAACAGATATGCATCAAAAAAACAAAGAAGCATCAGATTTTGAGAGCAAAACTGAAATAAAAAGACATTTACTGCTAAGACTAACCCCTCAGTGGGAAAAGCAAAACAGCAGTAACCGAAATACAACTGTTTCATAGTATTAAGAAATCTGCTTGATAACCTAATTTTGAATTAAGACAGAACTCCTAAAACTTGTGTTGAAGGGAAGTTCTTATAGTCAGTGAAAACATTACCACTTTCACAGAGCAAGCATCAATGTATGTCACCTGTAAAATGCATGGACAATGTGTTTTACCGATGCTTAAGCAGGAGAGTCAACAGGCTGCTGCTTACAGAAGTTGCACAAGTTTCAGCTAAATAACTCCAATAGCCATCAACTAAACTGCATGCTTAAATAAGGCCTACACCTTCCCCTATAGCTGTATATATATATGCATAGTAAATACCTTGAACAAAATACATGGCATAGTATGGCAACAACTGAGCTATAAAGGTTAGTTACTTAGAATTCATGCTTCTCTTCTGATATAAAAAGGAATAAAACAGGAGAGATTTTGAACCTTATTATTTTGGGGTGAAATAATAGAGATCCACATATTACGCAGGGTTTCTTTAAAAACCACACCACACGTTAACAGTATGGAGCGGTTCACGAAGCTGTATCCAGCCCCTCCACTTTTGACTCTATGCTGCGACAGAAACTGGCCATACCTTACCACATTTCCTTAATAGCTGGTAACAGGCCAGTTCCCCTCCCTGTCAAAATACAATGTAACATCAGTCCCGATTCAAAGAAAACTTTTTCACTGGAAAATGACCCAGAGACACAGGCAACAGAAACCTCAGGAAGATACTCACCTTCAACAGGCTTCATCTGGCATCTCTGTTTAAGTTCCCAAAAGGAAGTGACAAAAAGAATTTGGTTCCCACTGTCATAACCACTGAAGCACTCTTTACCGTAACCACTATCGCTTCTCTGTGCCTCAGATGAGTAAGGCTGTAGTAGACATCTGACACTGTACTACTTAAGCAGTTAAGTGCTCCCTCTTTTCTCCCTCCCTCACCACTTGTTTGAAGGAACAACTCCTTTGCTCTTCTGGAAGAAACGTTTAGGCACTGACCCAGATTGTAGGGCTGCCCAATCTGAAAAATAATTTCCCAACAAGATCAGACACCAATCCAACTGATCGCAGAAGCACACCAACAGTTCTATCTGGCTTACAGCAGGCTGTGCTGAACTACCGAAAGGCTGCTTAGGAAAAAGATGTGCAACTCTACCTTAAGTGGAAATGACACTCCTTTAGAAACACTGGAACATGCACAAAGACACAAAAAAAGTCTAAGGCAGCAACAGCAGAATCTATGACAAGTTAAGCAGCATTGCCTACAGAGGTCCATGATCTTCTGCCTGAATTTCCAAATTCTTCAAAATGCTAACACATTCTGACATCAGGTACTAATACTTAAAGCTCTGGTTTATTCTGTTATAATACAGATCCATACCAGACTGAGATTACAGAAGAGTCAAACAACCATTTCTTAGATTGTTTCAAAACCTGATGCTTTCAGGAGCAGCTGTGAGCTAGTTGTTCCTAACAGACCCTGAAGAATGACTTATCTCAGCTTGCAACCGGTATGAACTGATGCATTATCCCAGGCAGCCTGTGTTCTCTTCATAGCCATAAGCAACATATCTAATTCTTCAAGTGACATAATCTAGAGTAATAATTTTGCACAAGGCATATATGCTGCAATGCCAGCATCTAAAGAAGCCATAAATTCACTGGATCTTTCTGGAGATCAAGAACCTCGAGGATCCTAGAACGCCAGCTGAAAAGATCCATTTGAATGTTCTCACTGGAAATCCTACATACAAACATTTGTAGTAATTACTGTTAAATGAGAGGCCTATACCCTGTGATAACTAAGAAAGTGTTGCAGTTTCCTACTGGAATTAGAGCAGACATATGTTTTACACTAGTAAGTCAAAAGCTAACTGCAGGCAAGTTGGATTAAACCTCCTCTTGTCAGTACATACAACAGGACCGGTTCTTACTTTCACTTCATCAAAGCACAATGCACAGTAGGCAACACTTCATATTTTCAAATGTTAAACCGAAAGCTATTGCATCCTGGACAATATATATATGTATTTTGTTATTGCAGCAAGTTTTAATGGAATGCAGTATATAAGACTACCCTCTTCTTTGGGACTGAAAAAAAGAAGCTGCAAAATTGGAAGAAAACTTGGAATAAACTCTAAGAATGTAAGAAGTCTAAATAGTAAACAAAGAAGCATCTATTACAGCTGTGGAATTCCGGTATCAACCCTTCTCTGCTCCTGAGGAAAATACCCAGCTCTCACATGCTCTTCCCTATGCAGGTACTTACCCTCACATATATGCACCATCTCTTTGGAAAAATTAAGACTAAGGCATCCATTTTATAAAATTTCTAACAACAGGAAATCCGAATTCAAATCTGTTATAAGCACACAAAGATCCAGCAGTACATAGTCATTTTCTTATCCTTACAAGGTCACCTTTAAGGCAGTATTTTTGGTCTGTCATTCATGCACCACTGTTGTACAGAAATGCAACACTTTGTCTAGTCAAATCTTTTCCATGGTCCAAAAGCCAGCCCCTCCCACAATAACCCCATATTTATTTCATCGTAAGTTTTTTTTAGATAAGCCACACTATTTTGATTGGGGGAAAAAAAGCTCATTTATTCAGACAGCTTATAGTCTTCGAACAGTCATAACTTGCCATCATGTAGTAATGTCCTATAGTCTATACATAACAGTTTCCTGCCCTTTTAACATGATAAATTAAGGGGACAATTTTATTTAGTTTTGAAGTTTTCTTAAGAAATAAAAATCTGAACATTTTCTCATGATGTGAGCACATCCAGGGGCTGGTTTACAAAGGGCTCAGCTCCAGTCATTGGAGTGCTGCCCCCACCCCCACCCCCACTTTATTGTTAAACTCTAGTGTGGAAATCTCCATATCTCCATCAGTACAAAAGTTCTGCATTGTGAATGTCATTATCTCTGTATAAGCTCTGTTTACGTTAGCACAGAGGCCACTGGGCTGAAATACAGATAGAGCTATTTTAAGTTACAGCAAAAAAAAAAAAAAAGAAAGAAATCTTACCCTTTGGGAAACCTCAAACTAGTGTAAGATGACAAAAAAACCTAAACCACCACACAGCGAAAACTAGTGTGCTTGAAATGCTATTTACTAGCTTAGTTTTCTCCTAACAAACAGCCTAGATATAATAGGCAGTTAACTCGGATTCAAACATTTTGTAGATTTGCAGTCTTACAGCCATGGAAAAATCTGCAGTAACTCCACTACGTAATCAAAAACTATTCATTTTTTCTAACCAATACAGCGCCTGAAGGACTGCTTACTCATGGGAGAGCTGCTGCCTTCCAATTAAAAATTACACAACAGCTTAAACGTGAGTATATTTTTCAAGTGAATGGCAGCAATCAACTATGACGAATCATCCATTCCTTCACTATTTAGAAATGCTATTACAAACCTTTGAACAAAAGATTTGACCAAAAAAAGACAGAGGCTGGAAGAAGGGCTTACCATTTAACTAGATTCCAATCCACTGTAAGCATTTTCAGCGGTCAGATGTAAGAAATACCCATACTACATCCAATTTCCAATACTTTTACGCAGAAGACTAAGTTTAAGAGGGATACAAAAATATTATGCAAATAACTAAGACTCCTTAAAATGAGATCTGCTATTCAATATTTAGAAGATCCTACAAAACCTCCCTCTAATTAAAAGTAGTCCTCAGAAGCTTTTTTCAAAAAGCAGCAAGATGCAGTAAGCAAGTTCAATCAGCATTAGTGTTCTTCCTTCCTAATCAAAACATTTGCCTATTAACTTACAGAATCAAGACTTTGAGAGGAAAATGGGGTAATGTCTTCTTTCAAGCCATTTTAAGTAGAATCAATGAAGAGCTAAACCAGCTACATGAAAATTACAAATAATTACTCCAAGTTCCCCTCTAAAGCATGACTATTCAGAAGCAAAAAGTGTACATTATTTGTATCCATTCATGTCACAAATTAAAGATCTTTGATATTAATTATGCCAAGACATACAGCACTGCAAGAAAATCCATGCAAAATCCTTTGAAATTCCTAAGTCAAAAAAAGCTCAAAGTTTAAGATCTTCATAGCAGACAACTTTATGATCACATATAAAAAAAGCAGAACACATGAGTTATGAGGCCAAGTATTTTGTCATTAAGAATTAATGCCATTACTAGAAATCAAAAAGTATGATAGCATTAAAGCACTACAAGAAGTGCAATGGTTCATTACACAACATTAACTCAAATTTTTGATGTAAACTTGGTCAATACATACATGTTATCCAATATATCATTACTTTGAAAATGTATTTTCAGTTATTTTAAAATATTTTAAAATATTTCAGTTATTTTAAAATACCGTCAACTCCCTTCACCTTCAAGAAACAATCTCTCTTTAGGTGTCAAAAAGTATCTTGATCAATTCTCTCAAGCTTGGCTACAGTAAGTATGCAGTGCTTTGATACACGACCAACCAACCACTCTGCAGAAAATGCCTATCTTAAGCACATACTTTCTACATCATCCCAAATTACTCGTCTCTGTCCTGTTAACGCTAAACCCAGCAAGCCAAATAGTTTATTCAGCAAACATCTAGACTTCCAGACAACTTAATGAAAAGCAGTAAACAAAAAAAAAAAAAAAAAAAGGATTCATCTGCAAAGCAGTTAGTAGTCTATTTCCTAATTTCCCCCATCTTCAGTTTCCTGCTCCTTTCTCATTACACGGCAATTTCCCCTTGTTTGATATACTCTACACCACTCAGACCTTAAATGTATTTATGTGGTTATCCAGTAGGAATGAGCCTAGAGGCCAGTGCAGACAAAAATTCTTCCCAATACAGCAGCTCTCAAGACTACCAAGAGCTTGTAGAACACGTTGTTGTTGTAATCACAGAAAAGAACACAGCAATTCTACTTCCATAAAAATTCTGTACTATCTTAGACCATTCATGTACCCAACTCAAGTGCCCATATATAGAATAACATCAGGCAAGAGAGTATTTAAGATTGTCTCGGAAAGGAAGTTTCTGTCAGTTGCATTTGTAGCTCCCTTACTCAGTCCTAACTTACTCTCTTTGCGTATGTTCACTGAACTCACAATTAACTTTTAAAATTAATTCCCTTCCCTAATACATGGATTTAATCAGATTTTACTTTTAACCTGATTTTTACTCTGACAAGCTAATACTGGTAGTGTTATTTCCATGAGAAGACCTCACTGCTGAGGTCCGGTATGCAGAAAAAAATCTTACATTCTGTACACTGTTCCTACCGCAGTACTTTTTTGAACTGGCAGACATGGCTGTCAAGAGCTCAAAGACCAGACCAGTGAATAAAAGTATTGCACAAGCCATATTCTGGAACACCAACAGACAGTTCTTTCCTCTCATTAAAAAGATGTATTTTTATTCTTTCGGCAAGGCTCTTCCATCAGATGAATCAAGACACAGGATAATGGAAAAGCTTCTAAAATTTGTACATGACCTTCGGCAATAGTGAGATAACCCAAGTACTGCTACTTCCCTTTCTCAGGGGCAGAGCGCCAAACAAGACTGATTCATGCATGACCCCAACACAATGGAGGCTGCCAGTGGACCTGGAGAAGCTGCACCCCCAACGCAATCCCATGAAGATCAAATCTCAGTGCCATCATGCTCTGCTCCAACAAAAATAACTCACTGAGCAGTTTACAAAAAGCTCCACTTGGGCCAAAAAGGGCAGTCACGCCCTGTTCGTTTCATTCCTATCGATCAGGGACAACCTGTACAATGCAGAGTAAGTAGCAGGAACACAAAATAGCCAATATGGAGCTCCACCATCAGCAAAACAAGTGCAACTAAATTTTGAAACTTCATTGCACTGTTCTTCACTTTGGCTGTCCTTCATTTCCACTTCTTCATGCAGCAAATAGTGCTTGCTTAAAACTTGTTTTAACTACTAAATTTCAGCATACTATGTATCAGTCTCCTAGTCTTTGCTGGAAAATAAAGCAATTGATAGTTAAAAGATCTATACATCTTTATAAAACAGCAACAATCAGAAGGCAATCTGAAACTCTATTATGTTTGCTTTGATATTATAAAGCATCAAGCACATTTTTATTCACAGGACAATATGAAATACCATTGCAAATCACTCTTAATTTCCTTTGTTTGCTTTAATGCAGCCACAGTGGTGACAAATAATCTGATTTTTAAATGACAAAATTACCCAAGGATTCTCCAAGCAGAACACGTTTCTTCTGCCCTACAGAAAGGTACAGTACTTCAGAATAACATGAAAAACAGTTACTAACTGCATGATAATGTTCCAGAGACAGGTTCTTGCCTACAGTCTCAAAAGGACACTTCATTACACCCAGCCTGATCAGAAGAGTTTGTGCTTTGCAGAGGGTGCTCTAGTCACATGAACCACAGAAGGTGGACTTACTCATTCCTTGCAGCCAACTCTATAAACCATCACTGGCTTGCAAAATGTACTCTTAAAAGCGAAACGTTGTTTCAAGTTAACAGCACAACTGTTAGTAACTTTTGCAAAACAGTCTCCAAGGTAAAGTCAGACCACAGTAACTGTACTGTAAAGCGGTGTAACCAACAGTTCCCATCCTCTGGACCAGCAAAGTCTACTTGATTTTCTCTCCAATTCCTGAGACCTTCAAAGTTTATTTCCTCCTGCACTAAGTCAATTCAGATCGGTAAAGCAATTATCTTGCAACAGAAATGTCAGGCCACCTATAGAATAGCTACAGAATTCCTCTGTTATGCCACATTACCATTCACCTCTGAGACTTACCACCACTGTATTCTTACAGAGAGGCTATTGAAAGTGTCTGTCCCTCACATCTTCTAACAGAATCCAGCATAGGACAGCTACAAACTGAAGAGCTCTTCCCTAGGACTGGATCTATGGCCCAGCTCCAGCTGGAATAGACAGAATAGACAGAGCATGCGCAGCTGGAAGCACCTCAACTACATGAGTTGGCAGGCTAAGAGCAATTCTGCATAGAGTCCGACGAACAACAAGTTAGTTAGCTCTCCAGAAACACACTATGAATCAGGCCAAGACCATAAGCACCACCACCCCCCCCCCCCCCCCAAATCCTAGCATCAATTAAGCCTCACTGAAGTGCTAGCATGCACGTACCCACCTGGGCAAGGAATCTGTTTGGGTTTGCACAATGGATGCAAGCAGGTGGATTTGACCAACATCGTGTTCAAAAGCACATTCTTCAGTCTAGACACTTCTTTGCTCTGTCCTAGGCTTAAACTGAGTTAGCTACATTAACACTATGTAAATCATGGTTTTAAGACATAAGCATTATGATTTGGCAATCAGGAATGTTCTGGCTTCAGTGAACTCCAAGACAAACACAAAAGCATTTAGGAATTTAGGAATAAGGAGTTGTAGCTTTTTAAAACAATGACAAAATACACTGTTTTTTTTAATTGGAGCTTAAGATCTTAACTAGAAATTCTGCTTTCAGAGACAGCTAGGGAAGTTCTGAACTACACAGCCATCAAAAATAATTGTAAAAATTATTTCTTAGTCCCCCTTGGCAGCTTTGACCTTTGAGGTATGTGTAACTGTTCTAAATGCAGTGCCATTTTGCAAACACCTCTTGATCAAGCTTTGTGGAGCAAAGTGAGACATAATCATTGTCACAACTGCTAACAAGAACTTCACCAGGGAGAATTATGAAATTAACCATCAGGACAGTATTATCCTGGTCTTCAGAAAACCTGTGGGAAGCAGGGGATTTTTCAGATACTGAACTGAGTAGATCTACCAGTTCAAGAGGGAAGGATGGTGCAGAAGACTCTTCACCCAGTAGAGCCAAGTAGCAGTGGGCAAAAGCAAACATTTTACTTGACAGCAGCCAAGTAATAGGACTGTAATTTACTGGCAAAAAAATACAGAAGAGTCTCTTGCTGGTAAAATTGTGAACCAGCCGTCTCAGATTTCACTTGGTAAACACTTAATAGGGAAGGCATCACTTTAATTCACAGTAGTTCCTTTTCCAAATAGCGTAAACTATATAAAACATCAAAATAATGTTGTTAGCAACACTTTGGGTTAGTGAAAGAGTTTTTCTTTCTTCCTTCCCCTCTGCTCCTTCAGGAGTCTCTCTTAAGCCTGACATCCGCCCACCAAGAAAAACACTAATCCAAACTAAGCCTGAAGCAAGTTCGCTAGTATAACGCTTTGGCTGTAGATACGTTTTGTGGGGTTTTTAAGAGCACTGTAGGCTTTGGAAGCAGTTGATCACTGTCACACTGACAAAACTTAACAGACTACAACTGTACCCCTATGTTGTACATGTGTCCAATATGACATTAATCAGTCTATGTTTCTAAATCTCTTCTGGACCTCACTGACATGCAAACAGCTAAAGCACTTAAGATCTGGCAATAAAACTGACGTAAGGGAGGTTGCAGACCCCTAAAGGTGCAGGGAAATCTTTATACAACATCTGCCTATGGCAAATCCATCTCTCTGTACTATCCCCATTGTTTACATGTGAATTAAATCAGTCCATTCCCTGTCCCATCTGCCCCAGCAATTTTTTCCCCTCATTTATTCAACTGCCTGACATCTAAGCTTCCATAATTCATCAGCTAGGGAGGGGGACATTATTACCTGTATCTCCTCAAAAGAATGTCTTCACCATTAGAGCAAATATAAACAACTGAAATGAAAGATTCTTCATCTTGGCAAAAAAGGCAGTAACTGCTGTGCGCTAAATGTTATTGCAACACAGCCACATCCACTGAAAGACAAGATTGTTACAGCTGCTCTGGCCACATAGGTCTAAAAAGTTATTAATTTAAAGGTAAAGTGCAAGTCACAGATATGTTTAGATACACTCTTACTACACTTTTGCAAAATCCATTGCTTCATAAAAGTCACATTTCTGAAAGGTCAGAATGTTCCCATCCACATTTTGAAAGGACATGTGAAATATGGATGAATACCATGAGCGGTTGTTCACCCCTGGCCTCCCAATACTAGACATAACCACAGCTGTAGCTGCCAGGGCTTCAGCCATCAATAAAAATAAACAGATTTGTAAATAGGTGACACTTTAAGAACTTTAAAACAGGAAGCTTAGTGTCTTACATACTTAAACTACAGTGAAATGCAAAATGTGTACACAGCCTTTCCTGTCTTACACATGCCATACGTCATTTTGTACTGTGTATGACAGCATGAGACAAGCGACCAGATGTTCACTTTATCAAATGAACCAAGATAACATCTATTCCCTATCAACCCTTGGACATGGGCAGGAACACAAATCAGAATTGCCACTCAGCTTGGCCAACAGCAGTATTTTTGTTGGTGGTTGGTTGTTTTTTTGCCTCCAGTAGTCCTCATATCTAACAAAAAGATGAGTAAAAACAGTGGAACTAGTGGAAAACTATTTTAATAGCAAGGACTACAGGTGTGTGAATTATAAGAAGCTTCAATTTATATTTTAAAGAGTAACAAAATATTTCAATTCTTTAAATATTAATTTTCCTCAAAAAAGCTTCTATTAAGTGTCCAGATTTAATCTGTCTTTTGAATTTCCTAGTGGTTACAACAAAGACAATATCAGGCTTTATTTCACCACCTAAAAATCCAGTGTTCCTTTTTCAGTTTATAATACAGATATTCCACCACGATAAGTGCTAGCTAGGGTCTCCACACCAAGCAGTCAATTCTTATTTTTTTTGTCAAATATTTGTTTTTGAAGGAAGCACATTAAAATCAAATAAAGTTGGGCTATTACAGGAGGGTCTTACCTCCTGCATTATATCTTCTTTCAGAGCAGTACCCGAGTATCAGCAATTAAGGGTATCATTTAATCAGCTACAGCAACCAGGCCTTGCTTATGATTTCACCAAACCATTTCAAGAAGGAAGAGCTTCCTCAAACGATGCAAATATTCCACGAACGTACAAACAGCCCTAATCACCAAAACACCGACAATTAAAAATAAAAAAAAAAAGCACGTAGCTCCTTCCCCCCTGCCCATTCCAACACCAGGTACAAACCTACGCACCGCTGGCGATCCTGGCCTACATCTCTCAATGAACGCTGCTTCCTCGTTCCTCAGGCCAACAGCGCCTGACGGATTTTTAACACGGGTTAAGCAACAGAACACCAACTTTGCAAAGAAAACAAATGACGTTATAACAAACCCTGTTACGCACACAAATAAAACTCCTTTCCGTCAGGGAAATTTCGTGACCAATATTCAAGGAGACAAACCCCAAGAGCGCTGCGGCTTCCCGCAGCGCAGATACCGCTTTGTGCGTCAACCAGGCACTGAAAAAAAAAAATTAAAAAAAATAACAAATCCCCTGGAAGGTCCCCCCCTCGCCTCATGGCCCCCGTCGCGGGGCCGCTCCGGCGGGAGAGGCAGCCGCGGGCCGCCACCGGGCGGGGCAGGGGGCAGCCCCCCGCCCCCCGCCGGGCCCCACCCGCCACCGGACAACGCCGCGCTGGGCGCTGCGCGGCCCCCAGCCGTACCTGAGACGGGAAGGCCGAGCGGGGAGAGGCAGGTGCCGCCGGCGCCGCGCTCAGGGCCCGAGGAAGGGAAGCGGCCCCGGCGGGCACCGCAGGGACCCCGCGTCGCTGCCTGGCGCGGCCCGGGAGGCCACCGCCTCCTCCTCGGCGGCTCCCTGCCCCGCCGCCCGGCCCTGGTGGCTCCGCTGCTCCCCGGCCTGGCCGCAGCCGCCCGGCCCCCAGTGACACGCTGCGAGGCTGGCGACGTTTTGTTGTTGCGCAGCCCCCACCACCGCCGCCGCCGCCGCCGCCGCTCCCTCCCCAGACGCAGCGCGACACTCGGTGCTGCTTTACAGCAGTCCGCAAAGCGCAGCCGCGCCGACTGGCGCCCCTCCTCCCGGCAGGCGCCTCGCCCCCTGCTGGGCGGAAGCGGCGGCGCAGCGCCGGGCCCTCCCTCCCCCTTCACGAGCCCCCTCGCCCCCCGGGGCTCCCCCTCGCCCTGGGGCGGGCAGCGATGATCCGAGCGGACGTGGGCGGGGGCGGGATGGTGGCAGGCCGCTGCCCCAGCCCCGGTCAGCCCGGCTGGGCGGCAGCAGCGCTGCTGCTGTTCCTGCGGTTCTCCCTCTCGATCCAGTGTAAACCCCTCAGTTTTGTACCGGGAGGTGTCTCTCCCTGCCGAGCCGCCGGGACGAGGCGGGAGCTGGCAGGCCCTGCGCCGGCCCTGGGCCCAGCTGCGCCCAGCGTGTCCTCCCCGCAGCCAGACAATAGCCGCAGCTACCAGGGAATGAGCACAAATCCCATTTACGCTCTTTAGAAATAGGGATTTAATTTGCATTTGCTGCAGGAAGGCGCTTGCCGACTTAGGAGCAGGTGAGCCTGCCCACTCTTGACCCCTGCACTACTGATGCCAGCATACCTTGAGAGGAGCTTCCCCGGCTGGGTACGCACCTTCTGCACAGCCACCAGCCACACGGCCACGACTCCGCTTCATCACCTTGTGAATTCCCTCATTTGTTGGAAAGTTGGCATGTTTATAACTGCCCAAGCACGCCAAAAGCCACGAGGCCTTTTTCCCCAGAGCCAGCCTTTCATCCTTGTTGGCGTACATATTCAAAACACTTCCAGTAGAGAACACAGGATAGGAAAGGGTTCTGCACTGTCAGCAACCAACAGATATGTAAACTCGGTATTCTGGAGAAGACTGGTGCAGTCTGATCTGCCGGTAGTTAAAGATCTTACTCTGAATGCACTGCCACCAGAGCCATCAGTACTAAGAGTTGGTACTCAGTTTGGAGGAGCTAAACAACCTTTATGCATCATTACAAAAGAAATGGTCATTGGGAAAACGCGCATTTTGAGTCTATTACTCCCACGAGTTTCTCAATGGAATTTCCTTAAAGCAAAAGTGGTTGAAACAACACGGAAACAATTTCTCAAACAAGGAAAAAGGTTTTAAGGAAAGACTACAATGAATACCTTCTTTTGAGGTAGGCATATTTCTAGGGGCAGGAAGAAAGATTACTAAGCACAGGAATATCCAATTATGTCAAAGTGTAGAAACAAAAGTGCAAAAGGTGCTAGACCACATAAATGATACAAAAATAAACAAGTTTTCCAGCTTTATGCATAATGCGAGAGCACAGGAAAAAGTGAGACCCACAATCGGCAACGGTGGAAAAATGGATCACAGGTGATTTTGTGTGGTTCCAGAACCAAACTAGTAACTCATTTCAGTTTTCAATAAAGACAACAATACAGGTCATACAGCATTAATTTTCTACCTTTTCCTACATACTTTTTTTTCAGGTGTTTGGTTATTTTTAAAATCATGGAAATACAGTATGTCACAATCCTGGCAGACTTCAGTAAACAATGACATCGGGCCACATCCAAAATAACTACTGAAACTCGGGAAAATGGGGAGCAGTATAAAAATTTGAAGCATGACCAAAATGCTCAACAGCAGATAACAACAGACACTGGGAAGAAGGTCATATCATATTCAATGGAGCTCACTAATGGTTTGATTATGTAAGCAATTTTAATGTTTTTCATTAATGACTGGAACCAAAGTTGAAAAATACTAATAAAAATCTGCAGAGTGGTGGTGGTGGCAATTAAGACAATAAATGGGTAGAATTAAATGACCCTGAAGACAGGAACAAGGTGAAAAAAAAGCAGAGTAAAATATAAAGAATGTGGACTTGAATGTTAATGACTAAAAGTTTTGGTATATATTGGGTATTTGTCAGGTAGAAGGCAGTAGGATGAGAACTTCAATAACTATATAATTAAGAAAATGGCCAAGAGCCCACAACATGACATACACATGAAAAAAGCAAACATGTCTGTACAACGGGGCGATGGGGATGGCAGAGTTCAATGCTATTGTAAAAAATTATTCCTGATGTAGTCTTACAACTACTTTATCCAGCTGGTTTTAGTATGTATTATGGGAAGACTAATATTAACAGGACACTCAAGGGAACATAGCATATATGAGAGGAAGCTAATGAAATTTGTCTGGATTAAGAAATGAGACAAGAGGTATGTTCTCTATAAGCTGGTCAAAGGCTAATACCAATTAAAAAAAAATACAGATCTACACCAACTCTTTAAGTATTTACCTATTTACTTTTTTTTTTTTGAGCATTCATGCCAAAAATGACAGAAAAGTAATTCTTGGCAGAGAAAACATACAGCATCACTATGCTCACCAACTGAAAAGACCATTTTAAAAACAAAATCAAGAGGCTACAAAGTGGCTAGAAATTTCAGTTCACAAATTAAAAAGCAATGCAGGGCAAGTATAGACAGTCTTGATTTTCTCCCAGTGTAGAGTCAGAATGGCCAGGTGATCTGTAAATGCTTTAACTGTGCACAACTTGGTAGACCTTTCCTCCTTGGGTAAACTAAAATAAAGATAAAATTCCTAGGACCTTTATTAACTATGGCTTCTTAATACCTGCTTCACTGTGGGCTACCAACTGACAAGAACCTAGTAAGTTGTGAGCCAGCTCACCCTTAAACAAGCACTTGATAAAAACTAGTAAGTTATTTTTAAGGGCTTTTTTTTTTTAATTTTTTAACTTCTATCTATGCCCTTTGATATATTTATTAAAGTTACTTCTGCCATTATTTTAGGATCTTGCAGAAATGGACAGTTGTCTTTAAAACGGCTTATTGATTCCTTGGACAAAACCAAAAGATTCTCCTTTTCACATTTCTTTGCTACAGAAAATGAAAAGGTTAAATCAATTCATTCTTAAATCACTAATGCAAATTTCAGAATAGCTTTCAGACTAGTGTCATCAATTCATACTGAACTCTTCAACTTCTTCTAACTACAGCTAAACAAAACCATTTATATGCACACCCCAGGGCCTGGCATAACTAAAGAAGAAACTACCTTATCTAAGATCAAAATATGCCAACCAGCAGGAGACTGCACTTTACATTTTTGGCAAAAAAAACCCAAATCAAAGCACACCCCTATCCCGAGGTACCTTCGGCAGCTCGGCTTCATAGTTGGATGCAGTCCTTTGCGGGAGTGCTGCATCAGTTTGCTGGCTCACCAAGGAAAGCCAGGCACAGCTTTTTCCAGATGCAAACACCAGCTTCTGGAATGCAGTCCCACTAGGCGCGTGGCCAAGATGCAAGCTGCACACTTTCAGAAAAAGATGTCTTTCCTTAAAGCTCTGTTAACTGCAAGCCTGGCAGTGTCCAGGATGGTATGAATAGTATACATTGATAAATCTCCTGCCTGTATACAGGAGTATGTATCTTTGTCACAAATACTGCTTCTGGAGGAGCTCAGAATCACTTGCAGCCAGGGTATCAATCCAGATGGAACAGCCCACCCTTGACATTTACGGCATATGTAGCTGTGCAGACTTACAGTGGACATACTTGAGCGTGTATTTAAATGTCTGTGTTTAATATTACTAGTAATTGTAAATTGACTTAATAAACTGTAAAGCTTCTTGTGGCAGTATGTTTTCCTGTATTATCCTCACAACGTATCACAAAAATTGTGGGATTAATATTCGGGTGACACAAATTGTCACATCTCCGATCAGTCCAGATGAAGATCTTACCAATGAAAACTAGAGAAACAGGGAAGAGATAAAAAACACTGCAAGGTTTATATTATGAAAAAATGCTGCTAGGGAACAAGAAAAGCCTGGTGCATCTGCAAAGTTAAAAGTTAAACTCAACAGTTTTCTGTGCTACATATTTAATGATTATAAATACAGAAAATTTTCTAATGTGATTTCAAAAGCTCTGGAAAATAACATGCACCACCCAGGTAACTATTTTTTTTAAGATACATGAAACAACAAAATACCCTACATTACAATAAAATGTAGGTAGAGATGGCCCACTAGTCACTAATTTCACATTATACAGCATGATAAGGCTTTGAAAGGTTAGAACCAGCATTTTCACAATACATTAACTCAGAAATTTTGCAAATCCCTATTAAGTTCTCAAGCAGTTAAGACATTTTAAGCAAGATATTTTAAGTATTTAAGTTGTCATATAATTAAGAAGGTGTGGTATATATAATGACTTAGAAATAGTTACTTTGTTGATGGTATTTTTAATGGGTCTTTTTCTTATCAAAAACATATGCCACCAACCTGTTAATAGAAAGATCACAAGATACTCCTTTATATTCTTTTAATGCTTGTACAATAATGGAGCCAAAGATATTTTTGTGTCTCGGTGATGAATCAGCAGCTATTTTTAGGGCAATTAGGTTTAAAACTAAGCATCCTGCATTCAATTATCTGATTTTACACTAAGAAATTCAATAGCCTTTTCCTAGCATGTGCATACACTTTTAGTAGTAAAATAAAGGAAAATATTTGTGTTCGATTTACAAGTAGATTTATGTTGTTCTCCATGCTGTTCTGTAGAAAATTATAACATGAACTACACAAGAGATCATAAACTCACTTCTACAACCTTCTTCTGACTGCTCATTGTACAGTATATCAATAATTCATCAAAAAGAAAACTATACATTCAGAAAGAAAAAAGCTATTTTTTATAGCAGAGATGCATATTAAATTATTGGTGATTCTTAATCTCAAAATGTATCTACTGTCAGGCACACGCTGAAAACATCTCAACGCTATTATTCATTCTTGTTTTGTCTGCAGAGGAGAGGAATTGTGCAGCTAACATACCAGCTAATAATTTTTAAATGTAAGCTTGGTCAGAGGTTTGAATAGTAAGATTGATACCAGGAATTATTAACAGCAAAGTTTGAGATTGTAGTAACCAGGCAATGTAACATGAAAACTGGGACATGACTCAGTGCCTTTCAAAGTAAAAGAGACTCTTCCTGTTGATTTCAGTTCATCAAGCACCAGCCCAATGTCACACTCTTTAAAAAAGGGTTAGATTTAAAAAGGAACTGAATCATTGCATCATTTACTGCGGTAATAACTAGCTTTGATGTTGTCAGCACCCAAAGTGGAATCGAAAATTCTGCATTACAAACGTGGATTTCTGGAGCAAACAAACAAAAGCCTAAATTTAAGAGTGAAAACACACATTGCAAAAATTATTTTTTAAACAACTAGCGTGTTAAGCAGACAACTGCATACAGCTTTTCTAATAAAGAGATTGGAAGAAGAATGTGTCTCAGATGAGAGCGGATCCTGTTGTAGGCACTGTATTTGGAGGTGACCTTCCAGCACACCCCCAACCTCTCCCATTTCCTTAAACCAACATCACTTTAGAAGGTTTTTTAGAAGGGGATATGGACAAATGGGTCGCTGTGTGAAGAGGAGAAAACTGGGACAGCCTGCTCACCTCCAGGTGAATGCTCTGGCCAGGAGGCTTTCTTACAGAAGAAAGGCAAGAACGATTTCTTCACGTTTTAAAAACGTTGAACCTCACTGCATTTTGACAGAGCCCAATAATGTCAAAACTGCACAGGTTTTACCAACTGCAGTAAACCGTAAAGACGACAGAATAGCTAGTGTTTGGTCCTCCATTATGCTTCAGCGTGAGGTTGGCAACAGACCAGGCAGCACTGTTGAAACTGGGATAATCTTCCATGCAGAAAAAAGCAAAATGACAGAGCCCAGGGAAAAACGTTTAAAAATCTAAGGATGTTGACAACTTTGAGGTGTTTCACATACAAGACAAAGAAAAAAGAATTTACAGATGCACAGTTTTGGACTTCCGTCTTTATTATAGTCATTTAAATATGAGTATCTGGGCCAAACACTTCCTCATTTAAAGTCTATCACTGTTTCCTAATCAAACTTTACCACAAATTTCAGAACCTAATGGTATGAAACAATCTTCTCTTTGAAAACTAGTAAATGTTTCAAGAGACTACGAAAGGATAAAGAGCATTTTTCTTTTAAAAAAACCAAACTAAATTAGAAACCAGTCAACTTAAAATTCCTGGACAAATTCAAAATTTTTATAGATACTTGGGGAAAAAAAGTGATAAATAGTAACCAATATGATTTGTTCATGACAATCTGTCAAACCAAGCCACTTTCCATTTACGGTTCCACAGACATGAATAAACTGAAGATCTTCAGTGAGGCATTTGACATTATGTTCCATTGACATTTTCATAAGGAAGGTAAGGGAATTTGATCTGGACAGAACCTACATAAATCTGGTGCAAAACTTGTTGTACTCAGAGGATCACTATTCGTAGTTTACCATCAAACTGTAAAACTTTATATCAAATAAAATTGCTCATACACTTCAATATTGTAATATTTTTGGGTAAAGGCTTAGAGATTATGCTTATAACCTGCAGGCTGAGAGGCTACAAAGAGCAGAAATCAAGACTAGTTTGAAATCATTGCGAGGCGGAATTTCATAAACAGACAAGCAGATTTCTGCACTTAGCAAGAAACAACGAACTGCACAGAAAAGATAATAAACTTGCAGAAAAGAAACCAATAGGTAGTGTGGATCACTAGCAGAACCTGTCAACAAATTCACGAGGTTGAAAGTGTCATACATCATACTGATGCATAATCGGAAGCGTTACCACCAAGATAACTTTGAGAAGTTGTAGAAAGAGAGGACAGGAGCTAGAGGGGTGCAACAACAAAAGGTCACGTGTTTCAGAATTCTGATCAAAAAGAGGAAATAATCCATGCTTTTAATCTAAAAACAAGACTGAACAAAAATATGGTAGCACTCTTAGTTTATGTAAAAGGATGCTGCAAAAAGAAAGGGAACACTGTCCTTCATACTCACTTTGAGTAAAAAGGCTAATTTGGAGCAAACCAGATTTAATCCAGGCATTCAAAAAAGGATAGTTAAGGAATAGACCAGACTGCCTGAGGAATGAGTGGAATCTGTGTTTAAGGTTTTAAGAACAGGTTAGGCAAACATCCATCAGGGCTGTTTTCATAATAGCTCACAGTGCCTCGAGGCAGGAGGATGACTGAGAATAGGCCTTAAAGACACTTTTGGCTCTGTTGGTTGTTTTTTTATTTGGGGGCTGGGTTAAGTGTACAGCTTTAACACCTACATGACAAGAACCAACAAGGTGTGAGGCTTATGTAAGTCAAGGAACACCTTAAAAACAGTGTTCCTGCTGTATTAGTTACCTCTCATCTTCTTTCCTAAAATTGGACACAGTAAACATCCTCAATACTAGAGCCTAAACAGTGGTGTTTGTGGGTGTTCCTACAACAGCTTATCACAGTAAAACTAACAGCCCTGATTAAGGCTTTGCTGTACTACCCAATTCAAAGTAACATGCAAGTGAAACACATTTAGGACTTTTTCATGCACTTTTAAAATATTACACAGCGCTCACAAAAATCTGTTTCTGTAGCCTAATGTTAAGCTAAAGAGTTCAATTATTAACCTCAAAGTCAATCCTAATGTACTTGATGTTAATACAAATGTTATCATAGAAGACAGCAGAAGAATAAATACTCATTTCTTATTTAAGACTTTATACAATTTTGGTGCAAAGTGCAACACCAGCGTTATGTATCTTAAACATACAGGCAATTATCAGTCCAAACTGATAATTTGTTCTTTTAGACCTCTCTGCATGCTTAGCTTTTAACTTTAAATATATAGATATTAGTCATTGTTAACTGATACCTAGTTAAGTATTATTTAAATAAGTCAAGTGCATTTTGAAAAGAAAGAAAAGGGTGGTGTTACAGTTCTCTGTAGGATTCAGGACTTAACTTGCACAAAAGGTTGCTTAACCAAGATTTATTAAATAAAGCAAACCCTCATCATTTTTTTTTCCTCCTATCACTATGCAATTTCTGAACAAAGAAACAGAGTAAGAGCGTTGTTTGAACTTAAACCGGTTTAGACTTCAGTTCACAGATTCCACCTCATTTGAGGATTTAATAGCAGCTGTAACATCTAATATTAACAAAATAACCAAGCGTTCCCTACAAAAAGTGAATGAAATTGTAACTAAAAGGTAATACGTTCCATTATGTGGTAGAAACACAGTCTAATAAATCATAACAATAGGCGATTTATTTAATAACAATTTAAAACATTTGTATTGTACTTCTGGAATACTTTCAATAAAAAAGCTGTTAAGCAAATAGATCTATTTCTTCTTTGATTGTTCTTCCTCTAATCTTTAAAATCACTGGAGCTGTTTATTAAAAGAATTACTCTCACCTGATTAGAACAGGTAAAATTAGCATCGATAATTTAAACGTATTTCCTAAACTTCGAGAAGCCAGTGAGCAGTGCAAGAAGCTACAACCCGTTTTGTTAATGCGACCAGAGGAACACCAAGAGCAAATACATATTTTGCGTTTATTGAGAAAAAAGAATAAAAGAAAACCTTAATCCGAGAATTATCGCCAACCCAGCGAACGCTTCGTTACAAGAGCTAACAAGTTACAAGAGCGAGTAAGGTAAGTCAAGCAGCTGCCAAAAGCCCACGGGGAGGACGCGGGGCTGGTGCCCGGGGGGGTGCGGGGGTCCCGCGCAGCTGCTCGGCCTCGCTAACGCGTTCGCGCTCGCACACGCCGCCCCCACCGCGCACGGACTGCGCGTGGCTCTGTCGCACAGAGGAGGCCCGGCAGGGACAAACCCTGAAGAGAAACCAGCGCAACACGAGCCCGCGCCACCGCCGTGTCTCCCGGCCCGGCCCGCCCCGGTCGTGGGCAGCCCCGCAGCCCCACACCGCCCGCCCGACCCCGCCGCCGCCCGCGCTGCCCCGCGGCACCTCATAGCGCTCGGCGCCGCTCCCTACGGAAGCCGGAGCCCAGCCCAGTGCCGTGCTCAGCCCCGGCCCGTCCTTCCTGGGCGGGCTCCGCAAGGCCGCAGCGCAGCCTGGCACGGCCCCGCCCGCCCCGCCCCGCCTGCCGCCAACCTCTCGCGGGGAGGTCCCGGGGCCAGGTGAGCCCCAGCGCGCCTGCGCCGCGCCGCCAGGTCAGTCGCGGCCTCCATCCGGGTACTCGGCGGCCCGGCCGGGCGGGGGGGTTTCATTGTGCGTGCAGCTGCCGCGCTCAGTCGCTCTAAAATGGCCGCCGCCGCCTCGTCTCCCGCCGCTGCGGGGGCTCCCGCGGCACCGGCCGCGCCGGCGGCCGTAGCGCCGACCCCCACTGAAAGCAAGAAGATCACCGACCTGCGGGTGATCGACCTCAAGTCGGAACTGAAGCGGCGCAACCTGGACATCACCGGGGTGAAGACCGTGCTCATCTCCCGGCTCAAGCAGGTGAGAGGCCGGCACAGGCCGCGGGGGCCGGCCCTGCCCGACCCGACCCGACCCGGCCCGCCGAGGGGCTCGGCCCGCCGCTGCCGGCCGCCTGGCTCCGGGGGCGGGGCCCTCGCGGCCCCGCCGGCTGCCCCCGGTGTGAGGGGCGGGACCTGTCCCAGCGCCGCTGCCGGGCGAGGGGCTGCCGCGGCCCCGGCGCTGTGCGGCCCGGCCGGGCGGCGCGTCCCTCCCGGGCCCGGGGTGTCGGGCGGCGGGGCTGCCCCCGCGGCCTTGCGGCAGGGCCCGCCCGCCGCCCCGGGCGCTGGAGCTGGCCGGGCAGCCGCCGGGGTGAGTCCCGGGCCTGGCTGTCGCCGCGGGGTTTCCGTGCAGCCCAGCCTCCTGGTTCTGTGCCGCTCTGAATGTCATCGCGGGTGTCGTAGTGGCCTTCTAGTGTTGGGTTACCGAGGAGAAGCGTGCTGGTCCTTGATAAGGTGTGCTTTGGAAACGGCGCTGGCACGGCTCGGACTGCTGCCGCTGCCCCTGGCGTGCCACCGCCTCCAGCGCGAAGTGTTAAGGCTTAACCCGAAGTGGTTGTGGAAAATGTTGTCGGGACTGGAAGACATAGTTGTTTGGGTCTCTGACTTCTGCCGAAGTCAAATTGCCTAGCTTTCCACGGAAATCCATTAAAAATTGTGGTTTTTGTCTCACTTAGGCTATTGAAGAGGAAGGAGGCGATCCAGATAATATTGAAATAACTGTTTCGGCTGACACACCCACCAAGAAACCAACCAAAGGCAAAGGTTAGGTTCTATTGATATACGTTACATTCTTAAGCAGTTTTTGTTGCATATATTGCTATAAAGGAGGAGCGTGGAACTGTGGTCTGTAGTTTGGATACAATTGTAACTTTGCTGTTTATGACTTCTGTCATGTAAGATGTCTTTTGCCTTGCTCAACTGCTTTCAGTCACTGTATATAGACAATGTATAGGGGTGCTGGATGTATATGGAAAATGGGAGGATGAAGAGATGTGCTGTGAGGGTAGTGGCTGTACTGCCTGGGATCCTGAAGCCTTGTGCTGCGTGTGCTGAGGCTCTGTAGGTGATTTGTGAGATTTTTGACGTATGCTGTGTAAACAGAGACCCTGAACATGGAGTATGGAGTGTTACAGGTGCAGAGCAGGTAGAGGAACTGCTGCGCAGCTCTGGTGCGGGGGGTGGGGATCTGTGTAGTGTCTGAGAGTGTCTGTGCAACAGCAAAGGGAGAACTAAGAGGTTGTTTAGCCAGGAGAAGGTGCTGGACCTAGGCTAGTGATGAGTGTACAATGATATGTGGTAGGGGGTCGCTGTCTGAAGAGGACTGTGTTCTGTGGGTTTTTAGCATACTTTTAACTGAAGACAGGATTATAAATATGAATTTTCCTGAATGGGCTCTGAAGGCTTGCTGTGAAATGTCTAGTTAAGAGGTTTTAGTTTTTCTGTTCTGAAAGATAATTATTTAAATTCTATACCAATCTGTTTGGCAGTGATTGTATTTGCTTTGTTTTCTTTTGCATAAGTATTTAAATAATGTTTTGTGAGGTTTGGGTTCTGGGGGATTTTTAGGGTTTTCTGTTGTTCTGGGAGCATCCGTAATCAAGTAATACTGGGAAAGGAAATGTCTGTTTTATGCATAGCATTCTTGATTGAACATACATGTTAAGAACGTTCATACGTGTGCTATAGATACCTGTTTTGGAAACTATCAACATTATACCATTGTCACTTGTCTTAGGCTGAGTTTTGTGTTGTGATTATTCATGCTTTCGTCTGGTGCTGTGAATAGGGAACTTAATAGTAAAATCTATCTGCTTAGGAAGTTTGAAGAACTTACCTGTGCTTTTGACAGACTAGAAAAGTGAAAGAGAATGAATTGTTTGACAATGGTTTGATTTTCCTCTGTGATATTACTTTATTCCCTACTCTGGAAAGGGAACTGATGCTTAAGAAAACTATGTGGAAGCTAAGGAAACACTTCCAGAATTTTTCATGTAGAGCTCTAAATGGCTACTCCTTCCACTGTGATCAACACTTCTTTTACTGCTGCTTTTCATCCTCCTATTGTGCATATTAATATAATGACGTGCATGATGTTCTCGAACTGGCTTCTTGTTTAGGTACACTGTTTCACTTCTGCAAAGGTAGTTTGCCTACTTGTGCTGCTGCCTGAGGCAGGTTTCAGTAGCTGTTCCACCTCTTCTGTGGAATTGAATCGTAACGTTACATATGAATGTACGCTCCTGGTAAACGTCAAAGTAAGATATGACCTTCATGAAGTTCTTATCTGCTCACTTTGCAGGCTCAAGAGTTTTTCCTCATTACATCTTGGATTACAGAAGTCTTATGAGCAAATTTTGTGCCAAAAGTGTAAGAGCTTCACATTGTATTAATCTTCAAGTGTGTAATAAGAAAAACTCACTAATTTATCTAGGGAGAATCTTTTTTTGATCTTACTGGTTTACTTCTAACTGTAAGAAAGAATATATTCTTTCTTTTTAACTATTCCTTGTTATGTGTTAACTGCTGGTTCTAATGTTATCTCCCTCTCTCATGCTTTCTGCTGACAGATGTTACAAGTAACCAGAAAGCATCCCTCAAAACTTGGAAATCTAGCACTTCAAAAATCTGTTCCCTGGATTGTTACTAGGATACTTTCAAAGGCATGTGGGAGATGCGTGCCCATCAACTAAGTTCAATACAGCTGACTTTTTTTTTTTTTTTTTTTGTTTTAAAATTTACTATCTTGATCCTTCTTGTGCTTATACACTGTCTTCACTGAGCTGTGTTGCTCTTGTACTGATTTCACCAACATACTGCTCTAGGCCTCTTGCTAATGATTACTTCCTCCGCCCCCTGCCCCACAGCTTTGTAGTAATATTAATGGGTCTTTAAAATTTTACTGCTGTCCAGTGGTAAAATTAATGACGCTACTAGTCCTATAGTTTGTGGGTTTTTTTCCCCCAGAGCTATTATTGCTGTACAAAGGAGGGTAGGAAGATTAGATACTCATTTACAAAGAAAACAGAGCCTCAGAAAAGGCCAGAGAGTGGGAGTAATGGATAAACCTCCTCATTGCAGCCAGAGAGAGGTGAATGGGAGGGAGGAAGGAAGTTTCCCTTCCAAAAAAACATGGAACTGTCAGGTGGCTGTTGGTTTTAGATCTGAATGTCTTTGTGGACAGTTTTACTGCAGTTCTTAAGGTCTGTGGAAGAAGTGAGATGTCTTAATTCCCTAGCACTGTCTGTTAGAAAAACTTGATCTGGAATATTGATGCAGGCTGAATTAGAGGGAAATAGTGTCTGCGTGCGAGTGATATATTTGGTTTCCCTCTTGGTTTTTTCTTCGAACTTGACAAAAATGGAGAGGAATAGGAATGAAGCTAAGAATGGGACTTACCTTCATAGAACAGCATTTTTTGGTGGCTTGATAAATTGATCTATCAACTGAGTATATGCTGCAGTTTTTTACCAGACTGTGACAAGCTTTTGACAATGACACAAACCCAACTTGCTATGAGATAGGAAAGAAACATCTGTAAACCAATATGAGTAGAATAATAAGGCCTTGACTAAGCTGGTTTGAATGTAGACCTTTCTGTCTTAAAATAAACAGCAGCTTGCTATTATCCCATACCAAGTTCTGCAGCGTAAGATCTTGTATGAAAAAGGAGTGATATTTAAAATAGGGCCTTTACTGACTTGCCCAAACGTGAGATAACATAGAGGGAGCCATGTGGCTCTTCATCAGGAAAGTTTATAATTGGAGGCTTTTGTGTCACTACTTAAAGAATGCTTGTGGAAGGATTCTGTAATCCAGCAAGAAACCTTGATCAGCCCTGTATGCAAAGTTAGTCAAAATCTAACACTTTTTTTCCAGAAGCTAATTTAATTAAATAGTTGAGGTAAAGAGGAGCTGCAGAACAGCTGATCAGAGGGGCTGTGCAGGTGAGATCAGTTGATTTTACCAATTGAAGTTTGAAAGCTTAAACATATAATAAATGCCAAGCGCTCCATCTTTAATTGCCTCAGCCGTGCCTCTCCACCCTGGCATTTAGTACCTACGGACAAATTTATCGCTTTGTAAAAGGATGACAGTTTTTGGAAAAAGCTGTTCTTTTCAAGCCTGACCATCCCTCTCCTTATTCTGGTATCCAGAGGAAGTTCCTTTACTGCTAGCATGAAATGCTTTGGGAATGTTCACATTCCTTTAAAGCAGCTGCAGTCAGAAATCTTGTGGCATTGTACTTGGTCTAACTTGTAATTGTACTTGTGTAAATGGTACATTGTAACTTGGTGATTGGCAGTTACTTTTCTGCCAACTTTTGGAATTAGTGTGGGTGAAGAAGAGATTTTAGGCTAATCAATTTTAACCTGGGAGATGTAATGTGAGCAAAGATGCTTATTGCTGCTCTTCAAGGTTCTGAGGCTAGTTAGGCACCTGTAACTTTGTGTCTGAAGTACCTCTCTAGTTTCCAATTAAATTTCCAATTTGATAATACTATTTCTTAGGTCAAACACAGGCAACTAACAGTGGCTGGCTTAAACTATTGCCCAAATAATTTTGATGACTTCATCAAAACTGTTTAGTTACTTAAAAAAAACCTCCACAAAACCAAGTTGCACACTGCTTGCCTGCAAAAGGAGAGTGGAGTGGGGAAAGAATCTGTCATGATGTTATCTGTCCTTCAGGAATATTAAAATAACTATTTTGACAAACTGTCAGTTCGTTATTTCTTCTTCTCTCTGAGTTGTTAATATCCATTACTGTAGTTCTGGAATTTGATTTCTGAAACACTGTGCTGTGCAGCAAGCTTGTCCAGAGGGAGATCGGTTTTCCTGCCCAGTGAATCATTGCTGGAGAAAGTTAGGGGTTCTCAACTGCTCTGAAAATAGGTGTCTTACAGCTGTGTTACATACATGTGTGATCTGTGGGTACGAGTACAAATGCCTGGATTTTAATCTTGAATTACCCGAGTTTTCATTTATTTCTAAATACAATTTTTTTCAGACTGAATTTTCTGAATGAATCTTCTTCCTGAGCTGGGTTCACCTGCCTTTTAGAAGTCTTTTTATTTTTAAGGCAAGCATGTAGCTGCTTTGTTGCTTCTTAGTGGCCAGTTCTGTTGGTCTGCTTTGCAGTTGCTGAATAAAATAGTAAAGATTGAAAAGTGACTTCTCCAAATGTTCTTGGAGGGGTGGGCGGTGCCGTTGCACACAGTGCGGTTGCACAGCTAATTAAAACTCTTAATGTTACAAGGCATGCCTGTCTTAATTGACTCACAAAGTAGGTTTCTTAATTTAATATTGTTTCTAGGTATCTGACCGGTGCTGTTCAGTTGCTCTTAATATCCCTGTAACTTTTTGAGTATTTCTGTCAAGATAAACCAGCTGTTGAGACCCTACTTTTCTCAAGTGTTTTATTCAAGATAGAGTACATTATAAGGAAATGAATACATTCCCCTCTTTTGAGGAAAGACATATGTAAATTATTTATAAAGAGAACATTCCTTTTAAACTAGACTTTCTCATTGCATGTTAATGCGTAGATAATGTGTAGAAAATAATGTTTCTCTGGAGGGAGGAAATTATTCAGCTAAAAATATGGGAACTCAGTGTGGATGATAGAAATTTAAGATACTGTAAGTTGTAATCAATATCTGAAAAATAACATGCAGGCTGAATTTTAGAAACACTTTGTACCGGTCGTTCCAATATTGGAAAGCTGTTTTTCGTAATTTAAGTTATATCATGCCTTATTGAAGTGAGATATAGACAGTGTACAACAAATGGTAGGTAAGGCTTCTGTGTGCCCTCGGATAGGAGGAAGTAATGTGGCTAAATGCTTCCTCATTAATTTCATTAAGGTGGGGGCGAGTGATATCTCTAATGAGATACACTAAAAAGTGTTATGAATGTTTAATCAAGTGATTACAAACGATGGCAAATGTTACCAGCAAGTTGGTGATTCTCCAGAGAGCAGCTGACTCTTTGAAGTACATACTGCTCTTCGTAATTTATGGTTTTTACAAAGTATCCTGCAGACACTGTAGAAGACTTAAATATTCTTGTAACCCTGTGATACCATTTAGGAATACAGAAATGTAGCAGTATAATTTACTTTTGATAATATTGTGGCAAATGTTACTATTCAAATTGCAGCAGACCTCTTAACCAAATAAGGCTGTAAAGAGTTCATTCCATTGTAAAGATTTTCTTTCCCCTTCTCCTTTTTTCTTCCCATCCCGTGTTTTTGATGAAACTTTAGCATCGGGTACGACAGAACCCAGTTGGAAGTCTCAGCAGGCATACCAGCAGAAATGCAAACACTGATCCTTCTAAAATTTTATAACGAGTGTGTCGCTGTACTTCTGCATGAGATGCGGATGTCTAGTTTGTTTAAGACTTGTCCAAAATAAAACTCTTCTATAATTCTGTATATGCTTATGTAGCCTGAATATCACATGTAGAGGGCTATGGATAGGCAGAACAAGCTTATGCTACGCTAAGGCTTGTAAATGAGATGAAAGCTAAACCTGCATAATATCAAGTGAACGTTTTAAAGAGGTTAGAAATCATCTAGAAATATTCTAAGAAGAATATTCATTCGCTGAGTAAATAGTCTGTTGCAATTTTACTGTGTGTAGCAATTGCCATTACCAGAAAAGGGATTGAGCATGGCTTATAAAGGACTGCCATTATTCCAAAGTAAATTAATATTTATGTGGTTAGGCACCCAGATTTGTGGTGAGTGCTCATTATACCACTGACATTTTCAATAGCCACAGCATGGATAAACCTGTACAGAAATTTTATTATGGGTTGACAACTTGTGTGACTTGAGAGCTGTTGTGCCTGTTGTCTGAAGAAGGTCCAGCTGTTCTGACACTGATTGTTAATGTACTTTGAATTATCTTCCTTGAAGTGATACTGGTCTTATATAAGTTCACAGAAATAGGTCCTGAAGGGTGTGTGTTGCAATCTGTTTTTAGTTCTGTGAAATTATGAGTCAAGTGTGCCTTTCAGAAGCCCATTGTGGACCAGCATCAGTGTGGAAAAGTTTTGCATTTTTGTGGATGCTGGGTTTTTGGCAAGTTACTGTACCAACATCTGAAAACTATCTGTATCAAAACTTTGAAGTGCCACTTGTGAGCAGCGTGACTAACTGGACCAAAGTAACCCGAAACACAGAACTGAGAGGGGAAGCAAACTTTCTACCACTTTCAGGCTTGAAGCTGAAAAGCAAAGGTTGTTGTTCAGGTCTCCTTATGCCTTGGAATACTTCTGCAAAGAAAGGCTGACAGACTAAAGAAAAGCTAATGGAAACATGTATTCCTGTCTGGCTTAATTTAGCAACAAATAAAAGATACGGACAGTTTCATTACTGAAAGGTATAACTTCCTTTTGATGAGGACATGTCAATAGAAGTCTCTAGCTGCTGTTGCAGAATGATGGGACTAACCTCAGGTAGCTTTGATGTGGGTGGGTTTTCCCCCCCTCCCCCCCCCCCTCTATCCCCTATAAAGTCTAGGTTCTAGTTCACCTACCAGATTCCCTCAGGCAAAATGAGTGGATTTAAATAGCTTTCATGATAATAGTATAGGCTAGATAGTTGCTAAATAGGTCTAGCATCTGCTCTGTGTTTGCCTGTGTCTGCATGTGTTTAGTTGGATATGGGATGCGGGGAAAAAAACTTGGTCTCTTCAGGTTTTAACAAACTAAAGAATTGAAATGTGAGATGGGTAAAACAGAGAGCAGTTGAGTGTGTGTAGGAATCCTTGCTGTTTCTCACTGCTTTATATTTATATTGAAGAGATCCGTGGCTGTAGATTTTATCATGGAATACTAAAATAGTAATAAAAATTCGGGTTAGTCTTGCTTTCAGGTATCAGCTGTGATGCCTATCAAAACCTGTCCCTCCCAGCATACGTGCACTCCTCCTCCCGAGGAAAGCTAGCTTCCCTAAGCACGCCTCTGCTGCTGGCTCTTTATGCCAAAATCTCACCAATCTATTGTATTACACGTACAAACCAGGGAGGTTTTGTTTGGTTTTAAATGAAGTAAAATCAGCACCAAGGTCTTGTTTATGTATTTGGATCTAAAGACCTCATGTTCTGCAATCATAGAAATAACTTCTGCCATTTGTCTTTTCCTGGAGACTGGCATACATCTGACCTCAAATCAACAGTGTGCTGTGTACAGGAGTACTCAGAGTGTCGTCTTCCAGGGAAATGAGTAAAACCAACTGGAATCTGAGTAAACCCAAAACAGTAGTCTCTCTTCTTGCCCTGTAGCTGAGCGGTTTCCAGCTTTGAAATGCAATTTAAGCACTGTGTATGAAAAGGCTATGGAAATTGCTGACAAAAATTGACTATTCCGCATTCGCAGAGGTGTCCATACTGTGTCAAACTTAGGCTGATGTTTTTCTTTTCTATTCCTTTTGAGTATCTATAGAATTGATTTAGCCATTCGTTAGAGGATGAAGGGATGAGGGAAGATGTGATGTCAAAAATAAAGCGTTAAGTGCTGATCATGACTGTCATCTCATCTGCATCTTGAATTGACACTGGGTTTCAGTAGCAGACAGTAGAGCCACTTCCTAACAGAACTGCTTTTGTACCTTAAGCTACTGAAAACCGTCGCACAGGCTAATCTTTGAGAGAATGAATCTGAGACAGAATGCTCTACAAAGGGTGGTTTGTGTGGAGATAGTTATGTCTAGTCTTCTAGGTCTTGCTTTTGCAGAAGATTAAGAAATTGCAGTGGGTTCCAAAGGGAACTGTGTGTAGTCATCATCTCCACAGAGGCGTCTTTATTAGAGTAAAGTGTGCATGTGCTGGAAGAACAGAATTCTTCAAGGGAATTGAACTGCCCTTAGTACGGTAAAGAATATGTAGAAGACCTGAATGGTTCACGTGACTTAATTCTTCTGCTGATTGTTCCCTCTAGTGGTGAAGAGCCCTGAAAAAGGTGGCTTGAAGAGGCTGCAATTGCCATACTTGTGGATACTCAAACCCACGGTTAGATAACACCCTGAGCAATCTGATCATACTTGGAACTTAGCTCTGCCTTTCAGCAGGAGGTTGGGTGGACTAGATGGACCTTTAGAGGTCCCTTCTAACCTAAATAGCTCGGTGATGCTAATTATCCTATAAGGCCTTTCCAAAGTCTTAAGTCATAATGTCTCATTAACTCCAGTAATTCTAGAAATGTACAGTGTAATGTTCTCCTGAATTCCATTGTCGCTCAAAGTAGAAGGATTGCTATTCAAATCACTAGCTTGGATGTCACTGCTTGTTTATGCAACAGCATTGATTGTTCATGCTCACTTAGCTGACGTTTTTTCTGCTCGCCTTAAAAGTATCCAGTTTTGGGAAGGTTATATTGTAGCAAACAGTTCAGGTAAACTAGAAGGTATAGAGAATAGTAAACTAAGGCCCAACACATAATCGGTATTGGAAGGAAGTCTGCTCTGTGTAACAGCTCTATTCATTAGCGTATTCTGTCATTTCAGGTAAAAAGCAGGAAGCTGATGAATTAACTGGTGATGCTTCAGTAGAAGATGATTCCTTTGTCAAGGTAATAAAAGTATGTAATTTTTTCCCCTCGTATTTAAGTTTAATGTTTGGCTTTACAAAAAAAATCTTCCATTCTCTTTGTGCTAATTTATGTGAAAATTTGGAGCATTGTTTTTGCTGTATTCAGAGCTGTGATGCCTAAGGGTGTGAAGATGTGGATTATTTTAAACGTGCTATGAATTTTTATTATGAATGTGATACAGTATTTTGCAGAAGCAGTGATTCTTGCGGTGAATTTTTCAGAATATAGCTAATACCCTTAGTTATGCCAGGTATTTTTTGTTCACACCAAAAGGAAAGTGAATCGGAGACTCAAGATGCAAGTGATCAAGACGGAAATGATGAAGTAAAGGATTTTAAAGAATCTGTTGAAGATGAGAACTTGAATTCTAAAGAACTGCCATCTACAGAAAAGAAAAGATACCACGACCTGGAGCCAGCAGAGACAACAGAGGATGCAGAAAAGGATTCCGAAAGTCAGGTACTTTGTTGTATTTTACATGGATTTTTATCAGCAAAATGTAAATTTTTCTTAGTGTGTTTGTATTCCTAGGAAGTCAGAAGTAGTTTTTCAGCTTATCTCTAAAAAGTAATTTAGTAAATTTTTTTTTCTGTCTGTTTTCCTTGGCTTGTGTTTGAGTAGTCCTGAAACAAATGTGGCATTGATAAAATTCTACCACAGTCCGGAGTTCCTAAGTGCTCCTTTTCCTTAGTACTGGTAGTGACATGCATAATCTGAACGCTGAGCTGAAAGAGGCAAGTCATGAGAACTCCTCATTGATGTTCACCTGTATGCATTCAATAGTGTATCCACTTAACTGCTTTCTGAGTTAACAGAATGTCTTGACTCTCTGAGTGTTTAAGTGTCTTACAAATAATTTGCTGAGCAAGTCCCTTTTACGTTCTTGTAGGAAAATGAAGGCCAAGACATAGAAGATTATACTTTTCCGACTGTCCATGTAAGTTCCAAATCAGCTCTGTTAAGCTGATTATCATCCCTATTTAGTTGGAAAAGATCACTTTAGACTGGCTTTTTGTTCCAGCATGCATCTGAGTCAGATGATGTGATGATGTAATACAGTAAAGGTAAATGGTATAGGAGGTTTGCGCTTTTTTTTTTAATATTATGCAGATAATTGTGATTGCCAGATAAGATTTGCTATTTAAATGCAAATTTCTGTCTACAATTTGGGAGTATTTAGTGTGTAGACTTAGCAAGCGGTATATTTCAAACTCTCTTAAAAACACTTCAGAGGGCTATGCTAAATGCTAACACAGTATATACAGCCTATACAGGAGCAGAGAACTCCTGTTTTAATGTAGAAATTTGCCTTTGGACGATGTTTGTGGGGGGAGGGGGCTGATTGTTTGGGTTCGGTGGGGGTTCTTTTTGTATTTTTGATATTGGTATAATACTAATATCTGTAACATATTTGAGTTCAGAAATTCATTCTGAGTTACATGGAATTGATTTCTGAAAGGACATCTCATACAGCATGTCTTGCTCAGTGAAGCTGATGATAATTAAGTAAATACCTATTAAAATCACAGTTTCATTTGTAAGTACTTAGTGGAGGAAGTCTACCTAGTTTCTGGCTTCTGTCCTAAGCTTTTAAAGCTACTGATGGATTGCTTGCACATCATTGAAAGTAGTTATCAGCAGCGTGACAGCCATTCTGAAGGCTCTAGCAAGACATGGGACAGTTTAGAAATGTCCTGTTGAGTTAAGGGTCGGGGGAAGGGGGGAGAAAATATCTGCATGCTCCGATTGCAAACTGCAAGGTTTGCAGATAGATACCAGTGAGGCTTCATACCCATTTTCAGTCATTTGACAGGGGAGATGCGCAGGCTTGGCTTTTAGATCATCTTTTCTTTGGAAGCAGTTTTCAGTGCATTAGTTTGCCTTCATATGACAGAAATTCTGTGGAAAATACAAAATGTTCTACTTAAAGTTTTAAAGCCAGAGACATTTAGTCTTTACTTCCTTTTATTGCAGGACGGTGAAGACGAAGAAAATGAGAAAGGTATGTTTAAAGTTTAATAGAGTTCAGAGGTCTTTAGTCTGGTACAACAGGCAATTTTCTCTTGTAATATTCAATCTCTTTACTAATGCTAGGCTTGTCTCCAGTACTAAGTATCACTTGTTGCCTTATTAAGCTCAGCACCTGGAATCATCGCAGTCAGTGGGTTTATTTCACTCTTAAGAGTGGTTTTACTCTTAAGAGTTGATTACAGTACTTATCAGTTACTGTGGTGGATGTATAATGCAGTTGTAATACTATGATTCTTAATGAAAAAAACATAGTATTCAAGGACTGATTTTAATATACGGTAAGTCTTCATGCAAAAGCTTCCAACTTGCACTGCAGTAACTGATGTTTAATTGAGCGAAATGATACACCCATACACTGAACTCGAGCACCCAACAAATGTATGGACCATCATATACTTGGCTTACTGTCACTTAGAAATACCGGTTGTATGCAGGATGGTAAAACAAGTGTTTGGAAACTTGTGGAGTGGCTACCTTTTTTGTTTTTTTAAGCTGTGCTCATTAGTGAAACTATAGAAGGAATGTAATGCATTTGGGCAAACAGACTTCCTGGACAGAAGTCTTAAGGATTCTACATATTGTGGACTAGAAAGGACATGGAACACCCTCACTTTACACAAGATGGAATAAACACATTACTGAAGTTACAGGATAAAACTACAGACTCCGTGTTTACGAGGGACCCTATGGCTGAAGTGTCTTATCTGTGCAAACCCAAGAAATACGGTTGGAGATGCCTATGCGGGACTGAGATGGAAAAATCTGCCCAGTGGATGAAGACTGAAAACCGTTTGTCTACGAACTCTGGATTAAAGCTCACGCCTCTGTGTTCTGCAGCAGCCTTGTACAGCTAATTTGACTGCCAAACCACTGCTTGGAAAGGAAAAGCAAAAGAACACCAGCAAGGAAGACTGGCTGAAATTCTCCAAGACTGTAATACTTTTGGATTTGGGAAGGTTAGAAGTCCTGGAACCAGGAAGATTCAAAGACGGATTAAATCAAAACTGTGAGCATCCAAAGCAACTACTTTCTTCTGGAACACTAAATCCTAAACTGGAAAATGGATACCTCTTATGAAGAACGGGTATCTCCAGGATGGAACCATATTCTCCCTCCTAATGTTTTGGTATTTGTCTCTAGAAAATGTGTTTTGCCATGAAGAATAAGTGATCCTGGGTAAAGGATTTATATTTGTGTTAATACACCTTGTGTTTTTTTCTAACCTTCCATCAGTGCTAATAACTGGCTTTGTATTTTCTAGGTCCTATTCTAGCTTATGCATATGAAATTGTTTAAACTTCTTGTTTTGCCATATTTATTCCTGTTAAATCCTCTTAGATAAAGCAGGTTCTGGTGATGGTACACAAGAAGTATCTAAACCTCTTCCTTCAGAAGAAAGCCTAGCTGAGGCTGATCACACGGCTCATGAAGAGATGGAAGCTAACACCTCTGTGAAAGAAGCTGAGGATGATAACATATCGGTTACAATCCAGGCTGAAGATGCCATCACTCTGGATTTTGATGGTGATGACCTCCTAGAAACAGGTAAAAATGTGAAAATTACAGATTCTGAAGCAAGTAAGCCAAAGGATGGGCAGGATACCATTTCACAGAGCCTGGAGAAGGAAAGCAAGGACTATGAGATGACTGAGAACCATAAAGATGGTAAGAAGGAAGACTGCGTGAAGGGTGATCCCGTCAAGAAGGAAGCCAGAGAAGGTTCAAAGAAAGCAGAATCTGGAGACAAAGAAAAGGATACTTTGAAGAAAGGTCCCTCGTCTACTGGGGCCTCTGGTCAAGCAAAGAGGTTTGTTTTTCTATGTCAGTTCTTTACGATACTGAGTACCAGCATTCAATAAGATCACTCTACATTAAGGGGGTAGCAGCAAGAATCTTATAATTAGTATCCTATGCTCCTGCCTATAGATTTTTTTGACCGCCATAAGTTACTTTTTAAAATTCAAGATCTTCGTATAGACACTATGTCCTACTGATTGCATTGTCGAATTGTCAGCATTTATTTATTTTTTTCAAATTGACGATTTTTTTAAATGTCCTTGTGATGATGGTAATGAACAGCTATCAGTTCTAAGAACACAAAATGAAGTCAAGTCCCCGTCCTGAAATCTGGAGAAGATTGCCATATATCCACTGAATAGAGTTGTCAGAAAATCTAGATCTTCAGGCATCTTGGGGAAAATCAGTTCAAGAATCCATAAGGGAATCATTTGTTCAAATATACAGTCCTAGCCCTTTTTTATTTTTATTTTTTGAAATGTTAACTTGTCTATTAGTATTAGTAGTATAAAATGCAACACTTACCAAATTCTGTATTTTCAATTTTCTTCTGATTTTTAATTTGCTTCTCTAGCTCTACTAAGGAATCTAAAGAAAGCAAGACAACATCAAAGGATGATAAAGGTAACTATTGCAAATTAGGGTAGTATTGTCTTGAACTAAATGCTTTCCTGTTTGAGAAATTGCTTGCCACGTACTAAAATGGCTTACGTAATTGAACTCATCCTATAGTAAATTACGCTGGAGGTACAGTAGTCATTAGCTATATGTATGTGCTTGTGTGGTTGTTTTTTCTTTTCCTGCCAGATTCCTCGTAAGATCAAAAATACTTATTCTAAAGACTCAATGAAAATATATTCTCCTATTTCAAAATACTTCTGGGAGCAAATTCCACTTAACATTTTCCAAGTCTTTATTTTGATGAGAAGGTGTAAATTTCAGATGAGCCTGCTGTAACTTACCTACAGTGGTTTGGGTTGACGTTATACACAGAACAAGTGGAAAATAATTGCAGCTATTTAAACATAATGCCAATGAAATTTGTTGTCTTGGTTTCAATTCTATCTCATTTTTAAATAAAGTGAACTCTCAACCAAGTATAACAGCTGAGGTGCCTGCTAGCAAAATTGCACTCGTGGCTGTTGAGCGCGTTAAAGTTGGACATGTTTGTCTGCCTTGGAGTTTCTATTTGTTGCCGTAAAACCCTGTATTGTGATTACAAATTCAGAGTGGAGCTCAAGATCACGTTAATGTCACCAGTTACATTGATGCTTCATAGTTTTAAAAATGCTTTTGTATAAGCTCGTGTGTCTCCTTTTCGCGTGCTAGCTCACTGCCAGAAACCTTTGTCGCAGAATCTCTTGCATATTGCTAAGGGATGAACGCAACTTTACGTGATCAGTTAATTTCTGAGGAGAAAGTTTTGTGACAGGTATAATCCAGTCTTCTCTAGATGCATGTCTTTTCACGATAGTTACATGCTTACAATGAAATCGGATGAAGATACAGCAAATCTGCTTTCATGTAGCTTATGTGATAGTAGTAGTAACTATCATGATGTTGTCTTTAAAATACATAGCCAAAGCCAGTATAGTGCCTCTTTAATGATACTTAATGATATTTGAAGCGTATCATGGTTCATCAAGTGATATATCACATACATCAAGTGATAGCTAGGATTATCAGGGTAATCCTAGTTTGATGATAACTGAGATGTATTGTATTTGACTCTTCAGTGCATCAAGATGAACCAAGAAGGAAAACTACTTTTTTTCCTCAAGGTGGTTAAATTACCTTTTAAAACTCTGCGTACCACCGGATTTGCCAACTGTTGAGCTGGAGATCCAGATCTGGTCTTGCCTGTATGACTGGCTACATCTTAACATACTCAAAAGCAGTTCATACATTTAGCAGCAAACAACAGCAAGCTGAACTAAATAATATAAGGCTAAAAGATGTTGGGAATAAGATTACGTGAATCTCTTTTGAGTTTTTAGTTCTGTGTTGTTGCAGAAACAGCTCGTATGTGGAGGTGGGGGTTATTCCAGGCACATAATGTTTTTCTGGCTTTTCTTTGGTATTTTTGGTAGTATGTGGAAAATAACTTTGGTGGGCTGCATCCAGTTCTATATCCAGCAGTATTTTTAAAAAGCTGCTCTGGGTGGAGAGTAGATACTTCAAGAAGTTGTATAGATAGACCACATTGCTCTGGAGGCGAGGATTAACTAAGTCTCCTCTACCTACCTTTCTGCCATCTCATTGGTAATGCGGGCAGTGTAAAGATGTACTGATGAGGAACAAATGTTGGGTGCTAGAAAAGACTTTCTTGAATGGAAGTTACCGATAAGACCCAGAATTTGGAGCTAAACGTATATATCAAAATGAGAGGTAAAGCATGCCTTGTAACAAATTGTATTTTCTTTCTAGCTCTGTCCTTTGGGTATGAGTTAGCCAAGCTGTTGGTCTCAGTACATGGGTAAATGAATGAAATCTTATGGCATATGTATTTTTTACGTAGAAGTCTTTTCAAGAAAGGTAACCAGATAAAGAGTTACTTAAAGGTAACGGGAGAAGTTTATCTTTTCAGCAACAGTTCAATTCAATGTTCATGGTATCTTTGACTCCTTAATTTTTTGGCTGTTTTGTAAAACTTGTTTCAGGAAGTGCAAGCAGTGTTAGTGGTAGCAGTGGAAGTTCAACTAGAAACCTGTGGGTTAGCGGACTGTCTTCCAACACAAAAGCTGCTGACTTGAAAAATCTCTTCGGCAAATACGGAAAGGTATTTCATGGGGTGTGGTGCCATGTGTGCTGTGTGTGTGTCTCTTCCCCTCCTCTACTCAGTTACAGAAATTGAGGAATAAATAAATAAAAGTTTGAGATGACATGTCTAACCAATGTAATCTAAAAAACCCAATACTTTTTTTCAGCATCTTGAAATGAGAGTGTGTGCTTACAGGGAAGAACCATATGTTAACTTTATAGAAATCTTTTTCCTGTTGAGGTGAAATAGATGCAAAAGAAATCTCACAAATATGATTGGTCAGGGCTGGCTTTAAAATTTTTTTTAAAAAATTAGGTAGTGATGGCTGTGTTCTTTTGCGTTAACTGTATTTAATCATGAATGTAAGATAATACACTAACCAGTAAAGTTATAACAAACAGTCTTAATAGAACCTGCTGCTTTGGGAAGACTGTTTTTAAAATGTCTTCTGAGGGCCTGTGAGTGGGAAAACCAGGTGAAAACACGTGACAGTTAATGCCTGTTCTTTTAGGGACTTCTAATAACTTAATGAATATTTTTACAGGCTGCTTAAGCTAAGTCTGTTTTCCTGAATTTTGGTTTAATTTAACATGCGAATTCCATCCAACAGTGCAGAATCCATACAAGCTAAGCAGGCTTCTGAAAACAGCTTTTCTGTTTTCTCAAAGGAGTTGCTGCTAACTATGTAAAATTGTAGTGTTTGTATAAGTGTGCAATTATGACATTATTGCATCTTGGGAACGAGTTACAACCTTAGCACTGTGAATATCAAGTATGGGTTCTGATTATTGGATCTCTTGATTTTACTAATTAATTTAGTAGATGATTTAATGCCTTCACGAATGTTCCTGAGTGTATATTTTGTTAAAACTTCCAATTCTTTGCCTGCTCTCGTTGTAAACGTGCTTGGTACCTGCATTTACTTAGCTTCCCAGTTTTTAAATTAATTGGGAAATATTTATTTCCTAAATAGGTGTACCGTTACAGGCTGCTAGAAAGATAAAATTGTTGCATTAGAGCCTGACTACACCAAGGAGACTGGCTGCAGTAGTTACAGAAATTCTAGCAATGAGCAGGAACACAAAGCTTAATGCTTTCTCAAGAAGCAGGTGTCAGAGCTGGTTACTAAAATTGCTTAGTTGACACATTTGCTAGATGCCTTTGAAGAATTGGCTCCTTTTTTAAGTTACTATGTAATACCGCTTATACCTTCCTGCCAGTAATAGGCAGCTGCTGACTTTCTTGTGGGGGTTCATCTGTCAGGGATGAACTGTCAAATCCAGATTAGTGGTGTTTCTGTCACAACTGTCCATTTAGATGATGTGCCTGAGGTTGTGACTGTTAAAAACAGGACATCAACATTAATATGCCGTGATGTGAAAGTTGGGATAAAGTGCTCAAAGCTGCAGCTTCCCGTGGAATTATATGCTCTTAAAAACTTGGGAGTGTCAAGTCTTTCTAGTGGGGTGGGAGGGTTTGTTTGGTTTGTTTTTTATATACTAGGGTAAAAATATTATTGGAATACCATCGCTTCCTTACTACATGTGTCTCTCAAAATGTAAATTTTACCTGTTTATGTAGGTACTTGGTGCTAAGGTGGTCACAAACGCACGAAGCCCAGGGGCAAAATGTTACGGCATAGTAACAATGTCTTCTAGTACAGAAGTGGCTAGATGTATAGCACACCTTCATCGAACAGAGCTGCATGGACAACAAATTTCTGTTGAGAAAGTAGGTTTAATAAGATGAAAACTTTTCCCCAAATAGCCCATTTTAGGCAAGAATCTGTATTAACCTATTCCCTTTTGGAAAAAAAATCCAGGTGAAAGGCGATCCCTCCAAAAAGGAGTTGAAGAAGGAAAGTGATGAGAAATCTGGTTCGGGTAGAAGCATGGGAGATAAGAAGACAGCATCAAGTGATAAAGCCAGCAAGTAAGAAACTTCACATGTCTTATGAAGTTGTGAAAAACCTTTAGTTGGATTTTTGTCTTTACATTTGTGGTTTCTTTCCTAACAAGAACTCCGTCAACCAAAAAAGAAGAAAAGAAATCTGAGAAATCTGAAAAAAAAGAAAGTAAAGAAGGCAAGAAAACAGAAGGTAAAGATGAGAAGAGTGATAATGGAGCGAGTGGCCCCAATCAAGAATCCACTAAAAAAACTGAAGAAAAGAAAAGAATAAGTATGCAATATAGCCATGTTTCGTCCTGTTGAATATGTGTGTCTGACTTGTTTTGGGGGCGTGTTCTTGCTCTTACTGGAAACCAGAGAATTAAACACCTGGTTTTTTTAGACTCCAGTAACATGTATTGCTTTAGAGCTGATGTAAAAGCTTCCGTATTTTATATTACTACTTAATTACAGACATGATGGTATGCTTCTCCTACCAGTAACTGTTCAATTTAGAGATGTAGAAATTTCACTAAGGAAAATCTGTACTAGGCAAATAGGGATGCGTGTGTGTTAAACCTTTTTTCTTTTTCTTTTCTTTTTTTTCTTTTTTTTTTTTTTTCTCCCCCCCTTCCCTAGGTGGTAAAAGCCCAGGTCAAGTTGTAGTTTTAGACCAAACAAAAGGAGACCAAGGCCACACTAGGACAGTTAGAAGGGGAAGGTTTGATAAAGTAAGTATCTATAGACCTGATGCAATCCTTATCTGATTTGCTAATACCTTACAGTTGATATTTTCACTGAAGAGTCAATAAACTATCACAAACTGTTAAGCTTAGATAGAAGCTTTGTATGCTTTGGGATAGCTAAGTAGTTAATGATACTTGAACACAGCATCCAGAAATCTCCCTAAATGAATGAGACTTCTGAAATAACCATTGTAATCTCTATCTATAGCCACAGATATTGAGGAACAAAGAGCGTATTATTCAAGATAAAGTGAAATTCAGGGAATACAGGGGTAGAAAGGATATCTTGCCTTTTGAAAAGATGAAGGAACAGAGATTGCGAGAACACATGGTTCGATTGGAAAGAATACGACGAGCTGTTGAACTCCGAAGGTAGTAATTCAACTTTTTGCTAAAGGCTATTTTATACATTAATTGATCAGATACTATATTTAGAAATCTAATCAGAATGCATTCTGTCAAGCCTTTTACTCAGATGTTAAAGTCTGGGACTCTGCCTACCTAACAGTATCTTTATATGAATTAACAGACTCAAAATTTTTTTAATCTTCTAGTAGCTCTATATGTACACACATAGCTTAGTGTTTGTTGGGGATGGGGGGGAGGCTTGTCTCGTAAGTGTTACTGCATGTCAGGTTTCTTCTTGAAAAGATGAGAAGTTGACTAGGACATGTGGCCAGAAATAGCATTTGGGGTTGGTTGGCTGTTTTTAAACAGAACTTTTGTATATCTGAGTGACAAACCAAGCATAATACAATCTTGTCCCTTTAAATAAAAGGACTAAATGGCTACACTGTTCTATTCTGCTCTTTTCATATGGCCAAAAGTTTGTAAAGGATAGTTAAATGGCTTCTGTTGTTGGCTGGATTTCCACAAACAAAGGAATTCCCAGCAAGCATAAAGCTTAAAGGAGAAAGTGCCTTTCCGCCTTCCTGTAAACTACTATAGGAGGTGGGAAAAAGAAACCAAAATGAAGCTGTTGACAAGTATGCTTAACCTGTGCAAATCCAGAGTGGGTATGTTGTTCTGTCTTATTTTTGGACAGAAAACAATAAGTGCATTGAAGAGGGTGAGCTAAAATAGCATTTATTTTTAAGATCCAAGTCATATTCTTAGCTAAGCTGTTATTATTGTCTGTCAGATTGACAACATAGAAATATGAATCCAGCATAAAATACATCAAGAATGATGGATGATTCTTGATATAACTTTTCCTAGTATCTGCTGTCTGCTTAAATGGTTCTGTAGAATATGCTAGTTTGGCTACATGGGGCTAAAGGAGCAGACTTCTGATACCAGGACTTCTGTCCAGAGTTTACTCTCAAATAGTTTATTTCATGTCTATGCCAAAGGTGATGTTAGTTTTAGATGCGAAAAATTTTCAGATGAGTTTCTGCTACCTTTTTTTTTTTCTTTTTTTTTTTTTTTTTACTTTTTTTCTTTTTCTTTAGGCGAAGAGAAATTGCCGAGAGGGAACGTCGTGAGAGAGAACGCATAAGAATAATGCATGAACGAGAAGAATGCTTGCAGAGAGAAAGGGAACGATTAGAAATTGAAAGGCAAAAACTGGAGAGGGAAAGGATGGAACGGGAGCGTTTGGAAAGAGAACGTGTTCGTATTGAACAGGTGTGTATGTCTTTAGTTTGACTGTAGTGCAGTATCATTTGGGAGTATTACAGAGTTCACACTTGTGGTGAATTTTTCTCTTCACCCTTCCACCCAGCCCATAAAAGAACCAGCCAAACGTTACATAATTCACAGCCTACAACAGCAGTAACCTTTAGCTCTTTGCTTGACTTTGACTTGTCTTTTGATGGCAGGCTCTTGCCGCTGGTTTATGCGGTGGCTATGTATGTCCGCCTCAAACACTGAAGTACAGCAGATCATATTGCCTAGACTAGTCTTCCATAATTTTTCTGGATTTTTCTGAGAGAATGTCACTGCAAAACCTAATAAGATGTGTTTCTGGGCAACAAATACAGCAGCAATACAAGAAATTACCTGGAGATGCTTCTGTCTGATGTCCAATAGCTTCTCCAGATCTCGTCTGCTTTGTTGGAGAAGTATTCCTTATGGTCTTTAGTTTTAGATGCTCTCGAAGGATTAACTATAGCCGATAGCCTTTAATAGAAAACTATCGAGTATTAATTCCCTATACTTGCTAATTGTTCTGTAGGTATCTCTAATAAAGGCCTGGTTGGTTTGTTGTGCTTATTCACCCTTCCCTTTCACGGTAGGAACGTCGAAAAGAAGCAGAGCGTATTGCTCGTGAAAGGGAGGAGCTCCGTCGACAGCAGCAGCAACTTCGTTATGAACAGGAAAAGAGGAATTCTTTGAAACGTCCACGTGATGTAGATCACAGGTAAACTAATTCTCAAACCCTTGTTTTACAGTGCTGAGTGAAAGGCAACAGCTACCAGCCTTGTGGCAGACTTGAAAACGCATTTGTACCTGAAGCAAGTCTGCACAGAACTGGATTTCTGGTATTTGTTTGGTTTTGACAGCAGTTTATACCCAGCATGAAACATACCTTAGCTGTAGAAGGGAAGTTTCGAAATAAGAGAAGCATCCCATGAATTAATTCTTAGTGTACAAAAAGAGCATAATGCAGTTCAGTGCATTTGCTGAGGAAAAAACTTGTTCTGCCTTAGTGGCTGAAATTTCTTGCTTCTAATTCGTGAAGAATTCACTTTTCTGGTAAATGGATGGTTCAGGACCTCAGTGTGATGGCTTTATCAAAGCTGATGACGTGTATGAGTCGCTGCTTGAGCCACGTGAATTCAGCTGGCTTTCGTCTTTATTTGTTTATACAAAGAGAACAGAGACCTCAACCCTAAAATCGATATATCAGTGGTACAGCGGGAGGTAAATACAAGTCGTCATGGTAGATACAGTAGCAGAACACGGACATTTCTTCACCAGGGGGATAAGGACAGCTTCGTTTTTCAAGGCTGCTGCTGATAGACTTCAGTATCTCACATTCTTATCGTAGAGACTGTAGCTGAATGCTTCGACTAAGCAAGGCTGCGATGTTCCCTACGTTATTCTTTGCTGAGAAGGCTATTCTGATGTGTGGGTGTTTTGTGGTGGGGGTTTGTTTGTTTTTTCTAGAGGGCAATTTTTTTTTCCTAGGTTATTTTCAAGGCAAAATTTTGCCAAGTGATGTGTGTGTTGGGGTTTTGTTCAGTGTTTGTTTTTTTTTTAAACTGCCCAACACTGTATACTATTGCTTAGATTTTATTATATATTTTGTGGATATTTTCTCGCTTTAATTTGCACTTCAAAAAGAGGGATGTTTCAGGTTTTCTTTCTTAAATGACTCCCACTGCTGTTTAAGAGTCTACCTTTGGTTAGTGGCTTTCCAAGGGTCAAATGAGCATCTTAAAAATGGATTACTGACTCTAACAGTTTTGTGCTTATTAGGCCTTGATTTGGATACATGTAACTGAAGAAGGTTCTTTTTTTTTTTTTTTTTTTTTTTTTTTTGCTTTAAAGGAGAGATGATCCTTACTGGAATGAAAATAAAAAGATGGCTCTTGATACAGATGCACGTTTTGGTCATGGTTCAGATTATAGTCGCCAGCAGAACAGGTTTAACGATTTTGATCACAGAGAACGGGGACGATATCCAGAAGGTTCTTCTGTTCCATCATCATCTTTTGATAGGTGAGTTTAGATAATGGGGCAGGTATTTGCCTGCCAGCATCTCTGTGTATTTTGCTCTTAACTGTTCAAAATCGAAAATGGTGCTAAAGGCTTTATACAGTTCTGCTGCAATACACTCCAGGCCTCAAGTCCTGGAACTTCTTGTGTCTTCAGGACTGGCTGTATGTATCATGGAATCTGGTCTGCTTTTCTCTGAGGACTTTAAACGAGCAGCCTGATGGTCTTTTTTGAGTGACATTTTGAAAGATTTTTTGCAACTTATTCCTCTTTCGCATCTAGTCATAAGTAGGTTCCAATGGATTACATCTGTCCTACTTGGTAACTTACCTCCTTAAGGGGCAAGGCTAAAAGCGACTGGTTTAATGAGACTCAAGAGCATTACTTGCACAAGTCACATTCATCAGAATCCATGCAGCTGTGCAGTAGATGCTGGTTCCAGATCCAACTTCATGTTTCCATGCAACATCTCCAGTAACTGGTTATAAAGTAGAAGTCCAGAAGCTACAGATATGTGGTCTTCTACTGTTATGCTGCAACGAACTAGAACTGTATTTTCTAGCTGACTCAGGAAATCGAGCATTTCCTCTGCGTCATACTAGGCAAAAAGGAGGCTCTACAATTGCTTAAATTATACTGACCAAAATGCGAACAGATAAATGCATAAAGAAATGTTAAACAGGCTGTAAGAACTTGATCTCAAAATGACAGTTGTAGAAATCAATGTAATTTGGGGTGGGAAGGATCTTTGAGAGACATACCACCTATATAGGAATAAACATTAATATAAAGATGAATAATATTTTTGGATACTCACGCATGTGCTTAGATGTGCCGGGAAATGGGAAAATGGGAGACAAGCAAATGACTTTTTTGTACTTTACCAACTTAGGCGAGAACGTTTTGTAAATCAAGGTGAAGCAAAAAAGACTCGCCCAACAGCACGAAGAGAAGAGCCAGGCTTTGAGAGATATCCTAAGAACTTCAGTGAGTCCAGGAGAAACGAACCACCGCAACCAAGAAGTGAACTGCGCGATACAGACAGACGAGAGGTGCGAGGAGACAGAGACGAAAGAAGAACAGTGATAATTCATGACAGACCTGAAATACCACACGGTCGACATCCAAGAGAGACTGGTTCAAATCCACCTAGGCAAACAAATTGGAAGAGTGAGGGAAGCATAAGCACAGACAAACGGGATGGCAGGTAAATTTGCTGGCTATACGAACAAACTAGCGAGGGTACCGGTTCTTGTAGCATCAGCCATAGTAGCAGTTCCTCAAGAACTGATGTGTAAAGGGAGAACAGACCCCTGCCTCCTAAAGAATGGCAAAGTCACTTTCCAAAAGCATGAGAAAAAAAAACCTGTGTGTAGGGTTCGCATGTTACCTCATCTGTAAATGTGGCGCCGCCTCCCAGCCGTCTATTCTTAACCATGTGTAGCAACACGTAGTAGTAAGGAGGCTTTTGTGCAAGAATGTAGATGTAAACAAGTAACACATGAGCTGTAATTATTTAGAGCGCCACGTAGATCTAAAAGAATGTTTCTACGAAGCTAACGGCAAGTTGCTAGCAACCTGCAAAACAAAAAGAAAACTTTGCAGTCTGCATGTGCAGTGATTTGGTACCAATTCTATTACACTGAAACCAAAATTTTGATAAAAGCAATTTTTACAGAGGCGAGAGGCCAGATCGATCGGGAAGAGAAGTGTCTGGACATGTGAGAGGGGCACCTCCTGGTAGCCGGAGCAGTGCTTCTGGGTATGGAAGCAGGGAAGGAGAACGAGGCGTGATGGGAGAAAGAGGTGGAGGACAAGTGAGTCATCCTCGTGTGTTTGTGTGCATGAGTGAGAGACTGGAAAATTTAAAAGTCACACTGGAAAAATGACCGTATAGCATCACACGAATCATTAGCAAGCCTTCTGGCTATTTTCAAGTTAGTTTTCTTTATTTTAAAGGGTCTTTTTTGTCGGGTTTTTTAATAAGCCACAAAATTCCAGAAAGCATACCCGATTCTTTTTATGTCTGGTATCTTTCACGTAGATAAGAACAATACCTGAATGAATTACCGATCAGGCTTTTGAGAATTTCTTGTTACCCTGTGTTTTCAGGATCTTAACTGCCTGCTACTTACCGTGCAATTTGTTGTTGTAATATGTAACATCCTACTGAGAAAAACCTTCCCTAAGACTTTTTAAAGTCCGCAGACTGAATTGCTCGATGCTACTAGATCCTGAAGCGTTTTGTTTTTTAAAAAAAGAGTGTTTACTTCCCTGTAGCTCTATAGTACATGCTTGTCGGTGATTATATGAGAGCAGGAGCGAACTGGGAGTGAAGTGTGAGTTCATGTAACTTTGTTCCCTGCGTACCCACACAGTCATTACTGCAAATTAGTTATCTAGAGTTAACAGGGCTCTTGTAAGCATGGCTTATGCTGCCAGTGGACGGAAGCTTTAAAAGATGCCTGACTTCTGTGTGTTACATATATAAGGTGTAAGCTTCACTTTCTTGAAGAGCTCGTTTCCTGTTGATAAAATATCCCTTTTCGTTCTGAAAACGATTCTCGCTTTCCTACAGCACTATAACGAGGACAGACACGTTGTTGAACGCCACAGTCGTGAAACTGGACCAAGAAAAGAATGGCATGGACCTAGTTCTCAAGGAAGCGGGTATCATGACACGAGGAGAATGGGAGATGGCCGTGGAGGAGGGGGCATGATGTCTCCACACACAAGGTACAAAACCTACTCCTTCCTCTCAGTTCCCTACTGAGCTCTCCACGCTGCGGTTAGGCGTAGGCAGTGTCCTGGGCTCAGTGCGAGCAGCGGTGCTTCCTGGGGAGGGGTTGCTGCTGCACGACATCCCAACCCACCTTCCCGTGCCCGCACAGCAGTCGCGTTGCTGGTGGCAGCATTGCCGAGCCGCACCGAAGCCAGCGACTTCTCGCAGCGTCTCCCTTCTTGCATGGTTTCAAGTCTCTTAAAAGAGTTTAACGGTTGAGGGGTACGAGATGTTACATTCAATGTTCTTACCTGTGCACCCGGAGTTTAGAACCTGATTAACTTAACACTTTTTTAAAACCTTTGTTTCCAGTAACTCTTCACCAATTAATAGAGTTGTACAGATCACAGGCAATTCCATGCAGAGGGGAAGTGGCTCAGGATTTAAGCCATTTAAAGGTGGACCTCCACGAAGATTCTAAGATCGACAGCCGCTTGGTTTCAAGATAACTTATTGAAATCTCTTGTAAACTTTCTCTGATTAAAAACAGGAAATCTTGTCTGGAAGTCCTGGTTAAATTTTTTTAATTTAACACGATTACTTTCCTCTCAATTTCGGAGGCATTTTAATAGTTACGTTGTAATTTTGGATAGTTTTTGTGTATCTTTGATAAGCATTTTCCCTGAGGCACTAGAGCTGCATAAAAACAAATTGGAACCAAAATATTTGTTAATCCTGTATAAAATAGTTCGCAGCTGTGTGCTAGTAGTTTGATTTACCAACGTTAGCTCTGTGGTGTCATGCTTTAAAAGTTAGCTACTTCTCACAACATACACAACTATAACCTCCATTTTGAAGGTTGTCCAGGCTATTATCTCTGCTTTCTAATTTGTAGAGAAATAAGATTGTTCTTTCATTACCAGGTATTATGTAACCTATTTTTGCAGAAGGTACTGTTACATTGAGTGCATTTCTGTGTATTCTTGCAAATGTATTCTTTTGAAATAAACCTTCATATTCTGTATAGCTTCTAGTAAGTCTTTGAAAGAGTCTGTGGGGAAGGAAGACAGAATTAAACAGACCCATTGGTACGGCAAACCAAAGCGCAGGTGCCGTCAGCCTCCAACTAAAGCTGCTTTGTCTCCTTCACTATCACTGAACTGGAAATCTAGAAGCACGCTGGATAGCACAAGAAAGATTAGTACCAAAAAAAGACAAGAACACGTATGGGAGGCCTGAAGAAATAATTGTAGTTTGTTCTCGATGCTCAGCGAAGCTCTGGCAGAACTTTGATACAGCCGTTTTTTTAAACCAGCCTGCCAGAAATGAACTTTGCTTGCAATGGCTGGGGGATCCTATCCACGCCGTCCTCTTCACACACCGATGTGATCTGAAGCAAAAGGGCTGTGTGTTTTTAACCCTTCTGTTCCGTTAAGCACTGCATGGCCCACGTTAAACCTCTCCTGAGCAGGCCCTGTCAGAAGGGGCAGCAAGGCAGGCCAAGGTCCATCTGTCCCCCCGTCAGCATTAAGTGTCTCGTTATAATGCTGCTTTTCAGCAAGCAAAGAAAGAAAGAAAAAAAACAAAAAAACAGATCTCATCCACTACACAGCTTTACCAGATGAGACAGTTACAGAAATTATCAGAGGCCCTTGCTAACAGAACATCAGAGCTTGTAAAGTAGTATTTGAGTAACAGCTGGAAGTTTTTACTGGTCCAGGTTGTCCTTGAGAGAATTATTTATATTACGAATTTTAAGGCAAGAGCCAGTAAGAACATGCTGATGTTGCACGTGGATCTCTGCCAACCTCAGTTACAGTCTTTCTGCTGTGTGGAAGAACTGCAAAGTATTGCAGTGTTCCAGAGGAATTAAAGTAGCAGAAAATAAGTTAAACTAAATTGTTGTTGAGTAAGTAGCCTTTCAGGAAAGCCGGGAGGAGAGGAAAAACCTTGTATAACAGCTTTTTTCTATAATTAATCCTTTGTGAATATTCACAACTAACATCTAGGTTTAAACACAAGACAAAATGCTGTATCAGCAAGTGTGTCAGGACACACTCCTCCAGTAACTTACCTTGATGCATTTAATATCTTCTCTGTTGTTCAGTCCTTGCTGAACAAGAAAAATCCAGGAAGTTCAATGTACTGACTTTTTTTTTGCAGGAGTTTCCAAGAGAAAGTACAAGTTAATGCATTTTAAAAAGTACATATCCATTTGGCCGCAGTCTGTACTTCATCAGGTGTGACAATACATACAAATTAAATAGGTGCCATAAGATTAATTTATAGTGGCTAATGGATCAAATGGGAAATATGAAATTTTATAACTCTAAAAGACAAAGCTAACAGAGAGGTACAAAACTAAAGCTTTGATATGTGACCTGGTATCTTGCCTGCAGTGAACAGGGCTAATGTGCATTCCAACTTTAAAAGGTATAAATAACATTTCCCGACTTTTTTTGCTCAGTTAAATGAAAATGTGATTGTGCATGTGTAGATATTTCACGTAAATTAAAATCTTGAAACAACTAGGATGATAAGGGGGAAAACCTGATTAAAAATACTGCCAAAACCTTTGAATTTATGAAATATTTAGATAACAGAAGTCTATCCTTTTACAGAGCAAGTTATTTTTTTTTAGTGATTTCATTCAACCTTTATTATTAGGGAAGAACATAAATACCTAAATGAAATATTTAAGTTTGCTCACTTAAATTTATTAACATACAATGAATTTCAGAAGACTTAACCAAAATATATCTCAATAGGGTAAAGACAAACTATAAGAGAGGCTGATAACTGGAGACATTTTTTAAAAGGTAACAGAATTTAACAGTTTTTCTTTCGTGGTACACAAACAAAAAGGGGTATTAAGATACAGAACTGGACTTCTCTGAAAATTATTTGTGTTCAAAATTATTTTAACAATTTACAAGGAAAATGTTGTTTCCTTATAGGCTTTAAAAACACATTAATACAATATAAACAATTAAGGCTTTTAAAATGCAAAACATTCAGTAGTTGAACTTGTAGATGCCATTACAATGCTGGATAACAGTGTAACATGAAAAGGATTTCCATCACATACATCGGTACAAACAACACCGCATGACTGGACTTCATCAGGTCATGCACTTCTAAAATACAGTTGTTAAAAACTTAAATGTCTTCCACTTCTCTCGGTCAATCTACAGTAGCTTGCATTAGCTTTTATTTTTGCATTTCCTTTTAAAATTAGATTTAGAGATCAAGGTAAACATTAGGTGGCTAACGGGCTCACAGCTCTGCTGCTGATGTAACGCAGCAATTGTACCGTTCTGGGGGGTCTAGGCAGGGCATCTGCAAGACAACGCTAGTCCTAAAATACATAGTTGGATGTTTGGGCTTTTTTAAATAATTTCGTTCTAAAAAAGGCCAGTCAAGACAGTTACTGTGATAACAAATACTTAACACTGAAGAACTAGGGGCAGCGGATTCCTTTCTACGTGTTTCACCTGCAGTTTCTTGAATAAGCTTCCCTGTATATGTAAAAGGTGATTATAAAAAATTGGACAAGTAATAGCTATGCATCGACTAACCCGGTAAAAAGATAACCAAAACTTATTTGTGGACACTTTGATAAGACCTTCTGTCACTGAAAGCTGTAACACGAAAGATAAACCAACCCCCCTTGTCACGTAAGATTAAAGCTCGATCGGGTTATTGTGAGGCGACGGATGGCAGCGTCTTTCACTCCCTTATAAACAAAGCAAGTGTCAGGTATTAAAACATTCCATGACCTTATAAACAAAGCAGGTGTAAGGTATTAAAAGACATTCCATGACTTTTTACTTAACAACTAGTACTGAGCAGGTAGCGACATACGTGGAGTTTCTTTCTGTGGGACAGAGCAAGATGCTTGGTATTTTCTATAGGTTTAAGTACCACTATCACTTTTTGAGGCTTGAGTTATAAACTGTGATTATACACTGCAAAAATACAGGGGGGGAAAACAACCCTTCACGAGTGACAGGATTTGTCCCACGCGATCTGATGGGAGTCTGGGGAGAAGTATTAACTGGTTTCTTTTTGCAAGTACAAACTGTATCAGAACCAGAGTCCTGCTTATTTAACGAACGTCTGGGCTGTACCTGTGTGACCAGTGATGCTCCTTAACTGGAGCAGCGCTAGTGGTGGCAAGGGTTATCTAAACACAGGTGAGGAAACGCTTGCTACGACAGATTTCTCCCTGGAAGTCGCTGTACCTAGGGTCACTTCTTTAATGGGTTCTCAGAAGTCATTTTTGCTTGCCAGCCTCAAGGAGAAAGCATGTAAGAAATCCAGAAGCGCAAGCAGGCGGCTGTCAACTGAGTACATGAAATGCAAAGATGGAATTACTGCAACTATTCAGGATACAAAATGCAAATGCTAAATTATAAGTTTAAAACTTCACAAGCAGGTTCATTGGTTCGCTGTATCTTACCTGCAGTGGGCTCAAAGATGACTGGCTACTATACTTTTCTAAGCAAAAGGAGGATTTTATTTCCACAGCAATAATGTTTTCCTATAATAAAGATAACTCAATTGTAAAGTCCACCAGGGCTGCAGCTGGCTTCACCTCACACACAACCTGCTTTTGAACTCCCAGTCTGAAGACTTCACTCACTAGAACTTGGTTGTAAACAAAACCAGTCATTAATACACAACAGTTCCTTTTGGCTCTCGTTAACCTGCAGTAACAAAAGCCCTAAAATTAAGAGACCAGTTAATGCCCTGACACCAAAAGACTGAAAAGAAAACAAAGTTCCATTGGAAAAAAGCATAAAATGCTGAACAGCTACCATGCTGAAAAGCTAGTAAATCTGAAGATGCAATTGAATTCAAAACTCAGCTGTTTTTTTTTCTCTTAAAAACACACAGGATGGCCTTAACGCTGGCTTTCTTCTTTAAAAAAAAGTAGCAGAAACATCAGAGGGTAAACTTTCTTATTTGGTCTGAGCTTTTCCAGAAGAACAGTATTGGTCACCACCTTCCTTAACACCCTTTGGAAGCTCCAGCTGAAGTTGGAGGCTCAGCCGCTTATTTCGGCTGTTTCTCCCAGCTCTCCGCTTGCAGAGCTGATACACACTGGTAATTAATTATGAACAATTACAATAAATTGTGAAACTGGGTTGCTTAAGTCTACACTGAAATGTCACAGTCCCGCTCGTGGCTGCATCTGGTAGTATGAAGTTGGACTGGGTAGACATTTAATAGAAAAAAGATTTAGGACAAGTGTTAAGCATTGCAATACCGCCTTGGGAGTTTAAAAGGATCCTAAGACACTGTCAGCGACTGCTAATTGCTGTGACTGAGAGGCAGCTCTGATCTGCTGGCCACTGCAGTTCACAGCAGACCACAGTAAAAACCCAAACCGTTGTATTATTTTGTTTAGAAATACTTTTTCCCCAATATTTATTAAACCCTTCCAGTGACATTTCTACAGCACAGGCTTGCTACTGGTGAAGCAGTTTGTTTGTTAGCTCCAAATGGTGACTGTGGCATATATAGCCAAATATAACATTCTCTTGCAGAATCAAATGTTGAGGTGGGTTGTTTTGTTGGGCTTTTTTTTTTGAATAGTAGTATATTGAATATAGATGTACTACAAAACAAGAGGACTGTGTCCAATCATTACATTTCTTCAGAAACTTTTATGCATTCTTTAATTTCCCCAAGACTTTGAAAAAGACCGTGTCACAAAGAACATTTCAAGGTAGTTTCAAAACCTGTTAGGAAAGCGGCCATCTAATTTTCTGTATTTCTTTCACAGAAAGTAAGTGCATTTATAGCATGGCCAGAAGGAATCGCGCTAGCTTTATGAGAGCTGGCACAAATGATAAATTGTAATACGGGCTTAATGACAGTATGCACTTGGAATTCATACATTGCATGGAGAAGTCCATATAGTCACGCCCTCTGTATAACATCGTTAGCGTTAGCTCGGTGAGGATGGCAGGGTTGTGCCTAGCTGGACTATGCTGCATCCCCACGAGCGGCGTGAACGGCCGGTAACGGAGCTGGGGTGCTGAGCCAGCCCCCGCGGGCTAACGCGGCTGAGCCTGCGCAGCGCCTGCCCACTCGGTACTCACTGAGCGGCCTCGGCTAACACCAATTATCTTCTCTTACATCTGACTTGATAATTCCCGTTCACTATTATAATTTACCATCGCCAAAAAGAATGTACTTGCAACGGTAAAAAGCTTTATTTAGAGTTTGCCTGTAACCGTTCCGCAGCTCTCGTATTTAAAAGCAGCAGAGCTGCCAAGCGTCAGTCGTGTTTTTATCAGGATCATTTCTGTGTCTGAAGGCAGAAGTGTTCCCAGCGCTAGATTACAAGCAGAAACATTTAACCCATCCGCTGCAGAGGCTGGACCCCATCAGCAAGCCCTAAAGAACGAAATACCCAGCGCACATGTTAGCGACTGCATAGGCCAGCTCATGTAAAAGGGAGAAGCCTTTCTGTTTTCTTACTGTATTTTGGAGTTCCCCAAAACAGGTGACAAACGCCAAGGACATACCCGTGACTCTGCTCGTTCAGTTTTACTGACACACTGACAGTTCCTTCCAGGTGCAGTTTGGACCCTTTCTGAGGTCAGTACAAAAGTCAACAGGTTTTGGACAAAAATACCAGTTATCCCAGCTTTTTCTGAAACACATCTAGAACAAAACTAAAAACGCTAAATGTCAGGTGAAATTTTTGAGACTGCCTAGCATGATCTTCACCATGAAAAATTACAGCTTAAGTCTTAAAAAGCCTGTGCACGCCGAGATAGACCAAGTATCCCATTGCTTGTCCCAGCCCAGTGATGGAGAATCCGAGTTTGTACGAGCTAAAGGCATCGCCTCCCGAGACACTGGTACGTCACCTCCCGCGTTGCTGTGTTTCACAATAGGTATCGCTTAAGCTGGATGGGACCTAAACTGAAATAAGTCATCGCTAAAGGACATTCTCAAGGGATTCACTAAAAAAAATAAATATAAAACATAGATGAGTTTGTGTCCCTGCCCACTCCCAAGATCTATGTACATTTGGCATAGTGTCTGACCGTGACAAGCCACCACAGTTCACCACTTTTGGCCCCGGCGAGACTGCCAGCCACAGCACCCCTGCTTCCTTCAACGAGTGACTCTGTGATGAAAGCCCTCACAGGGCCTTATTTCACGTTTCACCATCGGATTAGATTTAGGGAAACAGATGCCTGCCTTTTCATCATTTTGTTACAGTAAATTATTTTGTAAGCATACTTTGTAGACTAAGCTAGCAAACTTTTCAGTCGGGTACTGCAACTGAGCAAATTGTTTCCTCTGGATTTACCAAACAACATTTTGTTGAAAACATTCCTATGCTGCCAAGCAGAGGAAAATGCGGGATCTTGCATTCTACAGATAATTAACCAGGTAGTTAAAGTTCTCGAGCTAAAAATCCAAGGAATTGCTCATTTCAGCACATGAAGCCTCTCCACACATGCAAGTAATCCTACAAACCAGAAAAGGAATTGTAAAGGCAGTAAAGAACTTTCAGGTTTCAACAAATTGTCTGGGGCTAACTCTCCAGGTGCAGAGAGGTCACAGTGGCAACAGCTGACACAAAGACCAAAATGGAGCAGTAGACACCTGACATTTAATAGAGTCCTTTTTGGAGTAACCAGGGGGTCGGAACAGCTACCCTTGACCTAGAAGCATGAAGGCAGCACAGTGCGTACAGGGGTGGATGCCGCCAGCCCACTGTGCTATCAGCACACTGGCCATTCCCTCAGTGAATTCAGCAAATTGTTTCCTCTGGATTTCCCAAACAACATTTTGTTGAAAACATTTCTATGCTGCCAAGCAGAGGAAAATGCACAATCTTGCATTCTACAGATAATTAACCAGGTAGTTAAAGTTCTCGAGCTAAAAATCCAAGGAATTGCTCATTTCAGCACATGAAGCCTCTCCACGTGCACAAGTAATCCTACAAACCAGAAAAGGAATTGTAAAGGCAGAGAATTCAGCTGTGGCTCAAGGAACAGCAAAATTGGGGACAAATCAATCCCTACACAATCTCAAGAGGTGGTGGAGGGACTTTCCTAGTCCTCAGCATTTCCCTACAGCACTTCTTCCCAGAGCAGATGACAGCTGAGCTTAAATACGTTGCTTTTCTACTGGACAAGTGTAAGAACAAGCTGTGAACATGGAGCTATATGGAAACTGTATGGAAATTAACATCAAATAGACTTCTATGAGTGATTTTGCATGAGGAAAGCATCATTCAACTCACCAAATTTTCCCACTCAAAACAATTCTGCTAACAGTCTATTGCTGTTTATGCTTAAAAAAAAAAAAAGAAGAGTAAATGTGCTGAATCACAAGATTAAATGCATACGTTTAAGTTCTTGCATGTGATATTTGCTATCACTGAACATTTTTCAGTGTCAGATTTTTCTTGTTACCAAGGTCTCACTATCACAGAGCGGATGGAAAAACTGTGTTATATTGCAATCAAACTAAGGCTTTGTACTTTTGCTTCTCTCTAATATGCTTTCTAATGAGGATATTGCATCATTTAACTTGCATTTCCTGAGTCACCTGCTGCTTAAGGTTACAACCTTAAAAAAAGACTACTTTATATAAAATAAATACAGCTCTTTAATTCAGTATGATGTATTTAAGGATGTACTTTGTATAAATGTCAACAACTTACAATAAGCATCCTAACGGTAAGAAAGCTGATGTAAGCAACGAGCTAGCTTTGGGTTACCGATCTATTGTAGCAGGAAAGAAGAAAGGTTGTACATCAGCTTCACCTTTTGAGTATTTCCTGCTGAATACACCAAAAGATTCCATTTCAAGAACTCAAATTGCCTTTTATTACAGACTGGAAAATTTTTTCAAGAACTTGTGTGTACAAGTTTGAAGAAACATTTGACAATAACGTGAAATACCGAGTGAGTGTAGAGATTGGCTGGCAATCCAATGCAAGGATACACGGAAGAGCATACGCTTCGCTTCTAGCTGCTTGTGTCCCTGTGATCCACAAGAAGAGCTCTGTACAGACAAGCTGAACACACACTTTAATGCATTAACTAGACTGCTAGCTACAAAATATATTTTTTTGCATTGTGTTTAAGTGATTTTTCAGGAATAATCATCTCGTCCCTCTGGTGTTACAATCTTCCTTTGGATCCACTTTGTTGTACTGCGGATTCCATATGCGTGTCACAAGGGAAGTGGTATATCCGAGCATTTACAAAGTGCCTTTTAGAAAAACATTTATCACTATGGCAGTGCTCAATTTGTTGCTAATTTTAAGAATACTTGCATTTAGCTTTTTTAAAAAAAATTTCACAAGTACAACGCAACAAGAAAAATCCTATGATTGTTTTCTGTGCTAGCTTTTGTCTAGTGGAAAACAAGTTCTACTCTACTTTTCCGGACACTTTCATATATATTATGTAGGTATTTAGAGCATGTGCATGCTAAATTGTGTACACAGATTTAAAGTATAAATCTGTACCCTTCTGCCAGAACATGAGCTTAAAAAAAAAAAAAAAAAAGAGGCAAATGAAGTAAAGAGTCAGAAATAGACATAGTCTTTCTGGTACTCCATGAATATTTTATAATATTGTTTTCCAAGCTCACTACTACAGATAAAAGCAATTCTGTTCAGATTTTTTTGATCATCAGATACTGTCATAGATACCAACTGTGACAGTTGCTTTTGGAATGGTTAGTCACAGTAGGGTGTAAGTTAAGCTTCCAGATAAGCTTCCAGATGTATTTTATTTTGGATATTACCAAGCTCATCTGCTTGTAACTTTTGCTACTAACAAGCTCAACTCATGCAGAACAATGCCCTAGATTTCAGGAATTCTTTACCTTTCTTCCCAAGATTCAAGACCTGCGAAGAAAGAAGGACATTAACTGTGTGAATAGCATGCCTGCCATCTCAAACAACCTGAAACCCTTCGGTCTTTTATTGAAAAAACCCTGAATTATCTGGGAGTTCAGACTTCACGATGAGCACTGGCATTTAACTCTTCTTCCTTTGTGACCAGGTGATAACATTACCATAACTACAGTATATTAGGTTTCAGGCACGTCTGTCTGAAACGTGAAATGGTACGTGAATTTTTCTAATACCAGCAAGTATCCTAGGCATAAAGAAATCCCCAACAGCCAAGATGCCTGCTCTAGCTAGATTTGTTCAAAAAAAGAATTTAAAGTGGCAATACTGTCACTGAAAATAAAATAAGATAACAAACATTTAGCTCGACATATTTATTTTTCAAGGTCAATAAATAAATGTAAATACACAAATTTGGAAAAATCTTAGTAACAGAATGTTTTTAAACAACATTCTGGCTTAAAGTCTCTGTTATTGACACTATTGGAATATTTTCTGATCTGTTTGAAGTAGGTAAGTCATTGTTGGTGATCCCCCATCATTAATTTGTTTGAAGAAGTTAGGCTGCTGCAAAGGAAGGAAGACATCAACCTTTGCTTTGACACAGAAAATTATCTGAACCGCATACATTAAGTATTAAAAGTTATTTTTCTGGGTGTGACTTTCTAGAGATAGAGAAATTTTTAAATTTTCTGTTTGCATATTAGAGACCTACTGTTCATTACTTCATTATTATAAATGTGAATTCTAATAAAAGTGAGGGGGGAAAAAAGATAAAAAAGCATGGAAGAAAAAAGTGATACAAACTGGCTCTTTAGTTAATAAGACATTCTTCCTTTATCCATCTAATTTTCATTCTAGGTTCGTAACAGATCTATGTCATGACTGGTTCCCATCACCACAGCAAGTCCACTTGAAATAATTTCCAAGTGGCTTTTTACCAGTGGGCTTGTGTTTAGACACCCTCTCTCTTACGGAAACTCTCCAAACATCCAAACCCAGGAATGTCGTGTTCCACCTGGCTGCTTTAGCTTTCACAGATTATTGTATACTAATGCACTTACCCAGGCTTAGAGCATGAATACATAGCTTCTCCAGGAGCAGCAGCCTTTTTCAAAAGTATCTACAAATTGCTAAATAGAAATTTCTATCAAAAAGGTTCTGCAAGAAGGTAACTGTTATTGATTTAATGGAAGTGGAGGAAGATCTGTGGTTCCCTCAAAATTCAGCAAGTATTCTGTTTCTGTGTTCTATAAATACTACAAGACACAACATGTTTATTTGGTTCCCATAAATTAGAAAAATCTGGTTTCCAAAAATTCTAAATTAGTGATTTAAAAAACAAAATTATACATCTGACCACCTTCCCAAACAACCTTGGAGAGCAGCCTCGCTCCTCTCTCACCCTTCAGAAGTGTGCTTTTTAAGGATATATGATTTATAAAACAAACAGAGTGTGTTTTTAGCTACAGTACACTTGCTTAAATACACAAGTGGACATGTTAACATCATGTTAAAGTTCAAGGTACTTCTGGAAAAAAGGCAGATAGATAGTTATTTTAACTCTGCATTCTTACATAGAATAATGATTATTATAGACCTTAGTCTCCTCTCATCATTCACCTATCATATGGAGAGGTCAATAAATAAGAACTTATCTGGTCCAGTTTACCTACAAGAGAAAAAATGCTAAAAGAAAAAGAAGTTACTATAAAATTACTTGTTTAACCCTGATAACATCTGAGTTGCCATACCCAGTTTGTAATTGCAAGAAAAGCAAACAATATTCATCTTGCTTATTAATAAATGCCCCATTCTCTGTGACAATTTTCTGTACGTTGCCTATCGAGTCACATATTCTTGGGGCAAGAAAGCTGGCCAGGAGGTGCAATGACAGCAGTAACACAGTATAAATCTGGGTTCAAAAAACCGAACATACCAGATCCAGAAGCAAAGAAATCTGGACACACTGAGGAGGCAGTGCCCAGCTGTTATTTGGGCTCTTGTGTTGTGAAGACTATACCCAGCCTAAGATATAGTTTCATACCACGTAAGGAACACAGAACTCTGTTGTGCTAGTGTACAGACTTCAGGAAAAAGTCTTGCACAAAACAAATTACCTCCTTTGTTTTAAGTAGAAGATAAAATAGCTTACTAACTGATGTAATGAGTAATGGATGTCACTCTGACACAAAACTTGCCATGACTTGTGTGTTCAGCTACAAGGTGCAGTATTTCTTACGACTAACTCAAAGCACAGCCGCATCCCACTGTGACTTGGAATTCCATCTTGAGCAGCACGTGCTATGACTTTGAAGAAAGTCTGTGTGATTGTAACAAAGTCACCCATCCTCTCTTGAAACATGAACAAAATCCATGGGGTAATCAGGCACAGGCGGCATGTAACGGGTTTGTCTTCCTTTTTACTCCTTGTTTTTGCTTCTGAGGACATGCACTTGGCTCCAGACTAAATCCATTTTCTATTACAAGAGAACACAGCTGTTCTTCTCTTTTTCTCTCTCTTTCTCTCGAGGCTCTTTACGTTTGCGTTCGTTACTCCCAGATTGTCTTCCGCTTGCTGGAGAAGCAGCACCTTGCACCTGCTATGTAGAAAAAATAAAATCTTGAATAAAACAAACATCATTGTAGATGCAATCTGAAGTATTACTCATGTTCAAGTTCACAAACAAAAGTTTAACTATTATGCAAACAGCTCAATTCAGGTGGGGTCTTTTTGTATAAATACTCCAGAACTGCCACAAAAGTTCTTATTTCAAAAAAAGATGAAGTCAGCTGAAAATGTATTTCAAGTCCTATGTGTCCTTTCTATTGTGTCCACGTGTTCAGACCAGTTGTTTCAATAATAAAAATTGGCTTCAAGTATTTTCTGGCACTTTATATTACTGTACTGTACTGGAATTTTTGCTAGTTTCTTTTATAAGAACATAGTCCACTTTTCAGAAGTTGCAGAGTGAAAGTGTTGCTTTAGACAGCAGACATCACAAAGCAGCAGCTTCTGTGACTAGAAACTAGTTGAGAACTTGGCAAGAGGGTTGGTACACAAACGTAATATTTTTTGTTACTTCCATCATCTATTCGAGCCGTTATCCATTCATAGCTGCAAAAAAGCATGCTGTTAAGTCCTGTTAAGGAGGTTCTTCAATTCTTTCTACCTTTCTGCAGCCAGCAGTAGTGAATCTTTGTCTTAGAAGTAGCTACCGATGATTCTATTAAAGCAACAAGCAGTGAAAAGAATACAACTTTTAACTGTCAAAATTCTTGTTTCATGCTTAACAAGCACGCCAATTAATGGTTCTGAATTGCTTCAGGCCATCAAAGGTTCAGCCTTCATGCAGATTTTTTTTATGTTATTTGTAAATAAAATCTGTTTTAAAAGTCTTCAGCAGTTAAGAACTCTCTGAATCCAGAACATGAATCTAAATATTGCCTCCTGCACACAAGAGTGTGCAAGTTATATAAACTGAACATATATCTCTCTTCATACTATTCAGTTATATAGCAATTTTGTATATACACGTGCATGAATCATATTTTCCAAGCATTTTGAATGCAACTGCTTATGGGGATGGGACAGAAAGGTGTACTGGGAGAAACTGTTAGTTTCCCAATTTGAAACTGGACTGAACAGATTCACCTGATATCACTGACCGAAACACCTGAAAACGTACAGCAACAAACCTCTGCAAGACAAAATAAAGGCAAAACTGATTACTATCAAAACTCTCTTATTTGAATACTATTTTGTAAGTAATGTAAACTATTAGCTAATACAAGCTTTGTAACCTTATGTATCAACTCATCTCATCATTCCAACTGAAATAGTATGAATGAAACCCTCATTTAGGTTAGGCCGTCTTTAAAGTATTTAAGTGGCAGCAACTGCCGTATCTGCATAAATAATCCAACAACTATAGCATATTTCTTAAGAGCCCTATATTATTAGTCTCATCAGTTGCTGTACAGAATGTAAATAGCAGTCTTACCAGTGTCAAACATTTACAAATGTAGATGTGTCTATGTAACTATTGAGTTACTCTCTAAATCTCGTGATCATATTCGGTGATAATGCTTTCTTACCTGGACCTGAGCAGCTGCTTGTTCTTGCTCCTGATAGTACTGAGAAGCTCTCCTGTCCTCCTCTTCCTGGAGCTTCTTTGCTAGCTCTAGATCACTGATTCCTTCTGGGATCTGTTCCCAGTTGATCTCTTGATTTTGCTGCTCTTGTTGTAGAGACAATGCCATCAGATAATCCTAAAAAGTAAACTTGTTTATTAATGCTCTTTTACATACAGAAGGAGTCAAGACATATAAAGTGACTTTTTCAGAATGTGCAGATAAACAGCAGCATCACTTTTCTCAGAGCCTCATCTTCAAATATATTACCTCATGGGAAACGGGACTTTGTTTCAGAACCTGTTCATAACCTGAACTGCAGAAAGGCTGAAAACAGGTGCCTATACCGTAGCTGTTTGTGTAAACACAAAAGCTGATTAAACCCCCCTGCTTTCAGGTTTAAATTCCATTACCTGGGCAGCAGCAAAAGACAGTGTCGGCTCATACCAGTTCTAGGTAGAAGATTTTAAAGCTCTCTCTGCAATTTGCTATTTCTAATTAACACTGATTATGTTTGATAGAGTATTAGCCCCACTTTACTGAACAGTGTTGAGAGTACATCAATAACGAACACTAACTCCTAAGCAGATGAGAAAATAATCAAAAGGTAGTTTTGGATATATCCAGACAGCAACTCAAGATATTACTAGCCCGGTTATCTTTGCCAGATTCTTTATTTGGCAAGAGAGAGATAGTGCTTGAATTTATTAAAAAGCATCTGCTTATTCATCCCTCTCTGTATTAAAAAGCACTTACGGTGATTAGTATATGTTTATTTTGCTCATTCAGAATGTAAGATTTCCAAGGAGCTTAGTCTTGCCATGTGCTTATGCATTAACTGGTACAAATAAGTCCTGTCTCAGACAACTTCTGCTAACTATTAGATATAGTTAAGAATAACAAATAACCACCATCGGACACAATCTGCTATGGTTTTTGTTCTACATTCAAAGCGGGCATCAGAAGGCAAAGTTCAGTTATGACAATATTAGTGACCTGAAACAAATTTTTTATGGCATGAGGAGTTCCACGGTGCTGTTTCTGTTTCCATATACAAGGCAGATGTGACATTTCACCTGAGTTAAGTTATTTGCAGAACTGGATGATGAGAGATTAAAATCAGATTTTCCAAACTATTCACAGCTGGTCTTAGTCTTCCTCCCTTGAAGTCATGCTAATACTTCAAAGTAGCACTTTTAGGAACCCCAACCTAAGTATCTAAAGAATTTTTTTTAGGTTCTATATATACATGAGTACACGTACATACACATCTGTGTAAGTATACACACATATATAAGCCTAAAAAGGCATACTAATTGTTATATATAGTCACAAACAGAAAAAATACAATAGAAAAGCAGAAATCCAGTACTTGATCTATTTGATCCTGCTGCCCTCTGTAGACAGTTTCAGGGTCTGATGGAGGCCGTAAGTGGAATTCAGAATCACAGAAATTTCCATCCCCATCCACGTTGTGTAAGCTTTCCCAGACAACTTTCTCCTCTGTAAGAAAGCCCTGGTCTGTCACCAGCAGGTAAAGCTGACCCTATGCAGAAGAATAAACAAAACCTGTAAAACTAAAAAAAATCCTTTTTATAATCTGACATAATTAGCAGAAATGATCAGCTAATACAACTGTTGCTTTCCAGTAAAATGTTTAGATTTTAAAACATTTTAAATGTAAATGAATCAGGATACAGCACAGAACACCAGATACTAGTATTCATTGCTAAATTAACAGCCACGCTTAATTTCTGTTTCATCTTGTAATTTTTCATTATTAAAGTTTATATTGACTAAAAATTAATATAAAACATTAATATATACCTTGATAACTCTTTGGAAACACACCTAAGTAGTATACCTCAAGACTGGCAATGTAAATTTTAAATCCCAGGACAAATCATATTAAATTCCAAAGGCCAGGTCTGAAGACAAGGGTGATCTTTCCAAATAATCCAAGAGGCATTACCTCAAAACGACCACATCTCAGACTTCACATTTTTTTAATGAGTTTTGATAGAATCTGAGGTTTACTTCAATTGAAAAAAATAGATTTAAGAGTCTTGCTATCACTTGTTACCAATAACTGCTTTTGTTGGATTTTAGCCTTTTTACAGTTCCACAAGGCCGAATTCCTTGATTTCAAACTCTGAAATTATAAAATGGGCTGGTCTGGGAGTGAGATAAACAGTACTAACAAGTCCAGAAGCCAAGGTACAGGAAGGATGAAATGCAAGCTTAGGCTGAAGGAATGGGAGAGGAGCTGGAATCAAAGGGAAATTACAGCAAAACAGCACAAAAATCCATGTATAAATTTCAATTTAATTTTCATCTTACACTACCCCTTTTGAAATATTTTTAGAATTATACTCCAAAGCAAGAATGTTATTACTGCTTACACAGCACATTAAGACTGAAGCCTTCATGAATATTACTGACCACACCAAATCAGGATATTCAATGCAAAACCTGTTGCAGCGTTTTAGCTGTAAAAATCAAAGCAGTTTATTGTGATGTCCACAAAAATTTGCTGTTTGTATTACAGCAGCACACGAAGGGTTCTCAAAGATCCCTGTGCTAAACATGTACCAAAACACGAGAGGCAGTTCCTGTTCTATTTCATAGGCTGAATAGGCAACAAAAGAAAACATTGCCCCTATTCAGCAAGCACAGAGCTAGCTCACTGATTTCTCTCAAGTCATTAAAAGACTGTCTACAAGAGATGCTGAAATTGAAATCACATCTCTTCAACCCTATTAAGTTTACAGCCATCCCTTCTGAGGCTGGTAGGTCATATGACTTAACAAAAAATATTACCTGCAGATTCAGATGCAGCAATTGCTCTAACAGTACCTAATACCGTAAGATGCACTTACGCAAAAGGCCAAACAGGTAAAAACCCCACAAAGGCCTACAGTATGTTCAAGATGTGGAATGGCAGCTACCCCAGCCCAGGTGGGCTTACAGATACAAGTGTCAGCAACAAGTCTGACCAGGTAACATCATCTAAGGAATCAGCTTTCCCTCAGAAACCTGGCTAAAAACCAAATGCTACTTCTGATGCTTAAAACACACCCAAAGGAAATAACTTCACAGAATTTCCAATATGCACAGAATACCTGCTTCACAGCGTCTTACATATAAGTTGTCTTGAAAAAATGAAAAAAAAAACCCAACCCAAAAAATCCCACCAACCCCAAACCCACAGAATCTTTAAGGTAAGTGTATTTGAACCTCTTAAATTTTATTCTGACCAGTACATTGATTCAAACAAAACCTAAAAAGAGGGGTGTGTCCAGTTTTCCTCTATTATGCCATACATTTGAATTACCTTTTAAACAGCTCATGAACAGTGTAGTTTACTAATAACACTGAAATAGGAAAACGGTAATGCTTTCATCATCTCCCAACTATTATGAACTGAATTTTCACACACAAATATTAAGTATATCATTACATTTACAGGATTACAATCTGTCATTCAAAGGTATTTCAAAGCTAATACTTGTTTGAAATAAAGAATTGTTTCAATTTAAATAAAATTCATATTCTCACTTTTTTTTTTTAAGATCTCCTCAGTTGAACTAGACCTGAACACCGATTGTAAAAATGCCATCCTAAATAAACCATTTTAATACAGCTCCCTGATGAGAGGCAATGAGCTGCACTACCTATCACTACATGACCTAAACAATACCATTCCAATTCCAATACCAACCGCAGAGTTAAAAACATGCTGCTTCACTTTTATCAAAACCTAGCAAACCAACACACCGAGGCTCCCTAGTACCTGTGAAGAGGCAGAGCTCCTCTTCACTTTATTGGAATGGCAGACCAGTGGGAAAGCAAAGATCCCAGATGCAAAGTTATCTTTCCCTTTTTGTTTTTGATCAAGTGCTCTACCTTCTATTAGCATAACTGCATGGAAATTCTCAAAAAAAGAAACAGATTCCCAAGGACTCTCATAATATTGCTAATATTTATGTACCTTTTGGTAATAATTGGACAACTTTCAGTTCCATATACAAAATCAGAGGACTCTGCTCTTTCTGTATTAGGTGTAATGTAGCTACTTGTGGCGACAGATACCAGTCTTCCTAGAACTCCCAGGTTTTGTCCCTTCTACTTGCAAGAAGCAAACAGAAGCTATGCCTGCGGACTGGCTTTATAGGCACTGTTTTAACTTTGTGCATGTTTTCTTCCCAATCCTAAAGGCTCACAGGCCAACTTCACAGGCACACCCAAATTCCACCGAGGGGATTTGGGGATATGAGAAAATCTTTTTATGTCATGACCTTCATACTCAAAATTTAAGCTGCTCTAAGTAACAGCATGCCTGGTGCCAGGAGCCAGCCACCATTCACCAGCACTTGGCAGGTCGTGAAATGAGTCCAGCTGTTGAGAGACAAGGATACACAACCAATATAACGCTGGGATTTCTGACTGGATGTGTCCACTATTTTTACACCCTATTTGTACCCTACCAAACAACGTGTCTGCACTTGAGCTCCACTCGGTGCAACACACAACGAGGAAAAAGGAAAGAAGATAGGGACACAGTACAGAATCAGTAAGAATTACTAAGCGTAGAAACATTTATTTACACCAAATTAAAAATAATTAGGAAGGAGGCTTTTAAAGAGCATAAAAATCAGAGTGTGTTTTCTACTTAACAGACCAAGGTCCTGATTCTGCATTTGCTTTCTAGTCAGGGTTAAAGCTAAAAGAGCAAGATCAGAACATTAAGGTCGTGCAATTAAGCTAACAAATACACATAAATATGCTTTTCAAGAACACCCTGCCAGGAACAGTATCATACTTTAAAAGACAAATGTGTTCCTACCTTCATAAAGTCTTAACTGGCCATTTCTAAGGTATTATCAGCTTATCTGTTAGGTTTGGTTTTAAATGTGGGGTTTTTTAATAAATACAGTCTCATGGGTTAACATTGCCCCAAAAATACCGGCACATAACATACAGCAATAGTATCTACTAGTAGCTGTTGTCAATAGAGAATAAATCAATAAAAGAAAGTCTCAAGTGCATAACTGTTAAGATAAACTGTGCCTACAATAAAGTTACGAATAATTATTTATCCTAAGAATCAATAGCTAGATATTGTAGACCAATGCCCAGATTTTATAGTTTCACATATAAAAAGCTTGAAATAAAGCAAAGGATAAAAGCAAGATTATTCTGAAGAATGATGTCATACTCTTGTGGTTTGCACAAAAGAACTCTCTAAAATGCAAACATATGTAGGCTGCAGGTGATGTTACAGGTTACAAGACCTCCTTTCCTGGGTTAAATTTATGATCAGATTAAGTAACTAAAATTAGTGGCATCAGAACAAGTAGTTTGAAGGCAATTACCAAGTTCCCAGCAGTTAAAAAAACTGAAAAAGAAAACCAAACAGCTGTCGAACAGCTACATACAGTAAAGACAAACACTTCAAGCTTTGTCCTTTAATTAATCAATCCTTTAAAGCCCATGTAATTGTTCTCTTGGACTTCTGGATCAGATCCCTTGGTTTTCATGAAGATGTTTTTTATGTGAACGAAGCGCTATTGTTTTAGGTTAGTCTAAGCTATCGGAATATTTTCCCTGTTAGTCAAAATTAAGATTTTTTTTTTTTGAAAAAATATACACCATTTGATTACACAGAGTAAGCCTCAGGAAAAAAACCTGTACACTTACTGAAAAATGGAAAAATATTTAAACATTAAGTTACATACATTGCCTCTACTATGCCAAACTCAGACATCATCTTAAACGCTCAAGAAAAAAGCGCAATTAATTTTTATTTGAATAAAAGTCTGTGTTGAGTTCTGAAACAGAAACCCAACATTTATAAACTAGAAAACATAATTGCAACACACATACTTCAAAATCCAAACAGGAGTTTTGTTACTTTTCATTAAAGAAAATAGGTTGTATCACAGTCACATCAGTGGGAAAAATGTTCCAACTGAACTAAGATATTCTTACCAAACTGATCCCCTCTTTACAGTCCTGTTTTTCCTTGATCTAGGAATTATCATTTGATGTATTTATTATCTGTGTAATGAAAAGCAAAGGCAAAAAAAAAAAATCACATATTTAACTGCTGAAAGTGATTACTGTATAATGACACGAGCCAAGACTATTAATACGCAATTAAAGGGACAGGAAGTAGAATAAATGATTACTCGGGCAAATGGACAAGTAACAGTGAAAGAGATTAAGAATCTGATAACTGAACTGCCATTATTAACTAACACTCACCATACTTTGACAGATGTCTAATATTACAGAATTGCCATATTGGTTGTTCCTCTGTATCCGATAATGAAATTTAAGTGTTACATAATTTTTCTGTAAGCATAAACATGATCCTAATACTCAAACTTCAAATCAGAAAAGACAACATACTGTATTATGCAAATTTAATTCAATTCTCAGAAGAGGAATAATAAAGTATTAATTATTCAAGACTATATTAAATAGTGTGAACTGAGTAAACAAATTATAATTGAACTGATGGTCTATTCTGAAATGCAATCTGTGAAATCTTCTAATTACATGGTGATACCAACTCAGCAGCTTTAAAGAAAAACAACACTGAAGTCTTTAGAGCAGATTACATCAAAACTTTTCATAGCAGTTTCTGAAAGAAATCACTGCCATCATTCTACTGTGGTTACTCATCAACTTCCACGATTTTAAAGTAAATGCTGTATCTAAAATGGAACAATTATTATTGAATGAGCCCCTTCCATGAGCTTTTACTCCCTGAATCAGTAATCTGGAAGACATGTAAAAATGGCACAACAGTTACCTGCCTGAAGATTAACCTTTTAGAAGTGTCCATATATTAAGTTGTACTGGAATACTTCAAAACAGTAACAAATATTTTCAAATACAGTGAACTAAACACCGTTTTCCCCCTTTTGCTTTTTCTCTGTTCATAAGCCACATACTCTTTTTTAAAATAATCAATATTTTTAAAAGTGTTTGAATACAGCTTCTCACATATTATTGTCCATCTCAAAGCCTGAAGTATTATCTTCAGCCCCGTAACTAGTGTAGAAATGCCTTTTAAGTATCTGCTAGCCGAGATCGTTAGTAAGCTTTTGCCTAAAGTACATCACAGCACTGATAACTCCCTGATCTAACACCACGTATTCATAACATTGCTGTATGTTCATAACCATTCTATTTCTGAACATCCAAGAAGCACTTCAGACAGAAAAACCTCACCACCTATTTTATTATTATTATTTCATAACAATTAAAGAATAACGCTAAAAACAAAGCCATGTTTGTGAGGAGTCACTCTAGTTCCCTTCCTTACAAATTCCTTTACTATCCATGCAGAAAAAAATAAAATAATCTTGGCATCAGTAGAGACGCTGGCCACAAAGGAAACAAGTAGGTTAAGCAGGTTAACAATCGTACTAGTTAGGCACTAGTATGCCCAACATTTCCAAGGAGCCCTTGCCACTTATGCACCACCTTGTAACAGCAGCCTATGAAAAAGTTTTTAAAACAAAAATGCAGGAATTCAGAATACTGCGCTGTTTGCTCACACTTCCACATCACTTGTTTCAGCAGAACAGCCCTCTAAAATGATCAACCCAAAAGCAAGGTCCATTGATCCAACCATGGAAAGCCACTTGAAACTAAGTATAATTGGGTAAAGTGTTGTCAGTGTTAGTAAATCTTCTATTTTCAAATTGATGCTGTGTGTCATATAATAAATAGTGCAAACTCTTTGTAACAGACTTAAACCCCAGGAAGTTCAACTTATATGCACAAAAAAATGTTATGGGTCTCCACCTCTCCCATTTCTGCTCCAAAATATCCTTGAGACTATCCCTTATTAAGGAATGACAGGTAAATGCATATATATTTTATTATATGTTTATATAATATAATAAAATACACATATTATATGTAATATATATCAATTACATATAATTTATAAATATATTCATAAATCACATAATTATATTTATAAATACATATAAATTATATATAATATACATATAATATGTATAATTATATATGTATATATGTTTATAATATATTTTAAACCAGAAAATATCTGTTATCTCTAAAACAAGCTCACCAGATGGGATGTGGAAAGAACTCCAATACAACTTAAAAAAACAAATCTGTTCGACCAAGCACCAAAAAAAATAAAAATGGTTTAATCACAATCATATGATTGTTATGTGGTACCAATATGGAACAGGATTAAGGCTATTTGGGTTCATCTGTTGTATTAGAAAAACTAATACACTGAACTTTAAAACATCTCTGATTCATGAATATTGCTCTTTGAACTTTTTCCTAAATTACTTGCACCTGCTCCTCAATTCTAAAGCAGATTCTAGAAAAGATAAGCATAATAAGAAGTTGGAACAGGATTCTGCATTTCTTTTGAAAAAGAACAGCGATCTTTTTTTATTTTTCTCCAGTATGTGCAGTTAAGATCAACCTACAGCCTACCTTCTTTGACATATACTGAAATCCAAGTCCTTTCACTAAAGTATCAGCCTCAAAAAACCCCACTGATCTTAAGAAATATACCCAGTGCAGAAGTCACTGTATCAGCTGTACATGAAAGCTTCCAAATAAAAAATTAGCATCATTAGAATTATTATTATACAATCTAATGTACCCAAAGGATTTTCACGATAAATTCTTGCTAATTATTCAAAGTATAAATGTTTCTACAAATGCACGTTTTATTATATGTACGTAACTTACTATGTGCATAACTCCCTTTTGTTTAACTTCATAACTGTTTGTATGTTTCCATATATTGGAGGGGGAAGACAGAAGGGCATTATTAGGGAAAGACAAACACATTGCATAGTTTTTCCCCTTAGAAGTTCTACATGTTAATTTTCTCTGGCATATGTTGTGTCTTCAGTTTTCCTAATTGATGGGCTTTTCTCCACAGTCCAGCTACTGCTGACTACTGCTCAAACCATGAATTAAAAAACTCCATAAAAAACCTGTAGAGCTAGCACTAAGCCTAGTAAAAGAAAAGAGTAAAGCAGCTGAAAAATCTCAGCTCTGTGACAAGGTATTTGGCACTCGTGTCAGTATCCTGGAGGACTTCTAGATAGCTAATTTTGGCTAAAAGCCCAAGTCAAGTCTATTTCTTACTTCCTTGATATCAAAAAATACCTACTTATACAGCTATTGCAAATAGCTAGGTATGTTAGGAACAGACAGCAAGGTTACTGCTGACTTTAAAAAATAAATTAATAAAAATTTCTGTCTTTATTAAAAGAGTTTCTTGATATCCAAATTCTATAGTGAACCACCCACCAGAAATCCAAGGCAAAATGAACAACAGTGTTTAAAAAGTGAAAACCCCGGGACTAAAAGACTGCAGAGAACATGGAAATTGAACACTAGGTGCAAATGATGTCACCATAATGACTATGAAACACAAAAATAATGGCCCACATTCCTAAACTTAGCATTTCAGAAGTCTAAGACTTCTCAAAAAGGACAAGATTAAAACCACAGTCACTTAGAAGCAGTAAAGCTTAAATACAAAACAAATAATACTATTCTTCAAATATTGTGTTTCTTGGATTTAGTTCTTACAGTTACGACTCAGACACAGATTCTTACTCACTGCCTGAATGTGTTCTGTATTATTAATACTGGTTAAGGATATTTAACTCATTGGAGTGTTGCATTTTATTTAAGGAATAAAGGATATCAATTGGTAAGTACATCTTTACAAGTATGAAGCTGATAAAGCACTGACAAACACACACCAAGTTTTGGCCTTTAATCTAAATCCTGAGTTGCAGAAGACTACAGTCTATGTTCTACAAACAGAATTCTCACAAGGTCAAAGTGATAATCATTGACTGTATTTAATAAAGGACCATTTTATAATTTAAGAGTTTTAATAGTAGCACAAAAATGAATGACTTTCAGGAGGATTTAAGTATTTCAACTGTAATATCCTTTAAACACAGTAAAAAAAGGTTTTCTGCACCTCTAGGTACCATTTGTACCCAGGAAGTGTATCTGTACTGCTTAGTATTTCCTTTTTAAAACAGAATTATTTTGAGGTTGGGGCTTTTTTTCATAACAAAAGCAACCATAAAGCCATGTACAGGCTTACACGACAAGCTACTACAAACTATTGCAAGAGTTAAATTTAGAAAAATGGAGAGAAGCAAACTATAAGTCTTGAAATTGTGACATAAGTGAGCAAAAGTATAGAAATTATACTTTTGACCATAAACAGCTATGTTCCATAGCTTTAAAAAAAAAAAAAAAAAGGAATGAGAAAGGGAAGAAAAAGATCCTTTTACCTGTCTTACTGCTTTAAGAGAACATCGTACATGAAACAAATTTTAAGAAGCTATAAGAAAACCAGATGTGTTACCTCTTTGTAAAGTTAGTTAATCATTTACCAGGACTATTCAAAGCCTTAGCTCAGCTTATGAATAGCAATGCCAAAGATAAGCATTGACAGTCAAGATTAACAGAGGGAGAAGAAAAGAACTAGTACTGCAAAATGGAAAAGCTAGTGTCATTCACATAAGATACATAGCATTACTACATCATAGATGACAAGACCAGCAGTTCCTTAATGTTTTTGTATGTTAAACTCCCCCCTTTTTTGCATTTATTACCATTATTCATAAATGTAAGTGTGTATGAAATTAAAACTCTTATTTAATAACACATAACCAAAACATACTTTCAACAGTTCAAGACAAAGGTAAAGACTTGTATTTATGTTTGAGAGAAATGTCTAACTCTAAGGATGATTTGATATTGCAAGCCAGTGAAAAGCTTACTTCAAAATATTCACATTTATCACTGAAGAGAAGGGAATGATTAAATCTTAGGAGACAATCTGACTGTGCCCCTTTCTACCCGAGTTGGATACATAAAAATACACTACCGTCTTAGTAAAGGCAAAGTTGTGTTGGAACAAAGGGGCTCCATAAACGATCGTAAACTTGTCAAGCCAGATTCTCCATCACACAGGGGAAGGAGTACCAGAACCATTAACCAAGTTGTCACTTGCTTTTCGTATCCTGGAATACTCCTTTCACAAATCTCGCCATTTTGCTTCCCCAGTTTCAAATTTTAAAAACTATCTCTTCCCTAACACAGAGACCCAATGTTGTAGCTCATCCCAGCTTCTCCAAATCTTCCGTATTTTGAACACCATGATGGAGCTACTCATCTACTGGCCAAAACATAAAGCAAAGTCTTATATCCTCAGAAACAAAAAATTAAATAAATTCATTACCCTTACCATGACTTAACTTTAAATGCAGCTTGTGATTGGCACGTAAGAAATGTTATGTCATACATAACCACAAAGGGAATTAACACAGGGAGCAAACTGAACATAAGGAAAAGTGCTACAAGATTTCAAGTGACAATAGGTCCTGATATCTAAAACACTGTAATGAGTAATTCACAATTAACATTTGCTACAGACCTTACATTCACCATAAGCCAAACTTACATATAACAAACTGGAATTTGTTTCTATTTCAAGACAGGAAAGAAACAAGATGTGCTTTGAAATGACGACAAAACCCACAACATCAAAGACAAAAATGCTGAATATACCTTGTATTTGGTCATGGTGCTAAAATGGTTGTTCCTGAAGAAGACACAAAGCTCTCCCTCCTGCACAGCTGAAGTCAACTCACACAGTCCATGGTATGTCAGCTGTGTAGCGGTGTTATTTAGAAATTGCTCAGCTACAAATCCTACAAAAGCAATACATACTGTTATATAAAACCTGGTTACGATGGCAATATTTTTCTTATCTCCTCCCTACTAAGATGCCCCCGTATTGCCACAAATCTAAGGGAACACAATCAGAGAGGGGAAAATGTGTTGGAAGTTCCAACTTCAGCATTGTAGATAACCCTGTGATGTTCAGAAATGCTATATCCACTTCTATTACTACTGTTCTTTTTCTTTGTCATCACGTAGTGTAATTTGTATTCTAATTACAGGAGAGAATATATGGACAAGTTGAAATCTGAATGGTGCCCATAATACCTTTTCATAAAGGGAAATTCTCTCTAGCTTTTTGGAAAGCATATTTAATAGATCAAGAGAAAGAGGCTGGTCCTTGGTTTGGAAATCGCATGAAAGAAATTTAGAAGACAAGCACAGTGCTGTGTGCCAGCCCAGGGAAGGAAGGTTTGGCTTTTCACACTTTGTATGTAAAGATACGACATGCACATACAAGATATGTGACTAGGATTTGATAGGGTAGATACTTCGATAAAGCACAGAGAGTTACCTACCTTCACTAACCAGTTCGCTGTTGTCTGACTGTTTACAAGAAATGATCTTCTCCACTAGCTGATTGTAACTGCAGTTACCAACTGCTTTTACTATGTCAGCAACCTGGAACAAGAAGGAACAGCATTCAAAACAGAGAACTTACCTTTGTGAAGAACAGGACACAACTGTAAGCCTATGGTAATTATTCATCAGTAAATAAGAGGCGTGTCAAAGAGGGGACATTACTCCCCTAAAAGCACTAGGCCAGAAAGTTTTAGCCCAGATGGTTACACGTTTTGCTGTCTCAGATACCATTTTAAATCCTTAAGTTAATGGTTAATATCAAAGCTGTTGCTAAAGTGGATGGAGGAGAGAATGGGGCATCAGTTGGCTCAGCTGGGCGGGATGGGGAGGTCCAAGGGGCATAAGAGAACAGCAACTTTCATGAACAAGAATAAAAAAAAAATAATCTGAGGCAGGTTATTCCAGCCAAACTCACCAGTTTCCCCCTAAGTAAACAGTACCAGTTTACTGTTTATTAAATAATATTAAAAATAAATTATACATTTGTTAAAGATGCAGTTCTCTCTAATTGGTTCTAATATCCTCAGTTCTCAAAAGCTGTGACTAGTAAATCAGAATTAAAGACACAAGGAAAGTAACCTTGCATTCTTTCCAAGTGTTCTCCAATGAGCTTTCAAAAATAATGACAAGAGACACCACATCTGGCAACTTCCTACCTCCCTCAGAACAACAATTCTCATTTACACAGTCATTAGTTCAGCACAGGTTTTGAAAGTTAGTTTGATTACAGTCTCTGCAAAACTATCACACTAAAAAAACCCAGTCTGTATTCATTCCTCTCTGAAGAAAATCCAGTTTCTCTGATTAGATTTCAAAAACCCATTACCATAATCATTATTGACTTCAGTTTAAATTCTGAAACATCTCCCCTTACCCCAGTAAATTCAGAATAACTTATATTCTGTTTAAATTGTTGAAAAAAATTAAGTTACCTGAGGGTCCACTAACCATCCATGGTACAAGGGGATATCAAGAAGATCGAACACGATGCATTCTGGTGTGTACTCAAATACTCGTACACCTGTAAATTTCACATTGACATCCAGACCTGTCTGTAACTTATGTAGAATCGCCATTGCATCACTCATATTCTGACAGCAGAAAGAAAAAAGAAAACACAGATGACCAATCCAGCTTTGTACTTTTGTGGTTACTCTTCAAACCCTTCACCATTTAGTACTCAACAATTCAACATTATGGGGGAAAAAAAAAATAAAAAAGGGAAAATTAGCTAAACATCGGTTCCAATGCGTATTCACATTCTTCATTCTCACTGTGCCAGAAGAGATCTGCAAAATAAGAACTCTCCCTCCAATCAGCTGTATCTGACTGTTCTTCTGCTCTCGAGATGCTTTTAGGCAGCTCCTATTTCTTTTAGTTCTATCTCCCATAGCCACAAGCCAGATGTTTGCAAGAAGAATTGCAATTATAAGGGAATGAAACTCTATGGGACTCTCTTGAGGATTCTCCTACCCATTTAAGTCCTGCCTTGTGAGTCAGGCTGAAGTACTTGCCACCACATAATGAACAAACAAAAACATCGACACAGATATATTTGCCAACTTTAATTTGGGGGTTCAGTATTTAAAGTGGTGAACAAAAAGGAAGAATCTGATTTTTTTTTGTTTGTTTCATAAAAAGAAGTTTTGCTATCTTATTTTGGGCATACCTTAAGTGGCCTGTAGATTCTACTGTGGAAACAAATCATGAAAATAGCACTTATTATAGTAGTGATCCCAATGGAATCTTACGGGGAATTATCAAGTTATGAAGATCCAGTCACACAAAGCAACAATGAGCCAAAGAAAAAGTGCATTGTGAGACAGTTTTCTCGAACCAACAAGTTTCCTGACATGCAGGAAGAGTTTTCCACCAAGTGAGAACAGTCCACAAAGAGTATCATCTGAAAAGTATTTGCAAAAGATTCAGGGAAACCGAGGGGCTTTTTTGTTTGTTGATTGATTGTTGGGGTTTTGGGGTTGGGTTGTTTTTCTGGGGTTTTTGTTGTTGTTGTAGGGTTTGTTTGTTTTTTTCATTGTTTTGTTTTTTGCTTATTTCTGCAACATTCTGTTGCTTAAGAGGAATTCAGGATTGCAACAATGGGGGGGGGGGGGGGAAAGCATGACAAAACACAGAAATACAGATTGGAGAGGAGATGGAGACAGAAAAGATTCACAGACTAAAACCACAGAGAGAGTTGACTCTGTGTTGCCTTCTTTTAATGATAAGACAGTTAATTCAGGATTCAATTCTAAGCCAAATTAGGCATCTGTTGGAAAGATGAATGTTACCTAGATCTTGGAAGAAGTTTTAAACATCTCTCAGCATGCAATCGAACTGTGAAACAAAGCTTGTAGGTAAAAATTGTGTAAGCAGACATATGTAAAATAGTCTTGCCCACAGATCTTTGCACAACACTTTACAAATGCAACAGAACAGTTTCATTAAGGCACACAGCAAAAATTTCATGTTCACCAATTTCAGCATTTTAGCAGAAGGAATTAAGCTACTCCTCTTACTTCTATGCAAATTCAAATGTAATCTTTTTTTCAAATACAATGACAGTAGAACAATAAGCTTGCTCCTACTTAGAGTAATTTCTGTTTAGATTCAACTTTTGAAAACTCCTAAAGCAAGTTTCTAAACAGACATACTTCTTTGTTACTAAGCAGATTTAAAGCTCTTGGAAGAGTTGAAGCTTACACAGAAAAGCTTATAAACTACTTGATAAAGCACAGCTATAGAACACTGTCATGAACAGTACCCAGTATCTGCACTTGCAAGTGGTTGCTGTGAATACGAGAATTTTACGGCTTGTAGCCCTTTAACTGCACTGTTGTGTAAAGTTTCTGTTACCAGGAAGGTAACAGCTCGCACTTGTTTACTACATGTTGCTTCTTCCTTTTGACAATTTTGCTGTGTCACAAGACTTACAAGTCTTGCTGTATTCTAAGTAATTGTCAAGATTTGGCTCAGACTTTTTTGAAATTTTTTCTAAGTTTTTATTGTTATAAAAGCAAACCAAACCATCTTAGTTAAGAAGTACATTTTATTAGTAGGGACCAGATATCAAGATGTCAGAGATGTTTTGGAAGAAATAATGCTATATTCTTACACTGCAAAGTGAACAGGAAGAAAGTCTATAGCAATTCAGCACTAGCCACCCACAAATTCACATCATACACCTACAGACATGAGTTGCCTTAATTCTGCAATGTTTACTTTGTACACAAAAGAGGAATAACATCAGACTGTCCAGAAAACTGCAGAAGTTTCTCACTACAATGTCAAGAGCACCATTTCCATATTAGCCATTTCTACAACTTCAAAGCAACAAGCTTCTAAAAAAAATAAAAAAAAAAAAAAGCAAGGATATAAATCTACAGAACAGTTGAGCTTGGAAAGGACCTCTGGAAGTCATCTGCTCCACCCCCCCTTCTCAAGCAACACCTAGAGCCAGTTGCCCAAGACCATGTCCAGACAGCTTCTGACTCTCTCCAAGGATGGAGACTCCATAGTCTCCCTGGGCAGCCTGTTCTTAAATTTGTGCATTAGAACTTGTGCTTTTTTAAAAAAACCCAACTTTCATTCAAATACTTAATTAAATCCCTCAAGTACTGTAAAAAAGTAAGTCAGAGCTGAAATGAGTTTCCTGTCATGATACTGAAATTATACTAAAATCAAGCATTACAAATCCAGCCATCAAAAACATTTACTCAAATTTCTTGTCTCAGAAGAAAGTATACCATTTTAGGCAAAGAATATTAACTGTCAAGATAAACACAAAATTATGATTAACAACAAGACTTAGTTCCAATGCTTTGGAAATGTAATAGTTATGTAAAACTCAGTTGCCTAATTAGTTTCTTTTTCCCTCTCATGTGATATCACTTCTGCATCTGCAAGTACCTTTAGAACATCCCTAGAACAGGTTTCTCAACAATTGTACAGTTAAATATTTAAGAAAAAGCTTTTTGACATTTATGTAGTAAACCCAGATATTTCAGCACAAGTAAAGCATAGAGGTTGTACTTTAAGCAGGTATACAGTTTTCATCACCCTCCTGTAATTTCATTACAGCTATAGTCTTCTGCAGCAGAGAATTGTATGGAAAAAATATAGGTAACTATGTTATTAGACAACTAATTTATAATAATTTGATACAAGTCATATTTTGGATTATTATTAAAAGGATCCATATGCAATCTTCATTCCAATTTCAACTATCCCAGGATACTTGATTTGGTTTTCAACACTGAATTAGAGCAAGAAAAGGCAACCTAATAATAAATAGAACTAGCCTGAAGCCTAACACCTACAATAAATTCAAATCACTTTTCCATGAGTAATCAAAAAACCAGCTGTGACCACAGACAGAGCTTGAAAAATTTGCTCAAGATAATACATCATAGATTAATTTTTTTCAAAAAGTAATAGCATTATCTTCAACATAGAAAGACTTCTGTGATGACATAAAAATGAGTGAGTGCAAATAATATTGCCTTTCATAATACAGAATCAACATCTTTTTGTCCATCACTATTTAACAACAGCAATCTCTTCCTTGCTGAGTTTATGTCCTCCGAGAAAGTCTAGCAGGCATCACAGAACAGAGCATACTGAAGGACGCGTAATAGAAAACTTCAAAAAGCAACATCCCTGTTATATACTTGCTTGTGTCACAATTCCTCAATTAAAAAAAAACCAACCTCTTTCATTACACTCATTGCAGGCAAAACCCCCCGCATTTCTTGGGTTAACAGATACTGTGTTTTTCTTCACTAATAGGAAGCATTTCTAAATAATGCCCTACATAAAGCCTAGGAAAAAAAAGAATAACTACAAACAATGCTTTGTATGCTTTTTTTTTTTTTTTTTTTGGACAAGAAGATAAACCTTTGGTGAGGAAAAAAGTTTCAGTTCCTTCAGACATAAGCAAGTGTATTTTAGAAGCAGCTCCTTACCTGCTCATAATTTAGACGCTGAATTTCAGATATCTCTTTAGGTTTTGCATCAAGAATATAGTCTCCTAAAAAAAAGCAAAAATAAAATTTAAGTTTATTTCACACTCAAAGTGTCAACATTCTGTGAACACTTCTGACTGATGATAATTACCACCATTGAAGTCTTCTATCAAATTAATGAGATAGCATCATTTTATAAATTGAATTATAATTATGGAGTAAAATATGAGTATGAAAAACATACTAAGATCATATTAAGAAATAAAATTCAAATGGCCAATGCTGTTGCTAAAGCAGTATTTCATAATCTCCTGGGATATCACACCAATCTCTTAATTACTCAGAAATTTACCTTCGTCTGTGCCTCAACATAAAAATAGAAAAATGTCCCAACGTTCACAGGTATGTAATCATGTTACACAATTTTTAAAAGCAACCATTTATCCTGACTGATACTATGAATATTTTGGTCTATGTTGCCAACACCAATAATTCTGAAAAGCTGGTATTCCACCTCTATCTACAACTGAAAGGAAAATAATCGTTAATCAACACACTGTCAAGATTTATAACATTTTTAGTGACTAGCATCCATAAACCGCCTCTCCCAAATCTCTCAGATTTTATTTCAAATGCTTTTCTTATTTATTCCCTTGCTTCAATCCTAAAAGGTATGTTTCTACTCAAAGAAGAATACCATTACAGGTTTCCTAATTTACAATCTTTTAGATTAAGATTGTTCAAAGTGGTTAAAGGGGTGCTTGTTGTTTTTTTTTAAGCTGTAGAAAAAAACATTTGTCAACTGCTATTCCTATTGACTGAAAAGGAACCTAAATAATTTGAGCAGGTAATTTTGTTATTCAATTTCATAAGATAATTCCAGAAGCTAATATATGCCTTCAATAAAGAACACATACATTTAGCCAACTGAGATTACGCAGTGACTTGAGACAGTATTATTCTATTGTTGCAATTAGAAGAAACCTTTAGACACAGGCAGCAATATTTCTTAAGACTTTTTAAAGTTATTAACTCTTTTCTTCACTGAAAGATTAGGCAATATGCTTTTGAGAAGAACAAGCTACATTCTTTACAAGCAGAAAGAAAGAAAATATAGAAAGTTTTTTTCTTCTGCCTAAGAATAATCAAACCTAGCCCATTAAGCTCAAATGTTTTATATTTGTTAGGCTACAAAGCGAAAGAGCTGTGGTACATGTAGTTTAAGTACTATTGCAACTGCACTTTTAACAACTGGACCATTCCAGGCTATTGAAGTTACAGACTTGTCAGAGGGAAACAGCTGCAGTTTTGCTGAACACTGAATCTGATAATGACGTAGTGCATGCAAATGAGACCCCAATCACGGCAATGACTAAATTATTTTTTCTTCTTATTATAATTGGGTCATATTACCACAGATTAGAATTACTGCAGGCAATTAAAGGCACAGATGACTTAATACAGTCTGTCATATAATAAAACAACATTGTAAGGTACGCGAATAAGTTTAAATCTACCAGTGTGTTGGTGTACTAAGCTATACCAAATGCATCACTAGGCTAACCACACAGGAAAGCAGTACAGGAAACTTCTAAGAGCAATTAAGGAAAAGAATGAGTAACTGAATACCGTAAGTAGTTTTCTTGAAGCATGTGTCAAGTAAAGCTGAATAAAATAGTAAATAAATAAAACATTTCTCCTATCTTACTACTCACTGATCTGATGAGTATAATAATATAATTGAAAACCATTTTTTGTAATTACTAACCTAAGTATTCCATCAGCTGTTCAGCCGTTATTATTTCCATCATTGGTGGCAGCTTAATCTGTGAAAGTAAAAGTATATCCTCTTTTAAACTGTCAGAACAGCACAATTTAGAAAGTATCAATAAGGTATTTCTAGGCAGAAGTCTTCTAATCACATTTGCCTCACCAGTTTCTAAAAGCATTAGCATACTGGGACCAAGAACCTCCCCATGACCTCCTACAAGACAACATTTAAATATATGGCATTTTGTTTTTTAGCAAAACCACACACACACAGTACTTTCACTTGCTTGCAGCTCTCAGCATAGCGGTCCCTACTCCCAGCAAAACACTTCACCAGCACACCCCTCACCTTCACAGGAGTTCACACTATTTCCCTGCACTAGCTCAGCTGCAAGCACCCAGGATGAACAGACTGGGACCTGCAGCCACACTCAGTTAAGAAAAATTCACCATATTCAAAAAAGTCTGACTCGCTGCCTTCATTATAACTTTTAACTGAGTCTTCAGAAGTTCCTGCATACAGACAAGAGGCTGCAGAGAATCTGGCGGCAGCAGCTGCTGGGACAGGGAAGCCAGGACTCCTGCAGGTACAGGGAAATGACTTCCCAGCCTCCCATCCCGCACCCACATTGCAAGGGTTCACTTTAACGCTGTACAGAAGAGACCAGGCACACGGCACTCTCCAATGAAGCTGCCATTCCCCTCTCCCCTGACCTATTCCTGTCCTTATGAACTGCTAAAACCAACCGCCTGGGCAACAACCAGAACCAAAACCCTCTTTCTTGCATATTTATCTCATCCATCCAGCATCCTGAATAAATGTTTTGGTTGCACACTTCCATTTACGTGTGTCACTGCAGTAACAGCCGCAGCACAAACACATACAAAGGCACGCTTCTGGCAATCTGAAGGAATACCACAGGAGCATATTGTCTTTAACCATAGCATGCTAATTTTTTCTCTGCAGAAATACAAATTTTATTTTTCTAGAGTTTGGGCTTCGAGTTGGTTGTTTGGTTTTTTGGTTAGTTTTTAAGCTTTCTCTTGAGTTTTTCATCTTCTTATCCTATCTCTTTGCAACATCATACCACTGAAAGTCTAGAAAGTCTTTTATTTTATTAGAATTTTTTAAATCAAGTCAACACTGATCACTGTTCTCCCTGACACAGATAGAAAGACATGATGTGAGAAGACTTAGTAGGCTCCAACTACTTTGCTGTTGTGGAGAGGAAGGAGGAAATAGAAAGCCATGAGATGGACGAAAAATACATATAAAGCCCTTGATGCAGCATCCCAAACTCAAAAATATAGTGTAGCAACACACACAACATGCTATTCCCACTGTGATGGAGAGGGTTTCCTTCCCAATCTGAAAACTAATAGTAACTTTCCAGAGAAAACGAGGCATGATTGGACTAAATCTACCTCACAACCAATTTCAAGCATATTTGAGAAAAAGTAAATGTGTGAAATATATGGATTTGCAAGAAGTTTCATTACATTTGGAAGAAAGAGACCCAAGTTAATATGGCCCTGATAGTTATTTACTGGCTAAGAAATATGCCCATACTTAGAACCAGCCACACAGCATATGTCACATTGATCAACCCATAGATGGTGGACATAGAGAGCAGCTGACAGTACTGGGATCTGGGGAAGGAAAGGAATGAAAACTGCAAATTGTCAGTAAAGCAGAAAAGCAGTGAAGCATAAATTCATAAGAAAGAAGGCCTAATTAGTTCTGCTTTTAAAAATAAACTTAAAATTATATGAATTAAACAAGAAGAAAATCAGTCATGCATGCATAGGCACAGGAATTTTTGAAAACATCTTTTACATGAGTGGCAACTGATTGGAACATACAAAATTTCTTAACTTCTTCCCCAAATTAATACTCAGACTAAAGGTTTTCGTAATCTTTGATCCTGTTCATAATAGTCACACTGAGTATGCACATCAATATAATACATTGTGCCATGTAAGTAACAGGACTACAGGTTCAAAAAGCAGATTCCTAAACTTCCAGTGCCAAGCTGGCAGCGTTCAAGCCTTAACACGAGCTGTGCACACCCCTGAGCTGGGGCTAGTTCATTACTGCTCCCATGGCGCATCGGTGTCACGGCACAGAACAGAATTACAGTAGCTATGCATGAAGTGGTTTGGGGACTACAAACAGTACAGATGTTCCAAAATAGTATGAAGAAAAATTAGCTTTGCCTCCTTCAACTATTAACAGGACCGCTGTGATGATTCTTTCAGGACTGAAGCTAGCTTGCTCTATTATTTAACACCATCCATTTCAGCTCAGCCAGCACTGCTTGGGGGTTTTTGCTCTGCATCACAGTCAGGAATCTAGAAGTATGCCTGCTCTAAAAATGGCAGCTATAAAGCACAGTTACATAGGGTACCTACACCTGAGCTCCATGTACTCATGGCACAAATGTATTAAAGTGTCTCAGACTTCATGGACGGAGAGGGATATTATTTGCTCTTTGGTTAACAATCTGGATTGTCCCTCACAACTGTAATGCTAAGCAATTATTCTGATTGCAGAACCAAAGCAAAGTAGTTTTTCTCCTACCTGCAGAACCTCTCACAGCTAGATATTTTAACAAACTACATCTCAGAATTAACTGCTTAAATGGATTACTTCATGGCATAATTTTAGGGCTGGCATTCTGGGGGACCTTGATCACACCTTTTCAGTGAGCTAACGGGGTTCCAGCACAGTTGTAAGTACTTTTGAACAGAGCTGACTTTAGGATATAGAGAGAACATGATGTTTCCTAACCGTTCAGAGCTACATTGTGAGTGCTTAAGCTCCAGGAAATGTAGAACAAAGAGGAAACGGGAAAGAAAAACACCTTAAAACTTAAGGGAGAGAGAAAAATCATAGAGAACCACAGTCATTCTCCACATAAATCAAGAGAAGAAAACAACATAAACAACAGTAGTGAAAGTTGTTGTTGTTCTGTTAGGGATACATTCTCTCGATAAGTTTCAATGCTTAATTGCTAGATTTTACCTTGATGCTACATTTTCGGAAAAACGCATTTCCTCAACTCCCACCCATTTCCTGTAGCCCTCCATCGCAGTTTCCTTGTCTTTTGCCCTGATCTCTCTTCCCAATTCTAGCTACTTCTCATTTCCCACACTCAGCACTGGGAAACTAAATCCTTCTCACCCAGCTACAATGTGAAATACAGTTGAGCCACCTTCACAATTAAGAGACAAGATCGGTAAACAAATTTTCATATTGCACAGTCTGTCTAGTACAATTTTGTCTAGTGTTCTAGTATAGAATTCTAGTAGAATTTTGTCTACTACAACAACACAATTTCTATGTGTTAAGACTACTAACCAGAAAACTACATAATACTAATTTTAAATATTTTCCACTGCATTCTCCCACTCTTCAGAAGGGCTTAAAAAAATAAAGTTATATAGTCCTGCACAGAAGCTAACACTTCTGAAAATACTATGCACATAAAAAGCAACCATGCTTATTATTTATAGTCTCAGACCACCTTTATCTAAAATATGCAACTCCCCTGCACTCAGTGCTCCGGAAGGGGTAACAGTAGCTTCAAGCTGCCTTGACAAAAAACCAGTTTGGACTCCCTGCAGAAACACACCTCTTGCCTTGCAGGAACAGCTTCACTAACCGACCACACAACACCCTGATAGTACGTGCGACCACCTGATAACCTTCACACTGCCCCCTCACCCAGGTTTCCGTCAGCCCCTCAGAGCAGGCTGCTTTTTCTGGAAAACACACAGCTAGAGGCCTGCTAATTTGTAAGCTCAACTCCCCCCGCAGATGCAGGGAGGAAGGCTGCCAAGGCCTCTGCTGAGCATTCATCAGAAGCTCACCAGCAACTCACCTTCAAAGGCTGAGCAAATTCATCTGAGCAATCTGTCAAATGCTGGCCATAAGGAGGTTTAGCTCAGTAACAAGAAAAAGCAGATCATGTGTGAAAGGCTAGTGCCAGACCTCAGACCCGGTGCTGCCACCACAGACTCACACATGAAGCATCAGCAGGAGCATACTGTACTCAGCTCCTCTGAAAAAAGCCCATTTTTATGAGTACCTAAACCCAAAAATCACTTTGAATACACCCAGGCATAAGTAGTTATGTAATATTTACTTACATAATTGTTACTGTCACCTAAATATGTAATTCACACAGTTCTGAAAGTTACAGAAACTTTAGTAGAACTAGGCACGTACAGAACACAGCTCCCAAAACCTTCCATTTGTTGAGAAGACTGTGATAGAAAAATATTTAAAGACGCTGTCAAATATGCTGGGATGGGATTATTCTCCTATATAAAAAGCTGTAAGGACAAGATACTCCATATGGGCTCACTTCCCAAGTCATTATTAATATTATTTATATTTGTATTACATTATGATCTCCCTCAGGTTTATTTCACATTCCAAAACAGTTTCTCTGATCCCTGAACATTTCAGAGTTTTAATTTCTGTCCAATGTGTTTTCACAGAGTTCTTCAGCTACATGACATCACAAGAAACACAGAGCAGAATTCCATCACACCTTTAATAAGCTTTCAGCATCTGATGATTGCCATGATCACACAAAACTACAGTTTAATGCAATGCCAGAGGTTATCAGAAAGTGGTGCATGAACTACACCTTAACAAACACCACAAAAAAGTATTTAGAAAAAGCAACCTTTGCAATGCTAAGCTTAACTACATAGTGAGCCACAGGCCTGAGAAAAAACTGGGTCGTCTTCAGATTTGAACAAGCTGAGAGACAGTGTCCTATGCTACTCCACATCAGAAGACACAACCCATACTTGTACATACATTTTTAAATGTTTCAATACTCTGTTTCTGCTCTCATTTCCATCACAGAAACCTAAGCTGTTTTTTCAGGTTGGTATCATACTGCTTTTGTTTTCTTTTTTACTTAGAAGAAAATTACTTCTGTAACAATTCTGCAAGCAGAACTCCTGGGCTCTGCCTCCTAAAGACTAAACTTTACGATTACACAGGCAGTCTGCAAAAACACTTCAAAAGAAAAGCAATTTCATAATTGTAACATTGAAAAGTAAAGCTTCTACAATCTGCCACCTCAAAAGCTGTATATCCAGACTCCTTTGAAAGTAGTGGATAAAAGAGAGGTAGCAGTTTTATCACAAGTTTGGTTCCAAAACCTGGTATTATCAAAAAAGTATTTGAACAGTCCCAATGGGTGCTACTATTTCAGAATTTCCAAAACACACAAGCATTGCCAAACCAGCAGATGAGGCCATACGGATGCAGCGTTCTAGAAGAATCAATTACTTTAAAGTAGTCTTTATACCTGTATCCCTAAATAAAAATCTTAACAGTAGTATCAGAAACACCTCCAAAAGGCATAATAAAAACTGAATAATGAGGAGGAACAGAAAAGAATCTTGCTCCATTAATGAGCAAGATCTTCATAACCACTAGGAAAAAATATTTTGAGCACACGGCACACCTACCTAATGTACACCTACCTACATCTTAGGTCTTCTTGTTATTGCAATCCTTTAAGCTATCTAACAAACCACCTATGGTCTCTCTTTACTCAGAGAGGGCTTTCTCAAAACCCACTGTTTTGACAGAGGGCAACAGGGACATACAAACAGAAGGTCACCAAACTTTTAGTATCTTTTAAACATTACTCTAGTGGGGGGGTAAGAAGCTTGCATTTTGAGAAGCTGAAATACCTCAGAAGGTGAATTCTCCTTAATACATCCAAATGTTAATCTCAGTTTTTGGGCATAAACATTTCCATCCTTATGGCCTACACAGTCTCTGAAGGCTTCCCACTTATTATTAAACATAAATATTTTTGTTCTAGGCAAACTCATTATGTTCTACTTGTCACAAACGATTATCCGAGTTCAACATTCACTGCTGCACAAGCTTAGCTGATACACAGCATTGGATCTCCAGTTATCACTCCCAATCTGGAATAACCGTAGCATGTATTTGGCCATGCAAGTGCTCATGAAAACTTGACAGCTAGTATTGTAACCATTGCTTCTCAACTTTGGGCACTGGCATGTATTAACTGAAGGTATTAGAGACCATATCTACCTACAGGATAACCAAAACTCTCAGCCTTGTCAGGATAGAGTTTTAAAAAGCAAAGTTGGCATCTGATACAGGGACAAAAGCCAAAAGCTTAACTGTTTACCTTCTTATTCTCTGTTGCGATTTTTATTTCCCGTCCTTCCTCCATCTTTCCCCCCCTGCCACATAGCTTATTTTTGCCTGACGTATGCTACGGGATTCTTGCTATGCTTTTACCTGTTTTCATCTTTTGGTCTGCTTCCTTGTTGCCAAATTACAATTAGCTGACCCAACCTAGTGTTCACCTCGGTTCAGTAGAAGTGAGAAGAATATGGATGTCCATCCTCAGCCTTGGTATCTAGCTAGCTACTGTCAGTGATGTACAGGTGAACTGCCAATAAGCTTGCCACTCCAAACAATGCCAACATGCTTCTTGACCATAAACTGGGGAGAAGAAAGGCTAATTTGTAGAGGCACTAATGAGGGAAATCAATTATATGCAGGGGCAATACAGAACCAACTAACAGGAAAACGCTCAAGCACATAAATAGTAAGACATGTAACGGCAGTTTCACCAATTTAGCTGCCTGTCTGCAACTCATGTAAATTCTGCCGAGTTTTACATTAACAAACAGAATTATAGAAACCCCTTCCTGTAATCCTAGCAGTAAGAAACAGTAGAGTACTCCCAGAAGGCATTTTCATTTTCACCTATTTATAAAATTGGATATCACCTTAACTCTCACTAGTGAAATATGTGATCAAAGGAGAATGTCAGGTAAAATTCTGGATGGCAGACAGCAGAAGAAAAAATTTATTTAAGGAGGCCAAGAAAGAAAACTAAGGAACAAAAACTCCAAAAACTGAAATGCAAACAAAACCAGCCCTGTCCCATTTCTATGCTTTCATTAAATGAAAAGCTAAAAAGGAAAATCCTGTAACTAACCGTTTCTTTTAAACACCACCACACAGAACAAGGAATGGTAAGCTCTCCAAGGCCCTCCACTCACTCTTCAGATGTTGAAGAGGAAGCACAGAAAGGGAGTGTTAAATACTGAAGTCTAAAACAACTGTCACACCCTCTCAAGGATGGCAGAACCTAGAAGGCAACACCTTACAGTCACACACATCTTCAACTGTACTGCTTGCGCTGATGGCTAAATATCTGTATCACTGTACCCACAGCTTTCCTCCTGATGTACAAGCTATTCTGCTGAGGAAAACGTACAGAAGCTACAGTTCAAACAAAACTATTAACCTGGAAAAGTTTCTTCCTCTAAACAAATTTATAATATTACTCCCATTTTGAGCTTTTTGTTTCACCTGTTACACTTGTGAAAAACCTTCTACTCCTCCAATACCAAGTTTCTTCCCCTTGATACTACAACTCAAGAACTATTCCCATTAAGCTTTCCTATTCTGCACCTCCATTTACCAGCTCACCGCTCTTTTGGGGTGGAATTGCCAGAAGTTCTTGAGAAGTAACCCCTCCTTGTCCTGCAATGCATACAACCTCACAGCTCTTCTCCAACACATACTCCTTTTGCGCATAAATGTTAATAATTACAATATGCCTTACATTTTAGTTGCTTAAAACGTAAAGGTAATTATTTTAGGACTACAGGAAGTCTGTACCCATAATGGCTATCAGAACCGAAGAACTTCCAGGTCTCAAAACTGTACTTGATCATGACCTGATTTACTTATTAATTTAAATACAAGTGATGCTATGTAACTGTAGGAATGGATGCCTATTATTTAGGCAGCTACTTGTACAAATTTGTGTTTTGTGCGATTCTTCATACACTTCATTATGCAAAACTAACTTATTTTCCCAAAATATCACCCATGTTTTCAGTGCTATAAATAGTGACCTTTACTTACTAGTAACATGCACACATCTGCAAACCATATATTGCTTGGTTCAGTAAAGCATCATCTAGATTTTTGTTTGTTTTAACGTGCCGATAAAGTAAGCCTATGTATGACAGCAGCAGCACCTAAGCAGTGTAGTGGCAACTGACTGCGAGCCACGATTTATTTTCCAAGCTCTCTATGCAAGATAGGTGCATAACAGCAGAAATAAGTCTGCGTCTTTCTTGATAAGAGTCATAGAACGGTTTGGGTTGGAAGGGACCTTAAAGATCATTTAGTCCCACCCTCCCGCCATGAGCAGGGACACCCCCCCACCAGCCCAGGTCGCTCCCAGCCTCACCCAGCCTGGCCTTGGGCACTGCCAGGGGCAGCCACAGCATCTCTGAGCAACCTGTTCCAGTGTCCCACCGCCCTCACGGTGAGGTTCCTCCTAACAGCCGCTCTAAACCGACCCTCTTTCAGCTTCAAGCCATCACCCCTCGTGCTATGGCTGCACGCCCCCGTGAAAAGTCCCTCTCCAGCTTTCCTGACAGCGCCGTCGCGTTACCCAGCACCAGCCCCCAGCGGTGCGTGAGCGCGGTGCCGGCACCGGTGTCCCCGGCGCCGCCCGCCCCGCCTCGCCAGCCCCGGCGGAGCCCGAGCAGCGCCGCCCGCCCGGCCCCGCACACACCCGCCATGGCGGCGGCGGGCGCCGGCCCACCCGCGCGGTACCTTCCAAGCCAGCAGCAGCACGTTCATGATGGCCAGCAGCGGGCAGGGGCCGTTCTCGTTCTGAGTGATGACGGGCGTGTTCTCCTCCTTCCAGCGGACCCACTTGATGTGGTAGACCGACTGGCCCGGGAAGCGCTCCTTGGAGGCGGAGAGGAGCTGGGAGCCCGCCGCGGGCCTATCCCCCTCGGGCTCCGGGGCCGGGCCCCCCGCCGCGGCCGCCGCCACCACCGCCTCCTCGGCGTCGCTGTTGAGCTCGGAGCTGCTGGGGCAGCAGGAGTGCAGGTTGGAGAAGGACTCCAGCGAGTCCAGGCTCCGGGACTCCTCCCCCGGGGGGCTGGGAGCCCCGCTGCTCCCGGAGCCGGCCCCCGCCGGACCGCTCTCCGGAGCGGGCGCTGCTGCGGGGCTCTCCGGCGCCACCGGCTCCGCTCCCTCCGCCACGCCGCCCTCCGCGGCCCGTGAGGGAGACGCCGTCCGAGGGTCCGCGGCGGGGCCGGGGGCCGGCTGAGGGGAAGGGCTGCGCCGCCCGCCGCCCTCCTCAGCCGCCGCGGGCCCGTCCCTGCAGCCGCCCTCGCCTGCCGCCGCCTCTTCCAGGAGGAGCTGGCTGGCAGCGCCCCCGCCGCCCCTCTTCAGCGAGCCCGGAGGCGGCGGGGGCTGCGCCAGGCTCTCCATGCCCGGCCCGCCGGCCGCCCGGCTCCTTCGCGCTCTATTGGCACCGCAGCGGCTGATCCTTCGCCAACAGCGCCCAAGACGCCATAACAGCAGCGACGGCTCCGCCCCGCCAGGGACGTGTGGGCGGGAGGGGGAAGCAGCCGCGGGTCACCGCGGGGCCCGGGGCGGGGGGGGGGCGCCCCGAGGGCGGGGCCGACGGGGGCGGGAGGGCGCCCGCCGGCGGGGCGGGAACGCCGGCCGGGGGGGGGGGGGAGGGGCGGGGGGAGGCGGCGGCGGGGCGCGGGGCCGGGGGGTGACACACAAGTGGGGAGCCCGCGGGCCGCGTGAGGGGCGCGGGGAGCGCGCGCGCACCCCGGCGCGAGCCCGGAAGGGGCGGCACAAGGAGCGGCGGCTGCGGGGCAGGGCCGGGCCGCGTCTGCGTCTGGGGCCCCGGCCACCGGCCCGCTCGGGGCGGCCCCCTCAGGCGGTGTAGGGACCAGGCGTGCCCGCGCAGCCCTCCTAGGCGGGCCAGCCCTCCCCACCCCGGCGCGCAGAGCCGGGGCGAACGAACAGCAGAGCGGAGGCGCGGGCACCCCCCCTCCCGGCTGTTTTGCAGGGAGCCGGCGGGGCGGGGCCGCGCCTGCGCGGGAAGGGGAGCGCCCCGCCCCCTCCTGCGCCGCCCGCCGCCCCTGAGGTGAGGAGCGGCGGAAGGCGCGGCGCGCCGTGCTGCCGGGGGTTCCCCTCCTCACGGGCGAGCTCAGCTTTCCTGAAGGCTTTCAGTGGTTTTCTGCTGCGGTTTGTTAGATTATCTGTATTATAAAAACACGATTGTGACGAGCGTCATACATAACTTGAGAACTAATGTAGGTGCGTTACTCAGACTTCACCCTAATGAACCTATTTTTTCTCCTTATGGAAACCTTCAGCTTTTAATCACAGATTTTTAAATACGGGTTCGGGAAGATACGAATGTAACTTCTCCGTTTCCAGCAGTTCTCTTATACGAGCTCTTCAAAACCGTTGCCCCAATTTTAGCGTTCTTTTCTGAAGTACGTTCATTGTAACTGTACTTTCTATGTACCTATCCGCAAAACAACTTTTCTCAGCTGTAATGGTGTTAGCGGGGGGAAATTTTTTTTCTGAAAGTGCAGTAAGAATGGAAAAGAACAAGTAGAACGGAGCTGATAGTAAACAAAGAAACTTGTCACAAACCCATATATAATAAATAAATCTTTCGATTAACATAGTTTAATGTAAGAATTACGATTTTGACAAATGAGAAGTAAAATGCTTTGTGTGAACGGCTCACGTTTTTATCTTCATTGGAGGGTTTTCCTTTACACTCTAATTATGAAGGTTGTTCTAAGACAGCCTCAAAATGAAGAATCTCTGTTCAGTACTCAGCTACAGTGCTTCACAACATGTAGAGCATCAGGAGAAATAGATGAACCAAAATAAAACTTGACAAGTAAATTAGCTTCTTCAAGAGGAAACACGTCTGATAAAGGAACCCGGCTGATGTAAAATGTTTACGCTTTCACGACACCCACTGCGGTAAACAGCCCTCGGGCTACCTAGAGGTGCAGAGGGGCCGGAGGGAAGCCCGCTCGGGTACGAGTGAAGTTTCCTCAGCAGCTCGTTCTTTCCCCGAGGACGCTGGGCCTCGCCACCCACGCAAACACCGGCGCTCCCCAGCCCGAGCCCTTCCAGCGTCGGGGAGGCCGCAGCCGCCCCCGCGGGTAGCCTCAGGGCGGCAGCAGGCGCGGTGCCGGCCCGCCTGGGCCGGGAAGCTGCCAGCCCCGGGGAAACACACGCCCACTGGGGCGGCCCCGCCCTGGTTCGCCGCCGAGGAGGCGCGGCCCGGCCCGGCCCCGCGCTGCGGCCCGCCGGCCTCGTCCCCCGCGCCGGCCCCGCCCGCCGGGCCGGCCACCTCCCTTCCGGCGGGCCGCGCCCCGCGCTCGCAGCGTGGGGAGGCGGGGCGGGGCGGCTCGCGCGTTCGGGGCGTGCCCTGTGGCCCCGCCCCGCCGGTGGCGTCGCGCGGGCGGGGGCGGGCGGCCGGAGGAAGCGGTGGCGCGGGGAGCCGAGCGGAGCGCTGCCGGGCGGGGAGCGGCGGGGCCGGCCGTTGATCTGTGGGCGGAAGCGGTTCCTCCGGGGCGGCGGGGGACAAAGCGGAGGGAGGCGCGGAGCTCGCCCCTCCCCATCCCGGCGCCGACTGGGGCGGATGTGCTGTGGGTAGGCGGCGGTGGGGCCTGGGCCCGGCGAAGATGGATCTGGCGGGGACGATAATCCTGCTGTGCTCCTGTGCGGCGGGCGCCGGAGGTGAGGAGCGGCTGGGCCCGGTGGGGCCCTGGCTCGGGGCTGCCGGCCGTCCTCCCTTCCCCTTCTCTGCCGCGGCTCGGGGCTGGGGGCGGCGGGCCCCGCTCCCCGGGGCGCCGCGCCTCAGCGCACCGGCGGCAGGCCGCGGCTGGGCCGCCGGCCGGGGCTCTCTTTTCCCGTCACTCGCTCCTGGGCACGGTCCGTAGCATCCTGCCCGGGCCCGCGCCCCCCCGCCGCCTGCGGCCGGCCCAGCGCCCCTGCCCGCTTCCCGGGACTTTTCCCCCTCCGAAGACCGAGCCAGCTGTCCCCCTCCCCCCCCTCTCTCCCCCCCCTTCCCCTCGGCCCCTCTCCCCGCCGCGCTCGGGTGCGCTTCCCTGCTGCCCGGCTCGCCGCTCTCGGCTCTGCTTCCGTCTCTCGGGACTTTCTCCATGTCCCGGTAGCCGCTTCCCGGTTACCTTCCCCCGCCCGAACCTAGCCTGCGGCCGGGCGGTGGGCAGCCGGTGCTTGGGGCGGGCGGCAGCGCGGCGGGGGGCTGCCCGCACGGGTGTCCCGCCGCTCCCCGGCCTCGCCTGCCCTGCGGCCGCCCTCTGCCCCCGGGACCGGGCGGCACGGCTGGGCGGGAAGTTCGGCTCTAGGAAATAAAAGACGAGCCCGGGTGTTTCCCGGAGCGCGGCCGGGGCTGCGGGAAGGGTTTCCCTTGCCGCCCAGGCCGGAGGAAAACGTGCTGGCCGTGGGGACCGTGCGGAGCCGGCGTGCAGCCTTAGGCAGCTGTTAAGGTAGTTTCTTGGCTGCGTCTGGTAATACCTAATGGGTCAGGTCCTGGTAGGGAAAGAGTTTCGCGTTTTCGCAGGAACAGATGTCGGGAAAGACGGACTGTGGGTTTTTTGCTGAGGGATGGGTGGAGCAGCCGATAAGGACTAAGTTCCTCTTTCGGTTGGCACCTCTCCTGTTTATCTGGGCTCTGCATCTGTGTGCATCAGTGGTTTATTAGCAAAGGATCTAGCCCTAAATCCTGGTCGTTTACAAGTTCTCCAACAGTAACATCAAAGTATGTGAAAACTTCAGTAGGTTGTACTGGTGCCTACGCTGTGAGATAAAAGGCAAGCTGGTTTCTATGGCCAGGAGTCATCCCGTTATTTATATGATCAGGAGTGGTGTACACAAAAGAATTTCCTGGTGACTGTTCCTTCATAAATTCTTGCCAACTTATCAGCATATTTCAGACTTAATTATTGGCATAATTTTCAAGACTTCTTTGTTTTCTGAACTAAACGGTGCTGGCACAGAATTAATTAAAAGTGATTCATTAACCAGTTGTGAGGGTTGTTTCCACTCTTTAATTCTAGGCAGGCAAGTATGTCTTGAAGTTCAGATCATAGTAAGCGTGTGAAGTACAGTCCTCTGGATACATAGAAGTGAGTTCATGAAGTATATTTTATTTTAGAAATTTATGTTATATTTTTTTAATTTGAGAGAAGAACGTGTTCCTTCAACATTTCTGACACTAGGAAGCACACCTCACTAGCAGGTAACAGGAGCACGTGTTTAGCAGTACAGGTAAATCTTTAAAGAAAGCTTAATAATGCTGGATAGAAATATGGAAATTATGGCCGTGTATCCAAAATATTCTATGAAACTTCTTTGGTAAAAGTCTCAACGCAGTTATGAAATATTTACCATAACTTTGTGTTGAATTCAATTTTTTTAATATTAAAATTTTCTGTTTTAACTGTGATCACATTTCTAAAGTTTCTTCAGTACTGCAAATGTTTTTATTTACTGAAAAATAGTTCTTCATTTGCATGCTTTTCTTTTAGGCAGGCATTAGTAACTGTGAAAAAGGGCAAGTTTGTGATTCTTAGCAATGTTACTGTGAGAGCAGTACAAACTGGAAACAAATGAAAAAAACCCAACAATTAACCTGTGTTTCACTTGTGTACAATGCATCTTGTGCTCATTAATTTTATACAGATCTTGAGGCTAAGTTATACTTGCCTGTAAAGTTGCATAGTTTTAAGCCATGTAGGTATTAATTAGTAATCATTTTGAAAATTCCATTATTCTGCACTTAAAAAAAATGCTTTTCTGTATGTTGAGTCCAAGATTGCAATATTTTTACAGGATACCTGAGCTTGACCTCCTCTTTCAGAATTGCACAAGACTTTGAGTCTGTATACCGTATGTATCGATACTTTACATATAAAGGTATATTATAGAATAACAGAACCAATTTTAACTTCAGTTCACAGTTAAGTATGAATCACAAAACCAATGTTTTAAAATATGAAGGTACAACATAACTTAGATGGCTTATTTGAGGAGAAACATTAGTGAAATCTCTGTTCCATTTGAAAAATCTGTTTTCTTTTGTAATTTATTTGTTTGTAAGATTATGTAAAAGGAATGCAATCAAAAGCAATCACTGGCATTGCTGCACTAATGCAGTGTTCTGCAATGTCTGTATTATGTTGCTTTATAGCTGTCTGTATGGTTTATGGTTAAAACAGACAAGTTATCAGCAATTTGGTCTAATAGGCCCTGAACATGTGCTTGATTAGGTTTCGGTGCAGATCACTTTTTAAGCTGTCTTAGAAGTTTTTCTTTCTTTGCTACCACTGAATAAATATGACCTTCATGAAACAAGGGGTCCAATAGGTCAGTTTGAATACAATTTCAGTAGTGTGAGAAGGAAAAGGCATGCTTTTTTTTTTTTTTTTTTTTTTAGTTGGGGAAAGGTGGAATTTATCTCGAGTAGATACTGGATGCCACAAGGCAAGATGTATGTGCCATGAATTTTAAGAATTCTTTTTTAAAGAAAAGTGAATCTCAGCATTTTCCTCAGTACCCTTGGAATTGCTTGGCTTAAGGGATCTATTCACTGTCTGGTGGTGTTAATAATTTTGGTGTGTATAAAGTGGTATTTAGTTTAGGCAATGTTATTTAGAGCTTTTGGTAGTGTGCTTTGTTGCATGTGATGAACATGCATGCGGTTATATTAAACAGTACTTAATTATCCATACATAATGATTTATTTGAGGAATAGAGAGAACTCATACAATTTCTCCTTCTATCTGAGGGTCATTTGAAAAAAAAAAAAAAGGTGGAAGGGGGAATAGAAAATGCAGAAAAGAGAACTAACAAGACCCCAAAAAAGCTTGGGTTTAACAAGGGTGATCAGATGGTGAACATTACTGGAAATATATGATAAATTGTTCGTTTTCACTGGTACAACACACTCTTCTATGTTGCCAGGACTTTCAAGCTGGATCTTAGTGTCTTGTTCTGCTGGATATTGAACTACATATTTTCCATTGAGCATGGGAGAAATTCTGTTTTTTCTGGACACATGGGGGAGTTGTGGGAAGGCATTTATGAGCTACCAGCCTCTGAGTGATTTAGGTTGCATCCTTGCTATAAATTGAGAATACTAGCCTTCATTAACATGGCACTCAGCCTTCAGCATTTATCTGGGGTTTAAAATAAAAACATTAGGAATTTTAAATGGCTGGATGAGACAGTGTCTGGTAAAGACAGCTGTCAGATGGCTGTTTCAGAAATGCTTGCCCGTGGTAATTAAAAGTAAAAAAAATCAGGTGTTTAGATAGTAGCTTTGAAATAGCATTGCCCAAAAGCCTAAGGCTGCGGTTTATTTTTTATTTTAAAAGGATCTAAAGGTTCAGTTATGCAGTATGGCAGAGCCACTGTAATGAGTTACCGCTGTCCGGTGGTCCTGCCCTGGTCATGCATTCCCATCTCTCCGCCTTCACCACCTCTTCTGTTCGATGGCATGAGAAGCCAATTCAACCTGCCAATTTAAATAAAATAAATTAGTTATCTTCTGCCAGATACGTAACTTCTGTTAGTTTATTATGCAGGTCCAAGCCCAGTGGGGAGGAACAGCTGGGACTTGCATGGGGTAGGGAGGAAGAGATTTAAAAATAAATAAATAAAAAAAGTAGAAGTGGACATCTGTGTACTGCTTACATGGTGCTGTATTGTCTGACTGTGCCCTAAATGTGCCTTTTTGGTGAAGTGCAATGACCCTTACTTGTCTTTTTGGCTTCATGTTGTTCTTTCACGGAAAACTAACTTGCCCAGAAGAGAAAGTATATTTTTCAGTTGAATCTGTTCTACGGTCAGCACAAGGGAAATATAGAAATGGACAAAAAATGGCAGTGGGACTTGCCCTTCTGCTGGCAGTTATGAAACTATAGCCTAAATAAATGCTTCAGTGAAATTCTGGCAGGGAGGTATATGGCAGGATTCCTGGCTTTCAATATACTTAAACAGAAGTGCTAAATCTGGATGCTATGTGCGGTTTTTAGAGCCCCATGTAAAGGGGACATTATTTAAGAGAAATACATTGAAAGTAGTAGAAGTACTTGAAGTTGTACTTGAAGGGCAGCTTGCTTTATCTTAATTAAAATCATAATCATTCTCTTAAAGATATTTATCATATGCTGGCGTTTCAGATCTGCAAATCAGTGATGATACTTGCAGTAAAAAGACTTATCCAGTAAGTTAGCCTGGCTGCTGATAGTCTTATCAAATCATATTCTGTGCTTTTTTTTTTTCCCACTAACAGGCTTGAGTTATATTTGAACTATTTGCCTTTGTCATGCAAATCTTAATCTGAGTGGTTGGATATAAACTTCACTTTTTAGAGCAGTGCATGCTTGATTTATCCTCTTATGGGGAGTTTGATGTTGTCATCTTTTACTACGATTTATATAAACTTAATAAATCTTTATGTTTATGTGGGTAACCTTTCAGTACTGTTTATTACCAGTTGTCTTTATGTGCGTGAAGCTAGCTTCTGTAGGGATTTCCTCTGTAATCTTCCCAGATACTGAGGTTGGTCTGACCAACCCGTACATCTCCAGGCCCTTCCCCCTTGAAGATGGGGCTGACATTTGTCTTCCAGTTGTCAGAAACCCAGCTCCATCAACATAAACTTTCAAAAAGGTGATAGTAAGGATCAAAATGGCATCAGCCAGCTCCCTGAGCACTCTTGGATGTATCCCATCTGGTCCTGAGGACTTTTGGCTTAGGTGTTCCCTAGCTCATTTCCTTTGCTGTGGGTACTGCTTTGCTCCCACAGACTGGGGAGGTTTTGTCTAGGGGGTGAAAAAAAGTCTTCATAGACTTCTCTGGGAAAATAACCATGATGAATGAACTGTTACATACAGCTGCTCAAGGTGTGCCACGAGGCTTATAGCTAAAATCCCGTGGGTAATAATTTGACCCTTTGCATAAGCTCGTTAAAGGTGAGAATGTGTGCCCCAGACTCCCAACCTGTCCCGTGGGATTTGTGTCCGTTCAGAACCACAGCTGAGATACTTTCTTTACAACTCCCTAGGGATGCTGAAGAGCTGTAGACCCTCACACAGAAAAATCTTTCGGGGGGGGGGGGGGGGGGGAGGGCACCTTGAGACCTTTGCCTAAATGCTCTACCTAATTCTGTTTAAAGTCCTTCCCAGTATTTAGTTGGAAGCCCGTGAGAATGTTGTTTTGTTCGTGGAGGAGTTTTGTCATAGGAAATGCCACATCTAATTTAGCAAGTCTTTAGGAGACTATCCTGTCAGGTTCAAAAGCCCCATCCCATTGTCGCTCTCCTGTGTCTGTATCCTGAAGGGTTTCTGTTTGCTAGTTTAGCGTTTAGATGAAGTGTAACATCTGCTTATTTTACTGGGCTGCCTGGAAAAGCATGGTGCCATCTCTGACACTTGATTGATGGCAGCATGAGACGTGAAATTTGTAGAGCAGCTCCCTTAAACTGTATCTAGGTGCTCACGGTTCAGTGTTCTTACTGCAGGCTTCCTGATTGTATCCTCACTTGAAAAGATCTTTGACTTGCAGTCACTGTTAAAAAAAACAACAAACCCAAAACAGTTTTTCAGTGATAACAAAACAGCAACAGTATTTTGTCCCAGCGGTTGCGATCTACATGCATGCTTTTGTAATGATTTCTTGGGGTGTACAACTTTCAGATTCTGTGATAGACTTCTTTTTTGATGCAGAATATTCTAACTCCAAAAACTGGAGCTAGCAGTTGTGCCTCCCTCATGCACCTCAGTGAAGTCTTGCCTCCAGTTTAACAGACTTTTGCTGTGGGATCCTGTAAATTCATGTGTTCTGGGGTTGACTTACTGAGCTACCTTTGTGAAGATGATAATCACTTTAGATGCGTAGCTGGTTATATTAGAGGTAGATCACGTATCATTTGCAGACCTTCAACACTATAGCAAAGTTAATGTTATACATGCTTCTGGAAGTGAAAGTAAACATTCATTTTGAAGCCTTGATTTCAACTTTGTGTGAAGTCCCTTTTTATAAAAGCTATGAAATAGCATGTGCTCTGTGATACACAGCTGCTTTGGTTTAGCAGGAGAGCAGCAAGAGTGTTTGTGTTGTGTTCTCTATGAGAATACTTAAACCATAAGGAGTTCTTTAAGTTTTGGAGAAAGTGAAAAGAAATAGCATTGTTTCCCTGTATGATCACGAAGTGTATATGTTTTGGTGAAGAAAAAGGAGTTTTGCTTAAAACCCTCTCTGCTTTTGCTTAGTAGAGGGAGTAGTTACAATGCTTTTAAATGTCAGTAGCCTTTTGCTGTTTTGTCATAGCACTTTTCTCTCTCAGCACTCAGCTGAGTCGGAGAATAGTTTTTGAGTGCAGTCTCAGCTTCCCATGTGGTTATGAGACTTGGATTGGGTGCGAGGTATTATTGGGTCTTCAGTAAGTTGTCATGCTTTAAAACTTCTTTTTTCTAGGTGCCTGAAGCTGTTCAAAGAGTACCTTGCAACACTGGGAGAAAAATGGCCTATACAATTTAAGGAATGCATTATTAGAAGCTTCATACCTCAGAAAAGTTGAAGATAATTTAACTTGTTAAATAGTCTTGGGATTATGGAGTGCAGAAGCTTACACATTTTGCAGCATATTAACTGCTTAGTTCTGATAAAGTTTTGTGGAGTTATTAGTATCATATTCTAGATTTAGGTTCATTTTTAAATTAAAGTTTAGCTTATGTTTTAGCTTATAGCAGTTAATTTTGAAGCTTGTTTTCTTTGATGTTGACACTTTTGGATCATATACCTGGAACTGGAAAGCATGTATCTGTAGTCAGGCTAATATGTATTGTGCATCAGTGTGATATAAAAGTGGACTCCATCTACTCTTGTTTGGTGTATAGAAGTTCTTGGGCCATGAGAGGTGTTTCCGTTTAATTTTGTGGGATTATGTTGGAAGTGGTTAAAGAATCATCAGGCAGGGACAACATCCTTAATCCTCAAAATTCCTTATGGTTGTTGCTGAAACTTTGGATTTGTCCTGTGTCTTATTTGGTTTAGAATTCATGTAGGCTTGCTTAAATCACACATTTTATAAATGTTTAACACACTTATATAGAAATAAGAAATTAAGTGGCTTCTGGAAAGCTGGTAAGAATGGATTTGTATTTTGAGACTGAGTGAGTGGAAATAAGAATGAAATTTTGTTATTGAACTGTATTTGCAGTCAGTGATGAAGGGTCAACATTTGCAGAAGCTTACAGTACTGTGAGGAAATTTGAGTATGATTTATCTGCAGTATATCATTACTTGAGTTTAAAAAGAGGTGGCAGCATAATCTTGTGCACGTTTCCAAACGCACTTGCATTTAGCAGCAGTGTTAATTTACTTAGTAATTTTGTCTGTTGCTCGTTGAGCTTGTTGGTGATCAGACATTCTAATCCCTTTAAAAGAAACAGAGGCACTGATAAATATGTGGTATTAAGTTAAAGAAGACCTCATGACAAATAAAGGGAAAGGTAGATTTGTATTTTTGCTTACAAAATTGTATCCTTGGTACAATAACAGATATTTTTCTTTGTGACAATGTAACATGACTGAGGCAAAGCTTTTGAATACACTTGTCTTACTGGACCTCCCTGGGTCTTGACAATGTAGATACCTGAAGAAAAATATTGCATATGTTCTGAGAATTCTCACATTTAGGTTGGTTAAACAGATTATGAGATCCTGGTTTTTCTTGCAGAATTAAGGATTCTGGAGAAAATTGGGGTTTTGCCTTTTTATTTGATCTCTCAGGTGCTGCACTTTGCTGTTTCTTCAAGAAAAAAAAGACGATAGCCCAAGTCAGGTTCTTGAAAAATCAAGCATGAAGTGAGTAGTTGGCTCTTTAAGGAGAAGGTTGAGTAAGGAAGGCTTTAAAGCTAGGTGAGGAGCCAGCAACAATGGGGAAAACACTTGCATGCACACCATTAAGTAAGAACAACATCTGGTGAAAAAAGTAACAAAACTGAACAGAAAATGGGGGGCGAGGGGGAAGGTTTATACATGCTTGTAGCAGAAAATGAGGCATAGCATTATACCATTGATGTGGCTGCACACCCTTCAGAATGTAGCATAAGTGCTATGAAACGCAACCTCTATAATATGGAAAGAAACCTTGCAGTTTTCATGACGAAATGTTTGAAGATATGGATTCAGCCTGGAGCTGGAAAACTAGCAGCTTGCATGTTCTGTATTCTGGTTTCATGTTCTTAGTGTAGATATAATTGTATTTGTATACTGCAGCTTTCAATAGACTACTCAGGTTTTACATTGGGTCTCTCTCTTCATAAATGAAGTGGTTGACAGTTGAATTTATTTGTCCTTTTTGTGAAAGATGATGTGGTACAGTGCTCACAGAACTAAGGATAGGGCCAACTTGTTTCAGTAAAAAGCCCCGTGTAGTTCACTACAACATCTAAAGTTCTAGAATATGCTTTATCAAAGGGGTCATGTAGGGAAGAACTTGTATGGAAATTCTTACTAAAATTTGACAGTGTTGAAACATACCTTTGACAAATACATTTGGCAATATATTGCTGTCACAGGTTGCTTAAAAGAAAGCTTGACTTTTTGCATAACACTGTAAGAGATGGTGCTTGCTTTTGAGTAGTTTGAGGCACAAAGCAGATTCTGTAATGAATAGTTGACTTGTTCTTCAGAACCAGTTGTTCCTATGGAGTTACAAGAGGAAAGAATTGGTTGTGTGTTTGTTGTGTAAAGTGTATAGGGCAATGCTGCAAGGCTGTGTTTCAAACAGGGTGAATGTTTTCATGTTAGCTACTTGATAGAAGTTGCGTATCAAGACATGTGATCGCTCCCTGGAGTTTTGAAACACTATGCATCACTTAATATCTTTAATTCTTTGCTGGCTTTAATGTTTGGGACATCAAGAATCATGACGTAATTTGGCTCATATATAATCTGGCTTTGAAACCAGTACCAATGAAATGATCTCACACTTGCCTGTAGATTCTAGATACAGGTATTTAAGTTAATTCCTTATGACTGGATATTTTAAACAGAAACTGTTTAAAAACTGTTTTTCACTGTGTATGGAAAACATACTGTGTACACTACTTCCATTGCAAAGGCACAGTCATTTGCTTTGCAAGTTGTATTTGGTTTGGGTTGGGGTTTTTTTCAATTTTTCCATATTATTTTCTACTGTTTGAACTTCTGTTTTGGGCTCTGAACACAGTTACTGAATCATTTCATCTTAATAATTCCTTCCACAACATCGGTGTTTACTTTTGTTAGGTAGATGAAAAATTTTTCATGCATAGTGTTCTTGTGCTGGTGTTCGATACCCAAGTGTGGTGAGACTTGTGAAGAGTGTCGGTGTGGAATGTGTGGAGGCAGGAGATGGAGGCCTTGGTGGTGGGCAGGATATGAAAATATACTTCTTGTGAAATAAATGCTGTACTGTCAGTTTATCGTGCATCTATGATTACTTGGGATATATTAGCTAATAAGAAAGTGAATCCTGGCTGGAAACTGTGTACTTAGTCATAAGTGTCCAAAATCAGAATTAAGGAAATGTCAGTAATGCACATAGTGGCTTCTTGTCTGGAGGAGAATAATGCTATGTTAACTTCTTTACGGTTTCAGTTCTTATGATTACTGTCCTGTTGGCTTGTTAGTAGTCAAAGGTACATCTCGGCAGCATGTCTGACAGGTGTCTGGGCAGCACAAGGAGTTTTCTATTCTGTTATTGACCTACTAATGCTAACCTTGGAGTGAAAAATGCTGTGTTATAGTAAAATGTCTAGTGTAAATACAGAGCTGATGTGGTGGTCTTCTGTATGCATAATATAGATATACGAAAAGCTCATAAATGCTAGTGCCTCAGGTTAGTTCTGTATGTCCCTTCTTCCATCAGGATGTAAGGACCAAAATCTTTCCTTATTTTCTGTCAGCACTCTTAATGCGAGTCAGAAATATTGCCTGAGAAGGAAGTGTCCAAACCAGACTGAACTAAATGTATGTTTTTTAGAGACACATCCTGAATAAAACTTTTACACATGATGGAACATTCCTAAAATCATAGAATGGTTTGGGTTGGAAGGGACCTTAAAGATCACCTAGTTATAGCCCCCCGCCATGGGCAGGGACACCCCCCAGCAGCCCAGGCTGCCCCCAGCCCCATCCAGCCTGGCCTTGGGCACTGCCAGGGATGGGGCACCCACAGCTGCTCTGGGCAGCCTGGGCCAGCGCCTTGCTGCCCTCACAGTGAAGAGTTTCTTCCTAATATCTAACCTAAATCAACCCTTTTTCAGCTTAAAGCCATCACCCCTTGTGCTATCACTGCCTGCCCTTGTGAAATGTCCCTCTCCAGCTTCCCGACAGCTTCCCTGTCGGCCCCTTAAGGTACTGGCAGGTGCTGTAAGGTCCCTCCAGAGCCTCCTCTTCTCCAGGCTGAACAGCCCCAACTCTCAGCCTGTCTCCACAGGAGAGGTTCCATGTGATAGAAAATGTAGTGTTGCTATGTGGCATGATTTGCTCTTAGATTTTTGGTATATTTGGTATGTGGAACATAAACATTCTGAGCAGACACTTTGGTGTCGTGAGTGCAGTGTGCAGCTGGAAGTGCAATTCTTCCAGGGAACCAGAAGAAAGATGTTCAGCTGTTCAATTTTTAGTGTTTGGATTGGGAGTGCATTTCTGAAACAGCTCAAGCTTTCTGTCTGCAGTGATGTCTTTTGCATTGTGGGCTAGTTTTGGAGTAAATGAATTATACTTGTATTGATTGAAATGGAAGTGGAAGATGCCTTCCAAGGTCCATGTAATGCACTCTTAACTGCAAGTGTGCACTCAGTTTGTGGGCCCAGAGCAGTATGAATCTGAAGTGTGCAAGGGAGAAAACAAGCAAGCTAAAATGCATGTGAGTTGGAAGTTGGGTCCTCACCACCAACTGTTTTGCACCGCAGATCTGCCATACGTGCTAGTGTGGTTGCAACCTCAGTAATATCTCAATTTCTCAGACATGCTAAACCTTTTTTTTTTTTTTTTTTTTTCTTTTCAGGCCAGTATGGAAATCCTCTAAATAAGTATATTAGACATTACGAAGGATTGTCTTATGATGCGGATTTGTTACACCAAAAACACCAGCGTGCCAAAAGAGCAGTATCACATGAAGATCAGTTCTTGCAGCTAGATTTTCATGCTCATGGAAGGTTAGTGGTATTTTAAAAGGTATTTGTTTAAAATATTTTATTCATGTGTGTTTTAATGGTAGTGAAATGTAAATGGTGAAATACAGTCATCAAGCTAATGTTAGCTAGAATACACTAAAGTGCAGTGCTTATAGTTTCTATGAAGTATCTGTTCTGATTTCCAGTATAAGTGTGAAATTGTTGCTTGTAATCACTCATTCAAACTTCTGGTGGGAACTATTAATGCACTTTGAGGCTTAAACAATGGAATTGTACTGGGAACAGAACGGTAGTTGATTCTGAGTTTATAATGTGGCTTTGGCATATTTGTTTACAAAAATTATGCCAGACTGCTTGAGGAGGTATAATAGAGAAAAAGTAAAATTTCAGATTGCCTTTGAAACTACAGAATAGGCCAAAAAAGTGTTCAGTTTCATGTGTAATGGTGTCATCAGTTTTCTGTGCTGTTGTGGAATTCAGCAATTATTTGATATGGGGAAAACATAATTGCTGTTACAAGACTTGCTTTGCCTTGCACTTAGCGTGTGATTGTAAGATCCAGTACAATGTCAGATATTTAGTGTAAGCAACTGAAGTATAATTTGTAGATTTCACTTGGGAAGATCTGTTTATAATTGCCTGCTTTTTGTATTACCGGGGAGAAACAGGAAGAAACTTAAAATATTTTGTGTCTGTATCTTTGTTTCTTTGACTCCCTCCTTTGCAGCACCATTGTCATAATACATTTTTAGGAATGCGTAATGCCCTGGCTTTTCTAATTATTGCAGTTAGAATTTAAGTAATTAGAACTTGCTAAATAATTGCTATCCATATGTAGAAACATAGGAAGTTTGACAGAGCAAAGGTAAACCCGGATCTTCTGAATATGTGTTTGGGATGTTATTTTATGAGTAAGTGTTCTGCTTTTGTGCCAGCTTCTAATTTCTGTAGGGAATGCAGTGTTGCTATTGGAGGTGTGTGCCGTAATGACTGAAATGTCAGTGCATGCTCCCAAAAGATTAGCATTAGGATTGTATTTGTAACTGCTGTAGAACTGCAACCCAAATCCTGAATTTGAAATCCTGTCCTTAAAACCACACTTCTTGGGTGTGATTTTTAGTCCGGGGAATTTTATTAGTTATGGAAGAGTCATATTGCTGCTGTCTCTGCTGTAGCTCCACAAGCAATCTCAAGTCCTTGTTACTAAATTATTTTAATAAACGAGACTGCAGAGTAGAATGTTTCAGATCCTCCTCCAATTGTAAACCTCTCTACTTTGAAATCTCCAGCAAGGTTGCAAGACAGTGAAGTTTAGTTTCAGTCCAATGCTGCTACTCTTTAGCTGCAGGCTGGTGGTAAATTTGGGTTTACCAGAGTGTGTACTACCGCAGAGAGGAGCGGGCCTGACTGCATTCCCAGGTCATCTTTGTGCTAGCTCTGGTAGTCTTAAAAGCATGCAAGGAATAGGATCTTGGAACTGATCCAGCTGAAAATTACTTGGCAAAAAACCCCCCCAAAACCAGTATGACTTGAAGGGGTGACAGAGGGAGGATGAGACCATTCTTTCTGGGAGCGGTCCACATTTCAGTCCACTTGAGCAGGTTCATCTTGTCATTGGTAAAGATCCCATAATACTCTACTGTAAAATAGAGCTCTTAGTTTAGCCTGTGCGTTTTATCTGTGTTAATAAGGTGGACTGAAAATCCTTATCATATGAAAATGTTAACTGTACCTACGATAATGAGGTCTAAAAAAGATTTCCTCCTTTATTTCATGGATCTTAGTCACACCAGACCTCAGACAAACAGGTTTATAAAGATTTTGATAGCAGCTACTATTACTCATGAAGGAAAGTGTTGGTGTTTATATGTGGAATTGATTCTAAATCCCTATGCTCTGAGGCACAAATCCATCACTAACTGAGGAGGCTGAATGGAAACTTACTATAAGGTCAAACCAGTCCATAATTTAGGATTTTGGTAGTTTCCTGTGACACATGTAATGCTTCCTGCCAAGGAGGGGGTTGGCAGGCTATAAATTTAGTCCACAAATTCCTGCTAATCGGTCTGAATCTCTTATTACAAAATATTTTCATTTATCTTTAAATATAAATTAGGAAGGATAAAGTAAATTGTGTTTTACTTCATACAGTGTTTTTAGTAGTTTTGAAGGTGTGTAGCAGTTTGAAAAAACATATAAATGGGGTTGCCTTTTTGTAATTGTAGCTAGTTTATTGTGAACATAACTGATGTATGTCATCGCCAAGAATGACAATATTAAAATCTTTCTATCAAATATTCTAATTACTTTCTGCTAAGGTAGGAAACAAAGCTTTTGCAGAATACTTAAACCATTTAGGTTTAGCCCATGGGCTCTTAAAGTGCTGCTTTATTTAAATACCAAGTGATGAAACTTAAAGGCATTCATTCAACATGAGGTTTGAGACACTGAAAATTTAAACCTGAGTTTTTGAATGGCCTTACATCAAATGGTTAGTTAAGACTTTGTCCAGGTGTGGTGGTTTCTTGGCACACAGCTTTCTGACTTGCATCTCCTTAACTTAATGAAGGTACTAAATAACTGCTACTTATGAGTACTGAAATGATAATCTTCAATTTTGAGTTGGCTTCTGATGGAACAGCTGTCTTCTGTAGCCAGGAAACAATGGAAAAGCTGTCCTAATATTTACTGTTTTCTGTTTGTTGCTGGAAACTGCAAATGAAGCTAGCTGGCCCACAACAGTTCTCGTGCTGTATCTGGTGCCAGTTTGTACTTGATAAACTTAATCTTTCCATTTGGGCCAGAGGAAGCACCTGTTGGTCATGTGGCCAGTCAAGATGGGAGAGTGATTTGGCTAGTTATTGTTCAGCCAGATTAGTAAGTCATTCAATTCAGTATATAAGCAAACTAGTTGTAGGAAGAAGGGGTGCAGAAATACGCAGAAGTGGTGAGAGGGAAGATGCAGTACTGGCCTTTTCCGTGGCAGTTGCTGACATATGCCAGATTAGCATTCATCAAACTTAGTTGCATTGTCCACAAAACTGCTGGCAGCTACAAGTATTTCATGAGTGTGTAGGTAGCATCTGTTCTTCGCAGTAGACTGTTTGGATTTAAGAACTGTGTTTCATAGTACCCTTTTGTTAAAAAAGGAAAAAATGAAAATAAATATTATTTATTTATACCAAGTTAATGTGACCATTTAACCATGGGCTAATAGCTGTTTAATAATGAAATAGATACTGTAATGATGCAATTAAACTCAAAGCTACCTTTTTTTCACACCAGACTCAGTAGTTCTACAAATGGATGTATAACATGCCACCACTGAGAAACCCTGCATGAATATTTAACCCTCATCTGAAAGTTAGATGCTACACAGTACTGTTAAGGACAGAATTTTTTCCAAACTTTTATAGTTGGGTAATTTAAAATACAACTTGTTACAGCAGATGTGATGAGCTAAACCAAACCAGCCTACTGTTCAGTGCTGAAACTCCAGCTTAACAGGGCAGTTAAAATTGCTGAATGTAAGCTGTAGGTATATATTAATTCTTTAGAATCAGAAACTGTAGTTTAGATAAGTTGACATTATTGCTTCACCAGTGGTACAAAATGTTCTTATTTCTCAAATGCTTCAAATTGGACAGAATATGAAGTTTTAAAACAACCCTGGTTATGTATCGTAACTCTTCCACCTTCCAGTTTATATAGTTAATTTAAGGTACCCTTGGAGTCCAGGGAAGGTTCATGCAAAGGTAATGAGTGCACAGTGTTAATGGGAAGGATGGGTGGGTGGTGTGGTGGCTGGAGGGCATCTTGGGCGTAGCGATCAGGAGATGATAGAGTTTTAGATTCTTGGAGAATTAAGGAGGGAGGTCAGCAGAACGGCTACCTTGGACTTGTGGAGGGCTGACTTTGGCTTCTTTAGGAGCCTGGTTGACAGAGTCCCTTGGGAGACAGCCCTGAAGGACCAAGGGGTCCAGGAAGGCTGGGCATTCTTCAAGAAGGTCTTAAAGGTGCAGGAGCAGGCAGTCCCTACAGTCCAAAAGATGAGCTGGTGGGGGAAAAGACTGGCCTGGCTGAACAGAGAGCTTTGGCTGGAACTCGAGGTGGGGTCGGGGGGGCAAGGAGGGTTTGCCACCTTTGGAAGGAAGGGGCAGGCAACTCTGGAGGACTATAAGGATGTCACGAGGTTATGCAGGGAGAAGATTAGAGAGGCGAAAACCCAGCTAGAACTCAGGCTGGCCACTGCTGTAAAAGATAACAAAAAATGTTTTTACAGATACATTAGAAACAAAAGGAGGGCCAAGGATAATCTGCATCCTTTACTGGATACAGGGTGGGGTGGGGTGTGGGAATTGCCACAAAGGCTGAGGAAAAGGCTGTGGTGCTTAATACTTTTTTTGCCTCAGTCTTTAATAGTAAGACCAGTTACCCTCTGGGTACCCAGCCTCCTGAGCTGGAAGACAGGGATGAGGAGGAGCAGAATGAAGTCCCCACAGCCCAGGAGGAAACGGTCAGTGACCTGCTGCTCCACTTGGACACGCACAAGTTGATGGGGCCAGGTGGGATCCACCCAGGGCACAGAGGGAGCCATTGGAGGAGCTCGCCAAGCCACTCTCCGTCATCTATCAGGAGTCCCAGCTGACTGGGGAGGTCCCAGAAGATGGGAGATCAGCCAATGTGACGCCCATCTGCAAGAAGGGCAGGAAGGAGGATCTGGGGAAGTAGAGGCCCATCAGCCCGACCGCGGTGCTGGGGAAGGTTACAGAGCAGATCTTCCTGAGCACCATCACATGGCATGTGCAGGACAGCCAGGGGATCGGGCCCAGCCAGCATGGGCTTATGAAAGGCAGGTCCTGCTTGATGAACTTGATGTCCTTCTACGACAGGATGACCCACCTAGCGGCTGAGGGAAAGGCTGTGGCTGGTGTCTGCCTGGACCTTAGCAAAGCCTTGGACACCATCTCCCACAGCATCTCCTGGAGAAACTGGCTGCTCATGGCTTGGATAAGTGTGTGCTTTATGCTGGGCTAACAGCTGGCTGGGTGGCTGAGCCTCAGGAGTGGTGGTGGATGGAGTTACGTCCCGCTGGTGGCTGGTCACAAGTGGTTGAAAATGAGCTTGAAAAACTTGCCTGAAATCTGATGTTCTTTGAACTATATCTTTTTACCTAATGACATAGCTGTGAATTCCTGAGACATTGTTTCATTCAGAAAACAGTAACTACATCTGTGTAGTGTTTAACTGCACACTCAGTCAACTTAATGCATTCATAATAACATATGCTTTCTAATTTTTTCTTAGTTTGCCCTGTTAATCACCCATCCATACCCACTTCCACTTTCCTGTTTTTAGTTGCTGACTCTCCCTTCTGAAGGTTACCTATGTGACTTGAGTGAACAGCTGCATTTTCAAGTGGTGCTTAAACACATGGTAACAACTGCCTGTTACTAAATTAAAGATGCATTGAGAATTTTTCAGATATTTTGCCATCTAGCTACAGTTTTCCTTAGTTTTCTATCTAAAATTTTATTTTTAAAAAATACTGTAAGTTAAGATCAGACATGTTTGTTGGAATTTATGGACTATATATGATCCTATAATAGGAAAACTATTACAGGAAGTGCTTGCAACGTCACTTCTTTGTAACACATACAAATAAAAAGACCTTTCATATGTTTATGCTTGTGAATATTAAAGCATTAATTTGTTGAATATTGGTAGGTTGTTCTATAAAACCTGAGATATATAAAAATACCGGCTTTGCTGATAAAAACACTTTTCTATGCTTTAATTTGGGCTTACAAGTCACAGCTGCTAAGTCCAGATTCTTTTAGTCCAACATATTCAAATCTTAAAACCTAGCTCAATATAGGGTCAAAATTATGTGACTATTAGATGATTATGCCGGTGCAACTGGAATGGCAGATTCCTCAGCCTCTACCACCTTACACAGTTCATCTGGACTGGAAAGTACATAACTTTCTTCTACTGTGTTCCAAAATGTAATGGACAATTATATCTTCAGATCAGTCTGCATGAATGCTTGTAGAGGTTTGGGTTATGATAGTCAGAAACTTGAATACGTTCTAACTAATGATAAAACACAAGCTTTGCTTCTACTGTGCTAAAAATCGGTGATATTGGTCATTTGTAGTGATCCCTGGTGGTTATTGGACATTTTCCTTATCTTGTTTTCTTATTCACCACAACGTTCTTGCTGACTGTTCTGTGTCAGTACAGGTACATATCATACCCCTGTGTATTCAAAAGAGAGTGCATTCACCTCTGCTCTGTAACTTAATAACCATAATAATAGGTAGTTTTTGGAGGGGAAGGCAGTTCAGAAAAATCTTATTATCCTATCCTTCATGGGTTTGTATGGGGAGGGAAAGGGAGAAGAAATTTTGTCTTTGTGGTTCTATATAAAAAGGCTAACAGTTTGTATGTGCCTAATGTGGCAAGTCCAGTGGACACAAAGATTTAGTCATTATTGCTTCAAATAATTTGACAGCTAAAGTGCCTGTCAGTGCTTTCCAAAGTGATGGTGGATGCCAGGAGTCAGGAAGATGCTGTGAGGTGAGCTTCCGCTTGAGGTTGTTTTGCCTGATGATGTCCAAGTGCTCAGAGTAGTGTTTGATCAATGAACAGCTGTAAAAACACTGCATCAGTCTCACTGCTGCTATTAGTACTGCATGGTACTGCATGTAACCTTTTTTTTTTCCTGTATGTAACAATGTTCTCAAAAAGCCATGTTCTTAAAATGAAAAGCCGTAGACGTAAATGAAAGTACTTAGGCTATGTGCTTCATGTGAGCTCATGTTATCAGCTGGCAGATTTCTTTGTATGTCTTTGTTTCAGTAAGAAAGCTTCTTTCTAAACTAGTTTCTTAGTTTGAATTTATGTAGTAACTTTCATGCCTTGTGATTTTATTCTAGCGCATCCTTAACATGTTTTCTCTTTTTGATCTCATGTTTTTGAATTGATACAACATGGCACTGCATGTAAATAATCAGCTTTATGTAAATACAAACTGAAGGGTTGTTTTGGATAAGCAGGAGAACAAGTGACAGAATCTGCACTTCCCAAAGAAGATTTACTGAAAGAGGAAGAATAAAAAAATCAACCCTGGGTAAAGACTATTTAGCTCTTAAAATCTGTATACCGTACTCTTCAGGACAGAGAGATACTTAACTTTCTTAGAGCTGATGTGTAGCTACTTGTAAATCCTGCTTGGATGGTTTCTGTTATCTGAACTAGCTTATGTGTTTGCAGGTATGTATATCAAAAATATTCAGTGGCAAATTGCTTAGGATGAAGGCTACATCCTTAGCTGTGTACTTCTAGAATAACAAGCTTAGCAAGTCTGACTTCTGAAGGTCAGGAAAGAAATCTCTGAACAATTGCAGGTGCCACCCTAGAGGTATTGATGGGAAATAAACATAAGCTGCAAGCATTCTAGCTGGAATTGCTGAGCATTGCAATGCTGTAGAGATAGGGTTTTAGATAAAGACTTACTAGAGGATGATGCCCTCTATCTGCATCTAGGTGCGTAATAGAAAGAATTATAAACATGGAGACCCTACCACGTGCTGTTTCAAAGATGTGTTTTCTTTAGTGTCAATAGCAGGACCATGGGGAATTGTCAGTTAAATGATGATGGAATATGTTGTGTGAGTTTAACAGTAAGTGAAAATAGTGGTGTGTTTGGTTTTTTTAATAAAAAGTATGTTCATAAGTGTGATGGTTCTGTAGACCTGGCTTGTGAGTTAAACTGTCTTCTATTCAATATAGTTCAGGGTTGGAATGAGTCTGATGGTCTGTGGGAACAAAGTTTAAATTTTGGGATGCCTTGTGTGGAAGCAGTTAGAAAGAAGGGCCCAAATTATTCTCCCCTTCCATTTTTCAAAGAGACTTTGACTTCTTAAATGGTAAAAGTAAGGATGAAAGACATCTTTCTGCTTGCATCTCAAGCAGAGTAGTATCGTCTAGATCCTGACTTGTGGGGAGACTCATGGACGCACAGCTACAAATGATTTTTCTGGTTCCTACCAAGAAGAGTATGAACCTAAACGGACTCTCCTTGTCCTGGAGTCACATCCCATACTGCTGCCATCCCATCACCTTCTGTTTCCTTTTCCCAGCCACTTCTTCCAGCTGTGGGATAACTCCTCCATCTCCTTCTTTTTCTTTTGTCCTTTTTTTTTTTTTTCTTTTTTCTTTTTTTTTTTTTTTTTCCCCTCCTTAAAACTATCTCCCTGGTCAGAGAGTGATCCTGCCTGCTTAGCCTGCCACTGGTTACGGCAATTTGACTGAGTGAAGGCAGGAAAGGGAAAGCACCAAGTGCCCTTTTGCATACCACTGATAGTGGCCTTTTCTGCCAGCTTTGGAAAAGTCGGCAGACTGCTCTCAGTGTCCCAGTACACTGGACATTCAATCATGGCAAAATCACTGATCTTGGAAGGTAATTCATACTGAAAAGAAATGGATTAATAGATCAAGCATTAACTCTTAGACGTATACCTTTATGTTCATTTTACCAAGTACTGTCAGTATAGACACACAGCTTTTGGGGGTTTTGTTTTTGTTTTTTTAAGTATTTGCTCTGTGATTAGAGCATAGGATTGACGCAACTCAACCCCATGGGAAGGTATTGGCTTTTAGCAAAGTGTGGTGCTCTCCACTATTTTTTTTTTTTCTTTAATTATCACTTAGTTGCTATGTTACATACTTGCAAATCTGACATAGTCTCCCCTGAGGTAAGCTAAAGTGAAATAAAAATCTACCTCTTGATAGTCTTTAGGGTACTGCCATTAATGAATAAGATGTAGTTTATTATCAAAGCAGATTATATAAAAATATAAACAGTTTTACCAAAAATACAGTCTTCAACCATACAAGCAACCATGCAGTCACCAAGTAACAGCCTGTTAATGTATCAGTTTTCAGATACATGTAAGACAGAAACATAGAAGTGAGGTCAAAACGTAGTCTTAGTTGATTTGATTCTATTCGAGAGAGCACTACTGCTGGGAAATGTCTTAAGCAAGGTAGAAAGTGTCTAAATAAAGCAGCATTATTTTTCTGGAAATAGTTAATCTTCTGCCTGGTGGGTAGCTAGGCCAGGGAATAGCTTAGTTTATACTGACAGGGGTGCTGGCACAGAGAATTCAATGCATGCTATAAAAATGGTAATTACCAAAAGGCTTATTTGAGGCTTCGTATTTCTTCCATTATGGCTAGTTTTAGAAAACATATTTAGAAATGATACAGACAAATTTTTTGAACTTCTCTGGACTCTCCAGTCCTCCAAAGAATTGATGAAGTTACTGGATTTAAGCCAGGAAAGGAAACTAAGATGCATTCTCTTCCACATCACTTTGAGAAGGATAGCGACTAGCTTATATTCCTTTCCAGAAAGGGGGAGAAATACTAGCCTTAAAGAAATCTAGAGTAAATTTTAGGGGAACTTCTACACTGGGTGAAATACTGGAATGGATTTTGTAGGGTCTTTGGAAGTTTCTCGCTGAGAAGTTAAGGTGTTGAGCTGGGTTTTCTAGGGGGTCACTGCCAACTATCCATTTGTTTGATTCAGTCATTACAATTTGGAGTCTCCCCACCTACACGCTGGCATCTTTTCAGGGCAGCTGATGTCATTGACATTTGTTAGTAGTACATTCACATGTCTCTGCGTAACAATAAAAATGGAATTTAGTTTGTCTGCTGTAGGTTTCATGTAATACATGGGGGTTTATGTTTACATGTTTATGTACATGGGGGTTTATGTCTCCTCGGAAGAGGAGACAAATAGATGCCTGTTCTCCACCACCCCTTCACCCCCTGCAAGTTGCCTCTTTCTCCCTCCCTTTTTTTGGTGGGGGAGAACTGAAGGAAGACTTGTCACTTCATTTCTTGTTGTTAAAAGGGTGAACGGTCCAGACAGATAATCCTGTTCCCATTGAGCATGTTTGAATGACCAAGAAAAGACCTGTCTAAAAATAGCCAAGACACGATCAGGTTATCTAATGGTTTAAGCAAAATAAATCAAATGATCAGAGAATTGCTATTGTGAAAAACAACTGTGTTGTTTTGTATTTGAAATAGTTCTTTAATCCTGCAAATAGAGTTGGTTTTCTTAATAAATAAGTGACAGCATGGGTTAGAATTTACACTGTTAAGTTATGTACCAGTGGAGAAAGTAAGAAGGGGGGAAAATGAAAGGAGAATAAATACAGGCTTCTTAATTTTAAAAGTACTGAAACTTTATTTTGTACGTATAACTTCTAACAGTCCATTTTGAAGTGACAGATAGGGTGATATTGATGGAGGGGTATCCTTCCCAGAAGGAATACCTATTCCCAGCTTCAGTAGATTCTGCTGAGCTTCCCCTTGTGCCTCCAAAAGCACCGTTCCGTGGTGCAGGATGCCCAGACAAAACACCAAACCCACTTGAAATGGCGATCAGGCAATAGTCAGCAGTGATAGTCCAGAAGCACAATGCTGAATGTCACGCTAATTTGTAAGGATGAGAATGTAGATGCCTTGGCAGTTGAGGAAAGGATACCCTGGACAGCTTCACGATTGAGGCCTAGGGCTAGTTCATCTATCTACTTGGTAGTTTTTTAGGCTAAACTTGCTAAATTATTCATTTAACTCTGAGGTAATGTCTTTATCCCCCACTCCACTGACATATATGGCGGCTAGAAGTCTTGCATTGTCTAATAAAATAAATAATAAAGAAATTGCTGATGCAATTGAGTGTTAGAGATAATAATTGCTCCTCAATTTTATGTGAAACTTACGTGAATACAACCAGGAAAAATTAATTTTGAAGTAACTTTTTTGCACTTCTGTGAGAAAAGTGTTGTATAGATTGTGGTGTGGGGTTTTTTTCAGAAAGCCTACTTTTTTCACCAGGAAAAAGTAATTTTAGGTATAGTAGGTGCTCTTGCTGGGGTTAGTAGATACTTCTGTTCATCACAGACTCAGTTGGAGACTTCTTATGGTAAGAAGTCCTTTTAAATATTCAGAAAGAATATAAAGAAGGGAGGAGAGCTATTCTAAAGGATCCAGGATCTCTTGTCATGTAACTTAGTTCAGATGCACTTGAAGAGAGTCTGATCCATCTTCAGTAACTCTAGAGAGCTCAGTCGCAGGGAAAGCTCAGACTAAAATGGAGTTCAAATCTGTGTCACAACTTGAGCAGTGTGTTATAACCAAAACGAGTAGAACTTCTTGAAGGACTTGAATAAACTTCTTCAGATTCTTGTTCAGTGCTGGTCTTTCCCCCTCTCCGCTCCTGACTGTTCATTTCTGACTTCTGCCCAGAAAAGTCACACAAGATGGCTTAAAGTCTTTTTTTTCTTTTTTTTTTTTCTTTTTTTTTTCTTTTTTTTTCTTCCCCCCCCTAGAAAAATGTATTGCATAACGCTGTAGCATTCTGTCCTGTGATGTTTTACTGGGTTGCTTGTTCATGTTATCTCCTCATCCTCATGAACCTCTGTGTTACCAAAAGACAGTTTTACAGAGCTAGTAAAGAGACTAACTTAAAGAAGAAAAATTCTTAATTTTTCTCTCTGATATTATAAAAACTAGCTATCTATCATAAAACATGCCTTTCTAGCTGGGTGTGGATAACTGTTAACTGCTAGCTGGCGTGTGTTCCTCAGTGACTGTAGCACCCAAGCGCATCTATAGTGAGGTGTTTCTTCCTTTTCAACAGGGGAATCTGCCCTCAGAAAATATATCAATACTGAAATTATAATATGAGCACTGGTTAGCTTGGCGCAAAGCCCAAGAGTCACAGGGAACTGCTGAAGTTTAACCTTCCCCATTTACCAGCCACATCCCAGAATTTCCTACCTTTGTATTAGATATCTCTAACACATCACCAGAGGAGAATACTCGCTTTGAAGGTTTATTAACACTGTGGCAACAATAATAAATAGTTTGATTGGGAAATACTGTTTGCATTACAGAATAGTCAACATGAATCACTAGAGCTCTCAGCGGGTTTTAGGTAAAGGCATGACTTTTTTCTTTGACCTTGAATTTTGCATCTTAATGTACAGTTGTTTTGAAATACTTATAACTGTAGTGACATATAATTTAATGTGCAAGTGAAGGCTGAAGATATATTTTGTATATGCTTCAGCTGTACTAAAAAGTAGTGAAATTTAAATTACTTTGTGCCATGGTGCTTAATTGTTTTGGTTATTTTGGTGTTAGCACAAATGGATGATAGCTTTCCCTGTGACAAGTGAACTCTATCATTAGCATTCAGTGAGTGGAGTTGGCCACATAATTGTGCATGTAACTCAACCAATTTAAATGTTTTTCTTATTAAATGTTGTTGCCCAACTTACTTCTTGAGTTTTAGTTGAAACAGTAATTAGCTTACCTACATTTCATTTACATTACTTAAATGTTGGGATGAAAGTAAAATAAGCTGGTAGTTGTTCTTATCTCTTCTGCTTCACAGTGCTGTGAGGTAAAATAGCTGCCTTTCCTCTTAAGCTATGTCTGTGTCTTCTGAACAAGTGTATAGTCAAGTCAGCATTTTAGATTTATGCATTTAAGTGTAACCCTATTTTCTGGCTTAAATCTCATAAATTTAGCTAGTTTTATAAAAAATTTCTAAATCTTGCTTAAGAAAATCCTTCTAGGCTATGGTCTAATTCATGTACGGTATAAACATTTTCTATAGATAAATGGTCTGCAAATTGTTTGCAAGAAAGTGTTGGTTAGAAGTATTTTGCTTAGTGCTCTTGTAATTGCAGCTCAAAGCCAATTTACCATCTTTTTTTTATTCACTTTAGACACTTCAACCTTCGAATGAAGAGAGATACATCTCTCTTCAGTGATGACTTTAAAGTAGAAATATCAAACCAAGTAATTGATTATGATACCTCCCATATTTACACTGGACACATTTATGGTAAGTACAATCCTTTAAAATGGACTGAAGTGCAGTCATCTTAAACAGGAGCTTTTTTAATAGTACATATGGAAAATGAATATCTGTATGATTAGGTCATCTTCATTATTAAAATTCTATAATACATCTACATGCATTTAAACTCCATCTGCTTTTATTGTCATGTGAATCACACTTAACAAATGAGTATTTTACCTAATAATTTTCATATCCATAGAACTTGAAGTTCAGCTCTGTTTATGAACATATTCTTCATAGAAGTCTGATGCATTTAAAAAAAAAATAGGAAGGAGCTGCATTACAAAAAGTCAGGTACTGTTAAAGGAATTTAAGGAATATAATGCTACCATCATTAAGGGTAATATACCCAACTTCAGTAAATACAAAAGATAAAACTGATTAACAAGGAAGGAGAATTAAGGAGTTAAGCACATGAAGAGAGAAGGATAAAGATACACTAACTCTTTTTATACAGTCTGGTTCTGAAAGGAATCTAACTCTGTTAGTAATGTCCTACAGTCTTGAAGTGACAGTTTTAAAGTGTGAACTATACTCACTTAGCACTTTATATGCATGTAGGTAGACCAATCTGCCAGTTGGCTTAGGTGGGTCAGAGGATTTACAAGGGGTGTGAGGGTGGGGTGTCTTTTGTTGTGTTTTTTCTTACTTTGTGCAAATATTTCAGAAAAGGTTTTGGTTTTTTCCTTACTGCTGTTTACTAACTTGGATAGTTGTGCTTTTCCAGATTGTGACCGTTCCAAACACAAATTCACTCCATTCCACATTTAAACCTAGCTACAGTTCTAAGAGGCTTATGCTTGAAGAAAAAATGAGTGTCTTGAATATAGGGAAATCTTTCTTTGAAAGCTTTCCAAGTTTAGTTTATGGTTTTGGGTTTTTTCTTAATAATGTATATATTATAATATGTATAAGGACAGATCTTGTATATAGGATTAATGCTGTATATGTGACAGCTTTAAACTACAGAGTTGAGTTGCTCATGCTTTTTAAACATGTAATTTACGCACCTGATTAGGAAGCTATTGGGCTTACTAACTATGATTTTGGGATAACTGTATGTCTTAATGTTGAATAGTCTGCTCTAAAAATTCAGACACAACCTTTCTGGAAGAATGTCGTGCTACTGTTATCCAGAATCTTATTACTGTATAATTCATATAGGTTGTTTCCATTTGGGAACTGGTGCACAATCAGGATAATTAATGCAAGTATCATACTTTAGCATTATCTGCTTAACACCTTGGGTAATGTGTATGCTTGAAGTTTGCACAGGACTGAAAGCTTTTAAAAAGGTATAAAAAAATCTAATGCACTTTTTCTTTCAACAGGTGAGCAGGGAAGTCTTACCCATGGGTCTGTTATTGATGGAAAATTTGAAGGATTCATCCAAACTCACAGTGGGACCTTTTATATTGAGCCAGCAGAAAGATATATTAAGGACAAAACTCTACCGTTCCACTCTGTAATTTATCATGAAGATGATATCAGTGAGTACTTCCATTCTGTGCTATGGATGAAATATATATTTTTTTTATTAAATGTCAAAATCTGTAAGCCATTTGTAAGCATCAAATGAGGCTTTGGCTTGGATATGACACTGTGAATTATGTTAACCTGAAGTGGTTCATATACAGTTATGGTGTGAAAGAGATCTATGGCAAACCAAAGCGAGTCTTCCTTATTCTGCCATTTTAAGAAACCCTTGGCAGTCGGGCTCAAGTGTATAAGCAGTGTATTTTATGCTCAGTGGATACAAGTTTCTTTTGAAAAATGCGTTCCTAAAGTGCTCTGTACTGATTGTTCTTCCCTGTGATTTGGAAAATAAAATGAAGTTCAAGTCACTAGGTGTTTACTGACATCTAGTGAAGATGGTACTTGTGGGAAGTTAAAGCTTCCCCTGCATGCATAGGTCACAGATGCCTTCAGAGACCTCTTTGGAATATGTGGTGGCGCCCAGTATGTCCCGTTTTACACAGTAGCTGATGGAAACATCCAGAGAATTCATATTACTTGAATTTGAAGAGTATAGCCTCAGAAGCTGTAGTTGTAAATGCCCAGGAGGATGAGAGAGTACCATGGAATACTTCTATATCTTCAGAACTGATGCATCAAAGTTCTGCACTCTGCCTGTCTTTTTATGTATGAACAGTCTTCAGTTGTAATAGAAATCAGTTTTATTTTATGCTCAAGTAACTTTATGCCGAACCCCAAAAATAGTGCAGTGAAGTTGTGATTCTGAGTTTCAGTCTTTCCAAGCAGACATTGGCAGAGTCACCTGAGGGCTACCTTTTGGTTATTGAAGCTAGCAAATTTTGTGTTGCAAGCGAACTTTATGTGGGACTTCAGTCTTGCTTAAAAATAGATTTAAACTATAACTTCATTTAAAAACTTGTTCCGTCAGGCCATTGTGCAATTCCTAGAAGACTTGAGTTAGAAATCTCTTTTGCAATTAGGTGGAGAATCTTGGGTTAGATCCCTAGAAATTACTTGAACCATTTTCATGATGATGTATGTGTAAATCATTTTCTAAGTACATCATAATGAAACTGTATTGCGAAAATAAATGTCAAAAATAGGAAGACAGATGAAGATCATCTCTGGTTGTGATTTGGCTTTATGTATTGTCATTTTCTCTGAGCTGTAAGCTGGTGAAAAACACAGGGTTATTGCATAATTCTCTGGTCACTTGCTTGAATGAATGCAGTGAAGAGAAATGAGCTTTCTCTGCTAAAAACTCAACAAATTTTGTTTGATTTTTTCTAATTGAATAAAGCTTCTGGAATACAGCTCTATTTTACATTCAGTGGCAGTATGTGTGCTGTCTTTATGTTAAAATTGCTGTGAGCTAGCAGATAGGTTTGTCCTTCCTGTTACCCCATTCTGTAAATATGATTACTAACCCAAAATCAAATAGAAGTTGCATAATTTTAAAGAGTTTCTGAATGAATGCAGTTATTGAATATTATGTATATTGTGAGCTACTTCTGACTGACTAAATGTGTATCTTCCTGGTACTTACAAGACCTGTATCTGAGAATAACGTTAACTTCATAGGATAGTCTTCCACGTACTGCTTTTGATTCTCGGAGAAGTTGCAGCATGTGTTTAATTTTCAGCTCTACAGCCCATTGCAGGTGGAAGTCTGATAAGGCAGTGTGCCTGGCTAGCTGCTCTTGGAATGTTACAGGGTTTGCTGCTGGAGCAGAAGAGTAGTGGGGAAAAGTAATAAAAAAAATTACAAGAGCGTGGTGTGAAACCGTAAGATAGGTCTTTTCAACAGCAGTTCTGTGAATAATATGTGCGTACTTCTAAAATCTTTTTAGGTCTCACAGAACAGTTCAATTCACTGTTTGGTGGTGGGAATAAAGTTACCAGTTATGTAGCACTTGCTGTAAATAAGTCACTGTCTGCTTTACAAAAGGTTTTATTAACCCTGTTGTAGAAAAGAGGGGAAGGAGGGAAGTAGAGGGACGTAAAGCAGTTTAATGATTTGCCCAGTTTCGAAGGGGTAAGACAAGCAAGAAGATAGTCTTGTGTCCCAGTTCCTTATGCTGTAAATAGTGGGTGACTAAAAATAGTCTCTTTGCTGTTATCAAGTAACGACAGAAATAGAACTGTACCTTAAAGGAGCAGATAAATAATTTTTTTTTTTTTTTCATAAAATCAAGTTAGTATTGCTGTTTTGTAGAAGTTGCCTGTGTTGGAGGAGTAAATGGATTGCTTGAGAGCTGGAAAAAACTAATGATGAAATTGGTTCATATCAATGTCTTATTAAAGTGAACGGGAGCAGGATACGGAGTTTTTTAAATTACTCAGGTGATGGTATGTTGGTTTACACAGTTTTTCCTCTTGAATCTAGTGCATCAAAACCATCAGGTAGAAACAATCAGATTATCAGAGAGGATTGTCTAAATCTATTCCAGAGAGCCACATTAAAGCAACAGTACAGTATGGCTTCCAAATCCCCAAGTGAGTGAACATTGCTGCTTTTGCTCAGCAGGGTTGAAAATATCCCACCCTGGAGCGAAGTCTGAGCAGCACTGTTTGAAAACGTGCCACTCCTGTCGGGTGATGTCGACTTGGAGTCCGTCGTGCATGTGTTCTGATTGTCTAGTTTAACTTTTTTCATTGGTATGTTAGATGCCTCTAGGATGTCTGTGGTCTGAAATATCTGAAGTACACAACTGCTTCTGTCACTTTCTGAATAGTGCTTTTGAGGTTAAAATTTTTTTGCCTTTCATGAGAGCTATTTTTGCATTGAACTGCAGCTCCAAAAAACTCCCGACAACTAAAAAAAAGCTATTTTTAAAGCTACTGTAAAAGCTTAAAAACAACCATGCAAATCTTTTCTTACTGCTCTAATATAAAGCAAACTCTTGTGAAATAGAGTCAAACTACTAGTGTTCTTAAACAGGGCAAAAGCAACAAAAACACTCAATTTCTAACTCAGGAGAGACTAGAGGAAGAAGTTGTCTTTGCTTTAATTTGGTACGTTTTTTTGATCAGCCATGTTGCAGCCTTTTGAAACAATATGCCTTTTAGTGCTTTTCAGAAATCACAATGCAATATATGATTAGCATCTCAATGAGTTCTTATTCAGTAGCTAAACAAAAGCTTTTTTTGTAAATGGGGATTATATTGTCAACTTTATAAGGCAGCTTTTGTCTGTTACAGTGGATGTGGTGACCAGTGGAAGGCAGCCTTCTATTCATGACTCGAAACACAACTTGAATGATTTTAATTTCTAAAACACTCATGATCAAACTGATATATAATTTAGTGCTAGAAAGATGCAAATTGCTTTTGTTCATTAAAGTATTTTGGAAACTTTTCTTTAAGGACTAGGATTTCATTGGAACTGTATTTATTTTATTTAAATCATATATGCTTCAAATGAATCCCTGAGTTCATACTGTAAAATACAAAATATGTATTTTCTCAGCTCAACAGTAGACGTGAAAATCGTGTTCAGACCTTCAGGAAAAGGAACGTGGTCATTTCGTTGTCTTTGTGGTCTTGGAAGATCTATACAACTGAGAACAGAAAGTGTATTTTGTAATTTCGCAAAGCCCTATCTGCTGAATGAACTGGCCACTGCAGACTCTATTATTAGTGAGAACTTGGTTTCTTTTTTTTTTTTTCATATTGTGCTTGTCAATTTAATAATGAAGGTCTACTTGGCAGTTGTCATGGGAGGAGCACAGTGCGACAGGCTGCTTAGAGTGAAATCTGTAACAAGGATTTTTTTGCTTTGTACCTGCTTAAATTTGAATTTTGTTGTGACACCACTTCTTTTGCTAGTATTGGGCAGATCTCTGTGGCGGCTGAAGAACTGAATTTTCATCACTTTCAATGGAAGTTTGATGTCATATCCTTGCCTCAGATGCTGAAATCCAGTATCTGTTAAGCACCTAACCAAATGCTTAACAGATCACACTATTTACTGACAAGCAGAAGAAAAAAAATCATATGGTCAGGTATTTCTTTGTGGTAGGCAGTGCCTTCCTTTAAAATGATAAAAATCCTTATTTCAAGCGTCTGGATTTGATGTATCACTAATAATGATCTGCCATCTAGTTAGAATACCACTGGCAGAAAGTACAAAATGACAAACTTTGTTTTTTAGATTTGTTATTACATTATTGTTGTTTACTGGTTTTTAACATTCTGTCAGGGTATACAAAAATTGAAAGTGGAAAATGGGAAAGTGGACAACATGGGAAAAGAAAAAGTGTTTTGTCTGGGGATTTTCTCTAGTTAGAAAATTGATCCTGTAATTAAACTCTTTCTTTCATAGATCTGATGGAAAGTAGACTTCTAGTTTTTCCTCAACTCTGCATTCACAGTGAGCCATTGTTTCATGCTAAAAGCACGTGTTTTCCCTTGATCACCTCGCAGGGTTGTGGCTAGGGACAGGCTAAGAAGCTCTTGATCCCAAAGAGCTGGCAGAAGGATGCGCCGCTCAAAGCGCTGAAAAGCATCACAGGAGCATGAACCAGACTTGTGCGATGCAAGTCAAAAACTGTCCCAGTCATCTGACACAGTGTAGTTCCTGCTTAGTTCCAGAAATGGAGCTACTGCAGGGGATGGTAGAAAGAGGAAGCCTCAAAAGATGAAAAGGGAACAGTGCCCTCACAGTTTGGGGGTAGCACAGTGTTTGTCAAAAGAAGGTTCTGTGTGCAGCTTTCTCTGTAAGCTAGACATGGTTCCAAAGTAAGCATCCTATCTTACCTGCCTCCCGTGTTTGGCAGGGCGGATTCAACTCTGTCCACGGGAGATTTGTCTTCTCCGGCACATGCAAAACCTTGGCAATTGCTGTTGCCAATGGTTTCATGTTCAATTCTTTATGATTTTAACTGTCACACTAAAAAGTGTTTCTTGCTAGACTGTTGCTTTTGAAGTGAGAAGTATTTGTTTGCATTGCAGGCAGGTAGTGTTGAAAATGTGTTAAGGGATTTCCTAACCTTTTTGGGAAACGAGATACAGAGCAAAGACATTATTTTGTGTAATGCACTGAAAGCATTTATTTCTAGTACTGTTCCATCAGTTGTCATAATGCAACAGAGTATGAGTAAAAGTGTGGTGATAGCAGGAAACGGCGTTTTGTGCTGGTGCAAAATACGCTGTGCCGTCATGTTTCCAGTTAATATTTGTGGATTCCTGCAGTTCCCACCTGCAGGAGCTGCTTTCCAGTCAGGGTGGGTTTATATAGATGGAGTGTGCTGATGGTGAGGCAGCAATGTCTGTTACTCCCACCCTTCTGTAACGTGCTTTTGTCACAGATACTAGTTAGTGGTCGGCGGTGTGGTCGTGTAGTGGGTAATGAGAATTTTAAATAGGTGAAATACAGGAGAGTGTTTTTCTTAAATGCTATGGTGGGAGTAAATGAAAGTGGTGGAGATAGAGAAGGGAAAGGATCATACCACTAATTCTCTGCTCTTGACTCCAGTCTAGTGACAGTAAACAGGATCCCAGAGAGTAAAGATGACCCCAGCAGTGAGTGGTGCTTTTTGTTTAATATTGGTTACAGCAAAGCTGTGTTCCACTACGTTGCTAATCAAATTGGGTGAGGTGGCTCACAGCATAAGCATTTTTGTCCTTTTCTCGCCCTTCATCCTTCTGACACTGTGCTAGGGCTAGCCATACTGGGAGGAATGTGATGAGACAGCAGTTCAAAAATGGTATTTGTGTGGCATTAAGACATTGAAATGTGGGAAACCAATACACAGAAAATCGTTAAGTGAACTTGAAAGGCTCTAATAACAGTAATTCATGAACATTTCTGTAAAACAGTGAAAGGAAAATACCACTTTCTTCAGAGGTCTAGGATTTTTTTCACATTGTAGTTACCTCTGAAAAGGTGTTTTTAATTTAAAGAAACAACCTTATTAGAATTCAAGTATATTACCTCCCACACAGTATCAAGATTTTGCTAATAATCTCATTGGCAAACACTAGTCAAAACAGAGTAGGCATAAAATTGACCAAAGAAGAAGTGATTTTGTGGTGTGTTGGAGCAGCTTCTCTAAAATTCAGACTGGGAAGAAGTTTTGACATACAGTGCTGTACTTGGATCTTTAGAGTAGATAGAATTAATTTGCTAGTGAGATAATAAATAACTGCTTACACCCAACTATACTCTTTCAGTTACTCTTAGGCTGAAACTTTCTTTGCCAAGAAGTGTGTTTATTATATCTGTTTCTTTCTCACTAGACAAAGTTTACAGTTGAAATAAAATACTTTGTACCTGGAAAAGGACCCAGTTTGAAAAAGAAATGTTAAATGACAAATGAGGTAATTTAAACTTATTAACTAGTTTTAAAAAGCTAGTGTTAAACATGGCTTCTTTAAATACTTGCTTATGTGTGATGGAGAGGAATGAAGGTTGGAAGACTGCTTTTATTTCTTAATCAGTCCTTTTAAGTTTATCAGTGGGTCCGTTGAATCTGGTCTTTGAGTATTTTGGAGCATAAACTCATATTAAATGGTTTGGGTTTTTTCAGAACTCAATTTCAGCTGTATGCCAAATACACAATTTTTTTTTTTAATTCATGTTCGCTATTTAATTTTCCCCCAGCTTTCAATGATTGAAATATGAAGTTTAGAAATTAATGATATAGGGAGAAAATCTGAAGTAAATTGGGCTTGTATATTGAAATAGTTTAGCAGTATCATATGGTATGACTGCAGGAAACAGGTATGAGAGTCAAAGATAATTAAAGGCAACTAGCTGAAACTGTACCAGAGTGCATCTGCTGTGCTCCAGCTGCTAACAGGCTTTGACTCCGCAGAACCAGACTAGAGCTGAGCTAGTCCAGGGTGAAATAGCCTGAAATGCGTATCATGTGGACAGCAGGTCCTTGATGCCAGGTCTTGGGCTTTATAAATCTACCCATATGTATGCATTCCCTGTATGTGTACTCTGTGATTCTGGGTCTCCATGCTTGCTTAAAAAAAAAACACGCCACCACCCAGCAAACAAACAGAAATAAAAAAAAAAAAAACACCAACAAATCTTGGTTAAGTTTACACATTTCTGACAAACCCCACACCCTATTAAGGTGATGGTGTAACTATGGTTTGCCCTACAGAAACTGGTTCCCTAAATACTTGCGTACGTGGCTCCTGTAGCTGGTACTCCATTATCTCTCACTGGGGCACCAGTTTATAATGGGATCCAGTCTGCAGAGAAGCTGAAGGGGCAAGACCTCTTCCTTTCAGTACTTCTCCAGAGGAAGCTTCTGCAAGTGCCAGTTGCTTACAAATCTCCAGTAGGTACTAACAGACAAAACCTAACCGTATGTGTCTGAGGCACGTTCACGTGTGCAAGGAGATCTGCATAAACAATTACCATTGGTAAGCAGCCAACTGTATGATAATCTCCGTGAGCTAGTTTGCATCTCCAGAATGTTTAGCTGACGTGTACCTGGATAGTACTACAGGGTTTGTTTTTAGAATTAGCATGGAGGTGATGAAAATTTTTTCTTTTCAGTCTTGTTTTACTTTGCTTGTAAGTTTTAAATACAGAATTACAGGTTACGAAAATTTACAGATGAAAGTTTTAAATATGCATACATACACACACTGATCTGTTGTCCTTAATTGTATTGTTTATTTTCCAGAGTGGAAATTGTGCATTTTACCTTGTCAATAAAATTGTTAGGAAGCTCATAATTCTAGAATTGTAGAGTTGAGTTTGAAACCAAGGTTCATGAGAGTTTCAGTTCTTATGTATTGGTAGTCAAGTTGCATGATATAAAAAATTTTCAAAAATTCCATGGAAGGTGAATGAAGTAATAGAATCTTCTAAGGATGTTAGCAAGGTTTCTTAGTTTGAGGTTACCAAGTAGAATTAAAAAAACCCTTTCTCTTACCTAAGCAGTCTTTAGTATACTTAATCTCTAATAATTTTCCATTGTGAGTTCATTTTTTTTTTTAAGGCTGCTGTTAGTTCAAGCATATCAGCACAGATGTGTAAATTATAGCTTTTGTTCTTATGTTAGTCATCATTCATCATATTTCTTTTGTTATCTGTAAAGAAAACAATGTTAAGAAGCAATTGTCAGTTTTGTTCTCTTTGTAAAACTAAGAATGTATCTTGGTAGAAATGTTTAATGAAAAAAAAAGACAGCTGCATAAAGCTTGGATCTTAGAATGCTTCCCTCAAACCACGTGAGCAATATTGGACACAAACTGAATAATCTGCAGTGATACAGGTGTACTCTGCACTTGTTCTTTGATTTTGAAACCTGTCCTTCCTCTTTTTAGAATACCCACACAAATATGGACCACAAGGAGGTTGTGCAGATCATTCAGTATTTGAAAGAATGCAGAGGTACCAGATGACTGGTATAGAAGAACCAACAACAGAGGTATAACACAGGCTAATGGATTATGTGGGCTAGAAATTAATGTGATAAATTCCCGTTACTTGTATGTTGTTTCTTCTACTTTTGGTCAGTCGTCATCCCTCAACATTGTGAAGTACTTAAATTATTCCTAGAGGTTTCTTATTAACATCATTTTTCTAAATCCTTCTTCTCATTGCTTCTGCAGTGTAGATATGCTAGCTCATAGTCATAACAAATCCTACATGATCTTAAATTTTTCAACAACTGGAATTTTAGATGGATGCAGAAATCAAGCTTGAGATGATGAATATACTTCATTGCAGTTGAGAAGGAAGAGTTTCAGGATGCCTTGATCTCTGAGTACTGTATTGGTCCTTAAAGAGTAATAACTTTTAGATTTTCAAATTATGTTAATGTAACATGCTTGTAACATCTGAGTGCTTTCAGTGGGCAGTGAAGTGATGTGAGTAGGAAGGGTCTTGCTCGTCATAGTAAAGGACTGGAGGGGTTACAGCATGCTATAGGTTGCTTGTAATAGGAGGTGGGTGGTCTATGGAAGGGACTTGGAATACATGTTTAGAGTCCTGTATTTATTTTGTTTTCAGGTTTGCACCACTTGTCATGATTTCGGAATATTTTTTTTTCCCCTCCCAACAGTAAATTACTGAGTTTCTTTTAGTGTTATCTGTGTTACGAGATGTTTCAAGTTTTGGCATAATTTTGTGGTGTCAGTTAAGTACATGCCAACAAAACTACACGATATGGCTTGTTAAATAGCATCAACAACTTAAACTGTATTTACATTGTGATTACAGAAATTATCAAAAATATTACACAATTCAGTGTCGGTAACAAAAACGTGCCTTCCCAAAAATTTGCTTGTAAAATTTTACGGAGAGAGTGGGCTATCAACCAGTGAATACCATAAGGCAAATGTGTTAGCAGATACTGCTCTGGCTAATGAGCATTATTATAACTTCATGTTTAGCGTACCCTTTGTTCCACACAGCAGTATTTCTGTTTGCTCAGGTAGCTGGCCAAGGTAATTACAATGTGAAATAACTTGTGTTAAGGAGGGTGCATTTACGTCCTACCGTGCTGGTTTTTTTCCTAATCTACAAACTGCTTGCTCATTTTAGAAAAGGGTTACGCAAAAGAAAAAATTACAAAGATCACACGAATGAAAAAAATGTGTTTCACATTGTATGCCTGTTGTAATTTGAAAAGAAATGCACAGAAGGATTTAAATGAGATCTAAAAATAGATGGTATACTTGAAAACTAGCTGTAACATACTTAGTTCATTTCAAGATTCATGAGGCTTTGAGGGTTAAAGAAAAAGAAAGAAAATCTGGTTTTGTTAGTGCAGTATGTTTAGAAAAATCCATCGCTATTTTTAGGTAATCTAGTGCAGCATGTAGATGTACAAAATTAATGTTTCCTGTGTATATGCAGAAGCCTGTTGAAGAGCCCAAGAACAATGGTCCACAGCTTTTAAGAAAAAAGCGTGCCACGCAGGCTGAAAAAAATACGTGTCAGCTGTATATTCAGACAGATCATTTGTTCTACAAGCATTATGGAACAAGGGAAGCTGTAATTGCACAGGTATTTCCAATGCCTTTGTTTTAAATTATCTGCTTGTACATTATTTCTGTATTTCTGATAAATTTCATGTAACTTAATTGTGTATATTATTGCTTGTTTACTTTAGAATGTCGTTTCATTATTGTGAATGCAAGTGATTGTGACATTACTGAAACAGCACCTTTTTTCTTTTTTTTTTTTAACATCACTAAAAAGATGCTCTGTATCTGTGACAGAAGTCCTGGGCACTTGTGCTTCCTTTAGTTAATAATGGCAGCTGTGGTTTGTTCAGCACCTCAGAGCAAGACTTGCAGTCTGACTTTTCTCTGTTCCTACTCAGAAAAATAATACTTCCTCAAGAGTTTCTGTTCTGTTTGACAGCCTGCCAAGCCTCGGTGTTAACACTGGCATAGCTTTGCATTTGAAACTTTTAATTCAAAACACTATGACCTAATGACACTGAGATCTGTTCCTGTAGAGTCTGATGTAGTGGAAGGTTAAAAAGCAGTGGCCACTGGAGGCAGGTGCTTTTCATTTGTCAATATAATATTAACTAGAAAAAGGGTTGGTTCATGTGGCTTTTTTTCTTTGATAGTTTGCTAAAAATATAACTGGTACATTGCTATACTTCTCTTGAAGTCTGAAGCTTCACTACCACTTGCAAATCTGACTTTTACTATTTGTTCATCACATTGTACATACGTAATTCAATTTGAGTAACGTTTTCTAAAGCTCTGAAGTCACCTTCAAAATCAGGTTTTTGATGAGTTAGCATTTCTGCGTGCTCTTGGGAAAGATAAATGATCAATTTTTTCACATTTGTTTTCGACCAGAAATGAAAGAATAATGCTCTAACAAGTAAGTTGTTGCACAAAAAAAAAGAAATGCAGCACTACAAATACAATACAAAAAAGTGCTATCTTACTGTGGCAGTGAGTCTAATGAGTATCAGAAAGAAGTATCTGAATGCTTGATAGAATTATGTGTTTAAAAAAAAAAAGACAAACAACAAAATACTTTGCTGTAATCTGGTATGCTGGCAATGCCGGTACTAGGTTATGTGGTGATTTACTCAGCACTGGATTTAAAAAGGCCTGTTGGAGTTCATGTGGCACAATATCTTGTATGTAAAAGTATAGGCCTTGCAGTTGTTGCTTTTAAGATTAGCTATAGCGTAGTGCACAGAACTTTGAACTGTAGGTACTTTTGTTTTTTGCAGATATCCAGCCATGTTAAAGCTATTGACACAATTTACCAGTCAACAGATTTCTCAGGAATCCGTAACATCAGCTTCATGGTGAAACGAATAAGAGTAAGTTGTGTTGGAAACACTTTTAGCTTCACTGATATTGCTGGGAGGCTGGTTGTCTGTTTTTTGGTTTTTTTTAAAAGTCCTTTTGCTGTTCACTTGTAACCATTTATTGTTAGTAATTTCATAACACAGGTGTCTCTGTAGTAAATAGCTCCCCAACACATTTATTTTAGTGCTTACTGTCAAAAGCCTGCTGTTTCTGCTGTTAAGCTGTAATCAGTTTTTATTGGAATGAACTTCTTATATTTCAGCAGTGTTGACTGTGAGGCAAATAGACTGTATTGCTCTGCAAGTGCTTTAATCATGAAATAGTGGCTCTCCAGGTTGAAAGTTCCTGCTAAAAGTGATGATTTAAGAGGATAAATACAAACTTTTTGCTACTGATGGAAAGGAAAAAGAAATAAGAGAGGGGGGATTTACTACACAAATGCAGTTCTTAATTTATTGTAGAACCTGGTTTTCCAAATATTGGGGCTGTAATTTGTCAAGGCCTATAAATCTTTAGCCACATCTTTATTTAACATAACAAGGTATTGACAACAGCAGGCCTCTTAGCTGGTATTTACAAGGCAAGTGAAAGTGAATCTTGTCTTACAGTTTGTTTCAATTTACTTTTAGATAAACACAACAGTAGATGAGAAGGACTCTTCCAATCCCTTCAGATTTCCTAATATTGGTGTGGAAAAGTTTCTGGAACTGAACTCGGAACAGAATCATGATGATTATTGCTTGGCCTATGTGTTTACAGACCGTGATTTTGATGATGGAGTCCTTGGTCTGGCTTGGGTTGGAGCCCCTTCAGGTAATTATATACAAACCATCAGCATTATGAGGTAAAGTATTGTAGGTAGGTACAAAGAAGAAGATTAGAAATTATGTCATTTAAATTGGCAGCAAGTAGATAAAAATCTCATAACTTTTCATTTGGTAGGTATGGTTTAATTTATTTTTTTCAATATAAACAGCGTACCATGTCACTTCAGTTAGTCTTGCTGTCTTTCTGATGAGCAAGACATGAGCAATAAATAAAAAAATATTTCTTTTGTTAGACAGAGGTTGTATTACTTGGATGAATTTATTTATGACAGGTATGAGTGAGCAGTAAAGTGGCAGAAGTATTTCTGCTGTATATAAACAGAGCTTACAACTGTGCAGTTTGAATTTTGTAGTAGTACTACACTGCAGAACCCTTAGGTTTTCTAGGTAGTATTGGAAGCAATTTTTATTTATTTTTTTTTAAACAAAGTAAAATCAGTGAGTTCTTGTTCTAGGAGATACCAGAGTAATTTTTGTGTGCCTATTCTTGAACTGCTTCTCATTAGTGTCAACCTAGTTGTGTATTTTGGTTCTGATGTATATCTCGATATAAAAAAATCGAACAATGGTCTTCACGTGTGCAGCATCTCAAGGTGTTTGTCCTGGATGTATGAACTTTATAGGATGTATTAGTCTGATATATTTAAAAGTTGTTAGTCTTTAAATTTGAGTAGATACCAAATCTTTAGTTATAGGTCAGCACACATGCCAAATTGTGGAAGCTTTCACAGAAATCAAAATCAGAAATTCAGAAGGAACGGTCTTCCCTTGTTTCTTCCCTCAAGTGATTTCTATATAATAAGGAATTAGCTGGAGAACAGCAGGTCGTATGAAACTTTGCAAGAGACTGGATACCGTCAGGAGAGCATTATGAAGAGCTTTAACAGAATTCAAATAATTGTGGAAGAAACATGTAAACTGTTTATGAGGTGTAGCTATGCATTACAACCTCACTTTGTTTACTGCTGTACTTTCCTCTAAAGCACATTTTGGTTGTAGAGTATTGGTGCTACGTGGAAAAATATGGTGTGACAGTCTGTCAGACTTCAATTTCAGGAGCTTAAAATGCTTAAATAAGTATTAGTACAGTGTTCAGAGAACAGATCAGTGGACCCATGAGTGTAGCAAGTATGTTAGAGGAGAGGGACCTGTGTGGACTCACTGTAGTGAGTGCAGGACACACAGCTGGCCTGTGTAAATGGGAAACTGGGTCTGTGATCACAAGTCCAGTGTGTAGACTGAGCAAGCACTGGATGAATTGGAACGGGCATTCCGTAAACACTGCTTCCGAAACTGAATTTAATTGAGAAAAATCAAGAGATTTTAATCCTAAACACACATACTGGCATAGGATATTTCACTAAAATGGTCTTTTACTTCAGAAAGGAAGGCAACTTCTTTAGAGGGTGTTTTAGACACCATTTATGTTAGCAATAGAATAGCTGAACTTTACAACATTGATAATGCCTCAGTACAAACTCGACTTACAGAAAAATTCAGTGACGCTAAAGTCACAGTTTCAAGACTTTCGGAAGAGAAGTGTGATGGCCTTCTAAACAGGGTCTGATTAACCCACACATCAGAAGCATTTTCAGCTTTAGTTTGCACAGTGGAAAAATGAGTCACTTTTGCTGACAAGGATGTATAGCTTAGCTTGGACATTTTATGTAAATGCTCTTACTGTGAGAGAGGATCTCCTGTGATTTTACTGTTGGTTTTTTTTAACTTGGTGAAGTCCACTTGGGATGTAGATTGAGGCTGCCTGTATTGGATGTTGCACCGTGCTAGTCTTGTACTACAGGTGTGATGAACTCAGGGCCTGTCTGTGCAGTGAAAGCCCGAAACAGCTCTTTCTAAAACAGCTAACTTCTTGTGTGAGTGTATCCATTCAGTGCTGAGAGCATTAGTGTGGATAAATCTAATCTACTTTAAAAGTTGTGTTAATATTAATTACACAAAAGAACTTATCCACTGAGGAGGCAAGCTGTTTCTTGTTCTAAATGTCACTAGAGAAGTAACACAGTACTGCTTTTCTTCAGTGATGATCTGTTGTACTTTTATCTAAATGCAGGGAGCTCTGGTGGAATATGTGAAAAGAGCAAACTGTATTCTGATGGTAAGAAGAAGTCTCTGAACACCGGAATCATCACTGTTCAGAACTATGGCTCTCATGTTCCTCCCAAGGTTTCTCACATTACTTTTGCTCATGAAGTTGGGCATAACTTTGGTTCACCTGTGAGTATTACTATTGATCTGCTAACTCACTTCCAACTGTTTTGCGTGATTTGCAAATGGAGTTTTTACTCTTTATGAACGAGGAAAATATGACTGTGACTGCATGTGCATATGTGCATGCACATTGTATATAAATGAAAACCAGATTGATGAACTAAGCCCCTTTAACGAGTATTTGACAACACTGGTGCAACAGTGGATTTTGTGAATGGTGTATTTCTTACTAGTTCAATTTCTTATAAAGGGTCTACATTAGCTTTCTCTAAAAACTTCCCTGTGTTTTATTGAAGACTAGGGTCACACATACTTTATAAATGTATTTTAGTTTATCCTAGAGAGGAGAATGCAATCAATGCAAATTTGGTTAAGATGAAGCTTTATTCAACAAGTGAAGATAGAAATGGCTGCTTCTAGAGTTCAATTATTTATACTTAAAGTTTACCGAAGAAAATTATGGGGAGGATTAAGATACCAAGAACAGTTATTTTGAAGCAGAATTTGTCTCCCGGTCATTTAGGGATATGATTTGTTTGTGGCAAGCTGAAAGCTTGAGCCTTTTGGTTTTGCTGGAGATGAGAACAAAGTTTTCTGGTTTGGATTTTTTTTTTTTTGAACTTAAGTATATAGGCTTCCTATTCTTGGAAGTAAAATGACAGGAGTCATGAGTTCTTCTAAAACAGATGTTCACATATGAATCCTTTTTTCATGCGACTTGAAAAAAATCCCTAATACCACTGCTCTGAGTGGGAACAAGCCTTCCAAGCATAACTGAAAATACAAGCACATAAAACTGGAAAAACAGTCGCACTGAGTGAAACATATTTTGCATCAGCCTGGAAGATGGGTCTTTTAATGTTACTCATGCGTTTGTTTTTTTCAAACTGTAATAAATGATGCAGTTCTCGCAACTATGTTGAAAATTTTTAAATTTAACTACTTCTTTTGGAGACATAGGTTGTATTTCTGGAAAGTTGAATGCATCAGAACAGCACTGGAATTCCTCTTACATGTAACAGCTTAGTATGTTGTCAGTTCGCTAATTGCTAGAATGCCAATACGTAATGCATTTCATTCCTTGTGCTGATACTGTGTAGATCTAGTCACTGGCTGACAAACAAAACTTCCCTCAAAAGAAGCAAGCAGAATGGACTGCTGTTTCAGTTACTTTCTGCTTTTATTCCACAGAATACTTAATATCCTTTTGTGTTCATAAAGCCACTCTTTTCAGGAGATGGCGACTTTTTTGAGTTGGTATTCGTTCCAGGACATGCACTTGCGCTATACATTACCATGAATGCAAATAAGCTAAAACTGAAGAAATTAGATACTTGCTACTGTTTCTGGAGAAAAACATAAACAACCAACCAACCAACAAAACCCAAACCAAACCTTTGTTTTCTATTTTAAGAAACTTTAGTATAAGATAGTGGGGTTTCTCTATGAACCTTTTATTCTCACTGTGTCAAGGTTATCAAACCAGGTTACTTTTGCAGATGTGTAAAAAGACAGAAAGAAATTAGAGCAGCTGTCTTGATAGAAATAGAAATAGTTTTTAAATATTTGTTTTGCAGCACGATTCTGGAATGGAGTGCACTCCAGGAGAGTCCAAGAACTTGGGACAGAAAGAAAATGGCAATTATATCATGTATGCAAGAGCTACATCTGGGGACAAACTTAACAACAACAAGTTCTCTATCTGTAGCATTCGAAATATCAGCCAAGTTCTTGAGAAGAAAAGAAATAATTGTTTTGTTGGTATGTATTTAGTCATCCCAAAAGAAGAATGGCAAAGCTATTACTGTTCTGCTTAATTAGAAATGTGGTTTAGTCTTTTACTTGTTTTTTGTTTTAATTTACTGGAAGAATTCTGTAAGTAAAGAACTGAATTTGAGAACTGGAGTACTGTCATTAAGTTCTGGGCTCCCCAGTACAGTAAAGACATGGACATACTGGAGTGAGTCCAGCAAAGGGCCGCAAAGATGATTAAGGGATTGGAGCATCTGACACATGAGGAGAGGCTGTGGGAGCTGAGACTGTTTAGGCTGGAGAACAGAATGTTGGGGGGTTGCCTCCCCTGGGTTATAAATGCCTGGTGGGAGGGAGTAAAGAAAACAGGATCAGACTGTTTGCAGTCACGCCCAGTGAAAGGACAAGAGGTAAGGAGCACAAATTAAAATACTGGAAGTTCTGTTTAAACAGTAACAACAACAAAAAAAATAATTGCAGGAATCTTCCTGGAGTCTGTGGTGTGTGGACTCTCACAAGTTTTCTGAGGTAGTGCAGTGAGTAGGTTTGGGTTTTGGAGTAAGTAGTGGTTCATTCACCCCAGCACCATCAGCTTTTGCCTTAAGGTCCTCAGACTCTATTAAAGGGGAAGGAGTGCAAGAAAGGTTGCTGCTGCTTTGAAGGCTTAACAGAAAACTTCCTCTTATCACCGTCTATTTCTTATCCACACAAGAAACTCCCCCTGTTATCAGCAGAAATCTTTTACTCAGAGGCTGAGAATCCTATGAGTTGCAGGAGTGACTAAGTTGGGTGGCAAGCAAACGATGCAAGCTGCTTTGCGCCCTAGTCTGAAGTCCATCTTGACCAGGCATTTTCAGTCACAATTAGCTGGATGCTGTTGCAAATCAATGTTAACGTTTGTGAGTCTATTTGCATATTCTTTGTACTGCTTTGTACATAAATATACTGGCATTTTTAGAGTCTGGTCAACCCATCTGTGGTAATGGACTGGTTGAACAAGGAGAACAGTGTGATTGTGGATACAGTGACCAGTGTAAAGATGAATGCTGTTATGATGCAAACCAGTCAGAAGATAAAAAATGCAAGTTAAAACCAGGCAAACACTGCAGGTATTGTGCATGTTTGTTACAGTACACTTTAATTTTCGGGATTTATTGGTAGCTATAATTGCTATTTTAGAATCTATTTTACTTGCATTATTCTTAAAGCATTTACTTTCTTAAATATGACTTACATTGTGCTTATGAACTTGTCACTCACCATTATGCTATGCAATTCTTGGTGCTAATTGTAGCTCGCTTTTCTCCTAGATGACTGTTCTCTAGCTTTTCAAAAAGCCTAATGGCACTGGCTTGTATCAATGCTGACTTATCATAATACTCAATGCAGACAACTCTGTGTTGAAATTCTGTTGTCTATCAGAAACATGTTGTGTATAATTCTTGCAAAAACTGTATGAGTCAGAAAAACACGTCTAGGATACTGTTTTTACAGCAGGTACAGGAGAGTATTAATTGCCCAAAGGATAATGGAGAGTATTATGAAATTGGATCCTATCCTAGGGCCATTTCTACAGCATTGCCTAACTGGAAGACGACTGAAGGATACAGAGGATTGATTTACTATTTTTTTTATAAAAAATGCTTGTTTTATAAATTAAACTGGTTTTTAAGTCACCTTGTATCTTGGCAGCATTGTGTACACAGTGATTTATAAGAGGAACTTTTAAAGATCATAAGACTTACAGTGAAGTAAGTCAACTTCTATCTTGTAGTTCTGTGACTTAAGACACATGTTAAATTTCTACTTCATCTGAAAACTTTTGGATTTTTTTTCACGTGGAAGGCATGAGCTTTTTTCCTCTTAAGAGAGACACATAAATTTAGTGTCCGGTTAGACTCTTAGCCAAAGATGGAGAGAATTACTATTATTTTTAAGTCTAAACCAGCTCAACTTTTTAATACAATGTACACAATTTTGTTGTAATTAGATTTTCCTGCCTTAAGAATGATCTCTGTCATCCTGGGAGTGGAAATAAAAGTAGCATCTACTGTTAAAATGTATTTGACAGTGTAGACATGGTAGAAAGTCCATCTCCTGTGAATTCATAGTTGTAATAATTCCGCACGTGTGGTTCCCTCCCTCTTGCAAATTTTCTTAATTTTTCTACTAAAATAAAGGCTTTACATTCATCTTTTTATTGGTTAATACCTCTTATTATTGGTTTCTGGCATTTTGCTTTACATGGCAGCAATGGTGAGCAGCTGTTCCCTTCTGAGTACACCAGGTGCCACCGCCACCTTCTTTCTTGCTCCCTCCTGCTCAGCTGACTGTAGTCTCGCTTTATGCCCTGCTGGGAGCAGTCTTAGATAGGAATTACTCCATCATTTTTGATTTAGAATTCCTCTTTTTCCAGTTTTGTTAAGATTGAAAATTTTGCTGTACAAAGAGGTTTCCAAAGACATGTAAACCAAATCCAAATGCAAGAATGGATCATGTAAAACACATTTTAGGAAAACTATGGTACCTACCTAGCTGCTTTACATGTCTTCTACATGTGTGATGTCAAGAGTAATTTTTCTAGGCATGCAGTAGTTTTAAAATAGAGAGATCCTGACCCGCAGAAGGTCTTTGCTATCTTCTGGTGCCTGCTGAATGCCAGTCAACACACTGTGAATATTGAGGTACAGAATAATTTGAGTTGAGAACTCAGGAGGCTTAGCTTTAATCAAGTCGTTAACGTGTGTTTCATAACCCTCGCTCTTCTGCAGCTTGTAGTGGCATACGTACTCAAACACAGCTTCAGGAGAAGGAAATGATTGTTCCCTGCTGTTTCGCCAGTGTAAGGGGCTCAAATGCTTTGATGTCTGGGACAGAAAGGAGCCCAAGCGTTTTGGGGGAGCTGGTGAAGCTGCTTTGGCAAACTTTTTTTTCCCCCAAAATTAGTTTGTATGCTGACTGTGATCTCCGACATAAGAGCTGACATGTCTCCTTCCCTTTTCTTTTTTATTTAAACAATGTGAGTAGTATGGCTGCAGAAAGTTTAAAAAAAAAAAAAAAAAAAAAAAAAACAGAAAACAAACAAAAAATTCCTTACGGTGGTATAAAGCTTGACTGACTTACTACATTTTTTTTTTTGTTGAGACTATCAAACTAATCAGTTGTTCCTGAATTAATTTTACCAGCTTGCTAATTGAATGATTTGCATGTACAAACTTTGAAATGCTGTTATTTGCTGTATGTTTTAATTTAAAATGTTGCTTGTACTGTTTTTCTAATATAATGCAAAGAGTTTAATTGGCTAGTACAGTGACTAAGAAATCCATATTCAGTGCAGTAACCTTTTGTTACCTTAATGGACAGGAAGAAATTATTTTCAATTGACATTTTACTTAGCAGAAATGTGAAGTGTTTGAGTAGGTTTCAGGATAAATAGTTCTTGGATTTATTCATGCTTTTTCTTTACATCCATGTGTTCTCTTTATTTCTAGCCCTAGTCAAGGCCCCTGCTGTACTGCACAGTGTAATTTCAAACTGAAGACTGATAAGTGTCGAAATGATTCTGACTGTGCACGAGAAGGAATGTGTAATGGTGTCAGTGCTCTCTGTCCAGCTTCTGAGCCTAAACCAAACTTCACAGACTGCAACAGGCACACACAAGTTTGCATAAATGGGGTATGGTTTATTCAGTCATATGCAACCGCAGTTGTTTTTGGTTTGGTTTTATTATTTCAAAAAAGAAAAAAGCTTGATTTATTGGTTTCAATCAAAAGAACTGTGAAGCTACATCAAATAGTAAGCAGGTAACATATCAAGATAGCTTTACAGTTTGAGAAAGTTCCATTTAAATTTTTTTGGGGTAGAAATCGAGACTATTAAAGTGTTTTATTTCCTAGTTCCATCTTTTCATTTTTCTTCAGTCTTCAACAAGTAATATTATTGCCTTAGAAAATTAGATATGCTGTCAATCCATGTAATCTAGTTTAATGAAAATACACAGTTCTTCCACCCATGTGCATGCAGGACAGATATGCCAGCATATAGAATTACCCTGAACTGCCATTAGTTTCCTGGGTTAAAGAGTCCATGGTAGTTGCTTTGAAATATTGATGGGAAGTCTCTTATAAGTTAATCTGTGTTTACTTGGAAGCAAAAACAAGCAGAAGTCATCCTCTTAGAGATGTAACTTGTGCTGCTGTAAGTCTGTTTTCCACAGTCCAGGTTTTGAATTAAATGATACTACTCAAAAAATTTTCAGCTAATTCAGTCATTTTAAATATGGAAAAAAGATAGAAGAATTGTCTTTATATAGTTCCTTAATTTTTAAATGACATAAGTGCAGTGATTTTTTTTTTATTTTTTTTTCTTAATTTGAGGAGTCCTTCCACAGTGGAATTAGAATCTTTCCTGCCATAAATTTTTATTACTATTTTCTGAGAGAAAATATTTTTGGAGACATGCTTTTGATTTATCTTGCTAACCACAGTTTTGAGTAATCATGTTTCAGTGTGAATTGCAGTGCTGTGAGTGTTCTGCAGGGTACTCTGAGGCCCTAAAAGAAAATACAGTGTTAAAAAATATAACTGTGTAAATTACCATTTAAAGAAAGGATCAAATAAGCCTAAACACTGCAACTGAGTAAGTGTAATAAATTTTGTTTTACAAACTTCAGAAGAAATTCAAGCTATTATTTTCATTGATAAGCATCTTTAGACTGATGATTGTGCTTTCAGCTATTTAAAAATTAATCTTTCCTAACGTCAGCGTGCTTAAAAGTTAAATTGATGTTTGTGTTCTTGTGCTCTTGTCTCAAACAGCAATGTGCTGGCTCTATCTGTGAGAAGTATGGCTTGGAGGAATGCACATGTGCTAGTTCAGATGGCAAGGACGACAGAGAACTGTGTCACGTCTGCTGCATGAGAAAAAGTAAGGTTTGTCTGAATTGGAAGCATAAATACAGCAGTGGGCATCTAAGGAATCTCCTCATGGTGTTTATGTTTTATTTTTTCTTGAGAGCATACTGCAATTTTGTACATAATTAGTTTCAGATAGAGGCATTATGTTTTATAGGAAATGAACAATATTTTGGTTTTATACATATAAGTAGAAACTTGAAATTTTTTCAAAAGCATTTTCAAGAATTGAGCACCAAGGGATTCATGCACAGATATTCTAATACAATAACAGTTTGGTTAATCTAATTTGTTTTTTTCAAACAATTTTCCTTTTCAGTGGACCCAGCTACTTGTGCAAGTACAGGCTCTAACCAGTGGGAGAAACACTTCGGTCGCAAAACTATTACTTTGCAACCTGGATCTCCTTGTAATGATTTCAAAGGCTACTGTGATGTGTTTATGAGGTGCCGGCTGGTAGATGCTGATGGCCCTCTAGCTAGATTAAAGAAAGCCATTTTTAATCCAGAACTATATGAAAATATTGCAGAATGGATTGTGGTAAGTATTTTTTCCTTACCAGTCTAATATAAATTTTTCTTGTTAATCAGTATTCACAGTTGGTACGTGTTGCTCTATATATACAGCACTTCAGCATTCTTTAAAGCACAATCAGACCTTGTTTTACTAGTTTTTCTATAAGCATCTGAGTGCAGCAAGTAAGTTTTGACAGATGGAAGGGAATGGAAACAAATAAGTAACAAAAACCTAAGTAAATATTTTGTTATATCTCTGTTCAGTCCACTGTCTGTTTGGGTGGTCATGTTTTTGACTTAACAAGTTTACCTGCTTTAACCCTTCATATTTGCATGTTCTGGCTTCTTTTAAGGAACTAAATATATCGATCTCTGGCATTGCTTATTTTTATTGCACTAGATGACACTTTCCTAATCATAGACTGGGAGGAGAGCTACAACGAAGCACCATTATAGAGCTGCATAGTCAATTTTGTGTAGGCTGTTGATTGTTTTAGGCTTATATAGCTCTGTTGTAGTGCATCTTCTGTGAAATGCCCTTCTGATAATAGAATGAATTTGCAGTATTAGCGTGTTTTTCTGTAAGAACTTTGGGGACATTTTTCTTTTAAAATGTTATGGTCTTTAAGTGATGTTTCAGAACAGCTTTTTGATGTCTTAAAAGGCAAAGGAAAGTCGCATTCAATGACCCCTGTCCCTTGTACATGGGTGCCAGCCCCCCAGAAATACTTTCTTTTGTTTTTAGGCTTATTGGTGGGCAGTGTTGCTTATGGGAATTGCTTTGATCATGTTAATGGCTGGTTTCATTAAGATATGCAGTGTTCATACTCCAAGCAGTAATCCAAAGTTGCCTCCTCATAAACCACTTCCAGGTGAGTACACCAAGCAATTAAATTTATGTTATCCGCAACGATTTTGTTCTGAATGGGAAATTTCAGGTGTCCCAACTTACAGTTCTTGGTCTGGCACTGTGAAACTACAAATGGAATTTGTGCCAGTGGAACAATTCATAAAAATGTAACTCTTATTTTCCTATAACATAATGTGCACATCAAAAGAAAGCTTTGAAGACTTCGAAGTCAAGAGTTCCTCATATTTCCTATTTCATGCTGCATTTTGTAAGAAGCAGCCTGTTTAAGGAACTACTGTTGAGATAATAAAATGTATTCTGTAAATAAATACTCCACGCAGACCTTGCAGGTCTAAATAAAGCCTTTCAGAAAAATAGGTATATTTAGTTTGCATGGCCAGGGCAACTCTTCTGGAAATCATTTTAAAAAAAATCCATTTTAATAATTTGTACCTTTCTTTGAAACAGGCACTTTAAAAAGGAGGAGACCACCACAAACCACTCAGCCACCACAGCGGCAAAGGCCCCGAGAGAGTTATCAGATGGGACATATGAGACGTTGACTGCAGCTTTTTGCCTTGGTTCTTCCTAGTGCCTACAATGGGAAAACTCACTCCAAAGAAAACTTAAGTCATAGTCCCCGATCTAACTCTCAAAAATCGAAGAGAAACAAAAGCATTATATGCCCTCAATACAAGTGGAAATGGTTAATTTTTAATGAGCTAATCTTCCAGCTCAAAAAGAAGAAAAGTGTTTTTCTTGCATATTTTTAATTTAGTGGCAGGAGTATCATGATACTTTCCCCCTTCTGTGCTCTTCATTGCTGCATTTTCTTCACTTGCAGGCAAATATGGCTGTAGTAAAACTTTTACTCAAGAATTGAAAAAAAAAAATATATTTTTCAACTGCCAGACAAGGCTAGGAAGCTAGACCACCTCAGCATTGGAGACATTACTTGTCAATGTATATACATTGTTATATGCAGACATGTATTTCTAACGTACACCCGTACTTGTGTGCAATTGTAAACAAGAGAATTGCAATATGGATGTTTCTTTGTATTATAAAACTTTTCCGCTATTAATGAAGAAATTACTGTTTAATTGACATACTCAGGATAACAGAGGATGATGGTGTGTAATGGTCAAGGATCCTGTGATGCTTTACACAGCAATTTTGAATCAAATCAAACTTTTTTATCATGATCAAAGTTCTTTCAAGCACTCATTTCATCTTTATCAAACAGCTGCTAAGACATAGCATACAAGATTGAATGGTCTTTTAGAGATATAACAGGTGTTCTGCGAACTTTGCAAATGCCAGAATGTTTCAAAAGTGTTTTATATAAGTGTCTAATTTCTTGTAGCTCTGCTTAAATGTTTTTAATTTGTCTGATTATTCAGTTAATTAATGAATAGTTAGATGAAATATTTCCATGCTTTATTAGAAGATTCTGCCTGTTACTCAACTTGTTCTAAAAATTGCAACCAGTTTATTCAGGCTGTTCAGATATTCTTACAGTATGATAATTAAGTTTGTGTTCAGAGGGATGTGGAAAGAAAGAAAAGCTGTAGGGTTTTTTATGTTCTGTTTAATTTATCAGATATTTGGATAACTTTTCAGCATGATACTGTTGATTGAGTGAGATACTGTTGATTGATAACCACTAAAGTAGGGTGATTTGCCCAGCTACTGTGGCAGAGTTTAAATTGTAGTTAGGACTACCGGTTTTCCCACGTTTTATACCAGTAGCAAAATTCAACAGCACAATGTCCCATTCCAAAGTTTTTTATTACGAATGTAAATAATTGGCGATTTTGAAAGAGGAAACAAAAGATGTCTTAAGGTGCTTACTGCTATGCAGGAGATGAAAGGGGGCATTACAAAATGTTTAAGCTTGTGACATATTTATTGCTTGTTTTCCAAAAGCACCAAGCTAATTAGAGATGCAAATGGCTATAATTTTCCTGGCTTTGCTTAGGAGAAAATTTACTAAGGGTTGGACAGGCTTCCTTTGTTTGGGTTTTGGGTTTTTTTGTTTTTTGTTTTTGTTTTTTAAGAGTATAAGGTTTACACAATCATTCTCATAATGTGACGCAAGCCAGCAAGGCCAAAAATGTTACAGAATATAATGGGATCTCTTCCTTGTAAACTTGTACAGTATGTGGTAACTTTTTCAAAATACAGCTTTTTGTACATGGTTTAGAGACAAATTTTGTACATGAAACCCCAAGTCCAATAGACTATATAAATAATTCTAAATGATCTTAACTAGTTAGAAGTGTATGTAGTTGCTTTTAAGTCATTTTAAATACATTTGTTTTAAGACTGTGCAAAGATTGGAAGTGGGTTTGCATTTCTAAAATGGTGACTTTTATTCAGCAAGAGTTCTTAGTAACTTCTTGAGTGTGGTAGACTTTGGAACATGTAAATTTTTTGCCTGTAATGTTATCCTGTGGTAGGATTTTGGCAGACCAATGCTGCCCTATTTTATTTTGAGTCTAAGTTAAATGTCTTCTGAAAACAGAAATGTGCACTGAACTCTCCACTGCAAGTCAAGATGTGGTAAAATGGAAAGAAAGTTCAAGACAATGAAACGGAATACTACTGTCGATTTCATGTCCACTGTGTTTTATACAGTATCTTTTTTTGTTCACTTTGGAAATTTTTACTAAAAATGCAAAAAATAAAGTATTGTGCAAAGATATGTAAGGTTTTTTTGAAACTTGAAATGCATTAATAAATAGACTTGATGAAATAATCTTCTGAAGACCCATTTACTTTTTGAACCCTGAAAACAAAGTGGAATACACAGATTCTACTTCTGCTTAATTCTTGGCCTTTGCTGGAAAGGGGCTGTCATGCCAAAAACGAATCGTGCTGTCCTTACTCTGTCAAAGTGCACCTCCCAATTTTAATGTCATCATCCAGTTAAATGTGAGAGCAAATGTTTTTGTTTAACCTTTTCAAGGAAAAGCCCTAAAATTACCTTTAAATTACTTGTATGATCACAGGAACAAAGCTTTCTTGGTGCTTATCTTCATAATGGAAACTAGTTGCTGGTGGGGTGTTCAGACTGCATAGCTACTGCTCGATGCCTTCTGAAATAAATGAACTTTGGAAGAAGAGTACTGGAACGAACAGACAGTACTCTGCATGCACGGCTGGTGGGTATGACTCGTAGAAGGAGCAAATCTTGCTTTTTGCAGGGGCTTTTAAAACTGCTGAGCTGGGTCTGTGTGTTTCTGTGCGCTCTGTACAGTTGATGGAAGTGGTAAGCCAAGCCCTGCCGGCTAGCAGCCTTCCACGGGGCTCTTGGTTGGGAATGGCCAGCTTAAACTGCTGGTTCCCTAACTCAGCAGCATATGCTTTGATGTAATCGAAGCATATTCAGAGTTCCTTCCTCACAGTACTTTTTTTTTTTTTTAATAGAAAGGCTTCCTCTTGTAGCTACATAGCACTGTCGGGGCAAAGGGTATTGAAAGAAAATCTGTTTAGAGCAGAGTCCTCCTCCAAATCAGCATCATAAGCGCCGAATAGATTTGATGGTGGTTACATTTAAATTTCTGTCTAGGAACACAAACCAGAGGAGTAGAAATAAAGCCTAAGCATCTAAAATAAGTTGTTTTGTATATATTTTTAAATTGTGATTGAGGGAAACACATGGGTATATAAATAGCTGTAATTTTTCTAACTAATATTTGACCTAATGATCCCTAGTTGTAGTTGTTCCTTTATTCATCTTGTCTTTCTTAATGTTTTAGTCATTAAATGTATATGTTCACCTCTGGTGTAGAAGCATGTATGTGGTGTGAATATCAGAAGGGCATCAAACTCCTCTTCAGCTGTAAAACTTATACCGTACAGACTAAAAGTAATTGACATAGTTTGCCTTTTAATTAATATTCCAATATTTCTTTCAGGAAAAACACACAAAAAGGAAGAGATTTTTTTTTTTTTTTTTTTTACTTCTGAATATTGGAGATTCATTATTACCGATCGTTGATTAAAAGGACAGCAGTCATTGCCATGCCCTGGGCTGTGCTTGGTCCGGCAGGTCTCGGTTCAGCTGGGATTATTCCCATCTCACTCCGACGAGCGCAAAGTACGGCCCCGCTGTAGGCACTTGCGTTGTAGGTATGACTTCGGTGTTATGTTCAGGCATTGTAAGACTTCGAGTATGCTGCAACTTGGGCTTTCTTTCATTTTTATATCAGAAATTAGTGTAATGGCTATCGAAACACAGGGATTTATTTGGACACATGAAAAATGACATCAGAATAAGTATCTTCATATCCGCAAGAGTTTGAATACTGAATGTTCTTTTAATTTTCCTATTTGACTTTTTTAAAAGTTCTCAAATTGTCCTGTTTGAGGATAGACTAGCTTGTTTCCGTTTAACTGGAGAATGTTTTTTTCCCCAGAAGTCCCTGAACTGCAGTATCCCCGTTACTTGAGTTTCAGCACACTGTAGACACCTCTTGACATTTTTTTCCCCACCTGCTTTTCCTGAACTAATGCTTCCAAGTCCATTTCTCCTGAAATTTGGATCCCTTTATCGGCCTTCTTACCAAGTAAGTGATAATAATGTGAAAGAAATGCCAATTTTAATATCTTAAAATGTGTCCAACTGTGTTTAGGATGTATAGCTACAAGGAAATCCTGACTTGAAAGGCTTTGTTAATATGTGCGTTTTACATCATACAAACCTCATTAAAAGCTGTCTCACCAACTCTAGGCTTTTTTTTCCAGGTATAAAGAAACACTTAACATTGCAGATTCTGCCCTGGAGAAGCAGCACAATGCAGTTCTTTCTGGCCTTTGTCTCTTGTGTTGTCATCCTTCAATATCTTCTGAACAAAGGCTTTTTTGAGGAATGGGGGTAGGATTTGGTTTTTAGGAAGCTTACAAAGTTCGTAGCGGAGAAAGCTATGATGATAACAGGCGTTCTAGATGCAGTTCCAATGACGGTATTTCAATTCTTCTGTAAATAGACAAGTATTTTATAAGCAAAACAACCCAAAACATAAGTAGTAAAAGTGGCAGATTTTAGCTTTTTCCAGAAACAAAAATGGAATTCTAGAAATTATCTAGGGAGATGCATAATTAAGAGTTAGTCTCACACGCATACTTTTCTCTCTGTGTTCTCTGTCCCATTTTTCATTGTGCTTTGAAAAACTAAAATGGCCACATTGTCATTTGTTCCTTGCCTGACATTCTTCAGGACACGCAGTCCATTTTATAACTTCATGCCCCTAAAACTGCTGTCACTGGGTATCTAGCAGTTGAGTCTGCACTGGATTATTGCTACTACAAATGTAAAAAAAAAAAAACAAACCCGAAACCAAACCAACCCCGCACCCCAACAACTAATGTTCATCTGAAAAAGGTCTGGTGCTTACCTAATTCTTTCAGGAATACTTACTGCTGAAATTTGCTTCTGTGTGCTGATTTGACTTGTGGCTGTTTGTATTTAAGTAATTGATTTTTATATAAGCACAGAACATGTTGCAGAGCTTTAATAAAATAATTGTTAGGAAATGTAAGTATTGGAGATAGTAACCTGAAGCATGGAATTAATCACTTAAATTTTAATTTTTTACATAGAAGGTGGAAATACTTTTTGTGTTTAAAGAAAATAATTTGCTTCACGGAGCAACATCTTTTAAAGCACAAACCACCATTTTCCATGAAGATCTGAAGATTCTTTTACATGGAATTTGTATCTAAACCTATAAATATTTCTTCTAATCAAGCTGCTACTCCAAGTGGCCATTTTAAATATCAGATCAGCTTCTGAAATTTACACCTCAGGAAGGAGAACTGTTGTCATTTGAAAAGTAAGTATTCTTCAGTTCCCATCATATTTAGTCAGCCTTTCTGTTTCTGTAATTGAATATTCCTGTTTGTTTAAAGGAATGGTTTTACTGAAAACAGGTTTTAAAAGTTAGAAATTAATATTCTGAATGGTTGGCCAAGATGTCTGCATTCAGCATTTGATCACTGTTCATTGCTTGCAGGATTACTCATTCTACTCAACTTGTTCATTTGTCATGCTCTTTAGATAATTTTCACTTTAATCCTGATAACATCTGTATGTTTTGATTCAAAATTTCCTGCAATGTCTTGGTATGGAAAATAGGCTTTGCTCCAGGTCTCAGGACTATCTTGCACATTTTTTACCATTTAGAGAACATTTAAAACAAATTACATTCAGAATACAGACTTGTAGAAACATAATTTTTAATTAATCTTGTGCTTAGCATTACAAAGTGACAAACAAAATACTCTTGACATACATACTGATTTGCATTTCAGTATGCACTAATGGTAAAATAAAAATTATCTGAGACAATGTTTCTTCATGTATTTTATATTCAGACATAGGAAACAAGGGAATTGTATAATTTTGAATTTATGAAGTTTGTTTATATACACTGAAGACATTTGAGACTTTTACAATATTTATTTATTCATGCAGTTTCAAAGCATGCTAAAATCTGCTATACAGTGATTTAAAATCTAAAATGGTCATTTACATGTTCAGTAAATACATGTAAATATGATTTTAATGCAGAAGTTAACTGAACTCAATTATGCTAGAATTGCCTTTAGTATACTAAGCATCATTAAAATAATTAAATTACTAGTAATTTAAATCAGTACTTTAATTAAAATAGTTAAACAGCAAAGCATTTTCCAATAAGAGAAGGTTTAGTGTAGCATTTTTAGGTGATATAGTTATTTGGCTTGTCATATGGTTATGATAGCTCAAGCATTTTGTATGTTGAAGTGCATTTTAATTTTTGAACATTATAAAGTAAAAAGTTCAAACTCTTAGTTAACAATTTGATCTGTTTGGGAATATTTTCTTCTATGAAAGATTTAAATCTCCCTTCATTAGGAAATAATTTAGAAAATTTTAACTGATAGTAGTCACTATTAGTGTTTCAAAGCATTTAATGGGAAATAAGGTTCCTCTTTTTTTTTTCCTTTAAATCCAACAAAAAGTTTTTCCAAGGGTTATGGCAATGTTTTTTCTGAATAGTAATCTTTATTTCTAGTGAGCAGGGTTTTTTTAAAACTTTAAACAACTTAAAAGTTGCCAATTGAAATTCCCATTGATCACTTTGAGAGTAGGCTTGTAAATGAAAAAAAGCCAATATTTCAGCTTACCGTTGCATCACAAAATCTGTATTTTTTTAAATGTATTTTTTTCACCACCTCTGAATCTATCAGTGTATTTAGATTTAATGTAGCTGTATGTTTTAAAACCACTTTATTAGATGTATTTTGAATATATTTCAGTGAGTAGTTGTCTTTTGTGTTCCTGCTCATTTTCTGTTCTGTTTCGGAAAGCGATCTTCACACCTCACAAATGTTTTCTCTTGGGCTGGATGAAGGTGAACGTTGTCAATGCTTTGAGAACAAAATGTCATTCTAGAAAGAAAACACAGCATGTAAGCGTAATTGTTACTTTTCAGGGCTGTTATCTGTATAAAATTGAAAACTGTAGATAAAAGCAAGTCTGACTTTATCCTTTTACAGGAAGGTATCTCATTTTTTTTATAGGCTGGTGGGGAAAGAGATGTATCTGCTGCCAGATGGTAGGTACAGAGCAAAAGGAGTGGGCAGCTCTGATGTGTGTGCGTTATGCCTCTGTCTGTCTGGTGTCACAGGCAGCACGCTGCTCTCCCTAGTACCCTCACAGTCATTTGGTCTTTGTATTCTCAATGGCCACTGTTCATGTTTCAGCTCTTACTTTACTACCAGGGTTGTGCTATTTGGCCTGCTAGTGTCCAGCTGGACTACTAGCGTTTAGTTGTCAGCTTGCAAAAAATCAGTTGTGTAGGACACCAACAACATTATGCTACAGAAATGTTTTCCATGTTTGGAACTCGGGTATTGTGGAATCTGGTGTTTTATTGCTCACAATAGTTTTCATTAACGACTTTTAAAGTTTGTGCTATTACGTTGTGTCTGAGTGTTTGTCATTAGGTAATCTAACAAAGGAAAATTTATCTTGTATATAAATATCATGAACATTGTGAGGTAAAGGTACATGGAGATAAAATATTGTCAGCAGTTCAAATGCTTGAGAAAACACAAGACGACTCAAAATGCATCTTGTGTTTGCTGCCTTTTTTAAATACTGAATTTCCAAAATGGCTAATTCTTTGATCCATGATGTTTGGTCTTTCCAAGAAGACTGAAACCTATATGCTCTTATTTTCTTTGAAAAAAACTTTTCCTTGAGTGTCCTTTGTTACTCCTTTTAGAATCGCCTAATAATCTCATTCCCCCCTCCAGCATTAATACAGTGTTTCAACACTAACATGTCCTTTCCATTCCCATGACAAACCCAGATTGCACAGAACAAAACCCAACACAGTATCAGTATCCATTAAAATCCTGACATAAGCTCCCATTTCTGTTTGCAGCAAAAAGCTTCAAAGGAGCATTAGGTACCTGACTATACCAGCATTGTTGTTTGTTAGTATAATAACTACCCACCTTGGTGACTCATTTCGTAGGATTTCTTTAGTAGTACATCAGTAATAATTGGATTGTGCCAGGTTATTGACACGGCTGTATTGGACAGGAGCTTTCTGGTTAGAAAAACGTGTATACCTAACATATCTTTTCACAGTTTTCGTACTTTTTTTCTCAAGGTACAAAAAAATCTGTATTTAAACAGAGTGCTCTAATCTGTGGTATATACTATGCTTTAATTTGCTTTGGCAGCTAGGTCAGTACTAACTGATTTGGGATCATTGCTTTTAAAACAGCAGAAGATTCTATATAAATGATTTTTGTTATTTTTTTTCTTTACAGCAGGAGCATATGTTGAGTGCTGGATTAGGAGAGGAATGTACAAAATATGTTTTTTGGGGGGACAATACCCAAGAAAATATGATACCTCCTCTGCCCCACAGCACACACAGATTGTCTCATGAAAATGTCTCTTTAAATTGTCTAGTTTGTGTTTTGTGTCAGTACCAAGGAGATGCAGCTCTGCCAATAAGTATTGTTGCACAGAAAGACTGCAGTAGTTATAACTGGTGCTGGTAAGAAAGAGGCTGTAGGAAGGAAAAATCACCTTCTAAGACTGAGCCACAGTTACAAGGTAAGACATGCTTTTCTCATTAACCTTAATTAAAACTACTCAGTTAAAAGGATCAAAGCAGCAGGAATCATCACAAGCTTTGTTATTCTGTCTCCTGGCTGAAATTTCTCTGTGAATAAGCAGTTTCAAAAGTGTTATTGGCATTGCTCTATGTAGAGAACAAGGCCACTCAGACCTGGTGATCCAGTTTCAAAGCAATCAGCAGGGGAAAGACAACACCCATCCCCACCCCCAAAAAAACCCCAATACAAATGAACAAACAAACAAAAACTAAACAAAAAAAAAACCAAAACAGATTTCAGCCTGCATTCATAATTTTTTTTCTCAAAAAAAATGCTCTCTGATGCTGCTTCAGAGGTCAACTGACAAAATTCAAATCACTGAATTTGTATTATAGAAAAAAATGTATTATAGAAAAAATGACAGAGTGCAAAAATTACTGTCAAATACCAGTGAAAGTGTGGCATGCAGAAGTATGGATAGTCTTTTTGTTTACCAGGACTGCTCACATTCTGTTTACCTGCTACAGGAATTTCAAAATATTTTGAAATGTCAAAATTTCAAAAGTTTAAAGTTGCTTCCACAGTTTATCACTCCAGGAACCTCTTATACAGCCTGCACAGTGCAGTAATTGTCAGCTGCTGGACTGGCACTAAAATGGGTGAGATGAAAATAAGGGAACTTCATAATAGAACCCTTAACTTTAGTGAATAATCAGATGACTGTGTAGTTTTGCATGTGATCCTTCTAACGAATACTTTCAAGAATGGTGATGCTGAGTTTCTCTGTGAAGTAGGTATTGAAAGTCAAATAATTAAGATTTGGCTTTTTTTTTTTTTGTAAGTAGGAATTTGAATTTTTGAGGGCCTTGATGTTGGCGTCATTATTTATCTTATGTAGTAGTTCCTTTGCAATTTCATACAGTCCTTATGGAGTGAGAGAATCACATTCTAAAAATAGGTCAGAAATTGTCATCAGTTATTGTCATTAATTTGTGCAGAAAAACTGCATGGCAGAACTTGTTCTAATTCTTCCTTGGATCTAACTCCTTCTCTATCTTCTGTTCCCAAGTATCAACAAAATTGTCATCCAAAGTTACTGTGCCTTCAACTCAGATTAGTGGCAGTAGTGAGCCAGGACATTTCCCACTATTCATTTCTGACCTGAGAACAAAGAAATTAGAAGTTGCTTTAAACTCATTCAGTCTGATCTGAGGGGGAGGAGGGAAAGCCAGAATCTGTATATGGGTAAGTTCACCGTTGGTGTACGTGCTGGGACTCAGATGCATGTAATTGAACTATGTGTCAAACATCTATGTGTCAGACATCTGTGGTGTTACTACAGAAAAAAGTGTTTTAATTACTTACTTTTGTTGTGTTTCCCCTGCTTTTACTCTGATTGTCTTCACTATAAGTCCTGGTCGACGGGTGCCTTTTGTCCATGGTATTATGGTTTGAACAGTGTCCCAGATATTCTCCCAAACTGCAGTTCCTTCCCATTTGAACTTTATCATTATTAGTTCACCAATGTCGGTGTCCAGGGTGATGAGAAAAGAGTAGGTTTTATTCCCATCAATGCTTTCAACTCTGCAGAAAACAAAACCACGATAATGCTGTCTTACTATGGATTAAAGTAGGGGAAAAAAAGAGTTTCTTTTCTCTTTAAAACCGAAGAACGAACTGCTGTTCCTCCTCTTTCTCCAGAAGGGAACATTACTGTCTCTAGGATACTCTTCCAGGTGCATAAGGTGGTGAAATATGACAACGTGCTAGAAAAGGAGCAAAAGTGGGAGAAACTTGAACAGCTGGTGAAGCAGAGGTGGTTTCAGACAGGGAAAGAAAAGGTGTCCCATAATAGCATTTATGTTATGTCTTTTGCTGGCTAGAGCAAATGCTGACCCACACTGTTGCCTTTGCTTTTGTTAATACGGATAGTGTCCATCATGAGAAGTATTCAAAATCCTTTACCTTAAGTAGAGGTGTATATTCATTTGTGTTTTAATTGACTAGACCTCCCTGTGTTAGCCACGGGATGGACCAAACATTAAGTGAACAGGATACTTAATATTAGGGTGACTTCAAAGATTACTAGGTTTGTTTTACAGAGATTTGTCATGCCAAAAATGTATGAACTTTTGTAAAAGTTTGTGGGTTTTAGGGAGTATGGGTGAGGAAAGGGCAATTTCCAGTTATCTTCACTTAGCTGTACCAAACCATTTCACTCATAGCGTGATCATGTACGTGATAACGGTATTATAAATTGGCACCCAGTCTCACTTGTACAATGACATGTCATATCAATACTCACAGTGTGATAGGCAGGTTTTTAGCATCCTCCTTAGTGCCTGTCAGAGAGATAGTAAAAGTTGGATCTATCTGCTTGCCTTGGATTTCGTTGATGAAGTGGATCTTGAACTGATAATGATAGACTGTTGAAAGGAAGAATTTGTAAGGTGTCAAAATTAATGGTCAAAAAAGCAATAATTTTTTCAGGCAAAAGAATTTTATCTTTCAGAGCAGAAAACTGATTGATACTCCATATTTTTAAACAAATCTGTTGAAATTAAAACATCATCATTTTTTCAGATTGTTGCTGTGCTGTGTAATCCATTAGGGTTTGGGGCCTTGTTTCTCTGTTTAATAAAAGGATGGAGGGAAAAAAGGTAACCTGGGTTGAGTTCTCTTGTAGGATAAAATGTTCTTCCATGGGAAATATTCTAGCTTTTTTGAAGTTCAATTGTTAGAATTTCTGGCAAGCCCTCTATCTAATCACCAGACAAATCCTTATGACTGGACATGGCTAGAGATGTGTGATACAGATTGAAGACCTTGGGCAATGTAGTCAGGCTTTTTTCTCTGATCAGCTGGAAAACTGCCCTGCAAAACAGATGACTCCCAAACTTTCCTGGACTGCATAATGATACATTGTGCTTAACATGCATCTGTTAACACATGACTTTGTTCAAGGACATTACTGTAAGAAAGACGTCATTAAGACTTCAAGATTTGGTGAGTTTCTAGAGAAACAGTGTTTAGGAAAGTCTTTGAATTTTGTCAGAATGAAGAATGCCTAAGAAATCATCAGTGTACTGATTACAAGCAGTTTGACATTTAGTAAATTATGAAAAAAACAAACACATGACCAAAACCCCCAATGTACAGTTAGAGGCCACATGCACACAGATATTGTCAGCTTTAAATGTCCAAAACTCCTCCTGTCTGGTGATTCTACCAGCCACCTTCTTGACAAAACTGATATATTTAGGTGTTAAGGAAGAAAAACTAAGCAATTTCTGTTAACAAAAACCACAAAGTATTTGGAAAAATTAGGAATGTTGTATTTATCCTTGCAATCTGGTCAAATTACACATGCAAAGCTGTTCTGGTAAACATTATTGCACACTTGAGTAGAAAGATGCTCTTTCCTCGTTTCCTCTCTTCGCCCACTACAGGCTTCATTACCTCAGGGAATGGCTCCACCAGACTGCTAAGGGAGTCATCTCTTAATGTATACCACAGATAGATTTTTTTATTATTATTATTTTTTGGGGGGGGGGTGGGTGGCGGGGAAGTGCATGTGCATCTCTGAGTGTTCACAGGGGAAGCTATTTGGTTGAAAATCTGTATCTTTTTGTTGTTTCATAGTTATTTTGTGTTAGTGAACAATGTGTTTTCTTTTGAAAAGGTGTCACTCACTAGGAAGCAAAATGAGTGATTCTTCACTGCAAACCTGATGAGGATAAAGTAGGCAGGGAGGCTTGTTTACTGAAGATGGAGTTTTCTCTCTGTAAAAATTGATTGTTCTGGTGTATGTTCTGATAAAGCCTAGGCTTTTGCTGCTTTTGCTGCTTTTGCTGTGGTTACGATGCTCACTTTGGGGAAAAAAGGTGAGTGTATTCATACAAAGACTGACTCAGCATCCCATCACAGCTTTACTACAAATGTTAACTTCTTTGTAACAACTACTTTTTTGTTTGACCTGGATTAATGTGTGCTCAGACCAGCTTGAAAAATGAAACATCAGATTTCGTGAAGACAGAGAGGATTGTGAAGTGTCATGTTGAGTTTCTCCAATTCCTTCTGTTTGGGCTTCTCACATGATCTTCAAACATTTTTTTAAGAGCATTACAAAGATGACTTTGTGTGTACCCTCCCACAGTTGCCGCCTTGTTTGGGAACGGTTAGTGAAAGGCGACCATTGTCTGGGGCACCGGTATCTGCCTATGTGCCAAGGATGTTGTTCTGAAGCAAAACGAGTTCCCAGCATAAAAATGCAACATGTTTAAAACTGAGATCAGAGCCAATAGGACACAGATTATTTCACCAACAAGCTGAAATTATCTCCATGCCCAAAGAAAAATGCAGCACAGGAATGGTGTGTCGGTGCCCAGGTGTGGTGGTAGTGCACGCACCTCCTCAGGGCACTGTGTCCCTGATCTGGATGGTGTCCTGATAGTTCTGTGGCATGGTAATGCTGGGAGCTAGATGCTGCCTGCAGAATTTTTAAATTTACTTCAAGTAGCATCCTGAGGTGTTTTTAAAATTACAAGAAGGGATCCAGCAGATTCAGCTGCTCTGAGTATCAGTCGGGACTGAGCAGACCCCTCTGGAGTCATCACCGAATGCTTCATAGCTGCCTTAGTGGAAGACCTCAAAAATATTTTTAAAATACCTGAACTTCTGTATTTTTTAAAAATCTGTGACATCGCAGTTGAGTGCTGAGCACTGTGGGGAAACAAGATGTGTCACGCAAGCAGCGTTTTGAAGCATTTCTTGTCAGGACTGGAAGGCCCTCGAGTGTCCACGGCAAGGGTGCCCTGTCAGTGTTCCAGGTGCCTCCCCAGCCCCGCTGCCCTGGGGGTGGGCAGGGCCCTGGTGCTGCCTCAGCGCTGAGGGGAGAGGGGTGGCACTGAGGTGGCTGTGGGGAGGGCATGGCCGCTCGGTGAGGAGCTGGGCATATCGAATCCCTTCCATGCATGGTGTCCTGTGGCTCTAAGCAGGAATCCTGCCCGGGCCGTGCTGTTGCTCGCCATGTGCCTCATCGATAGCTGGGGAGGGAGGAGTGAGGAGGAACGCTGTGCGCCAAAAGTCAGTCCCTTGGAAGGAGGGTGAAGTCAGTCAGCCCCTTGGAAGAAGAATGGTGTCCCTTCTATTCGTACCACACAGTCCTGCTTGTTCTTGTTTTAAAACATAGCTAAACCTTCCCTCTGGCAGGGGAACTCAGCAGCAGCGGTTGCCTCACGGGTTCTCTGGCAGCCGAGCTGTAACCGGCCCACGGCCAGGCTGGCGCCATTTTGTGATGGAGACTGGCAGGTAGGCCCTGCTTCCCCTCTCTCTGGTAATAAATGCAAGAAACCACACTGATTGTCTTTCTGACCTTAGAGAATTGTTACTTTGTGCACTTGGTAAAGTAATTTAGCGGAGATAAAGCTAGAGTACCAGTCACTTTTAGTGCTACAATTCTGCCCTGTAAAAGTCCATGCTGTTCTGTTGTCTTTCCATTGTTTGAAAAGTAATAATTTATATGTCATCTTCTAGACTAATTGCAGATAAAATTTGGGCAAACTTGGAACGGGAGATTTTACAGGCCTCCCAGAGCAATTACGCTGCTTTTTTGGCTTGGCTGTATGCCTGCATATGTTATAACAAACTTGCACAGGCCAGTTGTAGGAAAATCCTGTCTATCAGGACCCCCAGCATCTCTGAGGCCTCAGATCTGCAGTTAGCCTGTGGCAAGCATGCAGCATCCTTCTTCCCAAAGAAATACTAAGAGTCAGGGTCTTGATGAAAGGGCATCAGGATGGCCTATGGGGATTCTCACTTGTCTCAGCAAATTGATTATTCCCATAGATTTTAGAATCTTTAATAAATGAGTAAACAGGATCACAAAGCTTAGGCTTGTTCTCACACTTTGTGATCAGTCTAGAGATTGAGAGAGGTATATCCACAAACCTTTGAAAGGCATATGTGCTCTTGTTTTCAAAAAGAGTCGTCGGCTTTTTGGGAGCCTTTCCTCTCTGATGTTGTAGCCCAGTGTGTTGCACCGGTTCTTTCTGCAGCTGAGGCACATTCCTTTGTTGAAAGTGTTGATGTCGTTGCACCAGTATGCTGTGCTTTGCTTATCGTTGTGGAGCAGAGAGTCGATGAACAAGTGAACTGACCTCTCATGGGCACATTTCACAGTTTGAGTGATGCCTAAAAATGCAAACAAGAACATTTTGCATGCTTTTGATCCTCCTTGCCATTTCAACTGCAGAGGAGTACAGTAACCAACCATAAACATAGGTTATTGTTTCCCCCCCACCCTTTTACTACTAAAACATCATGGTTTTGCCTCAGAAATCAGACATTGTAGCAACTTTACTTAGAGGTTCATCCAAAAATACTTTGGCTGAACCCACATGATAATAAAATTGAATAATTTGCTGCTTAAACTTCTCTAGCCTGACTATTTAAGGCTGTATATATGAACCTTGATTTCATTGTCCTGGCTGTTTTGGTCAATATGAGGCTATGTTCAGTCTTTCAGATCATACCACGTTAAAGACAGCCATCTCATTCTGTGAATGGTTGGACACGGTTGTCCTTTGGACGCTTATGTGGTAATGTCATATTTTGTCCCTATCAGAGTGACAAACTCTCATGCTGAATTTTGCCTGCAGCTGCTACTGGGGAGAAAGGAGCAAAAAATGTATTAAATATATTAAAATTATATTAAATACATAGATCTGCTTTTATAAGAGCTAAGTATCTTTTTCCTCCTTGAGTGTCATCAAATTACAGAAGTTATTTTCTTCAGTGTAATTGGGATATATCACGATGGACTGGTTTTATGTGTCTTTGCTGGTAAGCTTTCTAGCTAATGCTTGGTTTCACATTTGCCATGAATTACCTGCTAATAAGTCAGGCCTTTAGACAATGTGCTGATAGTGGAGAAGTATTTTTGCAATGCAGTATGCTGGGTGAACAGTACTCATCTGGGGTTTTCCACGGAGCAGTTCTGGTTGTCACTGTGCATCACTACGTTATCTTTTTTCAGTATGTTGCATCAGTTTCTCTATATGTTTATGTTTAGGTACATTGGAAATAAGCTTTTATATATAAAACATACTCTGGAACACTGCCAGTGAGGTCCTAGAGAGAGAGCATCATCTGCGCAGCTGAAGGAAAGGGAGCTGGGAAACGGTGAACTAAGGAGGTGAGTAGTACAGCCCTGTGTTTTGTTTGATTTGAAATAATTAATTGCACACTAGATGAATCTGGCTTAATTAGAAGATGTTTTCTCATTTCCTCTACCACTAAAACAAATACCTTTGAAATTATTCAGAAGTGCTTGACAGCTTGATGCTGATGGACTCGTTTTCAGAAGTGCTAGGCAGCCAGATTCCTTACTGGAGTCAGAACAGTTTGAACTCAATACAAGTAAAAATCAGATCACCAATTTCTAGAAAAGAAATTTCCTTGCGTATAATGGGAGGTAATATTCCCATCAGATACTGTTTAAGACCATAGAGATCCGTAAAGTTTCCCAGAGATACTGTGAGTGCAGCTGCAATGCTTCTTCCTGTTTTGTGCCATTGGTTCTTACCAGTGATCCCGTATTGTGCAATGTGGTTATAAACATGCATGATGTGACAGCCAGGTTGAAAGGTGCCTCCGTTGGGATAAAAGTCGAAATGAGCCACAGGCTGCTTGATGCCAACACTGAGACCCATGTGCTGTTTAGTGAATGTATGAATTGCGTCTACAAAGTTTGCATCATCTGGAGATAAACGATCTGTTGGTGACATTCCTTCAAACAAGGGACCGGCAGGGTCAAGGCCTGCAATAAATGCAAATAATCCAGTTGTGATATAGTGCAGAATGGGCTGTTCTTCTACTGTCATGAGAAAAGTCTGTGATAAATATTTAAAAACAGACAGCGCTCTTACTTTACAAGGTCTTTTGATGGGAACAATGCTAGGAACACTTGTCATGCAGAGGATACGTGGTTACACCAAAAGGTAAAGTAAACACAGGCACTGTAATAAACAGTAACTGCTACATGCGCAAGGACACAGGCCCAGAGATAGATGTGTGTGTTATAGACAAACCATGCTTGCTACTGCTTTGTCATTTAAGTGATGTTTACTTAATTTTGTTCTTTCATACTCTAGAGGTCATGCATTTCAGAGGCCCTTTTGAAGACAGTCCCACAACAAGTTTGACATCTAACCCACATTTGGGACCTGAAACTTCATAAAGTTACACTTATTGCTTAAAAGAGCTATATGTCTGCTAGGTGTTGTTTATAAAAATTTTTCACCTTAAGAATTTTTCAAGGCAAATTATTACAGTATTCAGAAAATAATATACCATTTAGGGAGACTTGCTAATTTTTAGTTTGCTAGATGTTTTAGTATGGTGCTCTTTTTGGTTGTGAAGTGATTTATGGAAAAGAACTGCCTGCTTAGTTTAAAGCTGCCTTCAGTTTTGAGGACAAGCTTCTAAATTTGAGATTCTTCATTTGATACTATAGACTAAAGTAGTTGGATAGGTGTAACTGGACAAGACTAGTAACACAGGCTACAAGTAGGGACGTCACCCTGAAGGTGTACATTTTGATTTAATTTTTAATAGCTTTTATCACTATGAACTTTTGGAGCTTATCATTACAAGTCTGAATAGTTTTTCCCGAAGAATGTGTATAGCTGTTGCAATAAATAGTGGTTTAATGTTTTTTGTACTTATCCATTATCAAGGTTTGATGTACTAATATGGTTTGAACAAGCAGTGCTGATGAACTGAAGTCCTTCAGCGTATACACAGGTGTAATATCATGACACATTGTTTAAAATTGGCTTCTCAGCATGCAGGCACCGTCACAGGAGCTGATTGTGTAAGGCGATGGTATGTGGCAATGAATCCAAGATTAGAGTTGGGACTTCAAACTACAGTCACATGTATTTGCCTCCCTCCCAAATCGGATTGAAGTAAAATGTTTTCTCTGATAACTTAAAACATAGCTGATAACGGGCCTTGTGTAAAACACACTTCTGTTTTATTTTTGGTTTGGTTGGGGTTTTTTTAAGCTGTCACTGTGCATTAGATGTGATACCATATACAGTGTATCAATAACCTTATAAATGTGTTTTCATTACACTTATAATTAGTACAGTTACAAAGCATTACAGAAGGTTCAAAATGCCACTAGTCAAAACAACCAAGTGTTATGGGTTAACTTTGTTTACTTTAAGCATCTCTTAGGGATACTCTAATCCAGGGCTATCATTTTTGCCACGGGAGAACTGACTTCATTTCACTCTGAGCAATGCACTGCAATTAAAAGTTCAAGCACAATTAAACAATTTCCTTAACGTAATTTTCTATTTAAAATGAGTTGATAACAATGAACAGTGTGTTTGAATGGCTTTGGGTCAAGATAGTGACTAACATTAAGGTGTTAGTGGGAATGGATACAAGACGAATTCAAACAACATGCATCTCAAGTCTTTGATTTGATTTGTAGTCTCCACGCTTGTATATTCTCTGTGTCATAATTTGGACTGAGGTAGGAAAGAATGAATCTAGAAATAGTATGATACTTTGTTTTGAAAAGTGTTTTCATTGCTAATTTCTAAACCACTGGGATGAAACTTCTAAACTGTGGCAAATATTACTATTCAACAGCTAAATATTTTATATGACATTGATATATCAATTGTCTATGTAACTTAAATCAGTTGACTGTTAACATTTCTTAAAGCTGTAAGTCTTTTACCTGTAATTCTTCCAATCTTGTTTGTACCACTGATATAACTTCCAGCAAATCCTGAAACATGAGCTCCTAGGCTGTACCCAATTAGATGAGCATTGCTTCTGGAAAATTGAATGGATTCCTGCAAGATAGCAGGAGCTTGATTTAGATGTAGAAAATATGAAAAGTAAACAGTGAAATACTATGAGCTAGGAATACCATGAATTACAACACAAGAAATGTGTGTGTGTTGATGATGGAGGTCAAGTGAGGTGCATGGATCACACACCAGATTTCTTTACTGGCTGAATGCTATTTCTTGCCTCCTTTTCATGCAGCCGGAAAATGCTACACCTTTGGGGACTGCTACTTATGCACTATGCTCAGGAAAACTGACACAGATAGTAGGATTTTTGTTGCTGTTTGTTGCAACTGATGCAAATGTGCAGTGCCTTTCATCTGCAGCATTTGACTTTCCTATGACTATAAAATAGATATCTGTCCTTTAACTTCAGTGTAAAACAATCCTTTATATAAAGTGCCTTGCTTTTTTTTTTGCCTGAGTTACTAGCACAAACCAAATTGGAAGCCAAGGTATCAAAACATTGATCAGACATGCTGAGTGATACAACAGTGATGTTTCTTGGACTGGTTTGTACAAACTGGGTATCTGATCTGAAACACACCTATTGAAGCAGAGTTGGCTTCAGGCCCTTCTTTCTACCTAATCGATACTACCTGGATCTTAAGCATTTCACCTGAGCTGCAAGGCTCAAAGTTTTTCTGACTTGTAAAGAAAAATGTGGTATATTTTTCTTGCAGGATAGGCAAACCTCTGTTTTGTTTTAATTGTGGATATTGCCTGTCCCAGTGGAGTGGCTTTGCAGTCTTGATACCTGTTTCTTGTGAAGATGAGGTTAAACTTGGCAATCTTCTTTGGAGACAGGCAACTCTTAAAAATCACAAGATCTGACCAATTTTCTTAGCTGGTGTTACTGAGATGGATGCTATTGAGATTGTTACTGATCATGCCCTATTAACTCTTGGACTAAGAGCACTTCATTAAAATGTTGCACATCACTGCAGTTTTTGTTACATCCATTAAGGATATTTCATATCCTCGCCAGCCTGTATGCAGACAGAAGCATAGTGGAAAGATAGTTATGGGGGTTGGAATGAAGGGGTTTTTAACTGCTAAACTCAGGTGGGGTGTTTCTCAATAGAAGGAAGGTTTACTGCTTGAGCACTGATACTGCTCAACTGAATGCTTTGAAGATTTATGGTATGTTTAAATCCAGGAACATATCATGGTACAAGATAAGCTACCGACAGTGCTGGAGCAAGGAGTCATTTTTTCAAGCCTCGATTTGTTTGCTGACACTGGAGAAATCACAGAGTGTCTCTGTTGTTGACAACGTGGTGTGTTCTCCTGGGAACTGAACAAAGTCCACCAATTTATTCAATAATTAAACAGCTTCAAAATGTGTCTTCAGGCTCCAGCAACTTAAACTACATTTGACCAAGAGCTAAGGTTTCTTGTAATGTCACAATAAAAAATAGTGACTCTGGATTTTCTGCCTGCTCTTTTGTGCCTGTTGTCCCTAACTGGGCATGGTGTCTTGACAACTTCTTCTAGCCATGCTATTCCTGTTGAAAGCAGCTTAGCCCTTCAACAGTATTTGCTACAAATATTTCAGCTTTGTAGTGTATTTCCCTTCCACCTTAGGCCTCACGGTGTTTAAATTAATGTATTGAAATACTGTGATGTACGGATGTATAACTTCATTTCAGATTAGGTAGCTTATATTAGTACTAGAGACAGATGAAATAAGAGTTGCTTAGGGTGCCTAGTTTGCGTGAGTGATCCTCATTCTAGCGTTTGCTTTCTGTCTTTTATTAAATAGTGCTGGAGACCAGTGATCCCTTGCAGACTTACCTGCAGCCTTCTCAGTGCAGCCATGGCCACTGCTTCCTATGTAGCGGGAGTTTTGATAAGGAGTCACTACATCAGCGGGGCTCTGTCTCACTACTGCCTCCATGTCATCTGCTTTGTGAGGCATGCTGTCCTCTAGAAAGCTCTCCCTTTACATTCTGGATCTCTAAGCCATTATTGTAGAATAATCTTTGGGGAACTAAGGCAAAAATCAAGACATGATGTCATGCTTGATTTCTGCATTAAAAGCAGAAATTAAGCACAGATAACGTAAACCCATTTTAGTGATCTAACCACTTGCAAATAATAATGTGTTCCTGCTTTCAAAGTGTGGGACTGTCAGCTGTCTGCACACATGCTAATTGAAAAGCTATAGCAGCATGAAATTTTCTTGCTTTTAAAGATACATCAAAATATTTTAATAAACAAGACTACTTGCTTTTTTCTCTTGCTTGATGAATGTTTTATGAAGTCACATGAAAGTTTATGGCAGAAAAATTTACAATGTGCTAAAGAAACATAAGTGATTGAAATGAATAGCGATAACTGTCGTAGTATTTCAGAAAGGTGGTAGAAGCAGAAGAACAGGTACATACGTCTTTTCCAGAGAAATGTGTGTTAATCTGGGGGTTCTTACCTCCAGCCATTCCAGGAAATCTGCTATCTCCTGTCCTATGTAGCGGGTATTCTGTACAGCAATGGGATAGTGCTGGTGAGCAGATGTAAGCCAGTCTGCAATGATCACATTGATTTGTTTATGCTGAGACTTCAGAGCTGCTGCCATTTTCCAAATCCAACCTTCTAAAATCCCATCCACCTGTTTTGTTGAAAAAAACAAAGCAAACCATTCTTGAGGGAATGCAGTCTCTGCCAAGCATTTATTGTGAAAAGCTCAAGGTAAAACTGTAATATAAACAAGGAGGGCTTAAAGCTCATAACTAGATTTTAGGGGCTTCAGCATGCTTCAGTGCCGAGGATCTTTGGGTTTTCGTGGACAAAAAAAATTAAGAATCAATATAAGAGCTGTATAATAATTTATGTCTTGTAATGTGAACTCTTACCAGTGAAATGATGTTCCTAAATATTTTCACTCATCCTGAGTTGACTGGTATTATTAATTAAAAAGAGAGGGTGAAATATCCAGAAAATTTCTGATTTCGTTCAAGAGCATCTGTCCCTGTAAATTTAGGCTAGAAGGACTAGAGAGGGAGGGAAGCTGAAGGATTGCAGACCAGCAGGTATTTACCTTCTACAGCTGTTCCATGTTGAGATCTGCTTTTTTTTTTTGTGATTCTTATTTTAAGGACTTGATCACAAATTCCTTATTAGCGTCAAACACTGCTTCTTATTTGATGGACTAGAGTTATTATTTAATCTATTGGATTTAATTGTTGCTCTAGTTACATTTATTTCTTCTATTGATAGAACATCCTTATCTCTTCCGGTGTTTTTTCCAGAATTTGGGAGTCTCAGTTCTGGGTTTCCGTACATATTCCTCTAAGAGACCAATACCTCTGCAAATTAAATTAATGTGAATGATAAACTTCAATGCCAGCAGTCTCAGGTCCATGGGTTGTCTTTGAGGAGTTACAGGTTTTGAACAAATTTTTATTTGTCAGGCTTGCCTAAAGTAATCTAGGGCAATATTTCATCCAAAGTTATCTCTGCTGTTATTTGTTGAGAAAGTTGTGTGCATCACGGGGGGTATTCAAAGTTCCTCTGCATATATGCAGATGTGCAAAAAATATCTGTTTTGCCACCTTATGTGATGACATTGGCTCTATGAGAATCAAAGATCTGTTAAAATGGCATTTTTTCCTTATCCTGCCTTTTCTTTTGTTTCTTTTTCAACTGAGAAGCTGATGAAAAATCACTGTTATGCTTTTGAAAAAGGTTTTCATGGTGGATTTTTTTTACAGTTTAACTGGAAGAAGTTCAGTGATAATTCATTGATGTTGAAGGCTTCATTTTCAGCTGAAGGGGCTTATAGGGAAGCTCACTTTAAAGGTGTATCTCTGAGAAAGGTGTGGTGAGATTGTGTGCACTTCTTTTCAATAAATCTGTAAATATCTGGCAGTGAACATATCAGAGAAATTAAACTGGTATTCAGTGCTCCAAAGGTAGAGCACATTAATTCAACTACTTGTTCAAACTCTGCTGGCTTTAAACAAGGGCGGAATGTAATCTTTGTCATGGGACTCCCACAAGGAGAATTGCTTGTAGTCTGCTCCTTCAGAATCTCAATGGGGGATATCCACTTAGTAATATTTCAAGACATGATTGCTACCAGGGAAATCTATCTGTCCAGTCACAACCTTTCTTCTGAAGTTACCTTTGGCACTAGCGTAATAAGAAGGAAAGTGTATCAAATCAGATGTAGTTTGAATTAAAAATAAAACGTGAGTTCATACCGACCAGCCATGGACTATCATCACCAGAGGAAGAGAGGCATTGAAACTGCATTTGTCAAGAGTTTCCAACTGATTAAAAAAAATCTGACAGCCTTCTTCATTTGTATCTGTATAAAGTCGAAATTTGGTTTCTAAGTTCTGCTGATCTTTCCTTGTTCTAGTGTGCTGGCTCTGTGGTCCCAGTGCCTCTGAAACGAAATTCATAACAGTCATAATAGGATGGAATCTAAAACCTGAGGAAGATACTATTGAGACGCAGTTTATAAGACAGAGTGAACTAGTAAGATTGAAACTTTAGCTATGTATAATTGCTGCCAACTCCAGGTGGGCCTAAGCTGTACATTTTGAGTCAAAAAAGTGATCTCTTTCAAAGTTAGAGATAGTCTAAATGTGCCTCTGAGTCCATCTATTTGAACATCAACAATTACATAGGAAATACTGATCTTATTGCTATGGGCCCTTGTAGAATATATAAGTATTTTAAAAACACTGTACAGGTGTTGCGACTTCACAGTATTAGTGCGTGCACAGGCAAGAACATTCATAGGCTATTAACTCTGCAGTGCATATTTTACTAATGTGCATTTGCCAGTAATTGCTGAGCGAGCATCATTACACTAAAATAACCATTATATTCAGGGTTTTAAGTCTGCTTAGAGACTTAAGTGACTGCTTAAAACTATTAGTTCACATCATAAATGATTCTTTTTCTCTAAAAAGGCAAGGCAAAATGTTCTTGTTCCAGATGCAGTGGTTTTGGTGGTTTTGTTTTTAGATAAAACAACTTGGTACACATAGGACAGCATTTTCTGCAATGTCTTTTAAGTACCTGGGCTGGTATCTGTATTTAAGAAAGTGGGGGCAGGGTGAGCTGTGGTCTTATCACAGAATCGTTAGGCTGGAAGGGACTTCTGAAGATCGTTTAGTCCAACTCTCTGCTAAAGCAGGTTCACCTAGAGCACATTGCACAGAGTTGCGTCCAGGTGGGTTTTGGATGTCTCCAGAGAAGGAGAGTCCACAGCCCCTCTGGCAGCCTGTGCCAGGGCTGTGTCGCGCTCATGGTAAAGAAGTTCTTCCTCACTTTCAGATGGAGCTGCCTGTGTCGCAGTTTGTACCCGTTGCCCCTTGTCCTGAAAAAGGGGCAATAATCAACATTATGAGCTTAGACGAAAAAACATGAATATAGAGGAAATTGCTGAAAAATGGAGGAAAATAAAGCAGAAGCTTACAAAAAGCACATTTTGACATGTAAGCCTGGTTTTTCTTTCTAATAAGTCTTCAGGCTGTTTATTTATCTGAAAATAACCTGCATAATAAGTTATTACTCAGCTAGAAAAAATGGGAAATAGTAGAAGAAAAGTTACTGTGTGACGAACCAGACAAATGAAAGATTATAGTTGTGTTGGGAGAATTTGAGAGTGGAGAGAGTTTACTAATAGAGTTCTTTGGGGACTGTTTTTTGGCTAATCTTGTTTTAATCTTTTCATTTAAAAAGCAGGCAGGAAAGGTACAAGATGGACAAAATTTGGCAGGCATTTGCTAATAACGAGGAGACCAAAATGTTAAACAAAGAGCTAAATGACCTTGAAAATATAGCAACAGAAACAGGTAGAAATCTCCAACTATGAAGTGCAAGGTCATACAGTTGATAGGAATTTCTCTATAAATGGAGCTCATAAATTGGAAGTGACACAAGGGTAAAAAGACTTGACTGTAGTAATCAATAACAAAACTGACTATGAGTCACTGCTGTGATCTGGCTGTAAGAAGGGAAAATGTAATTCCAAGATGCATCAGGGAAGATGTTTTCAGTAGGAAGAGAAAATGTTAGTGCCAATAAGTGAGGGCACTTATTAACCACATACAGAATAGTGTGCATAGCTCTTTATTACTAAGTTTGGGTGATACCAATTTGAGCTGCAACAGCTGCTCAGCGGCACACTGAAATGGTCAAGGAGGAGGCTTTTGTTTTAATTAGACATAGCAAATCATGAAATATTATCAGAGACAAAAATGAAGTATTTTATTTACTGAGAAGGAAGTTAAAATGATGAGTGTTGGAACAGAACTCGTATTAGTTAAATTTTAGTTCTTCTATTTTTCTTCTATAGAAGTTCCTTAGTATAACATTAATATTAGAAATATTATATTGTCTTCTAAGTCAGCACATTTGATTTTTTTGTACGTCACAACTCTTATGTCTGTAAATGTTTTCAGAAAACATCTGAAATCATAGCATATTCATTTCTGTATTATAACTGCAAATGTATCCTGAGGTTCTATGACGCTGTCGTCTGGATAAGATTTTGGTAGTTCACAAGGTACTTCTGATACATTTACAGATGAGCCTTTAATGCTGCAAGCGTATTTAGTGATGGCAATTCTGGCAAGAAAACTCCCACACTGAACTGCAGTGGATGTGCACTGTTTTCTATTTGTTGCTTATTATTGTGCATTACAAGTAACTCCAGGCAATGTTATGTTTCATAGCTAGCAAACATTATTGTAGAAAGTTGTTCAGCCATTATACAAAGGCTAGAATTTAAAAAGCTTCAAAGTTAGTGAAGGCTTGGTTGTCAAAATTCTTAGCTTCAGTATCTCATATTTTTCTTTAATGGCACTTATAACTCTGATAGCTAGCTAGGACTGAGTCTGATCATTTCTCTGTTACAATGTCTACTTAGAAGCATTTCTGTTGGTTTTGGGTTGGGGTTTTTTTTGTTGGTTTTTTTGTTTGTTTCTTTTTGTGGGGCAAGGATTCCATTTCTGAACAAAGTAATATTAGGAGAAAGTGCATCAAAGTTAAAGAACTGAAAATTGGGAAGAATTGTAATGATGTTCATATTTTTAACCTCTGGTTTATTCAGATTTTGGTGAGTAGGCTCTACAGAAAGATAAGCATTGTGTTCTATTTTTAGCACAAAGAAAAAAACAAAATAAGTAACTTGTGCTTGTTCCATTGTATACATCCTTTCTTTGTTTTATGCCCTGTTTTCATTTTCTTTTTGCTCTCTCAGTGTTAGCACAATGCAAAAGCACTTTGTCACTCTCCGTATTGTTTGTACATACTGCAGAAAACAAGTCTAATAAATAGCTGTTTTCTTTATACATCAATTGTGAGTGTGCTATGGTGCTTTAATGGGTGAGTTTTTGGCTTGCCAGCCAGTAAGTCTGAGAGAGGGTATTAAAAATACAGTTTGAACTTCTTCATGGCTGCCAAAAGTTAAAAGTTCCAATAGAATCTGTTGTGTTATTAGACAAAGAACTGCTTCAATGCCTTAATCCGTGCAATGATTTGGAGAAGGAGTGTCTGAAGAGCTTGGCTTCTACAACAGACTCTTGCTAAAAATGTTATACCAGTGACTCAGTGATATGATCGAAGGGAACTGCAAAGTTTCATAGGTCAGTTTACAAAAACAACAAAAGAAAACTACTAAAAACTTGCCTGTGCTAGTTGCAGCTAAGAGTGCCAAGATCTTTCTGAAACTTCAAAGAATTTCTGTTTGGACAATTAGCCCTTACCCAGGTTGAGGGAGTTGCTGACTTAATTTCCTTTTTTTCTGAAGATCCTACTTTAACGTGAATTCTTTCAGGAAAGGCAATCAACATGGCCACAGTGATCCATGTGCTATCATAAATTACTGTCACACAGACCAACATTATAATCACAAGCAAAAGAAGTTATTGTGACTTCTTGATACTCTGGAGGAGGTTCTGCCCTTCACCTTTCCTTACTTTGCGTTAATGATGTTTCTGTGAGAAAAGACTGTAACTGAAGGCTGGGTTTGTAAATATCACTCAACTGTAATATAGCAAAGTTTCTTGTAAAATGTTTTGTGGTTACTTTCAGCAGGCAAACCAAAACACTTTTAGATTTGACCTGAGATACTTAAGTTTTCTTACTGAAAAGTAAAACTGAAAGAGTGATTCCCAGTTGAACAAAATGAGACTTCTTTTTTAAATTGGGATTAAAATTTAAAATAAATAAAAAAAAAAAAGACATCTACATACCTGGTAGTAGGTCTAGTAGCCATCCAAGTACAATGCATGTTGGGATGTGCAAGGTAAGAGGTCAGTTATTGTTTCTCACTATTAACATTTAATTATTTGCATTATTAGTGCATATTACTTTAAGGGATGTTTGTCCTGCTTCTAACATGAGCTCCAAACTAAGATGAAAGGAGCATGTGAAGAATAATGAGAAAGCTAGTAAATGTGAATGACTATTTTTTTCCGTAAAAAGAGGTCTTGCAAATAATAATAATAGCTATAATTCTGTATGGACCAATCTTAGATTATTGGAACTAAATCTTCTACTTACCTGTAGAAGCAAGTTAATCCAGGAGACTGACTGGAATTGAATCACTCCAAAAGATGAGAAGGCATATGAGTTTCTTAACTATTTAATTTTTGGAGTCTCTTCTGAAATTTACAGATTGTGATAGTAATGCCTTAAGACTTGTAAATGAAAACTTTACAGGAAACTAGACAAAGGTCTGAATGCTTGCCAGGGTTTGAAACCATGAAATATCATATGCATTTTTTGGAAGAGATCCAGAATCTAAATATATTTTTTTCTATATTGTGTCTGATGGGGCATAAAAATAGAACTGCAAAATATCTGCTTCACACCACAAAATTTGCCTAAAGATGTGTCAGGAGTGAGGGCAAAGTATGGTAGGACTATATAATGTTAGGAGCAATATTTTAATGTTTGTTAAGTCATACATTTTAAATTCATCTTATGGTACAGCATATACAAATTTTGATTAAAATTGGCATTACCATTTAAGGAAAGTAGCTTTTCTAGCTAAGAAAAATGACGTTCCGCATCCTTTTTCCTGTCATGGAACACTGCAGGATGAGTTTCTTAGTAAACCTGAATGGAAGCTGAACTTTGGGCTGCTGCAATGTTAAGGAGACTTGAAAATAGTAAATTTAAGCATGCATACACACCCCCCTACCTAGACAACATATTTTTTCCGATTGCCTTCTGACCCTTACTGCAGCTTCTTTTCACATTCATGAATGGATTTTTCTGAGTCTTAATAAATCTCCTGTATCTTGGATGGCTTTTACTGCTTTTCACACATGGAAATGTTTCCAAAAGAGTGCTTATGTATTGTGATGTCATTTTCATGGGATCAGTATCCAACGCATTTGAGAAACAAGTGACACAACTATTGTGGTGGCCAGAATTAGAGAATTCTGTTGTGTAATTGAGCAAGGCAGTGACATGTCAATGGTTTGTGTTTGGGCCATGGAAAGCAGCATATAGCACAAATGCCCCCATTTCCAATAGCCTTTTTTTTTTTTTTTTAATCACTTAAAAGAAGAGATAATTACATGGAATTGTTCAGGTCTCTCAAGTTGACAAATGCTTCCCTTCGAGCTATTCTTGCTGGGAGCATAGTTGTCAGTGTTCCTATGGGATATGGACAGTCCTCTTCACTAATGCCTTTTACTTCATTTAGCAGTGCCTGCCATAACCTCCAGACTCTGTGCTTTCTAGGGAAAGCCATTTGCTGTAACTAACACAAAATGATAAAAATGGTAGACTATTAGAATGCGCATGGTAGAGGACTCCTAAATCTGAAAACCCTGCAAAATTTAAGCAATAGTATGTAAAATGTAAATGAATGGTATGTTTCAGTTGCTCTGTTTACCTAAGCATTTTATATCTCTTCAGGCAAAGTTTCTTGTACAATAGCTGACACAAAATCAGGGCTGGATTTCTACTATTTAAAAATGTATCCAATCAAAAAGATGATGGGAATAGATTGGAAAAATTAGAGTAGCATTTGTTTTTATATTGCTGATTGACAAAAGTATCCTGAAGCAGGGTGTTGTCCAGTCTCTATTTTGTTGAGATTAGTAGTTAAGGTATTTACTTGCATATAAGGTGATCTTTATTGTTTCTGTCAGTTCAAGGCTTTTGAACGCTGTTGACTAACAGTTGAAAGTTCCATGTCATGTAGTTCCTAGGTGAGATCTCTATAACATGGAGTAGTTTTTGGGGGAATCTAGGTCTTTTTGTTTGCTCCAGTCCCCCACACAAGATAAAGCAGTCAAAAGTAAGGTCTGTTGATTTCATGGTGTGTTATCTTTGTGCTTAATTTTTTCCCTGTATATCCTCGTGCAGTTCCTTTGTATTTTCACTCTCCTTAAGTTGCTCACCTTGCCAAATGAAAAGTAGGTATCACTCACAAAAGAACGAATGAAGAAAATAGCAAGCAAGAAAAATCTATAGTAATGGGATTAAGAATGATGAGGTCTGTTTAGAAAGAGATTTTTTGGAAAAAGCTTCCCTTCTTGTTGAAGTTTAACTGAGTAATGTTAGGTGATACTTTTCTCAGCATCACATGCTCTGTCTGAAAGGGATTGTAGTTTTCTGAGCTGTCATTTCTTGTTTCTCCTGTTTTATGCATGCACACATGCCAAAGATCAGTCAACAAACTCCACAGTGTAGCCCTTAAGGGAGAGGAGAGGCTGTTAACTTGCATTGTTAACCCTCTGTTAACATAGTTTTAGCTCTTTGTTGAAAAATCCAGAGGAGAGCATCTAAAACCATGCCATTCATGCTGTCTTCCCTGTGTATTTCATGGCTTTCAAATCATACAGATAATGCTACTAGCAGGTGTCATTAGTGAGTCTTGCAACTGGAAGATGTGTTTAGAAAGAGGCCAATGTGAGAATTCATTGGTACCTTGTTTTCATTACTGAGGCAATGATGCTGTTGGTAGAAGGTGTGCATATTGAGTGCCCGTTCAAAAATTAGCTCCTTAGTTACTGGGGATGAATCTGTTTGTGATTCTTTACCATGAAAGTGCAGAGGATACTTTTTGCTTTGAAAATCAGACCTACCCAATGTCTACCAAAACTCAAATTTCTAATTCTTTACTAAAACATGATTAACATCTGGAAATATCTTTTCCTTTTTATCCTACTCCCCCGCCCCCCCCCCCCCCCCCCCCCCCCGCCCCGTGTCAAAATACAGCTGGTCTGTCTTGAACTCATTAGTATCAGACATGACTATTGTGCTTTGAAGCACTGTAGAAGACACAGTGGTCTGAGGTAATCCATAAAAACATATCCCACCGTTTAACACAGGGAAGGTTGCTCTGTTCTCTCTCCCTGGGCCTCCCATGTCTGTGTTCTTTATTTACCTGGGCTATTTGTGGAAGGGGTGAGGAACCTGGCAATGTATTTGCTGATGTGATTAGCAACTACAATGTTAGAACTGTCAGCAGAGATCCATACCCCTACCATTTTCTGGTTATTTCTATTCAGAATTAATTTCTGGGTGTGGGGAATTAGAGGAAGCAGAGAATGTAATGTCTTGTTCAGTTATAGCAGAACTGTGATTTTGAAAGTTATTAGCATGTTAGTAGAGAATCTAATTTCCCTCTCTTTTTCAAAATTAGCATGCTTTCCAAAGGGAAAGTAATTTGAAAAAAATATCCCACGTTCAATTCATGGCATATAAAAGAATTGTACTAAATACTCTGAATATCTTTTACAAATCGTTTCATATAATTTGTTTGCTTGATGGTGTAAGACATAAAGGAGTGCAACGTACTCTCAGAAGCTGCTTATATCAAAATAATTGATAAAAGACCCATGTCAGTTCATTTTAAATTCTCTGCTTAATGTATCTCTTGCTGCTGTTGATTTGGAATTGCCTCTCTTGAAGTATTTGGGCAGGTGTTGGAGACAGATACAGTTTCAGTTTCTCAGAGTGCCTTAAATGGGATTATTTGCAGATCTGGAGAATAAAATGAAAACATCGAAAGTCTTGCTAAGAAACCCTCGAAAAGCTGGCGAAACAGATTAAATACTATGTTTTGTTTTCCTTGCTTTTGTATGTCTCAGCTGTTCAGAAGCAGCCCCTTAAGTCACCTATGAATTAAATAACGCATTTATATTTTATGATTTCAAAAGAGGGCGAAATGTAAAAAAAAGTGTAACCTGTTCTCTAAGAAGTGAAAGCTAGTAGGTTATCCTTTTGCTTTCCTCTAAATTTGTTTATTGTTTACATATATTGGAGTATGTATTTTTGCTCCTCTTGCTAGATTTGTGTTTCTGTCGCTTTTGAACACTGGATTGCTTCAAAATTCTCCAAAGAATCACCTCTTTTTGATTCTTGTGCTTTACTCCTTTAATCTTTCTCTTCCCTGTAAAACCCTCCTTTACTATGTGAAACTTCAAAACTTATTTTTCACAACTCCTTATTTAGAATCAAGTATTGAAGTGACGGTTAGAACAGAAGGCAAAGAAATAACACCCACCCTCCAAACTGTTATCTGTTCCTTTTGTCTTTTTATATCAGGTGAAAACTTCATGGAAGAATGATGATCCTCAAAAGCTTCATATCTCTTTTGTTGTATGATTAAATTAGGTAAAAAACTTTTCCCTCTTTTCTATCCTTCATTGTGACATAATTTTGAAATATTACTTAGTGTACATAAGCTTGTGAGACTGTTGTTGCAAAAACCAGGGAAACCAGTGCACAAAAAACCCAGCAGTGCCTCTTTGTTCAGAACTCAGCTGCCTGGATCTGGGCTGATGCCCTCTGCAGAACAACACATCCAGACCTCTCTCTCCTCTCTTGAAAAGGGTGCAGAAGGAGGCACTAACCACACAACTATATGAAGAGCCTGCATTATTTATGGGGTAACAAATACACTGTCCTCCTAGTTTCCTCATCTAAAGTAGAATACTTTTGAATATGAACATTTAAGTGCTACTTGTGCAATGCCTAATTGCTAAATTGAAATCACTACCCCAGTGGTTTAATCTGATCTAATCTGAATTTTATGAACAAAAATACTGGAAAATCATTACAGTATGTTTTTTCCAGGAATGTTTTGGCCTAGCACATAATCTAGATCTCAAATTGTTACTATAAATTAGTGTTAACAAATCATCATCTCTCCTCCATCTGTTACCTAACCAAAACTTTGATAGTTTCAAGTAAGATTTAAAAGCAGGTAAAAGCTGGAAAAAAATACTTTTGCCCTTAATGAAAATGCTTCCTTTCAAATATGTGTGTGACTACATTTTTTTTGGCCAGGGTTTCTGGCGAAGTATTCAGATGCCTGATTTGGACCTTGGATTTCCTTTTTCTTGATATTAAAAGCAAAAAGAAGAAAGAGTCACAAACTGCCTGGGTGTAATATATTTGTTTATATGATGTTATCAGATAGAGGAAGAGGCAAAGGAATAATGTCAGATGTGAAGCTAAGTAGATTAGGACTTCAGCCAGGAGATAAGACAACTAAGAGTGATATGGTGTAGAGGTCTATAAAATCATGAATGGCATGAGAACATAGAGGGGAGACCACTTGTATGTCTCTCCCAGTACAAGGATTATTTTAATAACAAAACATTTTGATAGCAAAAGATGATGAAATGGTAGTCCTCAGGGCATGTAGTTAATCTGTGGAATTCCTCTCTGAGTGTGATGTGGGTATTAAGCTTTTATATAAGGTTAGTTGGAAACTGGAAGTGTCTATGTAAGAGAATCCAATGAGAATTACTAAATACATCGACATCACCACTTGCTCAGGAGATCCGTGAACTGAAAATGGTTGATGACTGGGATAATAAATGGGGAAGCACTATATGTACATGTAAATTTCCCCTGCTGAGTATGCATTTGCTTTTGGCCACTGCTCTAGGTGGTTGAACTAGATGGACCTTGGGTTTTATCCACTACAGCTACTCTTGCCCTGGAAGAGGTGGACAGGAGCTAAACAGGAAATGTAGTTCAAAGGTTTCAAAACTATACTTGTCCTTGCTTATAACATCGTGGTTCTGAGCTCTGTTACTAGGTGCATATCCTTTGGAACCACTATTTCACATATGCTAACACTGTCATGACAGGTGTAAATTTTGATTAAAAAGAAGTCAGTCTTGCAGAAGATAAGATGGTTTTGGAGTTGTATTTGAGGATAGCTGTGCTGGAAGTGGGAGTTCAGTTTCTTCCTATGGCCTTACTTTTTTTTTTTCTGTATGATCCTGCAGTGAAATCACTTGTTTGGTGCCAACTTGCTGTGTCAGAAATCCAACATAACTTCTGGATCACAACATTCCATAGGATGAGGAGAAATGAAATAGATAAAGCAAAAACGTGTGTTTGCAGCTCAGACGAAAAATAACAGGGAACTTATAAGAATGAGAAGATAAAAAATTAGAATCTTTAGCATATTAGCACAGGAAGGCATTACCAAGTAAAACACTTTCAGGGCTGTGGGACAGCCCTCCAGGCCAGACTGCTGCATAATAGCTACGCTCCCTGGAAGGCAGAGCTGAGCTGGTAGGTGGTGGGTGTAGGCACAGGCAGAGTATTTATATGCACAGCCAGCCTTGTCTGCCCAGGGAGGTTAGTGAATAGTAGGTTTGCTTATGAACTTTTGGTACTAGCTATTCTTACAAACTCCCCTTGGGAATATTTATGCTTGGCATCATTCTGATACTCAGAAAAAGACAAGCAACTGTCTCAGAGTTTGCAGAAAGGCAATGGGAAATGAAGAGGTCAGTTCTGCATTGGATGATTAATGATTGAGTGTTGCAGTGGAAAGGAAGGGGGGAAAAAAAAAAGATAATTTGGATGAGTTTTAGCCTTAGGACTCTAGTAAGAATTACAAAGACATGAGACAGCTCTCTAGCACCAGGTGGCACATTGGTTAAGTGGGGGAACCTGCCTAGCTTGAGTGTAATTAAATCTCAGCCTACCAAGTGGCCTTTGTTGAATTCAAGGTATAGGACTTGGCATCCAAAGGTCTCAGTCTGAGTGGTGACTTGGAATTTGATGCCTTAAAATTTTCATGCTTCCAAGAAATCTGTATTTTAGAGGAAATACTGGGAAAATGTTCTTGGGAGCTATATTTCGCTTCAATTTCCCTCTCCTTCCTCGTTTCTCATTTCCTTTTCTCCTGCCTTTCAGAATCACTCCTGGGTTTTTTCCATTGTGTCATTTCATTTATATTTTTTTTGTTGAGTTGTTTTATTTTTACTGTTTTTGTCTGAAAGCCTTAGTTAATCCAAAATAGCTGAGGGGAAATCCTGATCTTGCAGCACATAGGAACTGTTTGCTTTGACAATCACTGGGTGTGTTCATCTAAGCAAGAGTTTGATGGTTTCACTGATACGGAATCAAAAGTTTTTGAACATTTTAAGTTTATCCTGAATTTCTTCAAACTCATCTTTTACAGTGGATGCCTCTAAGTATTCCTTCTAAAACCTCTGCAGGGAACACTGTTTACAAAAGTTCTCTCTGTGCAATAATGTCTAGAAATGAGACTTCCTATCAAATACTGAATTAAATTATTTTTAAAATTAGATTTTTTAAGAGAAAGGAAAACTTACTGGGGACATACTTTAAAGTAGGTTCTGTATGCTGAACCAGTGTTATGATTTTTATTATTTTTGTTACGATTTTCCTTGTATAGGTGAACTGAGTCTAGATTGTAACAACTGCTATCACTTGAACCATAATTTGCAAAAATTTCTCGAGTACTTTTGTCTAGCACTCTAGTACAACTCTGTCTTTTAATAAAAGTGGTCATGCAGTGGTGTCCTACAAAGATTTGTTAGCGTAAGTTTGGGGTGAGCTATTATCAAAATTGGCAAAGCTGTTGCTGAGCTCTGCAGGCCTTTCCAGGAGTCCTGTGAAAACTATTAGGCAGGGTATTCTTTTGTGGAATACTTAATACTATATGCATCATACAATGCAAGAAGTCATTAAAAAGGTTATAAAACTTTTATTAGGAGTTTTATGGCTTTTACCCATAAGGCCAGACACCTTTGCATACTGTGATTCCAATCACAGAGACAAGATGTATAAAATGATCAAAAATGTATTTTTAAAGTCATGGTGCTAAGCTCCAGTAAGTTAGATGGCTAAGCAGCTGATTTGTGTCCCAGTCAAAGCCTTACATCTCAATTTCAGGCAAGATAAAGCTGCCTCTCGGCAGCACTGCAAGGGCATGCAGTGCCAGAATGTTAACCTGCTGCTACAGTGACAGTGGGAATTGTTTCTCGACCTCTGTATTTGGGTTTAGGGTGTAAAATTCCAAATTTGGGATGGAGAGTGAAAGAAATATTTATTATTTTTTTTCCTGTTGACTTAAAAAATTGTAGGTTTTGAAACTGGTCCAAGTCCAAAAATCTGGAAGATGGTAGCAGCAAATATGTATTAAAGGACAGTAAAGTAGTACCTAATTATATGTTAAGTATAATTTGGTTCATAATTATCCATTATAGCTATGTAATTTATATAATTCTCTTTACATAATATTGTGTAATGTGCATACATACACAAAAACATACATATATATTTATAAAAACCTATATACAATTATTAAATGCTTTGTATAAATACTACAATGCTTGTATGTACTTGATAAAGTATATGATATTCCCTTCATTATTAGAGCATTTAATAGGAATGAAATATTACTTTGGGCATTTGTATTAGAAGGTTCAAGTATTTGATATTCAGAGACCAAATACATAAAATATCCGTGAATGTTTCTAAATCTTCGCTGTGCATCCATGCATTGCTGAACACTTTTTACAGGCCCAGAGCATGGTTCTTAATGCAGCTGAAGGACATGCTAACAGAACAGCTGCAGTTGTTTGGGTAACCTTGAAAATGCTTGTACCTACAGGGCGATTGAGCTAGTTTTCTGAATCTTTTTCACAGTATAAGCAATGATGATGGTTGTTTTGAGCTGCAGAAGGATGTCTATTCAGCATATGTAGCAAAGGAATCTGTAATTATTCAGAGTAATGAAATCTCCCCACGGGTCACGATCATTTAAGAAGCCAGCTCCCTCTTGCTTCTTCCTGAGTATCTGTAGCTTTCTTTTTGCTGTGACCTGATGTCTGTATACAGCATTTTACTGTTTAAGAGACATTGCCTACTTGAAAAGTGTTTGTTAATGTAAACATTGTTCTGGAGACATGAGTGAATGCATGCCCTGCTTAAAGCCTAATAATTGACACCCTTCAACTCTGTGCTGAAACACAGGGAGAAAAAAAAAGATGTCTTTTCACACGGTATCTTGAGCATCTGGTAAAAGAGTGGTGAGAGCTGCGCTTTGAATAGCGCTCGCTGGCTTATGCCCCGTACCACTATAATGGTTTAGACCTCTGAAGGAAAGGGACATGCTGGCTTCACAGGGGCGGAGGAGGAGGAAAACATAGGAGATACTAGGACTGGAAGAATCCTCTGGGTCTGCTGGTATCTCCCTCCGTTCATCTTAGTGACACTAATCTTAATAAAGCTGGAGGATGTGGATGGTCCGTAGACTTTGTTGATCATCTCTAGTCATTTTGTATGCATTAGTGTATGAAAAGAGAAATATAAAAATTCAGATATCCACAAAAAGTAAGAGAGAAACATGTGTGCCTTTTGTTGTTTTCTTTGAGGGTTTTTGTTTTTTTTTTAAAAAAAGGATGTCTAGACAGAAAAAAAAGATTGCTGACCAAGCAGTGACTAGAATGATGGACCCTTTCCTGTGTGTATCCATCACAGAAAGGCAGAGACTGTTCCTTTGGATATGATTTCAGGAAATTGTTTGTCAAGTGCCTTTCATTTTAATCAGTATTGCAAGTACTCAGCACCTTATAGGATTGGGCTATTTATTTTCTCTGGATTTCCGTGTTTCTTGCTAGTCTATTCTTTAGCTCTTTCATCTAGCTCTTCTGAAATATATTCTCCTCCTTTCTTTCTTCTTTCTAAGCCAGAAGATTTTAAATGCTGTCTGCTCACTTGAAACCTTGGTTAAGATAGAGCAAGAACTGGTAAGATGACTCTTCCTGAAAATTCTGTGATTAGACTTTATGCTGCATATAATTTTTTTTGCCCAGTTTTACAAGACTTTTGAAAACTTCTCACTGAAGGCAGTTGGGAGGAAGGAGAAAATCCAGGTTTAAACTAGGGGATAAAAGTATAGGAGAAGTACAAAGCCTCGTTCTTCAGGGAATAAGTCAACCATTAATTTCCTGGACATATTTTAATTGTTTTTGGTTATTATTCAGTATTGATTTCTCTCTGATCAAATTTTTAGAGTGTCTCTATTTTGGTCTGTTATGTCTGTTCCTTGGTCCTAGGTGTTTGGGCTTTGACAACAGGATGTGGGATTGAAGGAAATTTTAACATTCACTTTCAGTTGGATTGTTTTTTCTTTACGTATTTGTTGTTTATCAGTTGCAGAATGACATGAACCAAACTGTGAAGAATGAAGTTGCTCTTCATATTTTCAGTGTATAGAAATCGATAAACAAAATCACTATGTTACAAAGTGAATTATACTACGATTGTTATGTATTTGTTTTCTAAGACACCTGAAAGCACACACGTTTTTTTCAGTTAATATGTCTTAATTATAGATTGCTAAAACCTATTGTGAAACAATTGGGGAAATGAATAAATGCATTAACTACAAGCATTATTTGAAAGTTTGGAATTCCAGATCCAAAAAGTGAATTTGCACTAAGTGGGAGTTGTCAGTAGAACAAACTGAAACCCAGGGACAGACAGACAAAGGGTTCTGCAGGGCTAGAATAACTCAGGGATGCTTATGTTGGCCATGATGGTTTTGGTCTGTGAACAGAGAGTTTCAGTCTCCCCGTCAGTCAAAGCCTTTCTGTGAACAACATGTTCCTGATGATAAAAACTATACCTTGAGATTATTTTTTTTCCCCATGACATTGTTTTTCTACTCAGGTTGGGGTTTTATTTTGTAACCATTTTCTATGTTGGAAGTGCAAACTATCTTAATTCATCAGCTGCTCTTGCATAATCTCTCTAGATGCCTTCTAGCTTCACAAATGTATGAATACATACATGAATGTATGAGAACAGTAAATCGTTCTCTGGAGTTTTGTTGATCTTTGTGATACCTCGTTGGGGAGAAGTTTATGCTAAATTAACTGAACCGTGAACGAAGTGTTGAAATTCTTCATGTTATTAGATTTGTTGGTGGATGGTTAATGAAACAGCCTTGTGTTCTGTCACCAGGAGCTGTTCAACAGAATCCAACAGGGCAGCACAGTGAAAGTGTGCTGAAGCCAAGTCTGCTTTGCAAAGCAAACTGGATCTGCTTTAGTAGAGAAAATTCAACAGACGTGGACAATATTAAAGTTGACTACAAATTTGTGGGGTTTACAAGTTGGAAGTGTGAAATCATTCCAAAAGGAGTGTCCATTTTGCTAATTGGGGTCTTATCCCCCAAGAGTAGAAATGTAGGGATTTTGATTGTGATATATGCTGGGATTAGAACAGAAAAATCCTCCGTAAACTTAAAGGTAAGGATGGGATCATTAAGCAATGGGTATATTAAATCTGACAGCCTGGAAAGCACAAACAAAGAATCAAGAGTTCAATTGCCAGTTGGTTAAAAGGAAGTTGTTCAGAGTTGATCACGCAACAGCAAGGCTAACAAAAGGACTGCAGATTTCCTTTTGAAATCACTGGGAGCTGGGAGTACTTAGTACCCTTCATGGGTGCTGACCAGTTTGTGGACTTTCACTTCGAGTTTCCTCTGCTGTTGTAGTGCTTGGTGCACCAGAAACATTGGTGCACCAGAAACATTAGTCCACTTAACAGCTTTTTTTGCTGATCAGTGTCAGAGCTTCTGAGCTTCTGACTTCTATACTGTTGTCAGATTTTAGACTTCCTAGGTTTTCTCATGCCCAGAAAGTGTTTGAACTGCACAAGATGTGTATATACAGTATTACTGAATTACAACTGCTTTGGTGAAGAGATGACAGTTACTGGACCTCAGTGCATGGATGCTTTCCTGCAAGATTCTCAGGAGAAGTTCATAGCAGGCTTGTCCCTTCTATGCTAATGGTTGAATTTGGTCATGTCGAATTTGGCTCCCTAATAAGTAGGCTGTTTTGCCAAGTTTCCAAGTAGTCCGGTTGTAGCTTAGAAGAAAGAAGACAGGTAGACAAGTGATAGTAGTTTTCAAATGTCGGTAAATGAGCATCTGGATAGAGTTAGCACACAGAGCCTTGAGAAAGGACATCTTATGAGATGCCATCACTAAAAGCACTGTATGCTGACCATCTCTGAATCTGGATACTTTGTACATAATTAATTAATAATACTTCTTGGGAACTAAGCAGCTGGGTGTGCTTTGTGGGTAAGGTATTAATTGATCAGTGAAGTAATTTCATTTCCTTGTCTGTCACAGACGTGCACAGTAGCTTCTTCAAAGTCAAGGTTAACCTCTCTGTAGCCTCTGCATTGCCTTCTGCCACTTCAGTGTGACAAAATAGTCACCTTTGGGAACAGCTCGGTTAACGTGAACGTAAAGTTCTGGTAGTGTCAATAGCTACTTAGCCAGTTTAATTGATATGGTGGCAAGGAATAAATTTGCTGGCAAACGACATAGGCTTATAGAAGATTTTTGGCTTTGAAGAAAAAGCAATTGTTTTTGAGACTTTAGACACAAGCTTTCTTTCTCATATTAATAATGTCCAAATTTGGTAGTCTTCAGTGCTTCTGAGTGATTCCATCAATCTGTTTTTCTTATACAGAAATAGTAACCTACCCATCAACCAGTAGAACATGTTAGCTAACTGGTAAAAAGCCAGGAGCAGTATCACTGATGAAATCACCGATAGCCTTGTACAACTGTTTCATGGTGGTTTAGGAAGAAAGGAATATGGAAAGGAAAGATATTATTTTAATTTAAAATACTGTGAACGATGTAAAACAAACAGATGTGTTTATGCTGTATTGTTCTTTCTAAGTGAAAATTATTACATTGAGCCTATCTACATTCTACTTGTGTTTTAGAATATTCGTTTAACAAGTCTTTTTGGATTCATATAAATAATACACATAATGTACACATTAGTTCAGCAGAGTAATTTCCCTGAATGTAATAACTCTGAGAGTTGTTATTTGCATTCTAGTCGTACTCAGAGGCTTATTCAGGATAGGAGCCCCATTGTGACAAATGCTACCAACTATCCAAGAACATTAGGGGAACAGGGTTTTATTCCCCTGAGAACCATATTGATTTAGCAGAATTTTTCATGAGCTTGGCTCATGTCTTTTTCACATCCTTAAGCCTCACTTCTGGGGTATTTAGGTGTGTGTCCCTGTAAATCACTTTTATATGGCCTTAAGATAATCTTACGTGTTTAGGTGGCACATTTGAGCTAATTTTAAAAAAGGCGCAAGACTGGATGTACCAAAAAACAATGGGAGGAGGCATATGTCACTGAATGGAGGCATTCAGAGTTAGAAATCATTGCTCCTGGAGCTACTGGGTGGTGTTGTTGGCACTAATGTTTTTCAGCTGGTGAGGATCTCTGTCTGGGGTTTGCTGGGCCGGGGTGGTGTGCTGCCTGTTGTAGATTGTTGTGATGCCGGCTTGGTGCCAGGATATGCACTGTCATACTTTGTAGGGAAGTAAGACTCATCAAGATTTTACTGAGATGTATACAGTATTGGTGAAGGTGGAACCTCCTTCTCCCAAGTCAAGGCCCAGGCCTGGTCTTAGAGGTTGTACATCTATGGAGGTAGTAACGGGGAACTCAGATGTCCAGCTCCCCCATTCCTGAGCAGTGTACACATGGCTTTTGCACTTATCTGAATCAGGTCACTCAGCCAACGTGAAAATTCACTTTTCTTTCTACTGGGTTTGCTTGCTTAGCAAGCCAAAAGACTCTTGCAGAAATCGGATAAGTCAGCATAAGGAGTAATAAAGAAAGGACGTCACAGAACTGATCAGGCAAGCAAAAACTCCAAATGTGAAAATCAAAGTAGAGAACAGGATACATCTAAAGACTTAAGGAAAAAGTTTGTCACCCAAATCTTTCTACAATCACTGCTTTTATATTTAATTTGCTCAAGATTATTCTGTGAAAAATATAGACTTAGCCTGCTCAAATCTACCATTATTTTTCTATTAGCATAAGAAAAAGTATCTTTGAAAGTGCCTGGAAACATGATTTTATAAGCTCTGTGTTCATTTGACTAGCACAAAGTATTTAGGCTCAGAAATTAAGAATTCTCCAAATAGTTACAGACCAACTGGATTTGGGCAACAATGTGAAACTTCATGGAAGTGGCTGAGCAAACCTAATGAGACTCTCAGAGGACAGCTGGAAGCACATTCCTCTTTAATGCTTGAGAGGGGACACAGCAGAGCCAAGAAGTCTCATGAATGCAATATGGGGGAAAGGAACAGTTTGTTATCAATCCAGAAATTGCCATCTCTTACATTCACAAGCCCAGAAGAGAGATCAGTGGCTCAGCTGAACGGCCAGATAGCCATTTTTGCTGCTTGGTGAACAGCTGCCATTGCTGAACATGGCAAGCCTACAAAAAGCACTAGAACAATGTCAGAATGATTTTTCCAGCCCGTCTGTGCAAAGTATAGATGTGACAAGTAAAGGTATCAGAAGATGCATAATCATAATTATCCTGTAACCATTTATGAGAACAGTTGTGCGAGTAAAATCCTAGTGGCCATCCTTTTGGCACTCTTGCCCAGGTAGCTGCATTAAGGCACGCAGCTGCAAGGTGGAGGATGGACCATGGGCTTGATCCTGTGATGCTGTGGGCAGGGGCAGTCGGCTGGGTATGGCAACAGCTGGGTGCTGCTTGCAGATCAGTCTTGTGAATCCAGTTCTCAGTGAATGTGAGGAGACAACAGTGTCTGGGGAGAAGGAAAGCTGAGTGTGCAAATATGGAGATTACCTTTCTGCGCAGAATTGGATTTCTGCCTAGGAATTAAATACTGCATTGTCCTTTTAACTACTTTGGTTTGTCAAAAGCTGTTTTCCCATATTGTGCATAGGTGGTGCATGTAACAGTATAACTCATAGTTCTGACTTTGCTTGGCATGTTTTATCTAGAATCTGTCACATTTCGTAGGGCAAAGAAGGTGGTACTGCTATTCATGTGTAAAGAATTAAAGGCCCCAAATGGAAGGAGATCTTGTATAAAACAGTAGTTAAAAGTCCTTCCAGAAACCTTCTTTTTTTTGCTATACATAAATTCACTTTGCAGTTGAAAACCATATTTTTTTCTTTCTCTTTTTTAACTTCCGTAACAATAGACACAAAGCTATTTGGATGCAGAGTTTCCTTTATATGTAAGAACCTGAACGTGCTTCAGAGTGCGTAACTATGCTGCAGAAAACCAGCACTTTAACACTCACTACAAAGGAGCGTATTACAGCAGTGAAGTACCAGCAAAGAGGTTACCACCTCCAGCTTTGTCACCTCCCACCAGCCAGAGATTACCACCAATTGTTGCCAGTGCTCTAATGTGGGATCATTGCCTGTTTGCTGCAAGGAAGATCAGTTAGGCTACCTCAGATAACCAATTTTTACCATTTAAACTAGCCTGATTTATATTGCTTGAAACAAATCTTGGCATGCTTACGTGAAGTGATCTGCTGCGTAAGCTGGATAAAAGTGGTAGCTTTCAGAAAACAAGGAAAGCTGGGGCAGTGCTACTAGCAGTTACCCGTGACTAGGAAAAGGATGTTTGTTCACAGCCTGACATACGCGTACACAATGATTCCTGAAGACTGCCTATCTGAATTTTTCTTGATTCCTTAGGATTTCAAAATGGAGGTCAGGTCTTTTGGCTTGTGTGTGGTGCTCACTCAGTCCTACTGTGTGGATATTATAATCTTTTCACTGTAGTGTAAAGATAGAGAAATTAGCTATAAATAGACAGAACCTGTGCATGCAATTGTCATCTTTTCAGCAAACAGTAATATTAGTTTGTCAAATTTCAGCAGCCAGAAATAATGTCAGATTGTTCCCTTTTATTTAACTACAGAAAGCTCTATAATGAACCCTCTTTTGTCTCTGTAAACCATCATTTGGTTCATCTCTAGGGACCAACCTCATAGCATAGTCAAAAGGTTACACAGATAAACAGAATTATTTGCCTCTGCATGTCATGGCAGGAACACCAAGTAGGTGAATTTATTCACTTCATTATTTAGCACTACATTAGAGTTCAGCCTAGAATCGTCAGAGCTAAAGTTTTACATAAAGAAAGTTATAATATATTGCAGTTTATGTGGCTAAGTCACAGAAGGTGATGATATAATATATACTGCAGTTGGTTTCAGTGTCTCCTTTCTCCAATTCAATGCATAATTTCCTTTTCCTTCTGGACCATGTCTTCAGAGCTATGATAACATCCAGTAAGCATTCCTATCAGTTTCCTCATTTAGAAAAAAACCACACTGTGTTTAATATTTACTTTAGGAAATATTATAGCCTCTTATTGTATTGTGCTGTTTTATATGGACTGAGCAAATCCACATGCCCAAATATGCAATTTGAATCTTCCCTGTCATATACCAAAGCAACCGAACATAGCACAGTGACGTGTTTTACCTAAAAAGATGCTGTGCATACCACTGCACATAAGATGTTCATCTGGTCATTGGAGCAAGTTCTGGAGCTGGGGATTCTCCAGTCTCCCTGAATGTCTCCACGTATTGACAGTCAAAAAAAAAAAACCAAAAAAAAAACCCAGAAAAAAACACAAAAACACACACACAAAAACCAAAACAAACAAAAAAAAAATAACAAACAAACCTCCCCAACAGCATCACTTCTGCTAGCTTGGTCAAAATTTTGTGTGATTAGAAGTGATCTCAGAGCGGAGACTGTTTTTTAGGCTGGAATAATGTGAATGTTTCAGTGCCAGCTGCCAGCACTGCCTTTGTCCACTGCAGAGTCAGCTTCAGCCAAGTTTGTTCTCATTCGTGTGTGCATCTTGGCTGAAGAATGACATTTCTGATCTGGGAAAATATAGAAAATAAGCTGAGCATCACCAGCCTATTAATGCGACCCAAATTTCCTCACAGCTGGTGGTAGACCAGTGAATACTGCTGAATGAATCCCACAGCACTGTGACAAGGGGGCACCTACCTATTCACCATGCAGTTCTCAGGTTTTCCTTGGAGACCTCCATTGAAAAACACAGAAAAAAATCTTCAGGAAGAACCCCGTCTGTTCCAAGAGTGTGACTGTTGTCTTGGGTTTATCAAAGGCTCATAAATTTAATGAAATCAGCATGGACACTTGGATGCATAATTTTTAGCTAAGGAGATCTGCAAAGACTGTATTCTGCCCTTTACTGACAGGGAATAATGATAACAGAAACATTTATTTTCATATTAATGGAAAATTACAGTCATTCACTGTTCTAGTGATTTTTGTATTGCCATGAGGAGAGGAATAGATATCAAGTGCATTCATACTGATATCTGGGACAGTGTGGGAATTAATGATGTAGTAACAGAGAAGTAAAGGTCTAGGCGTCCACATTCCCTAGCTCAGCACATCGGACTCTTCTCTCTGCTGCTGGGGTTTTTTTGTTGTCTACAGTACACATCATAAATCTCAGTTGTAATAACCATTTTCTTTATATTCACTAATGAGAGAAGAAATGGAAACAGAATGTTTTTTAGCCATGGAGTTATAGGTGCTCTTTTGTTTTCTTTAAAAGCTGATGTAATGGGCTTGATTTAACAAGTTCTAGAATTAATAGAAAAACTGTTATTCGAGACTGGTAAAATGCTATTTAAAAAAAAAAGGATTTTTTTGCTAGCAATAGTTTTTGTGCTGCATGACCAGACCCTTGAAAAACTTATTGTTCTATGTACAGAGTTTAGGAGAAATAAAAAGATATATTTGAACCTATTTCATCACAGAAATAGTTCTTACAAGACTGAAACTATTGAGCAATAGATTTGGAGGATTCTAGGGGGAAGTCTTGGTTGATGAGTCATTTTGTATTAAACGAGCAGGTGAGTTGGCCCTGGTTCACAGCAAATTTGAGATCTAGGTTTTGAAGGTTACTGCTGTATTCTCTTTTTTCCAAGTAACTTGCCTGCTTAGTTTTAATTAAACACATTCTTACAAAAGTTCTCAGTGAAGGTGTTTACAAGGAAGAATTATTCAGTGGCATGTCATGACTCTGGTTTTGGAAATTAAACATTAAAAAAAACCCCAAACCCAAAGAAACACCACCACCACCACCCTCCCAACTTTTTGGTAATAGAGTATTCTGACAGCTACAGCCGTAGTGAACTGGCAGAAGCTGAGTGTTGTGTGTACTCTTAATTATTTTGATAGAATAAGTATGTGAAAAGAACAAGGAAAGTGAGCCTGCCTTAAACAGTAGGGACATATAATTATCTACATAGACACCTAGATAGTAACTCTCACTGTTGATGACATTTGGTAATGAGAGCTGTTACTTCCAACCAAGAAGTTCAGGTTAATAAAAAGCTATGAATTGATTTGCCTTGACATAATTAAGAAATGTAAATTTTACAAGAAATGATGAAATGAATGCAGTCATTGTACAGTAGATTCTATTATTTTCATCTGGTTTTAGAAATATGAATTTTCTATGAATTTTATACAAGTATTTCTTAATGGGATTTGCAAAGTTACATTATTTTCCTGTGTATGAATATATACTGACTGTATTTCTGCTCCAAAATGTTGGGATGTACTAAACAAGCCATTTCTGTAAAGTCTTAGTGATGTAAGTGACTTTAGCTTAACCTAAAGAAAGAAATAAAGAAAAAAATAATCACTTCCATCAACAATTTTGAGTGTGACAAGGCAGTGGAAAGTGACAGAAGGTGGTTTAAGACAATTTAATTATAGGGGGGAAAAAACAAATGCTCAACTTATACTGAGCTAATTGAAGAAAAGAAAGCCAAAGAAAACTTTAAAGAAAAAAAAATCCAAACACACCACACATACACTCCTCCTGCCCCCAGTTTTAGTTCAGTGCTATGATTGTTGTCTTGTGTATTTTGAGTGTTCCTAGTGCAATCTGGACAACACAGACAATATAAGAATTTGTAATCAAATTGAATATGGAGAACACGTTGGCTGCTGTCATTCACAGCAATGGGCAACTACCTCTGTTCTATACTTTACAGGTATTGTCTGTTAATCCGATTATTTTTGAACTGTGTCTGATATTGCAGATGGTATACTGTTGCAATTGCATGTAACAATTAAATTGACATTTCAGGCTTGGCTGCTTGGCAAGGTTTTTTTGTTTTGTGGTGGTTTTTTTGGGGTTTTTGTTTTTTGCTTTGAAATGTCTGTCTGATAATAGATAGTCCGTATGCAACTGTGTTGAGTGCTGGTAGATATTGCTTGCTTCTCAGGCTCCTGTAGCTATCAGCTGGAGATATATCACACTTTTTCCATGGGGGCTGGGTCAGTTGCTAGAAATGAAAGTGAAGCTATTTGTCCTTTTTCTTTTTCATTTTGTTTTGCAGCAGTGTCATGGATTTTGTTAAGATTTATGGGAGGCTGCCTAGACTAAGCAACTGATATTGGAAGCAGCAGAAGTCACTCTCTACTCAGTTCTTTTGAATTAGAGCCATCTATTACCTCTCTACAGTAAGTTTAATAACTGCCATAATTTTCCACTACAGATTCTTATAAAAGGCATGTTATTTTTTAAGAGAAATACATTTTCTTCTACCTGGATCTGAAAAATTTATTAGCAAAACCTTCCATTAAATGAAGGAAGAGTTTCCTTTATTTTGCACAAGCTCTTTCCTAATCTTTCAGGTAATTAACTATAATTATACTGCTATGTAATTACAGTGTTTAGATTCTAAATATTCTGAATTCTAACTTCATGCAGCAGTTACTGTAGCTTTTCAGTAGGTGACTGTTCTGCGGTGCAGTGCAGTCCTGAGATAGTGCTCTGTGTTGTAGCCACCTTTTGGGGCACATTTGTTGAAATGTAGAGAGAATTATTGTTTAAAATGAATGTTCATTTTGTCCTAAGCATACTTCCTTCACAATCTTTCAGCTTTATTGCTTCTTTTATTAGCAGCTTTGCAATTTACTTAGTCCTGGACAAGGGCTTTTTTGGACTGTAGGTATGGATTTATTTTGTTTTTTATTAACAAACCTAATGCTATTACTCTTACACAAGTATAGGCTTATTTATGGGGAGAGGCTCTGCCCCACATGCATTTTGTAGCTGCCACCCTAGCTGGACAGACCTTTTCAGGACAATTAAAATAACTGGTTAACATAAGAGCTTTGCAATTGGTTATACAACCTCTGTCATAATGGTTCATTTTATAAAACCATCCTGAGAGGTGCTCACCCACCCTTGCCAGCTGAACTTTCCTAGTCTGCCAGACTGAACTGATCTGATATTTTCACATCAACATATTTTGTGTGTATTTCCTGGTATATCAGACTGTGAGCTTCAGAATACACTGGAAGCTTCCCAGGAATCACAAGAGAGATCACAAGGGCAGGGCAATGTTTCTCATGGTGCTTCAGTACATTTGCTGTTCCAACTAAAATCAAGTGGAAAATGACAACTTTGTCCAGAATTCTTAACCTTCCAATTTAATTTTAATTGCTGTTTATCTGTTAGATTATTTTGTGTAATCTGCAGGATGGTACCTGGTGGAAATGCAGCAACTGCTGCATCTGTTTCCTTCAGGTATGCAGAATAATTCCTATGTCCCTAATATAGCTCTCCCAGCTCAGCTTTTACTGGCACATTTCAGATAATGAAATGTTATTTGTCTGAAATGTATGCTTGAATTATTTATGGAAGAGAAAAAATATCATTTAAATACTTTCCTCCAATTTCTAGATAGAATTAAAATATTCTTCCTTGTTATATGAGGACTGGAGAATAGAAGGACTGTAAACATGCCATTAGAAAATGAATTCTAGTCCACATTCATCTCCTTTGTCACTGACACAAAGGTGAAAGAAGCTAGCTTTGTATGAGGGCAGAAGTTCTCAGCTGAGGTCTGACAGCCTATCTGTATTTCTGCTGTCCTGAAGTCCAGGTGGAAACAGAGCAGCCCGTGGTTGGTTCATAGTCCTTTAAAGGGACATTACTATCTGCCGTAATGAAGAAGAGTTCCCAGGCCAGTCTGTGTTGGGTCTGAAGTGAATATGAAATGGGGAAAACAATGAAACAACCTTCACAGATTCCCCATTCTCTTTCTCCAATAGCTTATTAATAAAACATAAAAACTGTAGAAGTCATCATCTTGCTATAGTCAGTTCTGTTTTCACCATATATTCCTTTGGACAGGAACTGTGTCACAGAGTGTGTCTGCAGCACAAAATCATCCCAAAGGGCAGAGGCTGCCTAAGGCTGGGTGTGGGACAGCAGCACTCACAGCCCCAAAGAGCTTCTACTAATCCAATTAATTTATTCCTTCAGTCAAATAGCTGTTATATTCTGTTGTATGTAGTTTGGCAGTAAAACATATAAGCAAGTTTACTATAGCATTTCAGCCTAGGGTAGAAAGCTGTTTGCTGGCACTGAAGTGTCCTAAACCTCCCATGCAGCAGATGACAGTTGAGTTGGTTTTCCTCATCTTGTCCTTGGCTCTGCAAAATGTGAATGTATCAGCAAGTAAAGAGTTTGGCCAGCATGCAGGGAACGTGCCTGGACAATCCGACACAGTTACATATGTGATATATGTGGTGTAGGTGTGAAAACACAGCATTTGCATCCATTGCAGCAGCAGTCCTGGGCCGCGTCCCTTCTTCCCATGCCTACAAGGCTTTTGACTTAACTAGTGCTGTGCTTTGCCCTGTGCCACTTTGCTTCCAGACAGTTATCTTTCATAAATTAAAAGTCAGATACACGTACGATCCTTTGTGAGTTTAAATCTTGTTGCTGCTGTGTTAATTTTGGACTAGATATGCCTAGGGCATATTTACTGAACATCACTCATCTGAACAAAATGCTGTAGTGGTTATGCATGTGATAGTGGAAGTGAGCCTTTAAGGAAGATGTTGCTGACTCGTAGACCTGTCAGATAAAAGCAGTATTCAGAGAGGACGCTATAGCTGACCTGTTTGCCAACTCGAATACAAAGTTCTTTCAGTAGAACTGTGCAGACTGAATGTATTTACTGAAAAGGAAGGCAGAGTATTTTATGGAGAAAGAAATACAGAGCTTTGAAGTCTGGAGACAGACAAGCTTCAAGTTACTTATGGGATCTCTGATAAAACTATTGCTCAGCAAAATGAGGAGTTTGTTTGGAGGACTCTATATTTTTCAGTTTGTCGTTTAATCTAATTGTAAGTTCTACAAATTGTGAGTAAAACATATTAGTACATGGGACAACTGGACATGCATCACAGGGACTGTTAGGTCTAAGCCCAATCATCTCTGCTGTGTTTTGGAGAAAATAGTGCCTTGGCCAAAGAAGCAAGAGAACTGGAATCTGAGCTGCTGGTAGGGCTGAAATGAGAGAATAAACATCTCTTCAAACACAAAATCTTATGGACAATGCCTAAAATTTGCTTAGATGGTTGGGCCTTCCTACAAAAGCTGTGTTGCAACAGATTAATCAATGCAGACAAGCATCTAGGTATCTTTCTTCTTTTTGCTATGGAGACAAATCAGCTCCTTTATAACAGCTTCTGATGTTTCAGACAGCTGAAGATTATAACAGGATGAAATACTTCTCTGTATTTAATTATCATGTTTTTAATTTGAATTTGTCAGGAGACTGGTTGAGTAGTCTGCAAAATTGTCAGGCAAAGGAATCATCTAAAAATAAAATGTTAGCAAGATATTCAGTCTGTTTAAGATGGAGCTCATATAGTTTTAGGATGAATTGAGCTCATTATAAAATAAAGCAAAGATGAATTTGGGATATGGCCGCATTTCAAAGTTATTTTAAATAAGCCTAAATCCTGACTGTGGAGACTTTGTCTCATTCTTTCTATGGTACCAGGTGTTCTCCAGAGCGCCACAATGAAAGGGAATGACATGAGAAGAGATGTGTGATAGAAAGCAGGCATAGAGCTGGCTGCTAGCAGGAATCAACCGGTCTCATTCACTCAACATTAATGTGCAGCTTTTTTTTTTTTCTTTAATTAGAAGCGTCAAATGTAGTCTCCATAGAAAGAGAAGTGCATACTTCAGTGGAGCTGGGTCACAGGAATCAGTTGGCTGGGTGTGTGATTCAGGCCAGGAAGGTTTTGCAATGCAAGCTGCAAAGGGGGCCGTGCCTGGGGGAAGGGACGTTGTGGGAACGAGGAATAGCTGGCAAAGAGATGGATTCAGTGTAAGACCATTCAGTTTTGAGACAGCTGTGTTTTTAAGGTAATGGGAGATTTCCTCAAACAAAAATCTACTTTCAAGGAGTGTGGACATGATTCTGTATAAATATTTTTCTAGACATACCATCAAAGGAAAGAAAAAAGGCGAGAGAAAATGTACATGTTGCTACTAGAAAAAACCCACACTTTTCTGATAACAATAATTTCTAACAAAATCTCGCAGTGTAAAAAATTGTGAAGTGTTGTAACTAATTTCTTGCCACTTGTTTTAAGTTTCATCCACCACCAGAGTACAAAATTTGTTTAGACATTGTAAATAATGTTTAAAAAAGGAACAAAATTACATAGATTTAACATAGCATGGTTTAAAATATTGAAGTCCTGCTCAGCCTAGTTGTTAATCATTATCTTAGTAGAGAAACCTTTCAAAGTTGCTTTTGAATTACTATATCTGGAAATAGAATTCTTATCTGAGTTTTATTTGTACCATTTCAATTTCTACTCTGAGACCCATTATTTACTAATTCCTCATAATTAGCAACATAAGCCTTATTCTCTAACAATCTATAAAATAATAGTCTTTTAGTTAAACAGAATCCAGCTTCAACAGAAAATTTTGTATGCTGTGTGATAGTACCTGTTTGTTGTGCCTTGTTATTTTATTTAGTCTTGCAAAATGTTGGTAACCAAAACAGAAATCTCCTGATGCTTCAGAGAAGTGTTAAATGATTTACTGCAGTTCTGCTCTTATTGCACAATAGTACTTCTTACAGTAGACAATCTACATTGTGCCAAGAGAGGTTTAGATTGGATATTAGGAAAAATGTATTCACTGAAAGGGTGGTCAAACATTGCAAGAGGGTGCCCAAGCTGGTGGTAGAATCACCAACCCTGGAGGTGTTTAAAAAATGCATAGTTCTGGTGCTCAGGGACATGGTTTAGTGATGGACTTGGCAGTCCTGGGTTAATAGTTGGACCTGATCATCTTAAAGTTCTTTTGCAACCTAAATGATCTGTAATTCTATGAGACTAACAAGATGAATAGTTGCTAGTGTAGAAGAAAAAGGAGTTAGAGCAAATAAAAAATACTATTAAAAGAAGAAATAATAGATTAAATAAAATGAGCTTCTACTGTCTTTCTCACTCACCATATCCTTTTAATACATAAACTCATACTCTCATGGAAGCTGAGTGAGACCATGGATTAAATATGAAAATCCTTGTTCTGTTTTCATTATCTGTCACAACACTGCATTTGCCTGTGTACCTAAAACTAAAATCAAAGCAGAAAGACAACATGTCTTTTTATTAATTGGATGTTGGGGACTTCATGTTTATTGTATTTGAGGTACTTACTTTCAGTCTCAAGTGATACATTTTATAAAATTTATTTTTTAAATCCAGCAAAGAATAAAACAAAGTAAAACCAAAAAAGGACATACATCACACTGATTGCTTTCAAATTTCTGTGTTGGCGTTCCACTTTCTATTGCTTTCATTCACATTTTGCTACCATATTGCAAGCAGCACTGACAGCCAGCCTTTGCTGTAATAAAGAAGTATTTTTATTGAAGTTCTATTTAAGAACATGCATATTTTACCTAAGTGCTTCATAATGCAAGAAACTTTTCAGAGATTTGCATAATTTCTATTATTTAAGAGCTTGGTTAGGATATAAAGAGTGTAGCCTGATTCCAGGAGCTTGATCTTCATGTACTGGTGTGTACAGGAATTGCCTTTCTGCTTTCTAACTTACTGGTAGGGACTGGAGACTATGAAAAATGCCTATATTTTTACAAAAAGTATATTTAAACCTGTTGAACAAGTCTATTTTTGTCTCCTTCCTCTAGCTGGATTATTTCTTTTCCAGGAGCAAACTTGATAGAAATGAGCAAGTCACCTAAGTTTGGATTGTGTGATTCTTATGGAATGGAGTAAACTGCCAGTAATCATTGGGTTTAAACAGATCAAGGGAACCTGGGTAAGAATAGTGCTTTTAGGCTTCTATGTAGTATTTCATCTGCTGCTCTTGGAACCGTCTTCTCCTAACTGTAGAAAAATACCTTGTTAAGGTTGTTGATTGTCCTATTTTATCAAGCATTTTATGTTTGTATGACTTCTAATAGGTAAATTGAAAATGAATAGAGAGAACCATCATTTTTGTTTTAAAAAGTTAAGGATTTGGAGCATTTGGGTTTAGTGATAGTGGAAATGGCAAACCATTCTTGCCCTTTAGAATCCTGCTTACCATCTTTCTCCATGATGAGTGGATAATGATCAGTGTGATATCTTTGTGTGGTGGCCTATATGTAAGTGGGACATTTTAAAGCATAATTTTAAAACATAGCTATCTTAGCATTGGTTTCCTCATTTCTTCATAGATGATAAAGAAGACATGATGGTTAGATAGCTGGACATTATAGATTTAGTGTGAAAAGCAAAGTCTGAAATTCTGTAGTAGTTTGTTCCCTATGTACTTAATAATTCCCTGGATTTTCTTGCTGCCTCTACTGTGCTGACGCTCCAGGTTCACCAAGAGATGTACTGGCTGACTGGAAATGTCAGACAAATATCAGAGTATGCCAAAGCACTTTCTTATAGGGTCAGATTCCTCCTTTGTGCTAACAGCTGTTGTTGTAAAGTATATTTAATGCCTGAAACATTTGAATTTAGATATGCTAAAAAGAATGGAAAAAGTTCAGAGATATAACAGCAACATATGGCACTCTTAATGAAAGTGATTTAGAGATAATGTGAATAATCCTTAATAAGTGAAATTGTGAGTGAAACACTTATCAATGCTCATACTCACTTAGCCGAGTTTTGTTTGCTTATAAATATGCATTATACATTTGGTTATTTTCATTTAGAAGTCGGTCAGTGAACAGGGTAGTACGCATGCCTTCTGGTCTTGAGATACCAGAGTCATGATGTCTCATATCACATTTACAAAAATAGAGATTTTGTATGTATTTTTTTTTCAGTTATCTAATTTTGCTAAATTTTTTTTTTGAAACACAAGTTTGAAGGCTTATATAGAGTCTCCTAAAATAAGCACCATCCTCATTCTTTGAATCTTTCCAGCTCCTATTTATTTGGTAAACAGAACATCTAAATGCACATCCAAGGCATCCCAGGGTCCTATATACTATCAGTGCTTGTCAACCTTTACTTAACTTTGTAACCTTATGGACTTGTTAATGAGCCAACTGGCTAGAATCATCACAATTGGTTAGAAAATTTTGTTCTGTTCCTCTCTGAGAGTTTTTTACAGGTCAGCAGTGCTTGTTCCTGTAAAGAGATTTGTCTTATTTCACCCATGAAGGAAAATGTTCCTGATACATTTGACATTAATTGCTATCATAGTGTTTAAAAGGCTGGATTTTAGTTAGATGTCTAGGGAATTAGTTCCAGAATTCCCATCATCCTAATTAGTTTAACAGAATGACACAACTCAATGCACTTTCAGGCAATTATTTCACCCATCAGCTGGTGGCATGATACTAAAGAAAATAGATCATGTGAATTTTTGCATTTCTAGAAATACACCTTGTTGCTGTGCCCTGGTGTCAGGTAATGAAAACACTACAAATGTGCATTGTTGCAAGTTATGTAAGATGACAGACACTTCATTGGCAGCTGGTGTCACATCTCTATTTGTGGCACTTCCTTTTCAAAAAGTACATATTAAAAATAAAAAAGCAATGATCTTGATTCATCTCCTAATGGTACTATTACTGTGGGAATGAAGGCCAGAATTTTGATGCTATTGTATATTAATTTTAGAGGAATACATTTCTGTCTGCAGTGTAAAAAAAGAAAATAGCTTCAAGAATGGGACTAGCAGGCTAAAGATACAGATTCCATTCCTGGCACTGAATACTGTCTAATAGTACCTAGAAGCTTGGGTTTTATTGGTGTCTAAGTTAAAGTAGAGGTAATACTGATCATGCTAAAATTGTGACCAGTAAGATTACTGATGATTCGGAGTTGCGGAGTTGTTTTTTAAAATTTTGAGTGGTACTTTTAAGGATAAAGTCAAAAGGAGCTGACTGACCACTGCAACCGCACAGCAGGATGTGTAGCGTCACACGGAAGGGACTGATGTATATTCTAGGGTCCTTGCTCCCAGCTCTGTCATTTGACATTTGGTTGTATGAAAATGCCTACAGTAAGAGAATGCATTGCTAAATGGAGCTTGTAGCAAAGTTGCAGCCTGTTGGTGACAGACACAAACTTGAATGTAGCTGAGTCACACAGGCAACCCCATGTCTGGATGCTGGCCGTTGTTAGCTTTCAGCTGGTGGGTTGCACGTCCAGCTAATGGAAGAGCTGCTGCCTGTCAAGCTGCACTGGCAGGGCCTTGAATTTTTGTAAACATAGCAGTGTTTATTTTGTGTTTCTCTCTTTCTGCTTTTCACTTTTGCAAGGAATAGTAGTTGGAGACATGTCTTGCCTGTGTCTTTTAAGGCTTTCCATTGTTTCCAACTTCTCGTCATAGGGAATAGCAGCTTGTTTTTGTCCTAAAGGAGCCAGGCTCCTATGTATTAGGTTCTACAATAAATATTTTACTAGTTTTAGTTTTTATAATACATTACCTTTCGAACCCTGTTACAATTTTGCTTGCTTTTTGTAGAAAATTTATCTCTAGACTAAAGGTCACACTGTAGATTATCTTCTAGACCCAAAATAGCTGATTTTAACACATTTTCTTTCTCCCCTCTTTCAAATAAATCCTACTGCTCTATAGTTTTTTACTAAAGAGAGCTATTGCCAGGCTTCCTTGTTATGGCACTTTGTTAGAAATGTGCCTAACAAAAGTGGTGGCTTACAGGGCTTTCATCAGTTCTTAGCCAATTTCACAATTAGGATCGGTATTTTATTTGGAGCTGTGTGATTCAGTTCAGGTCTCTAATTCTGCTCACGGGGGGGGGGGGGGGGGGGGGGGCAGTGCTCACAAGGGGAAGAAATCAGTTTTCAGACAGACTTGTCTTCAAATCCCTACATAAAACACTAACTTAAAAAAACCAGCATTATAAGTGAGTTGGGGTATGCATTATCTGTAACCTGCTAGAAACTTTAAAATATAGCACCACTTTAATAAGTAAGGCCAGATGTCTTCATTTTCTCTTTAAGATTCTGTTTAGATGTTTGTAGAATTTCTTTGTTTTGGAACAGTTTCATCATATCTCTGCTTCTATATATCATTTGGTACATGGATCAGACACAATTTTACCAAAAGCATATTCCTGTGCAATAGACCTGTGTTTCTAAAGAGGAGATATTTCTGTGATTCTTTCAAAGATGTTAGCAAATTCTGCACCATATTGAGTGCCCTTTGGCTGCAGGTAAAGAATTCAACAGCTTGTGGGAGTGCTAATTAAAGCTAATAATAACTTCAATGACCTGCCTTGGCTTTAAAATGCCTGACAGAAATTACCCTGTCCTTGAAGGGTAGAGATTTTGTTTCTGTCGTGTCTGATTAGGGACTCATGCCTTCCTTTTTCTTTGTTTAGTGATCACACACAATTAACTAAGTGCGTGTTTGTGTATGAATGAAAGAGGAGTGGGTGGTGATGGGGAATCTTGAGTAAAAAAGGCAGAGATCTCAAAAATACTACACTAGAATTCCATTATTAGAGGGATTTCTCTTGTAAGCTAAGTAGCCTTGTTAAAACCAGAAATAATAATAGGAAAGTGATTGAAACAGGAATTGGATTATTCATAATTAAACCTTTTCTCTCTAATTTCGGTACTTCTTACATGGTTAGTTTGCTGAAATATGTACAGAGGGTCTGGGGGAAATGAAAGCTTTAATTTGAGCAAGTACCCAAAAGGCTCCAAGGTATGAGAGTTTTGTTTTGTCTGGCTAATAGGTTGCTGATGGTGCAGAAAACAATTGTATTTTCAAGGAGATTACCCTAGACTTTTCCAATGCAAATATTAACATTAGCTGGAAAAAAAGAATTGCAATCTTTTATGAGCTGTCATTGGAATGATAAAATAAGGGGGTTTATGACTTCTCTTTCTTTTTCTAAAGTGATTTTTGGAAATCAATCAATTAAATTGGGGCGTGGTGGTGTGGTGTGTATCTAGAATTCTAGTAGGCCCAGGGATTATAAATAAAATCACTATAATCATTCACAGAAGGGCAAAGGTTAAATTCTTTTTTCTCCGACAAAAGAATCAATGGAGAATGCTTCACAGAAACTGCTGGTATAACCTCAAAGCTTTAATGATGTAAATGACATCAGAATCTGGCCACTGTAGTCTTTAGGATCTGAGAGGAATTTTTAGAAAAATCAATAAATTATTATGCCTGGGCTGAATGTGAAAAGTGTCTTCCACTGTTTTGTCAGCTCAAATAGTGCTATTACTACTGCTTATTCCTTTGTAAAGTGTATAATGTTTTAGGTTTTTTCAAATGCTATTTTTCTTAAATTAGGTTATGGGGAAAACCAATAAGGTAGACTGCATATTGTTGTTTTTTTTTAATTGAGGATAAAATTTTTAAACAAAAAAATTAAGAAAAGGACTCAATGTTTAGGGTGTTTACTTCCTAAGTAGGCATTTGGCTTCAGTGCTGCCAGCAACACTTCAGAGCAACAGTAAGCAGACTTCTTCCCCATCTTGCTGCCACCCAGTCATTCCTGACCTCCTGTTGTCTCCATCATTGTCTCAGTACAGCTGGCTGCTTTATTGCACAGTAAGCAAGCTCAGGGAGCTGATCCAACTAAAAAGTAGGATCACCAGGAAAAAATAGGATTATTTTTCAACTGGATCAGTTTCCAAGCTGTTTTACTGCAAGCAGCTGTACTGGCATGATGGAGGAGCTTATGAAGTACCTGCAACAGTGGCCCGAGGCAAGGGCTGCTTAAGTTGTTAATGTCACTGTGTAATGACCTACACCCTTTCCTTTAGACTTCAAAACAAGCCATCACTGGACACTAGTTAAGTATAAAACACAAAAATCAAGTATTTGAGGCCTTGGTTTTTCCCCCAGAGCCAGACAGATGTGGAATGTCACCCCTTATTAATGTAAGTATTTGATTTTCTGTTAGATTCTTAATTTGGCATAACTCATGTCCTTAGTCTTACTTTGGTTATACTGTTAAAGGGCATTCTAAAAATCAAAGAGCAAAGAATATTCACATTTGATCACCTTATTCTGGTCAATGAAGCTTGCCTCAGGAACACAGTTATGGACTGAGGGACTAACTTGCTGCACAGCAAGAAGGAAAATATTGGTTTACTGCGTTTTCCAACTACCCACACCATCCAAGAGTGTACAATTGGAATCAAAGTAGCAATTTCTAGGCAATGTCAGCTCACAGAAAATCCATGGGAAAATCTACTACCAGCTTTAATAAAAGTTGATTATACTTAGAATAATTTCAATCATCATTAATTTTACTTAGGCTAAAATCAAAGAATATTTTCATGAAATAAAGGAGTATCTGAAACACACAATCTTCCGTCTGGAAATTTTAGGAATCCACGGATGTCTGTGGTGCAACAGTTAAGTTGTATGGCTGTGTTTACTCTGAAAAACAAAGACACAGGTACTCAGTAGTTGAATTGTTACTTAAAGTAGGTTACTGAGTAACTGTAAAAAAATATTATTTGTTAAAAACCTAAGACTCATTTGTTCAGATAACTCTGGATTTGGTCCAGAATGTGTAAAGAGGAGATCAGAAGCAATGATGTGCTGGGGTTTCAGTGCTAAATGCTGATCGGAAGCATACAGTGTAAGAAGTCCTTCTGAGCTCAGAGTACCTGATCCTTGAATGGATGCAGTGCAGCTCTTGGATGTCTGAGAATTCAGTTCCTTTCTGCACATCAGGATTATCATATTCAAAATATCCAAAGCCAGAAATGGTATTTGTTTGTTGGTTTTGTTTTGGTTTTTTTGTTAAGCCAGCTTAAGAAGTAACATTGATACTTCATAGATGGAAAGTAACTAATAGCTTAAATATTTCTGGTATGCTCATAATTATCGGCTATTTGATGGTATTTGGAGGAGAGTAACATTTAATTTAAATGAATGGCTCGATACATCTTAAGACCATGTAGGTATCTTCAATGGAATTCATTGACTAGCACTTAGTGTTCTGTAAAGGTGAAGATTTTTTATGGATGTACACAATCTTCCTAAACAGGGCTAGAAAGAAGAGGGCACAGAATCATAAAAGAAAGAAACCAAACAAATCCAAAGCGCAAATCCTATGAATTTGCTAAAATTCAGAGATGGGTTTGGGAGAAGGAATGTGCAAAGATTCCTTTTGGATGAGATAATGTCACACTCCTGGGTTTATTTTTATTCTCTAAACCCCTGCAGTAATTGTGTTCATTTCTGCAACTAAAATTCCAGATAAAAGGATACAGGGTAGTCAGCAGCCCTTTCTATTGCCACTTAATCTGAGCTATGACTTAGGGAGATTAAAATAGTAAGCAGCACAACTGTCTATTTTGGGAGCTGGATCAAAGACTGTAAGTTTGGATCAGTTAATAATCTCCATTACATTCCTTAGAAATACTGACACTACCAAGCCAGAGGTTGCTAAGATGCACATTCCTTGGCTGAAGTTTCTTAAAAAAGTTATGGTTCCTGGAGGCAAGAGGAGAAGTCTGGAGAAAGAAAGATTCTCCCTTGGTCAAGGAGGATCATGTTGGAGATCACTTAAACTTGACACCCACAAATCCATGGGCCCCAATAGGTTGCACCCCTGAGCGCTGAGGGAGCTGGCAGGGTATTATTGCCAAGCCACTCTCCATCATCTTTGAAAGGTCATGGAGAATGGCAGAGGTGCCCGAGGACAGGGGGGAAAGCCAGTGTCACTCCAGTCTTCAAAAAGGGCAAGAAGGAGGACCCGGGAAACTACAGGCCAGTCAGCCTCACCTCCATCCCTGGAACAGCTCATCCCGGAGGTCACCTCAAAGCATTCAGAGGAAAAGGAGGTTATCAGGGGTAGTCAACACGGATTCACCAAGGGGAGCTCATGCCTGACCAGCCTGATAGCCTCCTTTGATGGAATGGCTAGCTGGGTTGATGAGGGGAGAGCGGTGGCTGTTGTCTACGTTGACCTCAGCAAGGCTTTTGGCACTGTCTCCCACAACACGCTCACAGGTAAGCTCGGCAGCGCGGGTTAGAGGAGCGGGCAGTGAGGTGGGCTGAGAACTGGCTGAACGGCAGAGCTCGGGGGGCTGTGACCAGCGGCGCAGGGTCGCGCTGGAGGCCTGTGGCCAGCGGTGTCCCCAGGGGTCAGTGCTGGGCCCGGCCTTGTTCAACTCCTTCACCAGTGACCTGGGTGGAGGGGCAGAGCGCGCCCTCAGCACCTTTGCTGGTGACACCAAACGGGGAGGAGCGGCTGCCCCCCCAGAGGCTGCGCTGCCCTTCAGCGAGACCTGGGCAGGCTGGAGAGCTGGCGGAGAGGGACACGGGGAAGTGCCACCAAGGCCAGCGTAGGGTCCTGCCCAGGGAGGGACGGCCCCACGCAGCAGCACAGGCTGGGGCTGCCCTGCTGGGGGGGCAGCTCTGCGGGGAAGGGACTGGGCTGCTGGGGGACAGCAGGGTGCCCACGAGCCAGCAGTGTGCCCCGGTGGCCAAGGGGCCAGCGGTGCCCTGGGGTGCACGAGGAGGAGCGTGGCCGGCAGGTGTGGGGGGGTGACCCTCCCCTCTGCTCTGCCCTGGTGAGGCCCCAGCTGGAGCCGTGCCCAGTGCTGGGCTCCCCGGTTCCAGACAAGGAACTATGGGAGAGGGTCCAGTGAGGGGCTACAGAGATGATGAGGGGACTGAAGCGTCTCCCTGATGACAAAAGGCTGGGAGAGCTGGGGCTGCCCAGCCTGGAGAGGAGAAGGCTGAGAGGGATCTTCTCCACGCACACAAACACCTGACTGGGGTGTCAGGGGGACGGGGCCAGGCTCTTGGCTGTGGTGCCCAGCGACAGGGCAGGGGGCAGCGGGCACAAACTGGGACACAGGCAGCTCCAGCTGGGTGTGAGGAAGAACTTCCTTCCCTGGAGGGTGGCAGAGCCCTGGCACAGGCTGCCAGAGGGGCTGTGGAGTCTCCTTCCCTGGAGACATCTAAACCCCACCTGAATGTTACTGTGCAACCTCCTCTAGCATGCATTCTGTGTATTTTTGAAATGTTATTTATTGGCCAGAAGAATGCTTTCAGTTTTTCTTTTTTCTGTACTGACCTTGGTGTATACCAGAAAGCACATTTAGGTACTGGAACCAGTGGGAATACTGTCTTTTCGGTGAAGGCAGTGCCTAGATGCTCTCACTTTTTTTATGGCAGAGTACGGTAGTATCCAAGTGAGCTTGGGGATAATGAAGTAGTTACTACCCAGTATGAGTAAAGGTGACAGAATTGCAATTGTAGTAGTCAATGAAACACATAACAGCAATTTAATCACTGCAGACTGACTTTTCTTTTTTTTAGGAGCCTTTATAGAGCCTTATTGAGCAAGCTTTATAGACAAAGATTTCTGATATAAACACCTCATTTTAGTATCTCAGGCTTCATGACTCTTTGATGTTATCTACTAAGAAAGCAATTATCTATTATGTTTCTTACAAAAAACTGTTCCCAATTAAAAGAACAAGCTTTAATTTCTATTCCCAGGTAAGCAGAAGTTAAGCATGATGGATATAGAGCACAGTAGATTTTTCGATGATGTGCCAGCTGGCCTTCTGTGTAGTTTCCAGCACTGCAGAGGTCTAGTCACTAATGCTTTATGCTGGTAGCTGAGTTTTTTATACCAATGTTCTAAGTCCCCTTTTTTCTTCCAAGTCTAGACTCTAACTTTACAACCTGCCTTGCTCATTTCTGTACTAACAGGAGAACAGACCAGAGAATTAACTGTAATCTAGTCAGCTGCCTCTGTTTGCTCTGTACTTTGGAGAGAGGAACACATCCTGTCCATTAAACTCTCTACTGCTTCTTGAAAAACTGTTTTGAGGTTGCTTTCAAGTGTCAGAGAAAACTCCCTTTTTCTCCTCGTTGCAGTTGGTCCTTAACCTGAACAGCAAATTTGGGGAATCCTGCACAGATTTATTCTGTGAAAGTCTTGTGAAAGATGGTGAACCTCTGCTCTAGGTCATGCTACATCCAGCTTACTCTCATTTGCATAAACTCATGAAATGCAATTAGGGCTGTCAAGTTTCCTTGTAGTTTAGTTCAGTACTGTTGTGGAGGTGGTAATCTATATGTTATCATAGACATAAGCTATTTTAGTCAAGATCAATTACGAAATTGTACAGATGTTTGAAAGGTCTGAAAACTGCTAACTCCGAGTTGCAGAAGAGTGATACTGCAGCATTAATAGGGACTGGAGTCTAGGGTTAGGTATTAAAAAAGAATTTAAGTAGCTACTAATGGCTTGATTCAATACCTGTAGAAGGCTTTTGGGATTCTTGCATGGCATAATTCAGTAAGAAAGATGTGTAGTTTACAAATGATACATCTGGCACAGTAAATTAGAGGTCAAACCTTTTCCATGTGCCCTAAAAACATTGCTAATTCATATTGTTATTTCTTCCTGATGGTTCAGGCACTGAAAGCAATGCACTGCTTCGGTAACAGTAATCAATTACATGAAAGCTACTGCATTTCTGACTTTCTGAAAATAATGATAACAATTTTACATAGCATCCATCATTCTTAAAAGTGATGAAACTTTTAAAAACCTTGGAAGGTTGTAAACTCTGGGGCGAAAACGTTGCCTAAATAACACCATTGAAAATGCTTTGTTTAGAGTGAATAAAAATTGACCAAACAATTCCCCCTTAAAAAAAAGATCAGTTTCTCCCATTTCCTTTCCCTTCCCATTGCCAGTGCCTGAAGAGGAAACCTTGAAGGCATTGGCTCTGTCATCTTAAGTTAAAAGTATAAGTGACATAAATATGAAAACTAGCAATTCTACTTCACCACAACACAGAAAATAATCAAATGGAAATATAACTAATAAAAATACTACCCTCTTAAATAGTAAGTATAATTTCTTAACGTGTTTTTTGTCTGAAAGCCTATAAAATTTAGTTACTACTATTTTTATTACAACTCATGAAATTCTAATCAGGTGTGTTCTGGACAGGTTTTAGTCTGAAGTCGTGACCATTGCTTGGACAATAAATTAATTAAACAATGAATTGCCTGGTAAATAAATCAAAATACATTTTGATAGTTTTTCAGTATATGTTTTTTTATTAGTATAACTAAAGAACACACACACACAGCCTTCCCACCCCAATTCGACAGAATCCCTAATTTGAGTAGCTTTTGGAAGTGCAGATTGGCAAACATGCAGTTAAACCCTAACTGGTGTCTTCCAGCATCCCTTATGACACTGTTGCTGAAAGGGAAAAGAGTGGTGCTTGAAAGACTGACTGGAATCCCTCAGTCAGGTACTCCAGATTGTTTTCAGTCTGAGATGCATAAAGTAGAGCCACAAGATTTTAAAATGAAAAATTTAATTTCAGCAGTGTTTCAATATATTTGTTGACAAAGTTAGCATTAAGATGTGGGATAACATGCTAATGTAGCAGAATTCTGTGGGAGTTTGTTAACTCCAGGGGCAAAGCAAGATCAAACGTGTATGGTTTACTTTTTGTCCTTGGATTTGCTCTGTCATCATCTCCCCTGTGGTTCAGTATTCCTCTCTAAGTAGTCTCCACCAGTTTCACTTAGGGAGTAAACCAGTACACAAAATTAGAAAGTGGTATTTGGATCAAATATTTAAAAATAGCAGAAATTTTGAGGGTTTCTCTAAAAAAATTGATCTTTCAGGTGGGACATGCTGGTTTTATTTCAGAGAACGGTATGTGTTTAAATACCTTCTCCACTCATATTCAATATTTCTAGATAATTTTTTTTTTGTCATTTTCTTTCTCTGATTTACCTGACAGCTATTTGTTGCACTTGGTGCAACACCATGAAGTCTGGAGGCCAAGTAGGAGCCCAAATACAAGCAGTAATGCTGGTAAAAAGATTCATATGGATTTCACTGGACTGGGCAAGCAAATTGCAGAGGGCAGAAGAATGTCTGAGTATTTTTAAGCAAACTCCTTTTTCCACAACCATGAAACAACCATGTTGTATTAGAAGCATTTCAGCACCAGCAAAAACTTCCGTTGGCTAATTATAATGGGTATGCGTAAGGATCTGCAATCCTGTGCCTTCAATGCTTCCTAAGGGTATTAGCAATTGTAACAATTTTTTTTTAAATTAAAAGGAACAAGCGAGAAAAATGTCATAGTAATATAATTTAAAAATTGGTGTATTGTTCTAGAAGAAAGGGTACAAAATGTGAGAGCGATAATTTTTTTACTTGGAACATAGACATTAAATTTATTATTTTTTCAAGAATTGTAATTCACATTTGGCCTTTTGCCAAAGCAGTGAACTTTATCACCCAGTCTTGGCATGTGCAGATAGATGGCCCCTTCTGTCCCTTTTGCCAGTTACTGGTTATGTTGCCAGGAAATCTTAATCATGCTGCTTGGAAGTGGCTGCTGGCCCATCCACCTGCTGCCAAGCTATTCCACTGTATAAAGAGTCCAGCTTAGCTTCAGCAATCAGTCTTTTAACTCTAACTACCATATAGGAAAAAAAGGTCACTGTGCTAAGGCCACCCTAGGGGACCATATGGTGTTATGAGCTACATCATCAATATTGCACTGCTGTTGATGCAACCCTCTTACTAACCCTGAAGCTCCACATGGATTAGGTGTAACTGTTTTCCAAAATGAAGTGTGCAACATAAACCTAGAGTGAACGACAAAATAAGCAGAAAAGAAAAATGTTCTCTTTAATAATGAATGTTTTTATTGGTAGTTACTTTCCATTAAAACTAAATATATATTAAAAAAACCCTATAACCTTGAGAGAAAAAGGAAGAAAATGAGTTAAGCAATTAGACTGCACTCTGCCACGTTATCAAGAAATGTTCTCTATGTTCAAGTTTCTCAAGTGTCATATGAGTTCAACCACTATCGAACCAATAGTAGTCAGAAGAATGTAATGCTGAAGTCAAGTGAATTACAATCCTCTGGTGAATTTAAGCTCCTCATTAAGATGTTCAGTCACTTGCGTTAGTAGGAATACTGAAACTTGTTTCATAGGATAGTTCCTTTGTCGATCGAGTTCCCATTATTGTCTCTTTTCACGGGAGAAAGCAAAGGGTCTTCAAATAGACTACAGTTATATTTTGGACTCTGGTGAAAATTTATGTCTGAAATTGTATTTGTAGATTTTTTTAAGGTGCTGAAATGAAGAATAACTGTTTTAGATGGTAGAAATGTTGGTAGAATTCTAAAACATCTGAGAAAATTGCAAATGGTGTGTATATATACGATATTTCTGAAATGCAGCCACTCAGAAAATGGCAGCAAATACATTTGTAGAACTTTTCCTAATAGTAGCATAACAGAGATCATTAGTTGTAACTGGTTAGTACCCTCACATCAGAACTCCCAGCTTCCAGGATTTCTTGGACCAATATTTTGGTATGTCATAAAATTTAGCTCCTGAATCCCTGTTTAAACGATCTAACTAGAAGTGACCTGAATTTCAAGGTCAGGGGTGATGCATAAACTCCATTGAAGTAAATTAGAAATATTAATGTTTTTTAGTCTTGTTTCCATTGGCTTTAATCATGATATATTTGTGCATATGAAGAAAGGGGAGAGAAAAATAGTATATTTTTGAGCCAATTTAAATCCAACTTTATATAGAGAAAGAGGTATCAAATACTAAATTCCTACATGTTTTCTGAAAATCAACAGCTGGATAGAGAAGAGAGACCCTTGTAGCAATGCATTTGCTGTTGCATTAAGATAGGTTTCAAGTAAATATTTAATTCTAGTGTGTTGCTTATCCATAGAGCTTAGCTGTTAGCTTGCACTGTGGCTGTCATTACAACCAGCTGTTCATCAGACAGAGAAACTCGGAGAGGACCGGCTTGTGCCTGAGTTCAACTCATGCAGGCATTGAGGATGCAATTAGCTCAAACCATTTTCTCCCTGGAATTTGGTCTTGTTTGAGCACTGATACCAAACACAGGAGAGTAGTAACTTCCCACTTGGTGCAGTGAGCAGCCCTGGGCCGGTTACTATCTGGTCTGTGAGCCTGTCTGCACTAGCTAGTCAAGACACAAGCATACCCCTGATCCAGTCACATGTACACAGAGCAAGGCAGAAAATGCTAGGTGACAGGCATGAGGAGGTGACAGTAGTGTAGGGCTGAGGAGAGAGACCATGGAGCGGATCTCAGACTGAGGAGGGTCCTAGTGACGTTTATGTAAGGTACATGAGGAAGCTAGTGTGCTGGGACACCATGGGGGGCAATAAATCATGGCATAATTCAGGAGTATAGAAATGCTGTAGAGATGGGGAAAGGAACTGAGAACCTTGGAGCAGGAACGTAATGGAAGCACAGCTGGAGTTTAGGATATGAGGAGTTTAGGATACGTAGGATCTAATTGACTGGGAACAAAACTTAGTTCTGCTGCTCATGGAACTGCTCATCTGAAATTCAGCCACCCATCAAACCATGGTGTGTAAGTAGCGCAAAACTTATGAGATACTTAATTTGTCTACCTGAAGACAGTGGAAGGTTGAGCGTGTTCAAGCTGAGTTTGAACTTCTAGTTGGACAGTTTAGCAAGGAGTTTCGATAGGAGGAACAGATTACTGTGCCATTCTGTCCCATGAAAGGAATTGAGTTTGCTATCTTAGCTTTCTGTCTCTGCTGGAAAATTATAATTTTCTCTCAAACTAGAAGTATGACTGGGTTACTAGTATCCTGTGATTTTGCCAGCTTTGGTCTGTTTTCTTCTGTCATTTAGTATAAACCCAAATCACACAGAATTAATGGAAGATTAAGGCACAGATTACTATTACACTGAATATGCTTCAAGGAATTAAAAGGAAGGTCTTCTCTACATTTTTAATATTTGTTGTTGACTTTAAAGAAATGTTAGAAAGTAAAAGTGATATTCACCTTCAATGTCAAAGGTAACCATTTCATCATCTTAGCAGACTAGTTCTTTATCTCTACAGTTAATGGCTTTTGAATCTAATATTTTTCTTGCATTTCTAATAGTTCTTCAGCTTTAAGTAGAAATTATTTTTGTAGTTTTTCAGATCTGATACAGTATACTCCACGTACATTGCATTTTATTGAGGAATTTTATCTAGGCTTTAGAGGATTTGATATACCAAACACATCTTTTACATCTCTTTAATACTATTGGGGAATAAAGTAAACATAACAGCTATTCAAATTTCTGTATAATTCATTCCCATGGTCTATGTTATAATCTTAAGGTGTTAGCCCTGTAATACTTAAAACATAACAGAATTGGACGACAACTAAGATGTTACCTTCTCTTTTGGGAGAAAAAGTAGTCCAGCTGAACTGCCAGCTGTGAGACCATCAAGTAAAAAGTGCTAGCTCAACATGATTTTTCATGTCAACAACGGTATAATTCTGCTCTACACCATGAAGTGGAATAATGGAATATATTCCCACCTAGTTTTATGTTTTCAGGAGAAGAATCAAAATAAATAAGAGCTTATGTTGAAATATTTTTTGCATGCTTTTAGAAAGAATCATCTTGGCTAAACTTCAGGGATGTTGTTTTAGGTGCTTATTTCTGGTCTTTTTCCGGGATGCTGCTTTTAGATAATGAACTTTTGCCAAAAAATGCCAAACTTACTTCCTGCCATATAAATATACAAGAAAACCATGGCATTTAAGAAACACTCTGTGGCTTTTTAAGAATAACCTCAGTGTGTGTTTTAAATGCAATGTTGTGTTTACTTGGTTATGCAGTCCATCCTACTCTACATAATTAGTATAAAATAAGAACTTATAATATGTATGTGTGTATGTATGTATAGTATGTACATAACTTGATCAAAAAGATTTGCATACACCTATCTACAGCGATTTACCTGCTGCAGTCTAATTCCTATAAATTCTTCTTTTACAATGTAATTTCTTGTATTGTGTAGGTGGATAGAATGATACAGAGAAAATTGAAGCATGGAGTTGTTTATTTGCTGGGTACAAACAAAGAAGAAGGGCTTTTACACAGTGATTGTTCTTTTACAGGATGATTCCCTTCCAGGCAACTGCTTCTGCTAAAATTATCTGCCAGACACTCAACTTTGAGAAGGCTTTGTAGCTCCTTATACTGTTCACTGTTGCAGTTCCTGCTAAAGCAAGAACAAGCAAGCTCCAACATAGAAGGATATTCAGGCAAAATATATACCATGTTCACTGAAAGCTATTTCCACTTGACAGCATTAAAAAGGCTTCTCATGTAGGGCTAAAATCTTCACAGCCCTCCCTTAGTGAGGATTAAAGCTTTATTTGCCGTTTGCATATGCCGTTATGGCAAATGGATTTGCCTCTCTGAGAAGTAAAATGAAGAAAAAGACTCCTTGAGGTTAGTGGGTATGGGTAACATGCTGGAGCCGATTTTGTGCAAAGGCAGAGCTATCTGAGCTACACTGTTGAATCAAATGGTAACAGAAATAAGGCAAAGTTTCACGAGCGTGAGTTACATTATCTTCTGGACAAAGCTGGTGCATCGGAGGTTGGGCTGGGGAAAAACAAGGGAGTGAAAGGTGCTGAAGTGTACATTAACCTAAATGAACAGTTGGAATTAGAGTTGTACTGGTTTAAATCTGGCAGGAGATGAGGGTCCGAGTTCAACATAATGGAATATCAGTGCCTTTAACCTTGCTAACTACTCTCTGTAGCAGCTCTAGTTAGGCTGTGGGTAGCCTCTAGAAGAAAACACAGTAGATTTTTTTTTTTGCATTTTTAGAAATGAACCTGCTCTGTTTCTCAAACCAATCTCTTACTTCAGCACACTAAGAACACTAGTATGACATGTGATCCGCCTTTTCTGGCCCACAAGCAAGGTTTCAAGCTGCAGAAACAATAAGCAAACAAGTGAAGTCCATTGACATGGGAATACTAGGTCATGAGGGGAAAGGGGGATGGAGAGAGTGAAGTGAATGACCTTGCTATAAATGGTGCCACAGATGGGGGGCAGGGGAACGCTGAGCTGGCCCGAGGCGAGACCTGTGGCTGTAAAAGAATGGGAGTGCAGTGATTTGCTCTCTCTGCCTTGCATTTCTATCTAAGGTGAACTAAGCTTTAAGCACGCAGTGGAGCCTGAATACATCTGGGCAAAGATGATGCGAGAGAAGCCTCAAACTAAAGTTAGTGTTCTCATCTTTTTATTCTCTCCAAAATACAGAATTTGATCAAGGTTTCTACATAGCTTGCTAAGGTTCAGCGACTGTTAAGGATGTGCAGGCCTTGCTGCCTGCTAAGCCAAGCCAAGTTATGGCATTAATTGAAACTTACAGTTCTCATTGCATTTTAATTCAAGGACTTTTACATCATTCAAAATGAAACCCAAGGGGAAGTTTCATGTGTAGAATCAAAGAAATCTGGTTCCACCTCCTGTAGATTGAAATCACTGTGCCTATTACATATATTTTTATAGCAAATGGTTTCTAAAACTGTTAATACAAATTAACATAAATGCAAAACACGCTACTGAAAGAGGCCATACTTCTGTGAATGTGCATATCTTGCTTTATTTCCAACTAAGAAGAAAGCTACATTTATCCCCTCCAGACTCAAAGTATTAGAAATGCAGTTAGATAAAGAAGGAAAACTAATGCTTGCTATGTATGACGCAAACAAGGAAGAAAACCATGGAATCCTCTTTGTCAATCACATTAGAGAGGTTTCATTAAATGCATTTGAGATGCACTGTCATACTCGAGTCGCATAGATAGCGACATAATGTGCAGTGTCACAAATGCATAGAAAATGCTTGTACAACCATGTAAATGATAAAAATCCTCCACAGTACTTCTCTACAAAACATACTGCAGATGTATCTCTCTCACTCAAAGATATTCATCACACTTGAGGTGAAAGGCAGCCTACATTATGCAACTCAGAAAATGAAAGCTTAAACACTGTCAGATAGCTAGAAATTTTCATTCATAGTAGGAGACTGAATCTATTTTATAGAACCAAGCCCAAGAATATTATAGCTGATATCAGTTCAGTGTGTATTTTCAAACTAATGCATTTTTAAATTAGCTTCAGCAGAAGTTTTGTTAAAGGTCAGATTATCTTAAGTCTGTAGTCTCAGAATGTATAGATTTCCCCTGAAAAATGTTTGTTATAATTGCAAACTACTACACTTTCCAGTAAACACAGACAGTTTTAAATGCCATATTTAAGGGAACATAACACTCAAAAAAACCCCAAACCCCAACATGTTGGTGACCAGACAGTCAATACTGCTGAATTTTTATAGCATAAACATTTCAAAAACAGTTCATGATCATTCTTTATGTTTGATAGGATCTTACCTTTTTTCTTTCCTCCATATGTATTTGCTGGGGTGATGATACAAGAAAGCAACAAAAATGAGAGAAGTTGCAGACTTTTCATTTCTTCTTTCTCTGAATGAGAGTTGGGGGATGCACTGCTAAATTCTGCCAAGAGATGGGAAAAGGAGAGAATTATCAGTGCTTTGCAAGTAATTATTTACCTGTTAATCATTAACCTTGAATTCTCCTCTCCACTGATTGCTCCAGCCTTTCCTTTTATGGAAGTGAAAATGGAATCTGCCTCTTTCAGACCTCTTCTTTTTTATGTTACGCCATTTGTGGCAGAAATAATTTGGATCTGGTCCTCCTACCTTTCTCAACAGTGCTTGGTTCTGAACACAGTGGACTTCAGGACATTTGTGCTCTGATTCAGGCTAAAGGCCATGGGTAGCCAGCTTGAATTTTGTTGGTCAACAGCTCAGTCTGAACACATTGCAAAACAATTGTAAGAGCTGAAGGTTAATCTAAATATTTCATTAACATAAACAAATCTCAATAAGGGAAACATCAAAATTCTATCTATAATAAACACTTACCTTATTACAGTAATAAAATTGGTACCTGGTTTTGGATAATCACAAAATGTTTCCTTTCAAATTAAGTGAATGCTTTTTATCACATAAGAAATTTACTAATGAAGCATAATTAACATCTCTCTCCACTTTCAGTAAAACAATAATAGGGAAGCATATGGATTAAATGTAGGATTAATTTCAGAGAAAAAGTTACTGCTAATGGGGTATGTTTTATATTGGAAATCAAGGCAGAATTTTAATTGCAGCAGTGGATGCAAATGCCACAAGGAATAGGTGTGTACTGCAAAGGGTGACAGGGCAAAAGGTACTCTTAGAGATGCAGCAAGTATTACCACTAAGTGGGATCTCACACATGGACAGGACAAAATCCTGTCCTCTGGGTCTTGTCATCATCAGTCTGGAGCATCACAGTTTTCCTACATCAGTCAATGTTCTTGAGCCATAGTGTAGCTCATTTTAAAGGAACTAAATGCCAATAACGATGTAGCCATGGCAGCACAGGCCTTAGCATGGGCTGCAAATCAATCTGCATTTCCACTAATCATTGGATTGCCAGCTTGGGTTAATGTCAACCTCCATCGCTACCTGTGTAGCTGAGCTAGTATATAATTAGCCAGATAGGTCTAGACTAAACTCACTTGTATGCTTTAACAGCATTGAAGAATTTTCCTTAGAAATAGTTCTGGAACGTTAAACTCTCTGCCAGGTTCTGAATTATTAAGAAGCCCTCATGCTCAAGAGAGGCTGATAGTGTTGCTGTTAGTAATAGCAAATAAAGACAATATTTTAAGAATTCTAGAATTATCTGTGTCAGACTAAACAACTCAAATAGAGCTTGTAAACTTGAAAAAGTGTGCTTTGAGTATTCAGTGATCCCTAGATTTCTTTATGAAGCCTCTTGTTATAATTACTATATCTAGAGTGTGTGAAATGATAGCCATACCATCCCAGCCTGAGGAATTTGTCATTGTTCTATTGTTTTTATAATTAAGAACTATTTTAAAGTGTCCCAGCTGAAATATTTTTCTCTCTTTTAGAAGACAGTATCATAGGACCCGTATGCCATAGAAGAAGTGGTATGTTAGACTAAAAGATAAAGTGTTCTTAGCAGGGAAACTGCTGTCACGTTTGATGCATGGTTTTGGCATACAGGAGCATGCTTTGTGGAGAGCGGCTCATGGTGCTGGATGTTGCAGGAATAAAGGAGAAAAATACAGATCACTTCCTTTCCCTGCTCACTCCAAAGAGCTTTGAGTCTAGGATACAGCAGGCAGCTAGAAAACTCTACAAGCGATCTCTAAGGTCATACCAGTCACCACAGTTGGCTATGATCTTGGCACACCAACATCTAAAGATTTGCCAAGACCGATTGACCAGTGTGTGTGAAAGTATATTGATAAAGAGGGAATAACAGAAAATGAGGTGATGTGATCAAAATGGCTGGCTGATAAGTACTCTCTACAGCAGTATTTTCAATGGATGTGAGCAAGAAAAGGATTTGCAGTAATTGAGACAGGAGATAGAACTTGGAAAAGAATTTAGGCTGTGATGGTGGGCAGGAAATGCTGTATTTTAGCAAAGTTAATATTAGTGGAAATTATTGTTGTGATTTAGCACAGCCTTGCAGTGAACTTAGAAAACCGTAAGTGGAAGATGATGTGAAGATTACAGAACTGACTGACAGGTTGAATGGTGATACTAGCCCCAGTAATCAAGAAAGCAGAGAGCATTTAGGGGAGAGAGACTATAAGCTTTATTTTCTGCAGACAGGAATTGTTCTGGAACAGGGTGGTAGATCTGTCAGGTATAGAACAGGCTGTTTGATCTTTGTGAGGAGACTGCCTGGAAATAAAGACTATAGGGATCAGTCTTTCAATTTACTTCTCACTAGAGAACCCATGTAGAAAACCAGAACGGCATTGTGAGTGTCTTATGAAGAATTGCTTAAAGTGATAAGAGGAAAACTGGGAAAAGGAGTTGCAAAAGGAGGAAGAACCTGCCTTCCTCCCTGCTGTCTGCATCACTTCATTGGACAATCCTGTGTCAGTCATTGCTAGTATTAATTTGTCTTTTCAGTGCAGACTGAATATCAGCAATAATTGTGGAAGAGCTAAGCAGTGTTGTGGGAATAATTGTACAGCAGTTGAATGAGAGATTCCACAGTGCGTATTCAAGTTGAGTTTATGTAGCACAAAATTGCATGCTATGGCACATTAGTCCACAGACAGCAGATGTGATTGTGTTCTGCTCCCTATGGCCTCTATAGCATTGTCACACAATGTGTTTTCAGAGTGTGGGTCGTTTGTTTTTTTTTTCCCTAGGTCTCTTCTCCATTTGATTTACATGAGTAATTCTGATACCTTTATTATCTACTCATAAAGAAAAAAATGGGTCTCCTGTAACGTAATGAACATTAGAGGTAGAAGACTCCTGATAAATTATTTTCCTGTGAGTCTAAATATTGAAGTCATAACCTTTGCCATCTTCAACATGTTTATTGGGTCACTTGGTGAAGTTACCTATTTGCTTGAGCTGTTCTATCTCAGCTTAGTTAATTGTTATGTTTGTGTAGCATATATAATATTCTATGAATATACAACCTAAACTGTCTTAGGAATTAGTTCCTTATATAAAAAATATAACAAGAAAGAGTCTTTGGTACATTATGAGAATAGAAAATATGGAGACAGGTATTTGTCAGAAGGGACTGTGCAGTAGCTACTCAGAGTTACTTGCTGCATGTTGCATCACGTAATGAAATGGCTTTTTTCAGCCACATTTGAATCTGTGTGAGGTGCAGTGAGTGGGAGCTGTAATGTTCTGTGTGAAAATCATTGTGGAAAAAAGAGAATCCTCTGGAAGAAAGAGGATGCTCTGGGTCTTCATATTAGTTCACTGGTCAATCATAGAGAATGCTGTCTGAATTAAACTGAATACTTCTGGGACACTAATAGTTGTCTGCTGGTCTGCCAGGGTAATATGAACTGTAAACCAGCTTTGCTACAGATCTGTACCACTGGCAATGACCAAATTTCCAACAGCTGAATACAACACGGGTACTAGAAAATTAGGAAACAAATCTCAGGGTCTATAAAGAAAGCTGGGAGACTGATGCAGGAAAATGACTCTTGGAATATGCAAGCTATAGGGTGTCCTGACGTGACTTTCAGGAGTGAGTGGAAGGTTTGTTCTTTAGAGTTGGGGTATGTTGATTACCTGTGTTGTGGGTAAGGCAAGTGGATAGGCTGGTATGTGCAAAAACTTGGTTCTTAAAAAAATGTCTGAAATCAAGTTCTTTAAAGTTGAGGTTTAAATGTTAACCATAACATTTAAAAGATCTATTAAAAAAAAGTAATTATTCTTCTACCAAGTGCGTAGATCTGATCTCTTTTCTGTAACACCAAGCATTTACACATTACTCATTTTCTGCATTGAAATCGCTCATACCTACTCCGGTGATCTAGATTTTTTTTTTAAATACTAAATTTAAAAATAAATAATCCAAACTTCTCTTCTGTGAAAGACATAGAACATGTATTTTGTATTGCTTGGAGGCTAATGCTTTGCCCACTTTACATGAAACAGAACCTTTTCTTAAACACACAGTGTTCATAAATAAATTTCTAGCTTGTGTTGCTGTGTTCATATCTAGTTTGCATATACCATAAGAGGGCTTGATAACCTTCTCTCTTCTAGAGAAGCTGCTTGTACAACATATACCCAGGAGGTACACTCTTAATCAGAATCCCCATCTGTTTCTTGGCTAATGTTCCAATTATAGTTAGACCTCTTGCACATATTTACATCTATAATAAAATTGATGGTTTCACTATTGAGAAGCGGCATGTGACTAATGGTGCATTGTTCCATGCAAGCTTTTGCTTAAATATATCATTCTAATCAAGTTAAATAAAGGAACACTGAGCAGAAATTTGTCAGACATACAGTCCTGGTATTTTTCCTGAGACCACACTGTTCATCAAGATGGTTTTCAATCACCTGAAGACCAATAATACTGTAGTACAAGATGTTCTTTCAGGTTTAGAAGAGATTTTATGGGCCAGAACTTCAGCTGGCATAAATTGGCTTCTGTGCAGCTATAACGATTTTCACCAGCTGAGGATCCACCCTGTGTTCCTATAATTACCCACTGGCATCTGAAGAAAGATTCATGTGATGGTTATGCTAATACATCTGAGGTTATAGAGCAAGAAATTTTTTATGTGGTTGAATTTTTAGTGCAGTTTTTTAAATCCAGAATTTATTTTGCCTGTTTCATCTTTCCTAGGATTTTTTAATATCAAATAACTCTGAAGAGACATTTTTAGATGGACTTATGTATGTGGATTCATGGCCTATGTCAAACATACAGCAGCTGCACGAGTCTGAAACTTCCTTTACAACAATACCTGTTGAACCATCAGACATTTCAGTATTAAATTCGTAATTAAATAATTGTTCAGTAAACTTTCTGGCTATGAAAGAAGACAACTCATTTGCATAAGCATAGTCTTATGAAATATGAGCTGCTTCTGCAAGATCCGTTTCATACTCTGTAGTGCCTGATAAGGTAGTCTTCTTTCAGGACTCATCACCTGGAGTTTTATCTGACTTTCCTTGGATGCATAACTGGGACTAGGAATTAGGAATTGCATTCTTGCAATGTTAAGTTTTCTTGCAAGTTTAACACATTTCTGTATATGTGTGTCTTTTAATAATTTTAAAAATATGCTCTGCTAACAGTTTGTATTATAAACAGCTATAAACAAAGAAGTGAACCCAAATACAACTGCCGAGCATAAATATAATTGTACAATAAGGGGGTCATCTGCTCCTACTTTCCACTTCAAAAAAAAAGGCATTTTTTTAGCTTGTTTCCTTCGATGTTAGCCTAGTACTTTTTGTAACGACGCATTACTTTAGCTACCTTAGAAGAATGGTATGTCTTGGCTTATGTGACTGTCTGTCTTCCTTATGGGTACAACATGTTCACTTGGGGTACCTCTCTGAAAGCTTAACAAATCAGAAAAGTACAGATCAGATGAACCAAATAAAAGGGGAGAACAAATCCCAGTAAATCTGGTCTGCCCATGCTCTTGCGTTATGTATATTGTATGCTGTATATTACTCCTGCCTTAAAATAGGTAAGGGGCTGAAATACTCCCTGACTTTCATTATGATTAGTTTTATTCTTAAATGGATTGGGCTAAATTTCTGTGTGGTTATACACTACTGGAAAAGATAGTAAGCTGCAGACTTTTTTTCTGCCTGTATTCTGTCTTATTTTGGAATTTCACTGTTGTCAGTGCCCTATCTCAGGGATTATTGTATGGCCTGTAAAATTCTGCATAGAATTTATCATTGTTAAAGCAGATTTTTCATAGAGCTGTGATCTGTAACCTATAGGAAAGCTTCTGGGAATCAGCACTGCAGTGTCAATACTGTAAAGAGTAGGTGTTCTTTAGGAAACCCCAGCATGCCCGCTGAGGACACTTCACTTCACTGGGCTGTGTAAGAAACAGCTCAACACATGCAACAAACTTCATTGGAAGACTGAGACCCAACGCAACCTTCTTCCCGTGCCCCAGCCCCGATGCCCAAGGCCTGAGCTTGATGGTTTTAAGCAAAAACAATACAAGTGCAATGCCTTTTGAAGCTGCCTTGCTTGTTCACCTCCCTCACATCAAACAGAAGCGTATTTGAGAGAGATGAATACATGGTAAAACCAACAACGCGCTCTCCCTTTCTACCTACTGTACTTACTAGGGAGACTTCTTAACAACAAATAAAAAACAGACTTCTTTCAGAAATTGATTGATCATTCTTATGAATAAAGAAGACAGCAAGAACAAGACAACTAGGGCTTATTGTAGGCAACATGTTTGAAGAGGATACACTTGAAAGCACTTAAAACAAAAGGCAGACAACCATGCCAAAGTAAAGGAACTTGAAAGACATTAGACATTCAAGTGCTGATTGATGATGACTGTTAGGACTTAACATGCTCACGAGAGCAAAACTTGGATCTCTGTGGAGCTGCTGTCACTGAAATTGAGTCTTTATGAAAAGGGAAGAACAAACAGACAAGAAAGCTAAAAGAAGAATAGGATTAAAATACACAGAGTAGATACAGACAAATAGATGTGAACAATGAAACAAAAATCTCTTTGACAATAAGGAAAAGCAATGAGAAACACAAACCTGTTATCTGGATAGATAAAAGTCTTCACAGCATAGCCAGACTAATCAGTAATGAAACATATTTCCAAGTAATAATTTCTTCAGTACCTGCAGAATGCACAACTTCCAACACCTGTGACTGAAACAAATGATTCTGGCCACCAGAGACAGGAGGCACTTTTAGGGGCAATACTGAAGGTCTACGTTAAATTTTAAAAAAATATAAATAAAAATAGGAGAAGGGAGGAGCTTTCCTTGCAACATCCTTTGTTCCTTTCTCACCTTCTCGCACCCTAGTGTCTACTTTCTCTGACTCAGGAGCTAGCACATTTTGGCTCTCTGTATTGCAGTATTATATTGCAATAAATAGCCATTATTACTGAGTGTAAAGAATGGTAGGATGAGACAGCATGGTGGGGGAAGCAGACTGTCAAAGTCCCTCTGGGTGGCATCCCTTCCCTCCAGCCTGTCAACCACACCACACAGCTTGGTGGTGTTGGCAGACGCTGAGGGAACACTCAATCCTAATGTCCGTGTCACCAACAAAGTTGTTAAACAGTGCTGCTCCCAATATCAACCCCTGGGGAATGCCACTCATCATTGGGCTCTGCTTGGATGTTGAGCTATTGACTAAAACTCTTTGAGTGTGACCATCCAGCTAATTGCTTATGCACCAAGTGGTTAATCCATCAGATCCATGTCTCTCCAATTTAAAGACAAGGATGTCATGCAGGACAGTGTCAAATGCCTCTGCACAAGTGCAGGTAGATGACATTAGACACTCTTCCCTCACCCACCAACACTGTAAACCCATCACAAAGGCCATCACAAATTTTTCAGGCATGATTTACTCTTAGTGAAGCCATGTTGACTGTCACCAATAACCTCCTTATTTCCCATGTGCCTCAGCATAGTTTCCAGGAGGATCTGCTCCATGGTCTTGCCAGGCTCAGAGGTGAGACTGAGCAGCCTGTATTTCCCCTGGTCTTCCTAATTTCCCTTTTTAAAAATGGGCGTTATGTTTCCCCTTTTCCAGTCAGTGGGAACTTCATCGGACTGCCACGACTTCTCAAATATGGTGGATAGTGATTTGGCCACTTCATCTACCAGTTCCCTCAGGGCCCACAGGCACATCTCATCAGGTCACGTGGACTTGTGCACCGCCAGGTTCCTTAGATGATCTCGAACCTTATCTTCTCCTATAGCGGGCAGTTCTTCGTTCTCCCAGTCCCTCCCTTTGCCTTCTGTGACTTGGGCGGTGTGGCTGGAGCTCTTGCCAGCAAAGACCGAGGCAAAAAGTCATTGAGTACCTCAGTCTTCCCCATGTCCCAAGTAACAGGTCTCCTGTTCCCTTCCAGAGAGGGCCCACATTTTCCCTAGTCTTCCTTTTCTCACCAGCGTACCCATAGAAGCTTTTCATGTTGCCCTTTATGTCCCTGGCCAGATTTAATTCTGTCAGAGCTTTAGCTTTCCTAACTCTGGCTGCACAGACAACTTCTCTGTGTTCCTCCCAGGCTGCCTGTCCTTGCTTCCATCCTCTGTAGGCTTCCTTTTTGTGTTTGAGTTTGTCCAGGAGCTCCTTGTTCATCTATGCAGGCCTCTTGCCATTTTTGCCTGACTTCCTCTTCGCTGGGATGCATCGCTCCTCAGCTTGGAGGACGTGATCCTTGAATATTAACCAGCTTTCTTGGGCACCTCTTCCTTCCAGGGCTTTAGCCCATGGTACTCTACCTGAAGAGGCCAAAGTCTGCTGTCCTGAAGTCCAGGGTAGCAAGCTTGCTGTGTGCCCTCCTCACTGCCCTAAAGATCTTGAACTCCTGGTCACTGCAGCCAACGGTGCCCTTGAACTTCACACTCCTCACCAGCCCTGCCTTGTTGGTGAGAACAAGGTCCAGCACAGCGCCTCTCCTCTTTGGTTTGCCTATCACTTGGAGGAGGAATTGATCATCAGCACATTCCGTGAAGCTCCTGGACTGTTTATGCCCTGCTCTGTTGTCCCTCCAACAGAGATCAGGGTGGTTGAAGTCCCCCATGGGGACCAGGGCTTCTGAGGGTGAGGCTGCTCCTATATCTGTCTATAGAGGGCCTCATCTGCTCGGTCTTCCTGGTCGGGTGGCCTGTGTGACTCCCACGATAATGTCACCCATTCCTGCCCTCCCTTTAATCCTGACCCATAAGCTCTCAGTCAGCTCCTCATCCATCCCCAGGCAGAGTTCCATGCACTCCAGCTCGTCATTGACAGAGAGGGCAACATTCCTTCCTCATCTCCCCTGCCTGTCTTTACTAAATAGCCTGTATCCTTCCATTCCAACACTCCACTCATAGGAACCATCACACCACATCTCTGTGATGCCTGTAAGATCATGTATTGTGGCATTTCCCACATTTTTACAAGATTAAAGAAGATTATAGGGTAAAAAATTGGCTTACTTGAGGGATGAAGATTTTGAGCATCAGTTAGAGTAAACTTACATTTAAAATCTTCTCCAGACCTTCTGAAAAAACAGTCTGAAAAACTGCCTGAAAATATTACAGAATGGTAAAAGAATCACTGACTTTGTTCACATAACTAGTAATGAATATAGCCTACTAGAAAGAACTGAAATGCTTATTTTTCTGTTAGTTCTAGAACTGCAAACCTTTGGTGTTTGGATTAACCATAGGATAATTTACTATGTACATTGGCATTCCTGGGTTCATAGTTGTTGAAATGATTCACAGCAACAAATCAGTATTAGATTTGAAGTGACTGCGACCATGAATTCAAAAAATTTCTTGGTAGTGTCCTGTAAATAGTGATATTCCACAACTGAAATGAGAAATGGGAACAGACATTAAACAGTGAATTTAGCACAGATGTTTCCTGTTATAACAGATTAGTAAAATTTCAGTATTCAATGAGCTTTTAACACCCGCCCTCCATCTGTGGTATTTTTAGCATTGTAGAATAGGCCAAAAGAGCAGGTATATAACAAAAAAGAAACCCCACCAGGGTATTTTCTCTAGCTCCGCTTTCTTGTTTTCTAATGGAGTGCCTTCACCTATATGTGGAAACATTCTATGAGGGGCAGCATGGGTAAGAAAAACCTAGTTCTCCGTCTGCGAGTCACACTTACTGCAGCCAAGTGCACTGCAAACAAGCCCTTGAGCATATGCTACGTACATAAGTGCTAATTGAGAAAGTCTGATGATGTCAGTTGTGTAACAATAATATTCTTTGCCAAATGACCAGTTTGTGCTTGCGGCTTTGAGGTAGCTCTGCTTCAACAAAGTCCTTGAGAAGTGCCTTTGCTTTGAAGAGGGGGCTGAGCAAAGGGCTGAAGGCAAGCTGTCCTGAGTGACTGCATGAGGGAGGACAAGGTCAATAACCGAGAGCTGCCACAGACCCACTCCAATATAACGGTGCTAAAGCTCACCTTTCGGTAACTTGGTTGGGAGATAGGAGAAGGAAGCAAGCGTAACAGTGGTCTGCACATAACATGCATTGCAAACACATATGCAACTTTCTTTCATGTTTCAAGTTTCTTTCATGCATATTTATTCAGGGTTGAATATCAGCCTTCATTTCTCACATACATACGTGTGTTTGATATATGGCATTAAAGACCTGGGATTTGGGGATTACTTAAATTTTTATTTTCATTCTGTTTTATTCTGTACTTCAGTATGAGTTTGCATGAGTAAAGGAAATTTTGTGCAGAAATCCATAATGCCTTCTGAGACAGAACAAAGATATCCAGTAGAATATTAAAAGACAGGAGTATGGTGTCCTGTGAAAGTGAGTTGAGAGCTCAGAAACTTTCTTTAAAGTAATAGAGATACTTAAAATATTTAGCCTGCATAATTACTGAAAAGAATTTTAAAGTCCTGATCAAGAATTACAAGTACCAGGCTAAGAAGTACATTTTTGATGCTACAGTTGCACATTTTTGCAGTGAGGGCAATGCCAGGATTCTGTTGCCTGCTGGGGGAATAACCTTGCTACCCGCAAGTACCTCTGCTTTGGCTTAAGTGCTAAGGGTCTATATAGGAGTCAGACTGGGCTGTCTTAATGGTTCCTCTCACCCTGAGCAATTCAACCATCTTTCAGAGGCAGACCAGGATGTAATCACAAAATGGGTCCCTAATGTAAGCTGCAGTTCACTGATCCTCCCATTCTTCCAAGTGTTAAAGTGAATAAATACAATTATTTTTTTTCTGTTCTTGAAGGCTGAGAGTTCCTTAAAAGCTCTAGGACATGATTTAATTGGAAAATTGCCATTTCATTTTGATTTTGGAGTTTTTGTTTTTCTACTAGTGTCATTTAGATGTTTCATTGCTGAACATTAAGAACGTGTCCCTGGGTACAACCATGGACGCATCACTGTGGCTGATGCTGAAAAAAGGATAAGGTTAGAGACAGTTTTCAGTCTTTTTTTTTTGTCTTCAGGGATTCGACTCATTCAAATACTTTAATAATAGAGTGATTTCTAAAAAGTTCAATTAAATTTCTTCCTTAAGAGTAGATACATGCTTAAAAACTGCTGGTTTGGGGTTTCTAAGTAAAAGCCCATGTTTTAGATACAGATTCTGCTCTCAGGTACACTAATGTAATTCAGAGTTGTTCCACCATAGCAGATGGCTTTGTATTCACAATGCTGGCAGCAGAGGTTGTCCCAGGTTTTGATCTAACACAGAGGATTCCCTTCATCTCCCTCTGTCTAGTCACTTTGCACAATGTTGTCACAAAGTTGTTGCGGCTAGTGATGGACATACTTCCCTGGTATGGGATAATCTGTGCTGGTACAAAGCTGTTGGTGCAAGGTGTGGTAAGTTTCTTTACCTTTCTTGTAAATAACAAAGGGAAAGAAGAATCTGACCTGTTCTCCAGAAACGTGGTTTGATGACTCAGCCCAGCTAGAGCAGATCATCAAGGATTGTCGCTATGCACTTTTTAAAAAATAATTTATTAATGACCAATGATATTAATGACTTAGTGATAGTAAGTATTGTAGTTTCCAGCTGATTTGCCTTTGCTTTCATTCTATCTCCAATACTCCATGCTGCTGAGATTTAATTCTTTCTTTCTGTGTCTTTATTGGCAATTCTCTCCCTTGTTCTTTACTTCCTCCCTGACACTAGTGAGCTGCGGTTCAAACTCATGTGACATGAGGCTTTCAAACAATCTATATATGTATCCCACTGACTGTAGTATTGTTTACTGTTAAAAGGAGTTCACTTAGAAAAATAAGGTACCACATCCTGTGAAGCATCAGGTAAACCTGATAAAAAAATACCTCCAAAGCAGGTGTATTTACTGCCACCATTAATATTGCTTACAGACTGGATAGCAAAAAAGCGAGCCTTTTGCTTTCTCAAGGTGTTTTTTTCTGAACGGTCTTGTTGACTGTTGAGAAATGTCTTTAAACAGGTCCACTACATTCAGCTTAAAAACATCAGCAGTAACATTGTACCTAGTGTTTAAAATATGACCTTAGGAACCAGGTGTCTGGATCTGGTTTCTTTCTGTATCCCTAATTTCCTGTTAGCTCATTGTAATTCACTCAACTTTCTGTGGGCTTATATGTCCCATTGGTTAAAGGGAGTTTAATAGTACTTATTTTTCTGGAGTGTAGTGAGGCTGAATGAATCCTCTGTAAATGACATTATATTTTCTGGAGGAAAGGTGCTATATAAGTCAATGTAATAGTTCTGTATCTATTGAATACTTCAATCTAACAGATGGGAGCAAAGCTTAAGACAAATGTTGAACATTTTTTTCCCTTGCATATTTCTGCTATTTTTATATTTCAGAACTCACATTGAAATGAATGCCTGTTAAACGAACAGAAATGTTAACAGAATACATTTTCCCACACACAGTTATGTTCCCACATCAAAAAATTTAACTTCAAATTTATTGTTTTTAGACCACACACATTACCAGGGCAGACTGTAAATGCAGGGAGCCAAACAGCCATTCCATGTGCCGTTTGGCTGTAGCTCAGCTTTGCTCCTTTGCAGTGGGGCACTACTTCTGCCATCACCTAGTCACATCTATTGGGATCCTGCACGTTCAGCAGGGCAGATGTTTTCTTTCTAATGAAAATAATAGCTCCAAAAAGTTTTGGGCTGTATTTCTTTCACAATCATACAGGCTGATCAACTTTCTGTGGGTTTTGAGTAAACACTGGTTGTTGTCAGAGAAGGGTGAGGTGTGCCATGACTCCATTCACAGCAAAACAATGAAGGTTTGTCCCCCCATCACCTGCTGCAGTATGTAACTTCTGGCTTTTTGCTGTTATAGCCAAAACCAAACTCAGATTTATCTGCACACAGGCTCCCTGCTTCTGCTCTGATTCCTGCATTTGCTTGAGTTCATCCCTCTGCCCTGGCCTTGATTGCAGTTTCAATCTGTGCTTCTTCTTCTAGAACTTCTGCCTGGGGAGCCTGATAGTTGTCTTTCCCCAAACCGTAAGAGGTTACATTTGTTGAATAACATGGGGGGCAAAGCACAGGTGTCGATCTTATGAATTTTCAAGCCGACTTTACTGTGGTCAGAGAATACGTAAGCAGTCTGAAATGTATTTACTATGTAGAAGAAGAGCCCATTGCAAAGGCCCCAGCTATGGGGTGCAAACCTTTCTATGCCCATACTTGCTGTGGCACCGTGGACCTGTACCTCCATGTCTGTGAGTTTCTTCGCTCTGTGTTGTGGCATGAAACCCAGGGCAGGCACTGTTGGCCTGCAATGCCCTCCTGCCACCCTTAGGAAGACCACAGAACCAGGCAGCTAGCCTTTTCCCTGGAGATTTTATTAGCTCAGTTCAAGCAGGGATCAGTGTCCTTTATTTTCTGTGTTCTAATTATAACTTCAAAATTTATTTTTTTTTAATTTCAAAATTCTGTTTGGCATCTTGTACCATAATTTCCTGCAGAGAAAGAATTCAGACTATTAGAATCCTTTCTTGTCACATTCCCTCACAGATGGTCCAATCTGCTCTGCAGTTCATGCTTGACAGCTAGTTAATCTAGCAGTGCAGGAGCACACACTTTAAAATGCAAGTTCTGGATCAGCCTCAGGTAAGCACCTCAACTATCTTCTGTCCCCTGAAATTGTAGGTATGCAATGGCACACAAACTACATGTAAAGAGAATGATCCTGCTGCTGACACTTACATGCACTTTTGAAGAGAGATGCATATTCACTGTGTATTCAAAGACACGTGAGAAGTGTCTGCCTTTTCAAACTAAGCTATCTGGCCAGTTTGGCCATGGTAGTACGAATTAAGACAGACGTATACCGCTGTCTTCTAGCCATGGTGGATACAGAAAATTTATTAATCAATGCTTTGGTTTATTTTATTACTTCAACAGAGAAGATTGTATTTCCTTTGCTTATTGGAGGGCAACACTTTAATGAATGATGGTCTACACAGAAATAAAGGTACATAGATGCACCTCATCTAGCATCAAGGTAAGCTGCCACAATCAGCTGTCTATCTGCAGTAGCCTGGGCTGTGTAGCCCTGGTTAGGGCCATGGCTGTGGCACTGGAGGGCCCTGCAGAATTAGCTGTGCCAGTTTAGGTGTGCCTTTGCAGTCTAACCACACCACCTGGCCTCAGGGAGATGTTCTGCAAACAGGTCAGATGCCTGAAGAGGGACAACCTTGCCACTGAATGTGTGGGGCCGTGCCTACATGTAACCTTCTGTCTCAGGATAAAAGCAACTAGCAGCATAAAAGGGCTCCACTACCAAGTACTCAGAGTACTCCTGTACATTCATGGCATATTTCACTGCAAATACTAGCCTCAGGTAGGAGGCTTTGTGGACTGGAGGGAAATATGCAGAATCTGGTCACATTTTTTAGTACTGTGGATTTTTTGGCAATGCTGTTGCTCATTGTTTAATCCAGGAAGCCAGCTTGGACTGAGGCCTGCAGGGTTGGCAGTTTTGTGTCAGAACCTATATCCAAATCAGCTGAAAAGGTGACTAAAAAGCTTAAACATCCTCAGCTGGGCTTTCATGATGCTCCTTTAAAGATACAGTTTAGAAGCTTATCTTCTAGCATACTATTAACTAAAACCATTTTTGGACAAAAGGAGCATTTTCACAACATGTTTGGGTAGCATCTAGCACAGTGCATCAGACCCTCTAGGAATCATCTATACATGAGCAATGATTAACTGACAATACCAATTCCCCTATTGTTTTGCATGAAACAGGTTGGATAAACTGCTAGAATTTCATATTTTTTTTTATCAGTGCTGTCAAACTGTTCTTGGTTTCCTCTTTCTCTCTTTTGTAATTTATATTTTTACTTCTTGGACACATTGAGGAATTCAGTCCATATCCTTAAAAATGTGAAAAGTAGTGTTTTTCAGCTGTAATTTATATTGCAGAAAATAACTCTAAAATCTAAATGTAACTAGAAATGTTTGTTTTGTTGCAATACACTAACACAATGAGTCCAAACCTACAGCAGTGGCTTAGGGCAATTTCCTAAAACATTATACAAGGTGATTGCGGAAAACAAGCCCATTCATGGTAGGTCTGAATTTGCTATTCATGGACTTTCATCTCCACTAGCAAACAAGAAAGGGAAGTGGAATTCAATAGACTGAAAAAACATTGCACTAAACAGAACATTTTCAAAACTTTGGCAAAGTATTGGATAAATGCTTCACACTGTATATTCGGTATATTTAAGACTGAAGTCTTGCTGTGAAAAGCAGAATAAGAATGCAAAATATGTTGTGGGGTTTTGTATTACTGGCTTATTACACAAATGCATAATTCATTGTAAATACAGTAATTTCACTTTGATACAGAAGGTCTAATAAAGATGCACCTTTGCTCAGTACCACAAATCTTGTACCTGAAACATATTTTAACAGAAATTTGTAACTAAAAATGTGGGATTCTTTTTTTCTTTATAGAACTACAGGACCATTTTAATCCTTTTAATTTTTTTAGAAAAAGAGGTTATTGTCTTTCTGACAACGACATGCCATATTGATTCTTAAAAAATTGTGTCTTCTAGTCTGTTTGCTCCAGATTACTGAAATTACCATGTGGAATTCTACAAAAGTTATTACATTTTAAATACATCCATGTTTGTTAATGCAAAAGAGAAAAAATTCCATTTGCTCTGAAATGACAGTCTCCAAATGGCAGCAAACAAATTCCTCAAAATGCTACCTCTATTTTTGCCTGTCCATTCCGTATGGTATTTGTCAAGAGATATGTTAACACAAAAATTCAAATGAGTCATTTACTCAAGCTTTAAAGCTAGGTATTGAGCAGAACATTTAATGTCACATTTTCCCACTCCTTTTTTTGCTGCAAAAATAAGAAATTCAAATCAAGAAATCAGGATGCCATTATGTTTTTATAGATCATATATCAATGTAAATTTTGAGATGGGTGCAGAATTTTTCCATAATGCTTTTTAGTGAAAAAATGAAAAGTCTGCATAAAGCTTTTAGAAATGTCCCTAGGGATTCCAGTTAGGTGATAGTAATTTCTGTTATGAATTAATCTTAGAAAACTGCACAGTAGCAAAAATGCTGAACATTTAAAGAAATAGTGCAACTTTAAGAACAGTTCTTCAAGATTTGGACTAGCATAACCCCAGGTTTCTTTAAAAGGAACTGAATATTCCTGATTTTAATTGAATTCCAATCCCTTTCCTCTGAAAATAATACATTTCAAAATAAGTAAAGGTTTGTCAATAGAGTAATTTGTAAAATAAAAAAAAAAAAAAAGAGGGAGTTTACGTTTATGTGTAAACATATATCACAGAATCCTGGAATGGTTTGGGTTGGACTTTAATGGTCACCTAGTTCCAGTCCCCCTTGCCATGGGCAGGGACACGTTGGCCCCAGCACCATCCAGCTTGGCCTTGGGCACTGCCAGGGATGGGGCACCCACAACTGCTCTGAGCAGCCTGGGCCAGTGCCTCACCACCCTCGCCGTGAAGAGTTTCTTCCTAATATCTAAGCTAAACCTACCCTCTTTCAGATTAAAGCCATCACCCCTTGTGCTATCACTGCCTGCCCTTGTGAAAAGTCCCTCTCCATCTTCCCTGTCGGCCCCTTAAGGTACTGGCAGGTGCTGTAAGGTCCCCCCAGAGCCTTCTCTTCTCCAGGCCGAACCACCCCAACTCTCTCAGCCTGTCTGCACAGGAGAGGTGCTCCAGCCCTCCGATCATCTTCATGACCATCCTCTGGACTTGTTCCAACAGGTCCATGCCCCTCTGATGTTGGGGGCCCCAGAGCTGAACACAGTACTCCCAGTGGGGTCTCATGAGAGCAGAGTAGAGGGGCAGAATCACCTCCTTTGACCTGCTGGTCACACTTCTTTTGATGAGCCCAGGATACGGCTGGCCTTCTGGGCTGCAAGTGCACATTGCTGGGTCATGTTTTGCTTCTTGTCAACCAACATGCCCAACTCCTTCTCCTCAGGGCCGCCCACAATCCATTCCCTGCCCAGCCTGCATTTGTGCTTGGGACTGCCCTGACCCAGGTGCAGGACCTCGCACTTGGCCATGCTGAACTTCATGAGGTTTGCACGGGCCCACCTCTCCAGCCTGTCAGGCTTGGTGGCATCCCTTCCCTCTAGTTTTATTTTTCCAGTTGGACTTAGGCAGAGTTGGTCTAACATGAAGAACTGGTGTAGTTTCCAGATTCTTTTTGATTTAGCTATAGGTTCTCGATACCCCTTTTCCTTTTTTCAAGGCTTTGTTTCATGCATTATAATACTTCCTCCCTTTGAGAGGAACAAAATATATAATGAAATTAAGTTCTTACTTGGTATTACAGGATACGTGTAACACATTTTAGATTTCATAGCAAAGGGTATCTAGGCTATATCACTGGCAGATGACTACAGCTGTAGTCCTTAAAGAGTACTGATACAGAGCATGTCACATATAGCCAGTCTTCATTAGGAGTTTTGACTGCCTAGGGAAGGCAGGTTTGGACATACAGCATTTTGCTTGTATTTGCTTACATTTTGAGCCATATATCCCTGTATTTTGCTGATACATTGTCACGGGAGCTATTATTCTGGATCACATGGTGATGATTTCATTTTATAAAACAAAACAACAACAACAAAAAAAAAAGCAAAAGGAATTGCTTTTGGGAGATGATCCCATTACTTAGAAGAAAAAAATTACTTGATCTTAAATTAAGTGCTTATCAAAATGAATACAACAGAATATGATGACAAAGAATTTAGATAATAACTTGAAAGTAAGGATTTAGACAATATTTTGTCATTCATTCAGTGCATGTGATTTGCTAAGTCAAAGCCATGTAGGCAATTTTACATTAAACTCTTGGCTTCATATTGATAGCTACTAGTAATGAATGACATGGCCCAGTTACTACAGATGTGATAATAGCTGACATTGTATAATGTTGGCCATTTTGTAACGTACCAAATAAGGAAAATTCCAGTGTAAAATGTCCGTGTATACAATCCTTTCTGAAAGAAAGTGCTTCCCTACAAGGCTGCTTGGTTTCATTGGTGCTTATGAATAGGAGTGGTGCTCTTCTGTTAAGGAAATTTGTTTTGGATTTTGCCCAGGTAAATTGAGCGCATTGAGACTAGTGGGTGCAGAGAAGGAACCCCCTGAAAATATGACTTTTAAAGAGTTACCTTGTACCACAAGGAACAAACCCAATTCGTGGCTGGAGAATTGTGCCAGAATGCTGTACAGCCAGGTGCAGCAGTGCTTTGGTGCTTATGCTTCTGGGCTGGTGGCACCTCCGGGGGGGCCCTGGGGGTGCAGCTCACACCACAGCTGATCCCTGGCTTTCCACATTAGTCACAGCTGTGGAGCTCCAGCCACCTCCTTTCTAAGCAACAGCAAAATGCCATTATGATCCTTTTCTGGAAAAGACTGAATAATGAGGAGAATAACTTCCAGTCCCAGAAGAAAGTGAATAAAATTCTTTAAAAATTTCGGCTTCCAAAGGAGGAGCTACTACGATATATATAAGCCATGAATATATTAAAAGTGCATGAGCTGCGGTGGTTAGTCTGGTACCTGCTGGGAAATAGGTTTCATTTTACCATTTCTTTCAAGATTTGTTGTACTGTTTTGAGTGACAGAAACTCAGATCTATAGGAAAAGGAACATTTCAAAACTAAATATGTTCTTTTCCCTGGGCAGGCACTCTGGTCACTTGAAGGAATACTGATCCTCCTGCTTTGGTGATGACAAATCAGATGCCTGTTTAGAAATGCCCCCAAATGATATTTTTATTGTATTAGGGAATTTTTATGGTGAGCTTTCTAGATTACTAAGGTATAACGATTTTAAGTATGGGCAACATAAGGATCACATCTTTTAACATCAGCTGCTAACTCAAAACCAAAAAGTGTCCTTTAACTACAGTTCTTGGACTTTGTTCAGTCAATCTTTGAAGAAACAGAATGTTTTTTGTATAAATTAGGACCAGACTTAAACACATGGGGCAATTTGCAGGCTGAATTTGAAGTTAATTTTTGACATACAAAGGATATTACAAGAAACTGTGGTGAAGTTTCAAAAAAATCAGTACAAAGCTAAAGTTTATTGCCAGTACTGTTCTTGCAGATGAAGGCTATGCTAATGAGATCTAGGGTTACTTTAATATTTTGCAGCCTGTCATTCCCTCGGTGTGTGTTTTAAGCATGCATATCACTCACTGACTTTTATAACAAAATAACTTGAAAAAGCCTTCTGCTTTGTATTGGCCTCCTGAGGTAAAAAGTCACAGAGATGTTAAGCCTCACATTGCTTGCTCCAGCTTCATTAAGCTTGATGAAGGAAGTATCTTGGTCATATCTCATAACATGCAGGACTTCCTCAGAAACTGGATTGTTGTAAGGAAGCACACTTTTTACCTGCATAATGAAATTACATTCTAGTTATTTCCCTGGTCTTCTTCAGATTATACATGTAGGAGGTTGGCAACATATTAACAGCTGCTGCACAGCATGATGGAAAGCTTTGAAAAGGAATTTTGTCTTTAGGAATGGGTGAGTTGAATCTTTACAGTCTTCCTGAAAGATGTACTGTGCAGCTTTTTATTCTCTGTGCAGGAAGAGGTGTGTGTATATTCTAAATATAATTATGGGTCGGAGTGTAAATGTTAGGCTCCATGAACTCCATGGCTAAAACCAGACCTGTCAATTATGTCAGTGGGAGGTTACTGCCAAGATCAAAAGTAGATTATAGGCTTAGCTAAGTCTGCACTCATGCAGCTTCGCTGGTGCAGCAATCTTGTGCTACCCTAGCAAAGAGCGTGTTACTAATGTGGATGCAGCATATTTCAGATTGCTGTGAGTGGAAGACCCTCCTTTGGAAAAAAAGTCCATATAACTGTCTGTGCCCTACAGCTTTTGCTTAAGCAAATAGTCATCTGTCAGTTTTGTCCATGCTTGTGTGAAGAGTATTTAACAGCTCTGATTCATCACCATAGAAGCCTGGCCTTCAGTAAGTGGACTAACAGGGCTAAGCTGAACCCCATTGCCTTATGCCCTGGTGAAGGGGTTGAGCAGCCATAAAATTCTGTGCCACACATGGGGCAGGGATAGAAACAATTACTCACCTGGGACAACCCCAAATAATCCTAGGGCATCCGAGTCCCCAGTTAGTCATCAAATTAAAATTGCAAAGGACACTTTTCTTTCTGATCTTAGTTTTGGTAAGGAAGTAGAAAAAGCAGAAAAAGCAACACCTAGCAGAAACCTAATTTGTCCTAAAAACATTGGATGTGAACTTCTTGGCATTCCTCATGGGTATAAGACAAAATTAATAACTTTTAAAAAATGAAGGCTTTTCAGTGTGCACACTACAATGTAATTACTCCACTTTCTTAATTTTTGCCATACTAATGCATGGGGTATATATCTAATGGATTGCAAGGCATTGAACGTAGAAGGACTGAGAGATGATGAATGCAGAATCTTTGTTACACAAAGAAATAGACAGTATTGATCAAAAAATGCTCTGAGGCAGACCAATTAGGGACCCATTGACAGCAAAATGACCTGCTCATCTGTCTTTCAAGTGAAATGTAAAACTTAGGTCCACATCATTTGTGGCCATTTTAAACACTTGAACATTTTCACTGAAGATTGAATGCTCTTAATTTTGGTCTCCTGGCCAAACTCCAAACTGAATAATTATTCTGCTTACTCCTTTCCTAATTTACAGCAACAGCTTCATTAGGAACAAATACATTCATAGTTTGCTGACCTAAACTGCTCTTATATTGCTATGCACTATTAACTGTTATGTTGCTGAATTTCAAACCATTGCTGGCTGTATTTCCATGGTGGATTAAATGACTTCTGGACAAAGCATGTATATCTTTAGCTTGTTTAAAAGGTGCTGAAGTGTGGTCACTGAACAGGGGAAGCTGTTGGTATTTGGTGATGTAGTTGGTTGAAGGACAGAGACTGTTTGGGAGCAGAGGGTGTATGTTCATGGTGGGTTGTGGAGCTGGTGGCAACTGATTATCATGAAAAAGGTACTGTCAGTGAAAGGCATTACAAAACTACAGAGCAAAATAGGAAGCAAAGGGAGAGTGGATTCCTGTATAATGAGGCCAGCTAGCAGGATGTACTTTGGCTTTTTTTCAGAAGTGAAGGAGATCTAATTGTTGAGCAGCCTGATAAACTATTCCAGAAATTCTATTCATGGTTTTTTAAGGTTCTCTATTTCATTCCAATTATGTTATAGCTTCTTTTAGAAAGGTCCATACTCTGCCTGAAAGGTGAGGGAAAGCCTTAAACAGCTTAAGATATGAGCAAGAGGCTTTTACAGGCTTTATCTTCCTACTGTACTGGTTACCTACAGCATCACCCTTGGCTTCCAGTACTCTGGTCATTATACAGAACCTGAACTACTTGCCTGGAGTGCTTTTAAGCTTAGATGCTCAACTCCACAGCTGTTTCTGAAAAAAGCAGACTAGATTAAATGCAAACAGTGAAATTAAAAAGTTATTTATATGAACTTGTTCTAACTGTGGGAAAGCCGCATAGCAAGCAAGCACTCTTTTCTAATCCACAGAATGGCTACAGTGGCAGCAAGGAACAGATTTTCACCCAAAGGCCTTGGCTTTTGTTGACCTTTGTGTTGTGAGTAGAAGCACTGTCTAATCTTTTCACATAGCCTGAAAGTGGACTGCACTGTAGAGCTGGAGAATTTTCTTTCTGTAGACAACCTGAGTTTAGCAAGTACAAAGCAGAGCTGTGCTCCCATTCTCCTGAGTATAAGCAGCTTCTTTCTCCTTCACTGGTTAGCAGATTTATAGTCAGGAAAAATCAGAAATTTATTTCCAGCACCAAGGCTGTTACTAAAATATATTTTTAAGTGTCTAGAAGTCAGATCAGTACTTAGCAAAACCAAGAAAATACAACCTTCTACAGAGAACTGGTGAGGTCTTGACCCAGTAATGTAGTCCAGTGTTGTGGTTTAACCCCAGATGGCAACTAAGTACCACGCGGCCGCTTGCTTGCTCCCCCCATGCTGCAGCGGAATGGGGAGGAGAATCGGGAAAAAGGTAAAGATCATGGGTTGAGATAAAGACAGTTTAATAGGTAAAGCAAAAGCCATGCACACAAGCAAAGCAAAACAAGGAATTCAGTCACCACTTCCCATGGGCAGGCAGGTGGTCAGCCATCTTCAGGAAAGCCGGGCTCCATCACGCGTGTTTGTTACTTGGGAAGACAAATGCCATAACTCCAAGCGTACCCCTCTTCCTTCTTCTTCCCCCAGACTTATATGCCGGGCATGACGCCACATGGTGTGGAATATCCCTTGGGTCAGTTGGGGACAGCTGTCCCAGTGGTGTCCCCTCCTGACTGCTTGTGCCCCCCAACCTGCTCGCTGCGGGGTGGGGTGAGAGGCAGAAAGGCCTTGGCTCTGTGTGAGCTCTGCTCAGCAGGAACTGAAACATCCCTGTTACCCACACTGTTGTCAGCACAGGGCCAAAACACAGCCCCATAGCAGCTACTATGAAGAAAATTAACTCAATCCCAGCACATCCACTGGCACAGACAGTCCAGGCCCCTGTGTAGCTTCCCATCATCTCTGCATGAGTGGCTGTATCATATCTGTGGTGAGAAGTACCACTGGCTTGCTCAGGTACTCAGGACCCAAATGGGAGGCTGTCTGGATGCAGATGTTTATCAGCAGTAATAAGGTGGTCGTTTGTGCTCCCCGGTTTCTTTCTGCCTCAGTGAATGAGGCTGCTGTCTCCAAACTAGAGCTAATGGTTTGAGCATTAGCTTTTTGGCTGTGATTTTTAAAGTGTAGCATAAACCAGTGGGGAAGTGCAGTACTGAGAGAATAAAAATATATATGGATTTTAAAGTATTATATGCTTTGGAATAAAGGTGCTATATTCAGTGTGCTATATTCAGGTGTTCATGGTGAACTTTGATATGAGTAATCTGTCAGTTGTTGTGTGACTGGTACCAGAACTCTAAATCCCTACAGTTTTTCCTTCCTACATTGAAGCATTTATACCAGAAGTGTTCAGTTCATTAGTTGTTACCTGAAATTATTATCATGCTTCTATACGTTGCTAGGATCTATTCCTAGTACTGTTAGGATGTGTTGGTACTTCTTTCTTTTCTCTCTTATGGAACTGTACTGAAAGTACACTGTTCTTCACAAATAGGAAAGTATCAATTCCCCCCAAAATTCAAATTTCAAATTTCATCAACGTTTGTCATCAGGGAAAAGAATGAAAAATATCATATTGTGCACATTACCAGTCAAAGGGACTGCTGACCATTGTAGATGGTCTCCTAATCCCTACCAGACCAAAAAAAAAAAAAAAAAAAAAAAAAAAAGCAACATTTAGAGAAATTGAAGGATCTTTGGACAGCCTGCTATGAGTAAAATGTGTTCATTTTGCAACAGACTTCATTTGCTGTGGATAATTTGATGAGCTTTATTTAATTGGCAGACACAATAATAACCAATCATGTCACATTTCCCACAGGCTCTGAATCATGTTATAGCCCTTTTGCACTGTTAAATGGTTACTAGTTTTCCTCTTTTGACATCTGTTTTAGTCTTGCCAAGTATCCATTCATTGATGTTATGATGTTAAATATTCAAAATTATAAAACAGCTTTAGGATGGTGTCTGCACAGCATTTACCTCTCTCTCCTTTTACATTTTTTTTTACTTTTTATATCATGTACAGAACTTTAAAAGAAAACACAGAAATCTATTAGTAATTGAAAAGGGAAACAGTGAGTACATCATTAACAATTTCAATAGAAAGATTTCAAGATTCTCATTTGGATTTCAGTAGAATATAGATATCTAAATCACTTAGGAAAATCAGCAATTTTATATTGAAACAGAAACAATCCACAGCCTTTTCCATCCTTTCAATAACAGTCCAATTCATTGATGTTAAATTATACTGGAAAACCTAAATACAATTCACATGTCAACAATTCTCATTCTGATGTAGTAGATAATGGAGACTCAACACTGCAGTATTTGGGTCCCAGGATGAGTCAGTTCTTTTTGACTTGAAAAAACCAGCCATGGATATAAACAGTAACATTAGATTTCTAAACCTCTCGTATAAACCCATTAGTCTTTTCACTAATATTCTCATTCATAAGCAACAAGGGATCTTATGCTCATTTTAAGCCTTCATCCTACCCTCTCTGTAAAAAAGCAGCTTAGTAAAACAGCTTCAGTCTGAACAGAATTTGGACCACAATGTACTTCTTATTATATACAGAAAACATGCGCTTACCCAACTTCGCCTTACTTGATGATATGTTCCCGTTTGGCATAAACTATTTTACAAAATGAAAACTGAAAAAAGACGTTAATGAAGATTCCCTCCTAGAAACAGTGGATAGATATCACAAGCAAACATTTCTCAATTTTATATCCTCTTTAACAGAAGGCACAACTCTGCCACATATTTGAATGGCTGGTTTTTCAAAATTGGCATGTTCTTAAAAATATTGCTAAGTAAGATCATTGTGTACCACATTCTTGTGCCAAAATACACTATATAAGTAAGTCACATATGCCTTTAGGCATCCAGGGCAGGATCGCAGAATTGGCTTTTTTTAACTGTAAAATAACAAGCCTCTATTACGAGCTAAATGCTGTTCTCTCTGTGAGACAACCATAACATTTATCTACCCAAACACAGCAGAACTGCTTCTCTCAAATTATAGCAAACTGTCAGAGACAGAAGAAAAAGACAGAAAAGATTTAGGCCCAGATCATGGGCATATTTAAGTCAAAGGCTGATCTGTAATTCCCTAAAAGAGACCAGTATTTTGCCTATAATGAACAGTTTGAAGATGGCTTTATGGCCAAATTAAAGATTAAGGAATTGTGTATGAGGGAGATCAGATTTCCTGTTATGACCAAGGATGCATAAGCTGGTGTGCAGATAAAAATGTGCACAGTAGTCTTCTACGTGCTGGATCTTGTATAGGAAAATAGGTACATGTAATAAGATACTTATTTTGAAGGAAACAGAAATAAAAATGAAGCCCTAGCATGGGATTTAGTTGATCAGATACAGGGACAAATATAAAACCTCTGTTCAAGGAAGGGTTTATGTGATGTACAGGAGCAGGTAGCAGGCTTGTTATCTTACCATCAGTTGTGACTGAGAATATTGTAAGTCTATTTTGCAGGATTTCATGAAAGAATACCCAGAAAAGTATGATTTCATGGAAGCCAATCAACCTGGGCTTCAGACAGAAAGGTTTTACCTCGTTAATTTTCTTGATTTTTCAAGGATACAATGTCACAGCTGTGGCTGGAATGGATGATGCAGGGGATGTAATGCAGTGCATGTTGAAATGGAAGAAGATGATTCTATGCTTTAGTGAGAATTGCACAGCAGGAGAAAAAGCATGTAATGGATAAAAATCCATCTTTGAACAGGGTACTGACTGTGATTATTAGAAAATGGTACGTTTCCTTAAGGATCCTAGAGACACCACTTTTGTTTGTGACTACATATAACTACATGGGATGGCAGTATCTATTTTAAAATAATCAATTGCTTATGAAACCAAAACGGAAGGTAAAGAAATTGCAGAACAGTGCAACTATGTCCTAGGAGACTTCTTATTTAAGATTATAGCAGAGCTAAATGATTGGTCAAGCACAATGCAGATCAACTTCAATTAATACTCTCACGTTTACATAAGTACATACTGCATGTATTAAAAGCATATTCACAGTAAAGCTGACTTAGAGCATTTTAAGAACTCTGGCTGCTTTCATCTTGAAAAAACCAATTGAACAGCTGTCCCAGTGAATTAGAGAAATGAACCCTGCAGAGGGTTTGAGGGGAAAAGGGGCTTAGCTGAGAGTTTCTGAAGAATATATTTCCTAGCCTAGGGAAATTATATGAAAATGAAAATGATGCTTGGCTAAGACAAGGACATTGCTCTTGTTTGCTTTCCCAGGGGAATTTGCCTTTTGGTTCAAATGGAAGAATCCATAGGCATTTAACCACAGTTCTGGAGATTCTACTCCGGCATAAAACATTCACCTCTCCAAATTGCAGGCCTGGCATATCGCTTTCCATATCTCTTACAGTTTCCTTCCTGTTAGGAGCCCAGTCACTGTATGTTTGCAGATCAAAGTACACTGAAGTCTCAATCTCTGAGGCACTTTAGAGCCACAGCACTCTAGTGAAGAGAATATTCACAGCAGGTCGGACGGAAATAAAATGTGAGGAGGGAGAAAAGACAGAGAAAAAAAAGAGGAGGCTGAACAGAAGTGTTAAACTTTCATCTCTGGTTTGTGGGATAAATGCAGGCCACTCTACTCAGTAGACACAGCTTTAGGTCTCCAGGTTTCATGAAGAGGCAGGAAACTCAAGTTTATAGTTTAATTCATAGCCCTGGATTTTACTCCCCCACTACACTGCCCTCGTGTGGTCTTAGTTCCAGCACAAAAAATGTGCTAGAAGCACAAAAAATGTGCTAGAAACACAAAAAATGACACAGGGGTTTGGAGTAGCAGGAAGCCAGTCGCATCAGGGTTTGAATGTGATTTGGGTGCTTAGTTCAGGAAAATTTAACCAATCCTCCTGTTCTGGGCTAAAATCTCATATTGAAAATTAGAATCTATTGTTATCTGATCAGAACAGTGCTTCTTAATCTGATTGTCAGCCGCTGTGCTCTGAGAACAGGCCTTACTAGGATCTAAAGGCTGGTTTCTTATCCTATTTTAGCCTCTGGGTTTATGTCCCCTGGTTGTTATTGTGTGGCTTGTGTGAAATGAGTTGATGGTTCCAGTCCTTTGTGTAGGAAATGGGTGGTTATATCATGAGAATCAGTATCTCGAAGCAAAATGGCATGATTATCACCATCAGATCCCTGAAACAGAGCGGTGGAGGCTTTGGGGTAGTGGGACTGCCCCACTTTCTCTTAGATGTGACTCTTACAATGATCTATGTCATTAGTTACTGAAGTTAAAAATCCCCCTAAGTATAGAATGTGCTGGATGTGTTTCACTGATGTATAGAAGAGTTGGTTTCCAACACTCACATCCTTTCACAGCTCTAAACTGTCTAGGAAGCATAAAGGAAATTCCATAAGACTGGCAGGAGGCGAGTGTGTGTTGTAGTCTTGCCCATCAGTCACCGCAGGGTGATTTGGGGCTCCCCTTCACCCCCAGCAATGTCTGAACAAGATCTGACGAGAGCCAGTGGGAGCCAGCAGGTTGTGGCTGTGTGTAGTGTTGCGAGCTATTTTCTTCTCTTAAAAAGATGGGATTGCCTGACTGTCAAAGTCACCTCTTCTTCCTTGGATTCCAAAGTCACCTTCTCTTTCTTGGATTGCACCCAGCTGCTGCCAAAGGAAGGATGGCGCTTTTCAAGGATCGAGGGCTCACTGTGTCTGCAGGATAGGCAAGTGTAATTCTAATAAATCCAGTGGCAATGCACTGGCTTACACTGAATTGTGGCCTATAAATATTTCTACACCAGTGACTTGCTAGGCAGTGTTTTTTACTTTAACTGCTGCCTTAACTATTACTAAAACAGAGCATGGAGAGGGCACTCAGCCAGAGCCCCGGGTTCTCTTCCTGGCTCGGCCATGGTCATGCTACATCTGGTTTGCTGTCTGTCACATGGGAACAGTAATACTGAAATTCCCCTGTAAAGTGCTTATATAGCTACAACACACTATGTAAGAATTAACTGTTATTACTGTAGACATTGGGAGCCAAATTTTGACCTTCCCTTGCACTTATATATCATCAAATTGCCATAAGCCTGTCTAAAGAAATAATTTAACCAGCAGGCTGTAGCAGAGTGAGGACTGCAAAAACGGCTCACATCACAGATCTAATTGAAGGCCGTTGTCCCACCATCAAAATGGAACAGGAGAGAACAGATCTAGACAACAGCAGGTCTTAGCAACTATTTCACACCAACTCCTCCTAGGAGAGGTGAACTGATGGAAGTTCATTTGTGTGTGATTTGAAGAAAAATCTCAAGAGAAGCAATGGATAAAAGAAACAAGTGTTGTGAAACTGAATGTGATGACACTTGTTGGGCCACGTGACCTTGGCTGTCTGCTTGAATCCTTTTCTGCTTGTTAGTGAATGCCCCTTCAGTACACGCATTCTTTTGTCTAGGCAAACACAAATAACAGCTATGTATATTTGGTCTAAGGGAGAGAACAAAGAAAGCAAAAAGAACAAAAGTAACTTTTCTGTGAGAAACCACAGCCTGATCTTTAACAGGCTGTAGCGACTCTGACAACAAAATGGCTAATGCCTCTGCTAACCAAGCTCTTACAGCTTTACAAGAGGGAAAAGGCATGGCAATTTTGTGGCAACACACCTCATGCTCTCACTTCCATATTTAAGAAAACGCAAGGGGTACTGGTAGACTATATGAGAGCAATAGCCTTAGAAATCCGTAAGAGAATGTGAAAAAAAAATTCCTTTTCAGTTATGAGTCATGATTTCTCAACAGTGCATCCGTTATACAATAAAATACTACCATGCATACCCTGATTGTCAGTATGCAGGGATTAATTAATCATGGAGGAAACATTTTAACAGTCATAAAAATGAAGGTACAATTATTTGAAGATCATCTGGTAACAACTGGTTTGTGGAAAGAAGGTTGGATTTTGGTAACTCCCTCCAAAGAGAAATTAAACCTGGAGAGAATATGATTTGCAAATAGCAATGACCTGTACATTCCAGTTGTATCAGAAAAGAAAGCATCTGGAATACATAGCTGTGAAAACAGATTTTACAGCTCTTCTTCTATTTGTTCTCCCTAATTTTCTGCAAATTTCCTGTGTTTGAACCAATGCTTCCCAGTGTTGGCCCCAGTCCCCTTTCCCACTGGGATTCTCAGATGTTCCTTATTGCCTTGCTCTATGCTAAGTTATATGCAAGATTGCCACAGGTGCTTCTAGCATCCTTGATTGCAGTGATTATCAACAAATACAAAAGTGGATTAGCACAAGTGAACAACATAACTGGACACAGAAACACATGGAGAGAGCAGGTAGTAGGTTAACTGCCCTGCTCAGTGAAAGGTGTATGGACAAATACCTGAGATTCTGCAGCTAAACTATGCAATGAATATGTTATTGTTATAGAAGGTACGTTTAAGCCATCACTTGTGGAAATAATCTGGTGACAGGAAGATGAAGAGTCTGCCATACATTTTGGTGTTACCTAGAATTTGTAGATATTTGTGGATCGGTTTTCCTTTGTGTTCATTAAGTGATGTGTGTAAGTGTGTATGTAACTTCATTCCTTAGAGATGGCCATCATTATTGCTCCTCTCCTCCTCCCACAAGTCACTGTCAATGAAAGTGATCAATTCTAATGAAAGAACTCAACTACTATGTATTAATTTTAGATGGCATCTCAGATATACTGGCAAGTTAGATTCCCATAGATCCTTTGTGCACGTTTATTAACACTGTGCTAAAGCCCATCTTTATTGTATCTGGATGTTGTGCTTTGTGCTATGAGAACTCTGACAGCAAAGCTTTTGACTAAATCCACAACAAAGCTCTGTTTAACACTCAGCAATCTGATCTCCATTACCCAGCTGGACCATTCCTGTGGGTTGTGCCTGGAAGTTTTATTGCAACTATATGGACCTAAACTAGACATCAGAGTGGAAAGGAAAATTTGAGAAGGAAGAAGCAAAGAAAGATTACTGCTTTTATTTACAACAGAAGGCATTTTAGTGTGTGCTCAAATAGGAAAGGGAACAATTTGAAATACAGCCTTTCAAGATGTAGCTTTCCATGTTATTTTTAATTTGAATCAATGTATTTCTGTGACAGTCCACCCCCACCCCACCCCCATTTAGAAGAATAGTAAATTGCTGCATCAGATTCTGACTGCAGGAGCGAAGCTTTTCTGGTGCTCTGCCCCAGTCCTACAACAAATTAACAAGCCAGGGAACAAACTCACTTTTGAGCTGCAGGCTTGTTACAGCCCCTTCTCCTATGCCCTAAAGCAGAAAAGTGGGGTGGAGGTTAGTGCACCCAAGCATGGGATCTCACCAACCTGTTCTCCACCAGTGAGATGATGAATTTGCAGGACAGAAAATACCCCAAAACATTTTACCTTTTGTACTGTGGGCCAAATTTAGCTTGATTTCCCTGGTATGAGTCAGAAATGGCTCAGTCACAACAGTGTAAATTGGATAAGCCCTATTTGCCTCAGTGGGATGGCTGAATTTGGCCCATTGCTTTACAACTGTGTTATTAAAACAGTCAATCTTCTGGCTGCAAGGAATAACATAAAAAAAATGAAATTTACATACATTGGGATATGCTGTGGATAGCAGTGTAATAGGACAGAATATCAGACTTCATCTTGTTTTGTACTACCATGCTGACAACATATGTGTGACAGCACTGGAGCCTCCTCATTATTCTCAGTGTGTTTTGCAGCACATCGAGGCATCTGGGCAAGGAGACTCTCAGAACCATGGCAGGGCTGGAAAAAATTGCCTGAAAAGAGGTGTAAAGATCAATAAAGAATTATTTCCTTGTTTTAGCTTGAAGAAGAAAGTTTTTTTTTAAAAAAAAAGCAGGAAGATGAATTAGAAAGATTTGCATGTAATGTGAACAGTTCCATGTATCTCCAATTAACAGAAAAAATACATCAAAATGTATGATGAATGATACATCTGCTTGGTCCTGTTCTCATTATACATACATCTAAAGTGGAACCAACGCCATTTATAAATAATTTAATTAAAATAATGACAAGTATTATTTTTGTAGTATACTAAACTGTAAACATTAATTTAATAAGGCTGAGAATCATGAAATGCAATCTTAATTACTAGAAACGAGAATTATCAGCTGAACTGAGGCAAACAAGACAATTAACTCTTTAGAAAGGAGTTTACAGCTGCCAGGGTGGAACTAACATCCTAAGAGAGTTAGCACAGTCATTATTTTGGAGTGCACAATGTTTTGGAATAAACCATAAAAGCCACATAAGATCTCTTCATTCTGCATATCTTTTGAATTCCCTACAGGTCCTAGGATTTCTCCCAATATGTTGTTTCTGATGCCTGCCAGCCCTAGGGCTTAATAATAAATCTTCAGTCCAGCTCTTCATCATAGTGGTGGCTAAGCTGTCATGCACTGAAAGCAGACCAGGTGATACCCCTGGATCATTGCAGGATTTGTGCCATGTTACCTCTCTCCTATCTATAACTACCAAGGTCTGCTTAATAATGAGTGAAATTTCTTGCATCTTGCAGTCTCCTGGGAGGAACTCCACTGGCTTGCTAGGTAGAAACCTCCTTGTGATTTCCCAGCTCTCCCCTGCTTTCAGCTGGGGACACTTTTTACAGCTACTTCTCTGTGCAGGTTTTTACCCCTCACTCTGATGTATTTAAAGAAAACAAGGATACTTTTGTACTGTCAGGATAAGCAAAGAAGTTGTTAGAGCCTCCTCTTGTGAGATGGACTCACCTTTCCCCTGATTATTATTTCTAGTATGATTTCGTCTACCAAAATCGTGCAAAGCCTTCTGTCTGGCTGTAGGGGAGAATGGTTTTCAAACCGGGTCATCCTCTGCAAGGGCGAACTTTTAGTCCAAGTTCAAAGTCAAAAGCATCAAAAAGCTGAGAGTTATCACCCTGAGGATAAAATATATGGAGCTTTTAAACCATAAATGCTGTGCTTGGCAGCACCTCTTGTTACTTACAGCAGGCCAAAATGACACCGTCTACTCTGCAAGTGGCACTGTGTTTTTTCCTCAGTGTGTTCATTTCTCTGCTTTTCATTCTTGGTGCCTCATTTCTGACTCATCGTATGAACTGAGCAAAAGAAGAATGGGGACTGGTAGCTGAGGCTTCCAAAGTCGCCACATGCTTGCTCTCATCAGCCATGCTGCCCCTGCGTGCCAAGGGCCAAGTGTTTCCCAGTTCTCTAATTCCATAAATAACAAACAAGAAACGATGTGGATTTGTGGAGCTAAAATTCTCATCCCAAGTTACAAATGTGATAGCCACATTTAGACGATGTTTACACTTTCTGAATAAAGGGGGTGATTTAACCTTTGCCACGGTGTTTTGAGAGATCACATTTTGGAATATGGAATAATCACAATTATTAAATTGGGTAAAATATTTTTCCGCATCGCTAGTCCTTACTGAAAACGATTTAAAATGAGAAGGAAATTAAGAAGTTATCCTCTAACACGAACGCAACTCACAGAGTAGAAAAAGCCTCTTAATCAAGTGACATCTAGTGGCTACGCTGAAACTGAGCGGCTGGTCCCCGAGCCAGGCTGGGCACAGCCTGTGCAGTTCAAACCAACACAGGAGCGGCAATAAAAGCAAATGCCATGGAATTTTGATGGGAAGATACCTGAACCCGGCTTTTTAAAAACTCTGCTGTTAGCTGGCACCCGTGTCTCCAGAGAACGGTGCATCCCTGGAGCACAGGGCAAGTCACGTTCTAACATGAGAAGTGGGTCCTGCTGTAGTCTGTGAAATATTAAAATTTATGTCAATGGGCAAGGATTTCTGACCCTAAATTTTAATTCCGGATTTAATACTGACTAATTCTGTGAACCTAATTCCTCCTGGATTGAGTTTCTCTATCTGCAAACTAGGGACAACACAGGGAGAATTTTTATTTCACTGTGGCTTTCCAGCAGTGCTTTATTAGGTCAATTCTTACAAAATGTTTGCCATTTTCAGATGCAAAGTGCTACTAAAGAGCTTGATATTGTCAGGCATTATAAAAACAGTCTTCCAATGGCAGGTAATTGAATTGATCATGCACAGGAGATGGAGAAGCTGGTATGCTGCTCAACCTAAAGGGAAAGAAAGTGAAGACAAGTATTGTTAAAACAATAAAATCTAGTCTTTCTCGCTCAGAAGTGGCGTATTTGGAAGACTTAGAAGAGGACAATTCTAATTTCACCACTGTTCTGTGCACACCTGTGGTATTTATTAGCCAGTGTGTCTCACCTTTTAAAAGCTGATGGGGTCATGCTGTGTAGCCTTTTTTTCTAAGCACAACCAGACATCTTTCTCTGTAGCTTCACTAAGAACACCAGCATGCAGGAGCAAAAGTATTAATGGACTGTGTACCAGTACAATAGAGCTGTCCGGTGTTTCAGACAGCGCTATGGCCAAAGTCCAGTTTACGTGAGTAAGACTGTCAGCTATTCTGACAGACACCTGGAATGATAATGCTGCTTCTCTCACAAATGTGCAGAGCAGTATGATGCTGCCAGGAATGGGAATGATTCCCGTCTTTGTATTCTGCTGAAAATCTTTTATCCTACATTTATTAAAAACATTCTCTTTTTCATTTTTTAATTAACACAAATTTTGCTGCTCTTGGCATTTTCAGTGTGTGTCAAAGTTTCCCTTCCCTTTTTATTTTGTGTTTTATATTTTCTTGAATGTTAATAGGTTTTTCTAGTACAATTCCAGCTTGAGGGAATATAAGGAGACTAGAATTCGGTGGTATGAAGTACTGAAGTAGTACAAATTTCAGCAATATCTGAAATGTCTGTTGCTCCTGAGTTTGAATATATGGTATATTTATTAGGTTTTATTTCATTCCATGTGCATTCATCAGCTTAGAGTCTCTTCAACAATGGCAACTTAGTAAGTCACATTTGCCAGGAGCACTGAAGTTTGTATGTTGCCAAGAGCAGTTTTACAGAGAAGATGGATATACCAGGGCTCTTAAACATAAACAAGTAAAAATACAACTGTAGTTTACTAAATTTTCCGTTCATGTGTAATAAAACTATGTTGGCATTGGAGATAATTTCTATAAGAAAACGTATGTATTTTTTCCTAGAAAACAAAATATTGTTGAACAACCTTGCACACTAAGGATTGGATCACAATTTCTGATGGTTTACATGGTGCATCTCTTTCTTTAAAAAATTATTATTTCCATAGTAAGTTACAATGGTAATCAGTAAGGTTTGACAGTAAGTAAGTTTTAATGACAGCAAATAGAATTGCGCTTTTATATGGACAGACAACTGATTTCCTGATGGGCAAAAAATATCTGAGGACACTTCAGAACTAAATAATGGGGTTGTGTTGGTACAGAATTAATCTATGTTGAAATACATAATTAAATTCAGGCTTTGACTCAGGTTGCAAAGTTTTGTGCATCTGTGAATCCATGGGGTTTTAGAGGCACGACTGTAGGAATCAAAAAATTTAGGAGGGCTGGAAATACCCACTCAATGGGAAATGAGAATTCAAGCTGTGTGGAGTTTTGTCTTCAAGTGTGAGTCCAAAAGAGACCTTCGTTTTCATCTCCCCTACCCCTCCCTTCAGCCAGTATCGGATTATAAATGGAAAGAAAGCTTCAGCTGGGTCTAACCAAATGCCCCAATTCCAGTTCTTCAAGAAGTCTCAGCTGGGATTTTACTTCTTGTTTCTGGCCTAATGCTTGATAGGTTGGGGTGCTAGGTAAGTCATTCACTTTTAACTAGTGTTAAGAAAACAGGGCAGGGGAATCAGTTTATAAAGGCTGCCTACAGGATACGTTGTCGTGGTGGCCAGAGAACAACCTACTGCTGATAAACACAGAGAAATTACTTCCTAGTTTACCACAAGTCTTAAATGTTTCTGTAAAGCAGAAAGCCAATGACTACTGTGTTAAGGCCTCAAAGCATACTTGCAAATTGCCTGATTGGCCAAATAAGGACATCTCACAATCCAGTCTTCACAATTCTTAAACAAGAGGGAGAAGCAATTTATTGTGTTGTTGTTAGACAAATATTCAGTTCTCAGATACAACAGTATTGAGTATTTTATTGAAACTTGTAGACATCAGCCTGCACTCTCTGCATGCTCAGGGGTTTACAAGCTGTTACCATTACAAAAAGAATAGGATGCTGAAGCCAGATAATTAATTGGTTTAATCCTTTTTGTTTACCAAAAAATGTAGACAAAACACCTTTTCCCTCAGCACATTAGGCAGATTCCTTTTCCATGCTTTCAAGTCATCTTTTCCAGAAACTACTCTGTTTATAAAGTTTTCTCTGAGGAGGATGATTCTTTTGCTCTCTCTTTACTTTTCTGTTGCTTTGTGGTGTTTTTTTTTAATTGCATCTCATTAATTAGGGCAAGGAGTGTTTTTCAGCCATACAGAACTTCTAAATCCAACGCTTTAACAGGCCTGTTCAGTTCTGCTGTCTTCTGTGAGAGCGAGTTTCCAAGGTAGTCTATATTTTGCATGGGTTACTAATTGTTGACACTAATTACGGATTGGTAGAAAGTATAACCTCCACTGTCTGTATAATTAATGAAAGTGCTGGAAAGTTGCTGTAATCAAAAGAATGTACTCCTGGTTTTTGGTTTGTATTTTTTCTTCAGGATGAGTAGGACAGGACAAAAGACTTATCCATCCACTGGCCAAATGATAAGCTAGAACATGCTTCACAAAGGGGTTATCATCTTGTGAGTTTTGTGGAGGGAAAAGCTGTCTGCAGTAAAAGGTTCAGGACACTAGTTGGCCCAGCTGCAGTGACTCTTCAGGTAGAAGTGGCCCCATGATTATTCAGATTGTCATATCAGTCATAGGTCCACTGAAAGAGATTAAATTTTGGGTATGCAGGTAAGCTACACACATTTCAATTTGTTAATTGATACTGAGTGTTAATGTTTAAGTTGTTTTCTAACTTTTGGTGGCATCAGCTCACTTACCTGAAAGTTGAACCAATGGAAGAGATCAATTTAGGAGCTCTCAGGGGTCCTCCCAGACTCTCATTCTGCACCGTGGTGAAGGTAACCTAGATTGCATCTGCTACAGTCACACCCCTCGTTGGCACTGTGGAGGAAACCAGATGGAGCAGCTGCTGCTTACCTACCCTTTCTAAGCACCAGTGCTGCATCACAGCCTGCTTTTTAGCAACTGCTGGGAAACAGGGACAGGAGGGCCAGCAAATTAACCATCATTTTAAAGTGCGCTGTCCTTTCTGTATAATGTCTGTCTCATAATTCTTTCCCTTGCCCTAGATTTAGAGTAGCTTTATGTGTGAAAAGCTGTCTTGTTTCCTATTCAAAAAAACCTCAAGAATTTCTAAACTGCTGAATATTTCTTGTGAGGCAAATCCAAACATAAAACACCTTGTTACTGATTACAGTGGTGTAATTGCTATTGTGGAAAACTTAATTTTAGATTTTTTAAAATAAAAAAGGTCCATCTTGTTTGACTTTTCTGGGCTTTATAACCAGCAGAGGCTCAAGTGGATTTCAGAGGTAGTTTTTTCACTCATACTTTTGTTCTGTGAAGTGTAGATCAGAGTGTGCTCTATAAAGTGGAATAGCCAGCTATGGTCTTTCCTCAACCCCTTTTTACAAAGTGTTCTTTGAACACTTTTTTTTTTAATCTCATCTTTTCAGCACACATGGTACACCCTTTCTCTGAAATGCAGGGTATGTATTCCCTATTCTGGTAAGCAGTGTTGCCTCTTTGAGACTACTTCTGAAGATTGTGAGATTTGGAGCTATAACTCTGCCTTGCAAAATTTCAAAAAATAAGTGCTATGGTGTTTTTATTTTTTAAGTCAGTACTTTAAGTCAGTGATGCTCCAGATAATCTAAGTTCTATGTAAGACTTTTTTGCTAATTAATAATAGACCATGAGGTTCCCTGGCCGGCTTTTAAGAAATCCATTTATTGAAGTAAATTGGTTACACAATTGCCTTAAAATTTAGGGACAGCAGAATGCACTTCAGTAGGCAGAATTTCAAATAAATAATTCTGTAAAAGAAAAAAAGGCTAGTCAGAGGGTATAGTCATTCCTTTAAACTAACCTCTCCTGGAAAGTTCTTTGCATCACCATTCAGCTGATCGGTACCGTGTGGGTGGAAGGGTTTTATTTAGAAGGGTGCAGCTGAACACTCAGTTGACATGCTGTTAGGTGTGTGCAGTTTTACTTAAGTGAATGGAGTCCTGTGCAGGGAACAAGGTCTTAGACCACTGTAGCTCATGTGATTTCCCAATACCTACAGAAACCCTTCCATCCTCCATGTGCATTACAGAACAAATAGGGAGAGCAAACAAAAAGTACCTTTGACTCTTCAAATACAGGCAGTACTTGTTTGCAATAGGAGATGGCCAGCTTCATGCCACCTAGGGAGAAGGAGCATCCAGTTCTTCACAGATCTGCCACTGGCTGCACTGATAATCTACAGAAGGCCAAACTATCAGATTTTTGTACTCCATCCTGCAATTCAAATGGAAAACATTTAATTTGTAATGAATATGAATGTTTCTGTTGATTTCAATGGTCTTCAAATCAGGAGCTTGTTGTGTAATCAACATGGAAAGAAGATGAGAAGATACATGTTAAACAGAATGGTTTTGGCTATAACACAAAGACTGAATTATGTTTAAAGAGAAAATCTGGTTGGCAGTTATGTAAGACTATTTTATTATGTTTGTTTCTGACTTGGGAAAGGAGGAGAGCTTGGCAAGGGAATGTTTTGTTCTAAATCCTAGCAAACATGTTCATATGCCAAAAATGCTGGTTTGTCTACTTTTCGTTTTTCTGAATTCTGTAGACATCCGAAAATACCCACGTGTGTTTGTGGACATTTGTTCTGTTGTGAGAATATAGATTCATCATGTGAATATGAAATCAGAGCATTAAAAAATTAGGTATCACAGCTATCTCACATGTACATGTCAGAAACTCAAAGTTTTCTCATTATGCATTCTGAACAGAAAAATACCCAACTCGGTAGAAAAATTGCCTTGATTTTCCATTCACTTATATGAGTTTTACATTAGTGCAACCTTAATGCTTTCATGGGACTTACTCCTGATTTACCACATTGCACATGAAAACTGAATCAGGTCTATATGCTTTTGCAGACTTTCACTGATTTTTGGTAGGTTGCTGATTTAGTTGGAGAGAGAATACTAATCAAATGATTGTTATCAAAACCATCTCAATTTCTTGAAGACATTTTTCATAACTTATCTGGCACCTTGGCTCACTTGTGCTTTGGGTTTCAGTCTGCTGTAGAGTAATACAAATGATCTATAAAGAACTGGAAATAAGGTTTTATTAAAAATTTGAAATTGTATTTACTAAAGGCAGTTTTCTTAACTGTTTGGTTTGCAAACTTGATGCTTCATTCTAGCCTTACACATTCTTCCTTTTAATTGTTTCATTGCAAATGTTCTCTCTTTCATCACAAGGAATTGCAATTTCACAGTCAGCAGCTTGTGATTTCAAATGAAGGAGAAGGAATTGGGGCTGATGAACTTCAAGGAAAAAAACCTTTCTGTTGTGTAAATCTTAATAAATGAAGAACAGGGAAGCAGAAAAAAGAATATAGGCTCTCAGCAGACTCAGTGAGATTGCATTCCATGAAAAATTACTGGTTCTTAATGAATTACATGAATCTGTTTAACTGTACTCTCCCTTTTTTCAGCATATAATATCATGACTTTCTGTGCAAAATACAAAACTAGTCTGATTTGAAACCATTTAGGAGTGTACCAAAATAGTAATCACATACAGACATCTGAAGGGAAAGATGAATCTCCAAGGTAGTGCCTGACTAGACCTGTTTGGACCTATTTGTATCAAAATTCATCCCTACCTTTGCCCTCCAAAGTCTTGTTGACTGAAATACTTTTTCCTTTATGCTTATGCATAAACCAGCAAATTGAGCCCCCGAAAGCCTATCTGCCAGGCCCTGCTCTTGCTTGCTGTCCTGGTTTCAGATGGCATAGAGTTGATTTTCTTCCTAGTAGCTGGTACAGTGCTGTGGTTTAGATTTAGGATAAGAATAATGTAAATAACATGCTGGTGTTTTAGTTAAGGACTTTTCAACTTCTCTTGCCCTGCCAGCAAGAGGGCTAGAGGGGCACAAGACGTTGGGAGGGGTCACAGCCAGGCTACAAACTGGCCAAAGGGATATTCTATACCATATGATGTCATGCTCAGTATATAAACTGGGGGGTGTTGGGCTGAGGGGGAGAGGCTGAGTCACTGCTCAGGGACTGGCTGGGCATCAGTTAGTAGGTGGTGAGCAATTGTATTGTGCATCACTTGGTTTTCTTGGGTTCTTTTTCTCTTGAGTTTTATTTCTCTTTCTCTTTTCGTTATCTTCCTTTTCATCCTCATCCTCATTGTTGTTATTATTATTAATAATAATTATTATATTTTATTTTATTTCTCTTATTAAACTGTTCTTATCTCTACCCATGGTTTTACCTTTTTTCTGACTCTTCTCCCCATCCCACTGGGCAGGGGGTGAGCAAGTGGCTGTGTGGTACTTAGTTGCTGGTTGGGAATAGACCAAGCATGAATTTCACCAGCTCAGATTATTCCTGTGTCTGCTTTCCCATTTAACCAGCGCTCCCCAACCACTGTGGACCACCGTGAGATTTGTGAGCAAAAAGCATTATTTGAGTACTTGATGGCCAGTTAAATCGAAGGATACCTTTTCTGGGAAAAATTCTATTCATTTCAATAGACTTTGCTAATGTGAGCATTTAATAAATACAAATTCCTTGGGGAACCTAATAACCAGATCTTCATACCAATGACTGATGAATGCACCATAGGGCTTGACCTGGCTAAAAGCATTTAAAATATTGGTCATGTTGAATAGTTACAACCTGACACGAATCTCTTGGGGTGTATTGCTTCTAAATAGGAAGTTCCCCATTGTAAATGGTTTCCCTGCTTTAAGGCACCAGACTTTTAATTCAGCCTTTATTGCAAATGTATCTGGTTAATGTTAAATTAAAACACCCCAGGAAATCTGTACTTTTCACTGTATTTGTTATTTATGTAAATCTTTGGACAGCATCCATTGCTCCAAAACCAAGTTAATTGGAAACACAGAGCAACAGGCGTGAACACAGTCCCAGTGTTCTATGTCAGATGCCGAACTGTTAATCCTCATTATTCTTCTAAGACATTCTCCAGATTTCCACCCTGTGAAATCTTCAGATGCCAGACAAAAGCACAGTCTTTTATACCGAATGTCGTCTTTTTTCTGAAGACCATTCCTAATCAGCACATTTTAGGTAAATATTGTAAGTCAGATTGACATAAAACTAAATCTCTGCTCTGTTGACTTGGGGCTTTGGCTTGTATTTGCAAGGTCTGAGTAGATTGAGAGGTCAGAGTCCATGTCTAAAGCCACAGATGCTATGTTGATTCACTCATCTATGGCCCGTGGAATGTGATTCTCTGAAGGAATGACAACCCACTGTTCAGATCTGCTGCATCTCTGTGATGTTTCAGTGACATTTGATACTGACATAAGGCTTTGTAGACTGCTCCCAAGGTTTATAATAGCACAGGTCTGTGCTGCATGAGACCATTTCCTCCACTGCAGACTCATGTAGCTTTCACAAAATATTTCTCTGCTTGGCTGAAAGACTTACTTTCAGCATGATGCATCCCATGTTTGCCCAGAAAACAGCACAGCAGCAGAAGCAGCAGTAAGTAACCATGGGTAAAGATACAGAAAATTTGGGATCTATCACTTGGCCATATTTTTTTCCTACTATGATGAGTCCATTTGAGTGAAGTGGCTTATTCTGCATGGAAGTGCTTTTGCCAGCATAGGCCAATCTAAAGCTTTAATGTATGTGCACCTTAACCACAACGTTAACCAGCTGTCTGTGTGCTGAGACTGGGGTAGTTAGCATGGTATTTTGACCAAGTGAAACTCAGGCAGAAGAACAGGCCAAGTGGCTTTTTGGGACTGAGCTCCCCCACATGTAACATGCCACCTAACTGGCAGAATTAGAATTAACTTGAGAATCACAAGATTCTCTGAGACAACCAAAACTGCGATATAAAGTTAGTGTTTGTATCATAAAGTTTCCCTTAAGTAGGCCACAGTGATGACAGCGAGGAAGGAAGTTTGTTCTTGGATTGCAGGCATTGCCATGGCAGTTTGCAGATGTTAGTTTTCAGGAAAAGCAGCTTTCATGGAAATGAGCTGTATTTGTGGAGAGAGGCTTTCATTTTGTGATACTGGTTTTGAAATGAGTGCAGGTCTGAGAAGTGGCACATACAAGAGTAAGGTAATCAGGATTCAGCCCCCCATTGCTTAATCAAGAATTACAAATCATAGCAACAAATAACAGCATGTTTTTACTTCACAAAGTGAACACAAACTTTACCACAGGACAACACAGCCCTCAAACTGGGGCAAAATGGAGGCATCAGCAGGGTGTTCCACCTTGGCCAATTAACTTCAGGAACAGGTGAGGCTAATTAGCCACAGCTGAAGCCTCATTAGTATGTCTATACAGCTCCTGGGGCCCAAACTAATACCTTCAGTCAGGCATGCAAAGAGCTTGGTACTGCCTTTGGAGAACTGCAGCTTTTTTAGATAACAAATGTTGCTCAGCTACCTGAGGACACAGGTATGTGCTTTCAGTCAAAGTCTTCAGCATTTCCACTTTGGAGAATTTTTGCTCCAAATCATATAGTTGTCTCCCTGCCTCCCTCCCTCCCTCCCTCCCTCTTGGCCACAGCTGCGTCTTGTTTTCTTTGCCTTTTGGCAAGTGTGGCTGGTCAACTTGAAAAAGCAGAGAGGTGGTCTTTTGTACTTGCGGAACTGCTGCTAGGTAAGATGAGGGTATCTGCCCTGTGTTTCTCTAGGTCTGTATGTTCTAAAAGCTCTTTCAAAAGTCTTGTTTTTTGAGCTTTATTTCATCATAAGCAATCATGATTTTAGGGAGTGCTGTCTTTCAATACTTCAAAACTAATGACATGGGGGTTTTTTATGCAAGTACAACAAATAACCTAAAAACAGAACTGTAGCTGGAATGTGAGCTACTTAGCATAGATTAATGTGTTTATTAAAAAATCTAGGGATTTTGGATAGTCTTGTGAGATACACATGACCTTTTCATGATACTCCCCAGAGATACTAGTCATGCTGTCCAAAAGCAGCATAGGGTAGTTCAGTCTCATACAAACAGTATAATTCAGGCAACTTTGTGTCTGCTAATGGGTTATGAACATAGTAGTTCTGCTCAAATCACCTTTCCAAATATACCACATATTTGAAATATTGCAATTATTGGTGCAGAAGGCTTGTACCTCTGGATGTAAGTTTTGTGCTTTCATTGTTAAAGAATCAGTTTCTTCTCTTAGCTTATGCTAAACGCTTCTCTGTGTGACAAGGAACCAGAATCTGCCTCTGAAACTCGATGTGGTAGAGTATGGTAATCTCAGTTTACTGGAAGTTCTTGCAGTCATAAAACTTTCTGCATTTGTTGGAAACTATATTATTGGCAAAGAGGTCAAGGACTGCAGAAATGGTGTAGGCTAATACATCTCCCCTATGATAAATGGCTAAGTCTGGGGTCAAGGATTCTTGTGGGACAGCACAGAGAAGCTACGTATTATCTTATCCACAGTACTATGGGGCCTCATCATTGTGTTTAGTATCATACAAACACGTAACAAAACAGTCTGCACTCAGACCTTGAAGTCTAATTGTTGTCCTCCCTGTCTGGGCACAGAGGACCTGAGTGACCCAAGTGTGGCATCTCCTATTTGCATTATGTTTGCTCACTCTGTTTTATACTTACGCTACTATTGACTACTGAAGCCACCTCTGTAAAAACAGTAGGATCAATAGACCTTGCTCTTACAAATTAATTTTTAACAAGCTGTTAACATTCGAAAAATGTTCCAAGACAGTCAAATAAGCAAATGGCTTAATAAAGTACAGACATAATCAATGTATTTCAAGATTGAGACAGATAAATAATTTTTAAAATTAATGTGATCTTGCCATACTCATCACACTTACAATGTATATTTTCACATTAAAATGATGTTTCTGTAGCATTTACCACTGTCACAATCTTCAAAAAATAATATAGTAAGTAATGACGACAAACAGCATCCCGTCCAAATCAAACTAAAACCAGATTTTGTTTAAAAATAAATAAATAAAAATACATTGGTGAGTATGGGGCTCATTATTAAAACTTGAATTGCTGTGGCTTTTGATACGTAACTGACAAAAAATATTCTAGGTGGTATCGCAGTGTTGATGTTCAGACAAAAAATTGGGGTCTTTAAAGTACCGCCTTCTGCCAGGAGCTGCTCTTTGCCAGGTAAATGCTTATGGCAGCAGCCTCAGCAACTTACATTCACCTCTTCTGCATGTGTTTGTAACACCCCTTGGCCCAAGGTGCCCCAGAAGAGGAATTGCATGCCTGAAGTACCTCCTTATGCTGTAGTTTTACATTTGCTACCATAGATTTTTTTTTTTTTTGTCTAATCTTTTACCTGCCCCTTACTGCAGAACAGCTGGACGCCTGTAGTCAGCACTGCACCCCTCCTAGGCAGTCTGGCTCCCCTCTTCCTCCGTAACAGTGAGGCTGAGGTACTGCCGTGGCCTTTGTGCTGGATGCTGCTGCTGATAAAGCTGTCCTGCAGAATAAAGGACTGCTCTGACAGGGAAAATATTCCCAAAGCCACTTTAGGAGGAAGGGCTGTGGGATGAAGCCCTCTAGGGCTGACTGAGCTGCTGCAAATTTTTGGAAGCCAAGTGTGTAACACATTGCTCTTCCACGGTCCGACACAGCACGTGCGTGGTGTCAGGGAGCTTCACTATATACCAGAGTTCAGGAGTGAGATGATAGTGAAGGACGATGTGCTTATTATTGGACCAAATAAAACCACCAGAAAGAACTGCATTTATGTGTTGGGGTGGTTTTTATTATTTTCAATAATAAAAAAAAATATTTAACAGTTCAAAAAAGTTGGAACAGAGCAGAACACCTTCAGGAGCATCGGGGAAAAATGATGACAGAAGCAAAGTTCATAGCCAGACACTATGAAGTTAGAAATCTATTAAGGAAAAATAAGTTTGAAAGTAAAGCAAACTAATTATTTTTGAGCATGCTTATTTCAGTCATGATAATGTTAAAACACCATCAAAAAGGCTCAGATCATAGGAGTTCTTTTGCAATGTTTCATTTTTCTAAACTGTACACATTTGCTATTTGGGAATGGAGTGAAGTCTCTACATCTGAAGAGAGATGGTTTGGGCTTTTTTTTTTTTATACCTATGCTCTAAAGTTTACTTATTACTTTTTTAGGGATATATGTTTGTTTCTGGCTTTCTAATTTCTAATGAAATTACTTGAAACCAGATGTACAAATAAGAACTCTGTTAACCTTAAACATTTTCCATCCAGAAACTGCAAGACCAGCTGATTCTTACTGATTTATATATAATAACCTGTAACATGATTTAGCTAACTACAGTTTCACAGGGTCAGTCTTTTATAACAAATAAAAATTGCCAATGCCTTGGGGGAAATCCAAATCCCAAGTACTGTAGATCTCCCTTAGTGAGATTATTTTTGTCCTGCCAGGTTGCTGTAAGCAACACAACTGACCAAAAGCAAGGAAAAAGTGTGCCAGATGAGTTGTTGGAAACCCAGTTTACTAGTACTATAGATTGTATGGAGCCATATGCATTTTGAAATATGTCTTGAAATTGTTTGGGGGGTTTTTTTGTTGCATCATTGAAATGGAATCTTTTGGATGGGGCCTGGTGTTCAATGGATATGAAAGATGAAAGACCAGTGGCACACAGTCAAGACAGGAGTCTGAGAGAGATCCAGAGGCCTGCTGCGGGTTGTACTATAAACCAGGTAAAACAGTTGGAAGAAGAAAAGGCTACAGATCTACTTGGTGGATTTTTGTCCCTTGTTTTAAAGCTGTACTGTTTGGTTTCTTGTGTTACCCTAATTTCAAGGAACCACCTGTGATAGCAAATGGAGCTTATAATGGCTTCCAGTATTCTGTAACTTTTAGTATTTTTTATTTTTGTGACAGAGCAGATTGAAACGTGTCTGTGTTCATATCCATATTTTGTTCCAACATTATATTTTCTTGGATCAGAAGCCTCTGAACTGCTAGTAGTGTTTGCGTTGCCTTACGTTTGCAAATGGCCTGTGTCTTTGAAGCATTATTATGTGAAGACTATTCGTAGGTATAAAGGCTTTCCATCAAGGTTTGTCTGTTGTTGCTTTTCTCCTCCAAGACTTGCTGGAGTAGCCTTTGCATTTGCTTTATCCCCTGGGATTCCATGGTAATCTGGCAGCTGGATTCACGTTTCTTTTTATTTGTGTTTCTGATAGCTGTTCTTCAGTGCTAGCATCTTCAAAAACATGTGTTGTTTCTACAGCCTGAAAAACATGAACCCACTGGGGATTACACATGTATGAGGTGAAATTCTCTCTGCGCTGAAGCCAGACAGGCTTTCTGCCTTAGATGGCAAAATGGTTACGTAGCAGAAGTTTTCTGCAGTGCGTAGCTATCAGTTGCCAATGTCTTGAATGTCTGAGATGGAAACTAAGATAAAACAATTCTAGTCTTAGTATTGTGCAGTTTTAATAGAAAGGTCCTTAGTGCCTTTTGAAGGGCTGCAGCAAGGTTAACAGGGCTGGAAATTAATTAAAGACCCTTACTCCCTTTTTCCCACTGAAATTTGCATTCTATCTTTTTTTTTTTTTTACTTTGATTTGGTACGCTGTAAAATGTTCAAATTGTCAAATTTTGCTACTTTGTTATGGAAAACAACACCATGGTAGTTTAGTCCTTTTATTCTCAAATATAATTTATTTTGTTAGACTATTTAAAAGGCATTGACAAAACACCCAAATCCATAATTCAGCAATGTTTGTTGCCAAGCATGTGCTGCTGCTTTGGCTTAGTGTTTGTTATTTGATGCCTTGGTCATGCTACAGAAAGCGTTGCATCTGTTCAGTTCTGGTTGAGATGGTTCATTTCCTTCTATTCAGATGCTGACTTTTCAAGTCTTAACGCATTGTTTGCTTTGTTGCTTTTTCATTTACAACCCTGTTAATAACTGGAAGGCAGGCAAAAGAACTCTTAATGAGAAGAGTTGTGCAGTGAAACAAAGTACTGTTATTTCTGAGGGTGTGGAAAGTATTCTTCACGTATTACACTCTTATGTGCCCAATGCTGAGGAATAAGTAGTAATAATGTGCCCAAACTGGTCCTCTTGGTGATAATAAGAATGTTAGAATTTGTATCCAAGGCAGACGCGAGGTGAACATGTCTAGTAGGTGAACAAAAAGACGATCTTTTGATGGTGTTACTTCACACTGTTTATTTCTGTGTTCCTTGGTGAAATGTACACTATTTTTCGGAAGTTACCAAGCATTTATCAATCAACCTTCTGGCTGACCTCTGGCCAAAAGGGCTTGCTTTGTTTTACTAGCTTTTGAAGTTTTCTCTCTTCTTTATTATTGCATTATTAGTCAGCGTAGCATGTAGCAGGATCCTTACTCTTGATTTCTGTATGGTTAGAGCAATGTTTTGAGTGTGAAAAGAAAGCTTGATTTCTAATAACTTAAAGCAGGCTGCTCAGTCCCTAGGCAGGTCAGAGAGGGACTGTATTAGTCTGTCCTCCCCTGTCACGGGAAAGGAGCTAACTGGGTCATTGGGCCAGAAAGCTTGATCGTAGGTGATTAAAGGTGCTGTAATATTCATACTTCATCTTAGTAACACCTTTTGAAAGAAGTTGTGGTCAGCAAAGAGAGAAAAATGACATAAACGTTATGTCTAGCTCCATACTATATGGATTTCTTTAATGTTAGATTCAAATATACAAAGAACCATGAATGGCTAAAAATATTTACCTATTGCTTTCTCCTGTGAGACTATGCTATTAGAGTGTGCAAATCAGTGGAAAGACACTAACACTCTCAGTACAACAATTATAAATGTTCTTTTTAACAATCTGTAAGTGCGAACTAGGAGATAAAAATCCAAACTACTAACTGATATGTTCGGTTTATTTTTTCTGGATGATCTTGCACTATTTTTAATAGTAGCTTGAAGGAAGGCTTTAAAAACTATACATGTTTGAAAGAAGTAATCTGTCATGCAATAACAATTGTACTAAACAGAAAAAGAACAGCTGTTACTGGAAGTTACAGTTAATTGTTGTATTTTCCAGCACAAGGTTGCTTGGTGGGAACAGTGGGGGGAAAAATGCAAGTAACTGCCAAAAAACAAGCATGTGAGGTGAAACTTGAATTTGCTCTCATGAGAACTTTCTAAGATTCATAAGTAACTGAGAAAAGCATGCTATATTTAAATCTCCGGAGATCTATTGTACTGTATAGAGACAGAGCACAGCACACTGTTGGCAGGAGAAAGGAGAACAGAAAATCAGAAAGACTGATGGGAAGGTAAGGGTCATTGAGATGGATGGAGGATAAAACACCTGATGCCACTTCAAGTTGGTTTCTTTTGTGCCTTCCTGAGTAAGTCTGAGGTTCCTAATCTTTCCCTCTCCCCTTGCCCCCACAGAACAGGTTTTCATGTGCTTTTTAAATAAAATGAGCAAAGCCTGTCTCTGTTACGAGTCTGTAGAGTAGAAGAGAGATAAATTGACTTGAGGCATCTTGTAAGTGCTGTAGGCCAGCTCTGATGTGATATATACATGCCTTGAAAGCCATCTCTGAAGAGAGACTTAAGCAAAATATCTCACCTAGGTTTTGGCCATCGTTAGACCGGTGGGAAAGCTGTGGCAGAAAGCATCCCTAGGCAGGCTGCAGACAGGAACGGGAAAAGGTCCAAGAGGCGAGAGGCCTTGCTCTCTCGCTGTTGTTTGGGTCCTCCTGGCCCAGTAATGGCCATTACTCATATGTGAGCATTTGGCACTGCTTCTGACCCCAAAAAATCTGCCACAGGGTCTGCGCTTCGGGAATACAGCTTGTTAGTCAATGTGTTTTTGCAGCACAAGGCTATAACACACTGTAGGTCATAATAGGCAGCTCTTTATTTCTTAATATGTCCTTAGGTGCCAGAGGGGAGATTTCTTTATAAAAATAGTACTGGAATGCATTTATTGGGGATTGACTGTATTTATTTTGAACCACAATACATTCATCCAGATCCACAGTCAAAGCTACAAGAAAGTACACTTTCCACTGTACTCTGAGCACTTAGCCTTGCCTGTATTGCCTCCCGTTGTGAGTAATTCCACTGGCTTCTATGAAACAACATGCAGTAGCCAACCTTTAATACCGTACTATTTTCAGGATCATTCTCAAAATTACTTTGGTACTAAGTTTAGCTCTAAAGAACAAACACATTGCTGTTCCACCCCCACCCCACCCCCCCAAAAAAAACCCAAAACCAACCCCCCCAAAAAACAAAACAACAAAGTTGAGCAGTGCACTAAAACCTATATTTTTAGCATTAAAATGAGTAAGCCTGATTACTATTAATTCATTAACCAGAATGTCTTACAGCTGGAAAAACTACTTCTTGCCAACTCTATTAGATTAATTCAACATGAGTGTGACCACTGAATATCAGTTGATATTAGAAAATTGCATAGTTTATGCAAAGTAAAAACACGTTTTTGTTTTGCACAAAACAGATCATGATGTCTGTGTAAGTTTATGGCATGAGATGATTGTGATTGTTCCCATTTTATTATGGAGAGACTGGTCATGGTTCTTTAGTGAAGATCCAGCTAAGTTTTTGTCTCTAAAGCAGGAATTCATTCTTATACTTACAAATGTAAACTATGTAAAATTTGAGGCAGGTCTGTAACACCTTGTTCCTGAATGAAATTCTGGCTTTTGTGAAGTCTGTATGGATTGTGGTATTAGTACCATGTGTCTTCAAAGAATTCACAAATGTATTCAATGAGTAATTAAAACTTTAAAATAACTTTTTTAAGCAAACACAGAACTGACAACAACTTGTTGAGAGCATATTTTAGATATTGCTATGCTATCATGCTAGTGTGTCACTGCTTGCATTTTGTGTGCTGATTACTTCAGCTAAGTAAATATCAGTTATATAGAAATTCAGTACATAGGAATGGCATAAGTAGGAGAAACAAGGTTTTGTGTTGTTTTACAGACAGAACCTATTGTGATCAGAAGGATTTTGAGAAAATGTGCAGCTTTATGTACCTTGATCAATGCACAGCAAGTGCAGGCTGGTCACTCAGTAGGTTGTATAAATAAACTATCCCTTTCTCATTCTTGACCCTAATTCTGCTTTTCCCCATGTTTTCCATGGTGTATTTAAGGAAGCAATACCACGAGGTATACGAAGCCTACTGAATGATAACCTGCCCTTACCATTTTGGAGAAAATCAGTTACTTCTGGTTCATCAGCTGTCTATTTTGATTTTCTAAACAGATATTTCATTTAGATGTTGGCATCAGTGGAAGAATAAGTGCCTTTTAGACCTGAGGGCAGCCCTCTGACTGTTCCTACTTATGTAATCCCCCTCTAGACACCGATGGCTGGTAGCCACCCAAGAGTGCTCCTGCCAGGTATCACCAAGGGGTGAGAGACAGCACACATTGCAAGAGGGAGGAGCAGTCTGCGATTGCTTGTACACACCACCTTGTTTTACGTAGTGCAATTTATCAGTATTCAGGACAGATGAACTAGTTTGTCTGTGCTGCCAATGTAGGGTCTACAGTTAGGAATAATTTCCCTATTGTGCTCTTGATTGTCCTGTATCTGCCTCTGCTCACACCGAGGACTGATTCTGTAAACGCTCCCTCCTTCTTATTGCAGCTCTCCGGATAATGATACAATGCAGCCAAATGTGCATGGGTATAGCTATTAGCAGTTTTTACCCACAGCAGAGAAACGCTGAATCAAATGAGCATTTTCATTATAACAACTCATAAAGGGTTGATATGGTCTCTGGGCAACCTGAGTTCATTACAGTTCTGTAAGTTTTCTTCAAAAACGTAATTAAAATTGGAATTATGCTCCCTCAAGTATACAGCATCATCTGACTTTGAGCCACAGCAAGCAGAGCTTTGCTCAGCCTGCTAATTCAGCTCCTTTGCTGCCATGAATCTGGCAGGGAGTATGACAAAGGCGTGCAGTGGCACAGGCCTGATCTGCCCAAATACTGGGGCAGATTCTGACCATGATATTTTCCAGACTGCTTCTGTGGATTCCTTGCCAAAGTGCACAGGCTGTTACTGGCAACATGAAGGGTTCCTCCCTTCAGGAGTGAAATTGGAGAAGTGTAGAATTCTAGAGCAGAGCAGTAGGCATTCAAAGGGAAGGGCACCCCGGAATAAGTGCATTGAACTAGTATCCTGAAGTTTTGCCATGAAAATAGCTCGGTAGCATCACTGAATGGGATGTCTCTTTTATTCATAATCACCACCAACAACATATATATGTGTACATATTGGGAATGAACTTTGATTTAATCGGATACATTCAACTCACAATGATTCAGCAGAAATAATTCCATTTTTCAAGGCTGGATATTTAGGAAGTGGCCTATGTCCAACCACTGCTGTTTGGCGAGAGAGAACCGCTTCAGAACTCTGCAGAAGCGGGCCTTTGGGAATTCAGACCTACGACTAGGTCTGAGACCAGTTTCTAATTTTAATTACTGCTACCAAGATAAAAATTACTCCCACAAGGCAAATGAAATCCCCCCATGCAGATCAGCAGCAGAAGGCCTCTTTAAAGCTTATATAGATGTAGGCCTTGTCCTGACCTCTGCACAGCGTAGGCCGGCAACAGAGGCTTATCTCCACAGGAATGAATTTTATCCAGAAAGCACAGTGGAAGATGTTCAGATTAATATTCTAGATTAGCCTTTTCATATTGGGTAGTATAAAGGTCAAGTAAATAGTTTAAAAGTAACTGAACATTACTGCTGTGAAGAACCTATACAGAAGTACAGCTTTGTCTTTTTTGGTGTGGATCTTATAACATAGAGATTTTACTGGTTTTGATAATATTCTGAGTTACTTAACCTCATCACTGATGAGCTGATTCCATGCTGTTCAATTAGTGGCTCCATAAAATTAAGTTATTTAAAAATACTTCAATGGACATTTAGGCAATTTGGGTATTGTTCTTAATTTTCAGACAAGCCATTATTAAATAATGGCTACAAGAAGTGAGCAATGCTCTTACACATTAAATCAGCACTGAATCAATTAGTTACAAAACTGCATGCATAGGTAGTTATCTATTTTCAGTCAATTAGGCAACATGATTAAGATCATATGTGTTGAATTAACAGGTCAGTGCATAATCTTGCTACAACTTAATCTAGAATATAACTTGATCTGAAAGACATATGAAAAAAACAACAATTTACCCTTCCCACTCCCAAGTTCCCAGTTTTGAATGCCATCAGCCCAGTGTTTCATGGAAAGTGTTCAGTTCTGAACTTGTCTTCTGTATAGATTTTCTGCTTTGAAATGTGAATTTCTAATTGAGGCATTCAGGTTTTATAACATGGTCCAAACAATCATTCGCATAAAAACTGCACAAGACAATGAGAATTCTTTACTTCTTACTCCATATTGGTTAGTTCATATTTATCGTATGTATCATTTTCTTCTCCTGGCTGAGTATCTGAATGATGGATTTCAATAAAAATTATGTAGATCATTGCTCCAAGTACGCCTCCCAGCATAGGTGCAACTATAGGGACCCACCACCAATTGTTTCCAGCCCTGTAAGACACACACACAGACAAAAAAAATAATTGTTATTCTAGTGAACACCCTGCCTTATATCTGGCAGTGAACAAACATGAAGGTGTGACACTTGCTATATTGTAGACCTTTCTATTTTGACTCACATTTCTGTAAAGGGGTGAGACCCCTGTCTGTCCTACCCCTGTTGTGGTTGAAAGGCTAAGTAACAACCACAAAGCACGTTGGTCTACGTGCTGTATTTGTGCCTTAGAAACAAGGCCTCTTTACTGCATGTCTGTTTTTGGGGGCAGGGGATAATTTCTCTCTTGTGGAAAACAGGCTTCATTGACTTACAATGAAACAAACAGGGACATATTTATGGCACAGCAGTCTTGACTGATGCTGTTGCCAGATGCTCATGAATAGGTTTTCAGGAGTGATTGATGCAAATGCATGTTGCAAAAATGCGTCACCTCATCTGCATGGAAATTTGCAGGTTCAGGTCTGCAACAGTATATATGGTGTTCCTCTTGACAAATATAACAGATTATACCTGATTTTAAGTAGATTTGCCTTAAGGACTGTAATAAAACACTGACTGTAAAGTAGATTATACTTGACCAGAGCAGTCAAGAATCAAATTTCATGATGTACTGTCTCATCCCTGCGTTTAAAGTGTGGGGTCTTTCAGTAAGAGGTAGATAAGCGTTTAGAAGTTTTATACACCTAAAACTTAATCATTTTTAGAATGGCTGTGTTCAGTAAGAAAGTCTGGTGTATTGACTCCACTGAAATGTTTACATTCACTTTGCACAATTACTAGGATTTAATTTTAAATGTGAAGATTTATGAACATTTTTAAAGAAACAAGTCTACTGTTAAATGATATAAAACAAAAATTAACAACCTCCTTATGCAGGAGTCTTGGGCTTGTAGAATTACTCTCCCTTTCTGGAGGTCTACATCCAGACAGTAAATTACTGAGTACTGGTTTCAGAGCACAAACTTTCCTAACTGTACTGGTGCATGAAGGTTTTTTTGATTCAGTAACATGCTGTATTAATTGAATATGTGAGTCTGCAGTGAAAACCCAGCCACCTCAATTTCATGCATATTGAAAATGGAGAAGTAATGTATTTTTTTTTCTCTCCCAGAAATACAAAGGGACAAATTAATCTGTGAGAAGAACTTTACAGGAAGATGCCAGGGGAATTTTTAAACTGTAAGGATAATTATGCAGCACTCATTCTATAGACGTATGGAGAAGTGAATTCATGGTTAAGAAAAGAACAGAGCTAATCGCAGTGCCCTGTTCATGATAATATTACTCCTTGTTCAGAAATGCCTTGAATGTGTATGTTTTGCCTTTGGAATTATTTATGTTTTGCCCTGAGGATATAAAAAAGGTCCTGATATTGTTCTACTGTGTTTATAGATATGTCTGTTGTTGAGTCATGAATGTCTGAGCCCCTGAATTCCTGGAACAAGCACGGACTAAGGTTTTATTGACTTCATCAGTACAACAAAATCTCTATCAAGTACTTGCATGCATTCCTCTGTGTGTGCCCGTGTGTGTACGTCAGCATATGATGGTGTTTCTGGCAGGTTTTTCTAGTCTTGTTCCATGAACTGACATGTGCCTTGTTGGCTCCTGAATGACCTTCCCCAGATTGTGGCCTGTATTTGCACCAGCTGCTGTCAGCTGCACTTTAGGCACCCTCTGCTAAGGCAACGTGTGTAAAGTCTTTATAGAGGGCGATGCCAAACCTGAAACAAGATCAGGACACAGCTGAGTTACAAGTTTCCATGACGCTCAATCCTCCTTCACTGCCGCGGGAGCAAGAACTCTTTGTGACAAGCACAGACAGCTTCACCAAAGCTCCCTTTGGTTGCCCTATGCCCTAGCTTATAGCTTTGCTGCCAGGTTAGGGGGAGAGCATCCAGCTATGCCTGGGTGGCCGTCAGGTAGCTTTGCTGTGGAGCAGAGCAGGATGGAGCTGGCTGTGAAGGGCAGGAGGTGGTGTGCAGGGCGGGCAAGGGGTGCTTGTGTTAACTACAAAAATTTCTGGGAAGCTGCAGCGTTTAAGCTATATGGACTGGGAGCCGTGGTCCGTTTTAGGCTGGCAAAAGGGCATCTCGCCTAGCCAGCTGCTGCTGGGCGGTGGGATAAAGCAGTTTGCTTAGGGAATGCCGGGATAATTCAGCCGTTCGGCAGCGTGGAACGTGTCTGGCTACTGTTCCATGCTCCGGGAAGAATGCAAAATATTTCCGAGACCCTTGGCAGTCCGCATCCCTGTGCAGGCGAGAGGTGCGGCTGCTGACCCTTTCCCAAACGCCGTTCAGTTTAGCCCGGGCGACGTGTCCCCAGTACCGGCGGCCACGAGGTGTCACCGTTACCGCGCCGGTGGCTCCGGGCGCTGCCGGGTGCGCTGCCCGGCACAAAGGGACCCTCGTACCCAGGGGCAGATGTGCTATGGCCGGCTTCAAACGCTGCTGGGAATTTACTGCTCTGCGGGGCCCTTCCTGGCGTTCTCATTGCCGTTTCACCCTGTTACGCTTGTCAAAATCCAGGCTGGGGTTTGTACTCGGAGCGCTGCTGCCTTCTCACTGCAGACAAAACTGCGGTGTCCACCATTTATCTTAAACTTGTTAAGCATGTGCTTAAGAAAGGCTCCTGGTTATCTCCGTGGTTTTAGGACAAACAATTAGAAATGTTTAGGTCTCTAAAACCAGCTGTTCCCTCTAATGATGGGGACAGTTGCCACCCGTGACGCCTACCCCAGTAGGTTGAGCAGTTTGCAGGAACAGGCCACAGCGCTGGCTGCATCTGCTGCATGGAAAATGGTGCTGTCTGTAGGGTGCTGGAGGGACACCCCCTTTCCAGCTGCACTGGGTCAGAACAGCTTCTTATGGGAGCTTTTAATGAACACAGATCCAGGTGCACTAGCTAGGGCAACCATACCATAGCCTGTGTCCCTTAACTTGGGTCTCAAGGAAACTACACCTTCAGGCACCTTTGTGCAAAATGTAGTAACAGCAACGTTTAGCAAACTCCTGCTTAGCTGCCTCTCTGTCCTCTGGACAACGCCATGGTCCAGCAGATGTGCTCCCTTCCAGTCTATTTGAAGTTCCCTGCCTGAGAACATGGCAAAACCAGAATTCACTGGACCTGCAAGCACAAAGGAGGGTAGAGGGTATTCCTCCCTGTGAACCAGTTATCTTCATGTTTAGAGCATTTGCTTGGGATCAGGGTGTAGGGAGTCTCACCCTTTCTATCTGACCTGTTCTGAAGTAGGGCTGGCCTGGTCGTCCCTGGCTGCTCTGCAGGCAAACTCGCACACTCACTGATGCACACAGGGAGCGACTCAGCTGCCTTGCGAGGTCCTCCTTGTTCCAGTGAGTGTCCAGTGTCTCTTCGGGATTTCCTATCACTCGGTTTGTGCAGTGCTCCCTTGTGTCACTGCGGAGGTTTCATGCTTAGGTCCCAGTTCTTGGGCATGCCTTTTACCGGAGAGCTTAAGCACCTTCCTCACAATTGTGAATTCCATTTAAGCTGAGACATCTAAGATTTAGCTGTCAGCTGTAGCTGCATCACTTCAGCCTCTCATGCACATGTAATGCCAGGAGAGCACCAGGCGGTTCAGGACCCTAGCCACAATCGCTCAGGCTTTTCCCATGGCCTGCAACTGATGCACAGCTTCCAGCTGCCCAACTGAGCTCAAGTTCCCCTGAAGTTCCACTTGGATCTGTACTGTAGATAAGAACATATTCCTGTTGGATCATTCCCTTGAACTTTGCTATAGCTGTAGCCTTAAAACTGAAGGTAGGGAAGAAGACTTTAAGTTTATCCTAGCAATGACCAGAGATCTTGTATCTTGTTTTTTATGTTTCCATTTTCAGATTTCTTAGTATAGTCTTCACAGTGGGGATGCATTCCCTCTCTGTATATAAATCCTAAAACTAAATTAAGGAAGAGCTCGTATTGCTACAGATATAGTTTGCTTGTGGTTTCTTGAATGTAAATAAGTAAGACCTTTCTGTTAGAGAGGGGGTGAGTTCACAGGTATTCTGTGACTAGACTACAGTACAATTGGGCTTCCAGTCTGTTCCAGCAACATAATAGCCAATTTAACAATATATTACAATTTTAGCACACGACACTAATTAACATCATAGTCAACAACTACTTGCATTAAATAGTCATGAAAGAGGAGAATCCTAGGTATAGGGTGTCACTCTGTGTGCTGCTGCCTTTTTTTTCCTTAAATAAAAGTGTAGTCTAATGGTACAGTGGCAGGAGGTGCTGGGAAGGAAAACTTTGGAGGTAATCAGGGCGAAGAGCTGACGTCCTGCCAGTGGCTCACCAGAGCTGCACTACATCGGAGCTTTGGATCTGCCCTATGGCATGACTCGCTGCCTGTTTTTTCTATGCCATGCCTAGCTTTTTGTTGTTGCTATTCAGATGAAGCTTTGCTACTGCTCTCCTCTAAGGCACACGATTTGTGTAGATGGAAGTCATACTAAATAAATACAGATTATTTGTACTTGGTGAAGTAGCTAAAATGAAATCTCTATTAACCAGAGCTCTCTAGTGGTCTACAGTACTTCTGGAGATTTCGACTTGTAAATAAATGGAAAAACAAACTGTACAAAAATAAACCGAAAGATCTACCTCCTGATGACAGATTACTCTTACTTAGATATCCCAGAGTGCCTCTTACACTGGATATGTGTAAGCTGTGGATTTGATGTGCAACTAATTAGCTGTGCATTTGGCCAGCCAAGACTGTGTGCGTGCACACACGCATGCACAGGGATTTGAGAGTGTGCTCTGAAATGTGGGAAAATGAAGGGAGCTTGCTTTCATTCACTCCTTCGCTCCCAGGCAGGAAATCAGGCTCTTAGATTGTTGTGTATTTCTGCAATAACTCGGTAGGAATAATAGCCTAAATCAATCTGATATGTCTGTGTTTTTTACAGCACTCAGTAAATACTTCCAATAAATATTCCCACCTAACTCTCTCACGATTTCCTTTTTTTTCTGAAAGCTGCAGGACCAGAGAAGAAAGCGCTTTTATATTTTCAGTGACCTCTAAGAATCTTTGATATTTTGGGAAGGGTCTGCTTGAAACAATGATTGATATTGGGGATAATGTGTGTTTGATTTGCCCTAGGAATAGGAAATCCTTTTTAAAGCCCAGTTCCTAGAGGATGTCTGGCTTAAAGTGCATGAATAGCTTCTTCTGGTATGCAAAGAATTACCTGTATGTATATAAAGTATGACTTGGTACCATGTTGAATCAGGATCTTGCTTTCCTATGAACCAGTTTTAGCTGAGAGCATTTTACTTCACATCTAGGCATACTTACGTGAATACTTCCATCCCCCATCCTGCAACGGCTGTGAAGAGCCTTGGGCCTAGATCCCTGGCCGGGTTCATGGCACAGCCACTGTTCATTCCCAAGGAGCACGTAAGAACGATTATAAGAAGTCCTACTGCAATTGGCTCCAGGCCCTTTGGTACGCTGTTATTTCTGGTGTCAAAAATAGCAAATACAGCCAGAAGAAGAACAGCTGTTGACATCACCTGGCCAATGCAAAGAAAAGAATTTGTATAAATATGTGCAGATTCCTTCCAATAATGAAAAGAGGGGTTATGGCAGCTCGGAGGATTGTGGTGGCTTAGAGCTGGTATTTAAATTTATCCCACCATACAGAGTAGCAACATTTTGAACCCGGTGCCCCTCTGCCTCACACTAATAAAAAGTTTTAATATCTGTGCTGAAAGGAAAAGATAAGGAATGTGCTGAGTACATTTGGGGGAAAAAAAAAAAAAAAAGGAAAAAGCAACAACCTGGTGTGGAAAGAATAGGGATTTAAAAGGCATCTCCTGTGTGAAGTCTAATGCTTTGTTTCCACATTTTTTCCTATCAATATAACACTTCCATTTACTTGATTTTTTGGTAGTTCTGCTATGCCAATGCAATCAATTACACTGATACCAAAGTGTTTTATGTGACTGTATCCTGCACTGATAAATGAGACTACATATGTGTGTATAACTCTTTATCCAGGTATTGCATAACATAAGAAGAAAAAAGTGACGCCTACAAAGTCAAAACTGAGCACCTAAAACATTAGGAATTACCTAAATTAAGGTTGTATATATAACTAAAATGTGCATTCTGTATTGCATATGCTAACTGAGCTGATGAAGTTAATTTTCTTGGAATTACTTTGATGGAAGTGATGCTCTTTATTTTTTAATTGATTTGAGTGCTTTGTACATGTCAGTTTTGCTAATAATTAACGTGGGGAAAAACAGACAAAAGTTTCAGTGGTGTCAACACATTAAATTCCTATATTGATTTAAAGAAGTTTAAGTTTGGGGGGTTTAAAGATTATTTTGGTTTCATCTGTTTTTAATTTTGTTTTTAAACATCCATGGGTAAAAAAGATTTTCTGGAAAAGTCTGCTGACTGATCCAAAGACCAGAATTGTCTGTCTTACAAAATTTCAAAACAATGTTTGGATTTTTTTGAAGCCAAATTGAACAATCTTCAATCTTTTACGTAAGAAATTCCTGTGCTCCAGTAATCCCTGGTTTTTCATAGCTTGCTTATGCAGTATTTATTTCACATATGCCTGAAGAAGATGGTTAAACTGATCAAAGTAGGCAGAAGATATCAAACAGTGAAAAATGAAGTTTCATGAACGGGATTAGAGGATGCAGATTGGAAATGGAGATTTTTTCAGATTCAGTCATTTGAAAAGTAACACATAATACAAAACTATTTGCAAAGAGAAGGTTGGAGAGGAGTCTTACAGAAGCAAAAAACTCAGTTGTTCAAGGTGTGTTAAACTGTCTGCTTAAGCATTGCTTAAGAAACACTAGGCCTGCAAAACGGGCTAGACTTTGACATAAATGGACATGGCTCTGCTGAAGCTTTTGTAGAAACATTGATTTATGCTGGGGAAAGCCTCTTATACATATTGCATTAAAGACATGTAGAGTGCAACAATTAATATGATGTATGTGAAAAGAACAACTTGAAATGATCTTACTTGTAAAATACGACTAAAATGTAACCCCCACAAACAGCATTGCATTCTCATTGCTATTGTACACAGTGATATATGACCAAAACCATGAGATTCATCATACCCATTAGAGACCTTTTTTTTTTTTTTATTACTGCTTGGTTTTACAGTTTTCAGTATGTTTAATTTGTAGAATCAAGACAGCAAGTGCACTTACCTGATCTGCAAATCCATTTATGAGGGAAAGATACGGAGCAGGATACGTTGCAAAGATATGTGCTGTTGCATTAGGTCCTGTGACTTCAAGTGTTCCATTGCTATACTCCATAAAGGCATCTATAGAAAACAGCCATTACCTGGATGCATTCCTCCATGAACAGTAGATTTCCTAGGACTAGAATGTATGTGATAGGTCTGTGCGCTTCACATTCTCAGCTGAAATCTATGCTTTTTTCTGGGAGCAAATTAATGGATTTGAGGTAATTTACTAATCACACCCACCTCCTGTGACTTGAAGTACTCTTCTTATGGACACCAGCTTTCACCATGGGGCTGGTTTTTCCACTCCCCCCCCTCATTACTCCAAACTCAGTGCCAAGGAGTATTTTCTGATTCTGAACGTAGTTGCATTATTCAGTAAGCGGTCCTACATTTGGCATGATGCCCCTATAAATTCATAGTGTTCTGATTGTACTGTTGTGGATTCCCAGCCGCCAGGAATTGTTGTATTCCATTTGACAGTTGTGCAGCGACAGCTTCTGGGAATGATCTCTCCTGAGAGACCTCCTTTTTTAAAGGAGTTTGAATTTTTCACTCTGTGTGGGCTTTACACCCAACTGCTATGCTAGTCAGCCAAGACAGGAGAGGGGTGGCAGGGCCCAAAACTTCAGTTCTTAGTATACTTAAGTTAGTGCATTTTTATATGTGTTGTAAACATTTATTTATATTGTAAAAACGTGTATATTTATGTTAGACTATTTAAAACGTATTTGAAGTAGTATAATATGACTTCTGTACTGAAATAATTCACTGCCTTGACAAGCCCTGAAATGGTAGAAATAAGAAGACACTAAGATGAAGCACTCAAAAATCTCCGTAGGCAGGCATGAATAATTAACACTATGCCTTTATTTCACGAGTGGGTCCAGTGATAAGGTGATACTTGTGGGTAGAGAAACAGCTCCCCATCTCCCATGGGAAGGCATGGTGAGGATCATTAGCTTCTCCTGAAGATAGCAGACAAACCAATTTTTCCTTGCCTCTGTTTTTTCTAGCTTTGCTTATAGCCATGATGTGGCTGCAGAGAGCATTTAATTGTTAACTGTGGTCAGGCTCTCTCATTTGCAGCGTCAGATAATTTTGTTGCATTTAACTATTAGAAAAAAAAGGATAAGAAAATTTCTATGCTGTGGATTATTTTGTACACCTTTGGAAAGGCCCCATGTTCAGCAGCCTAGCATGTCTATTCATGGGCGTTGCTGAAAATGAAAGCACCTAGCTCAGATATGTGTGTGTGTGGGGAAGATGATGGTGTTGAGCACCTTTGTCTATATTTTTACTGGTGAGTTTTCAGTGGACCTCAGTGAGTACACAACTCTCTTGCAAATTTGCAGGAAGAAAGAAATACAGAAGAGGTTTGGGAATTAAAAAGAGCAAGAGGAGGGCAAAGTACTTGAGCAGAGATAGGGACATGAGAAAATCCTGCACTCCTGAATAACAGGAAGAAGTCTCTAACCCTAGCCCTAGGTCCCCTGTCTTGGCTCCCTATCCTGCTGCTACTCTTTGGCAGAACACAGCAAATCCACCCCCAGCCCCATGTGCATGTCGGCATACTGCTGCGTCCTGGCCACAGCCTTAATCCTGGCTGCCTGGCTTGAGGGGGACTTGGATTCAGATGCAAATCCTGTTCTGGACTCCCACAGTCTCCAAATTATGACACTAACCTTAAAACAAAAACCCAACCCTCCCCTAAACTCAAATAAACAAACAAACAAAACCCCACTAAACCCAAAAGAGTTAGCACAGTTCCTGAAGATTTTTCTGTTCACGATTGCTACTGGTACTGAGCACCTAGCTGGCATACAAAAAAGCATTTCCATTTTTATACTTTCTCTGTTGCACCTAGATCCAGCACTGTCTGCAGGCGTAACACCCATAGGAGAGATGCTTTGGATGAGGTGAGCAGGGTCAGCAGAAGCAGAGTTTTGGAGTAGGCGATTGAAGCATCTGATCCAACTGAGTGTATTCATCAAGTCAGGAAGTCTGTTACTAGGGTTTTTCCTTTTGTGGCACACCATGTAAAAGCAACATGCCTCAAGGATGGGGTAATTTTTTTTTTCCTTTCCCCCACCCTTCTAATATGTGACCCCTTTATCACTCTACCTGGAGTTCATTGCCTTGGAGAGCTACCTCTCTAGGGTGGTCTGAAGTTTAGTCAGGGGGGACTTGATCTCATATCCTGTAACCTCAATGAACGATGTTGGTGATACTTGCCTACAGGCACTTGGATCAGGTCTTTAATGTTTTTAATTTGCTTGGAAGATGAATAGCCCTATATCCTGGCTATTAAGTAATTTAAAATCCTTACTGAGAAATACATGCTCTCAGAGTATCTGATTTCCCCTGAATAATTTTTCTAAATTTCAGAACATTTCTTGGAGTATTATTGTTTCAGAAAAGTTGTAGGATACCTGGAATGTTTGAGCCTTTTTTTCCCCTTCAAACTCTTTATACTTCTTCCTTTCCTCTTTATTGGCTTTAGCTTCAGCCCTGCCATTAGCCCTGTGTGAAGTCCTCTGCCTGCTTGGCATTCATTGAAAAACTGAGGCCTCAGAGACTGCCTGACCTCTAGGTTGTCCTGTGAGCATGTCTAAGGTGCACTCACCGTAATAAATCCCAAAGACAGCTGCTGCTCCAACAAATGCTCCCAGGAGTTGTGCTAATATGTAAATTGGTAATTTGGTCCATTTTAATCTTCCAGTCACGCACATGGCTAATGAAATGGCTGGGTTTATGTGACCACCTGAAAAATAAATCACCACATAAGTCATATGGATGACTCGGATACATGAGAATAGGTGAAGGGTTTGTTTAAATGTGGACACTTTCGAGCACAAGACTAGTACATGCTTTTCTAGATGTTATTTTGCAATTAAATGCTGACTGCAATTAAACTTAAACAAGTTGGATGGAATTAGAGTGGGGGGGAGGGGGAAAGCCACCAAGATCCAGTTTCCCTCTTGATGTCTGCAGACTGAGCTATTTATCAAACTGCTGCCCTACAGTATATAATCTATAGATCTATAGACAACTTTTCTAGAAAAAGCCTAAATCTGTCCTATTGGTTGTAATGGGAGGGTCCATCGTTCTGCACATGTTTTTTCTCCTCAAGAGTCGGCTTTTTATTTTTAAGGGTGGATTGGGGCAGTAGAACATTATTTCAGTTTAGCAAGCATGTATTAAGATTAAGGACTATTACTGGCTTGATGATATATCTTGAGGCAGATCTGGAGTACCCTGCATTTAACTAGTGTTTATGTCCCTGTCTTTGACCTGGTCATGAACATAAAATAAAATAATGTTAAGGCTGTACAGCTTCATGCTGACTGTTGGTGAGCTATGCCTACGTGGGATCTGGGGATAACAGTGCGTAGTTCTTCATTACAGGTTTTCATCAAGCTCTTATACCCTTCAGAAAGGTCCACAATAAGGAAACTGATAAAGTAGCTGTGCTGAAACGGAGTTCTATTTCCTGTGGAATTTCCTTCCTTTATATTTAGGAGTAGCTACACCTAAAGTCACACATGGAAAAGATTTCAGCAACATTGGAATTCTCTGTGAGAATTTAAGTTTCTAAAATACATTCATTATTATATCACAAGTTAGTCACTTCCCTCAACATCTTTTATCAACATGGAAAAAATGTGTTGAATGCTTTTGGGGTTTTTGCATTTTTTCCAAAACACTTTTTGCATTTTTCACTTCTTACAAGTACGTAGCTGATACTTAACAAGTACAAATTGCCAAATAAACAGATGAAACAGTACTCCTCAGTAAAAATACAGTAAACCCCAGGTTTTGCAAAGACCTAGGGGATCCATTGCTTACTTTCCAGGTAAAGTCTAATTTCAGCCTGTACAGTTATCAGAATAAAATGGCCTTTGTCTTTAATAAAATAACTAAAAGAGCGTGACCTTTGTCTGTCAAAAGCCTAGTGATGGAGAAAGGGCCTCTATGTACAGTTTCTGTGTTTGTTTGCACTTCAGGTCAGTGAGTCATTATCTTATGAAATCCAGGCACCTTTGATACATAATGAACTGACAAACACAGATAATGAGCTGGATAAAACCTTCTTTGTATCATTTCCAAAACTCTGACCTAGTAGCATCAGTCTTGAATTAATTTTGAATTCCTTACTGTGTTTCAAATTCTTCAGCACAGAGCAAATAGATGGATGGCACCTTATTTAACAACCCTTCATGTGAATGTTGATAAATTGTTGTCTTGTCTTTTGTTCTTTACTCCAGCTGGAATGAACCATTTTCCTTTCTTTCAACACCTGATATTGTTCCCCACCTGTGTATAATACAGGGTGATTGTGATGGCCAGGACAAGTCATAATAATATTAAGATCTCTGATTAACATTACATCTGGAAAGGAAAAGTCTAGTTGAAGGCTCTCATGCTGACATAGGGAAGTTAAAAGCTTCTTGGTTCCTATGCCACTGGTTAACCCAAGTTTAAAAAAAAAAAATGTCCCCTTTGGACAGTGCATTCCCTACTTTTTTGTAGTTGCAGTGATCATGTTAATTAATTTGTTTCAAATGTTAAGCTGGAAAAAACAGTGGGAAATTATCTAGGTAATATAGAAGAAAATTAGATAGAGGAAAAGCTAAAAGGGGAATTTTCCCCTAGATAAAAACGCTCAAATTCACCAAGTGTACAGACTATGTATTTTATGCTACCATGAATTTAGAATTTCAAAACAAACTGATGCAAAATATTTTAGCAGTACTTAAACATGAGACTTCATGGCCAAAAAGGCACAGAATTTGCTAACAAATTTTGTGGGAACTGATGTTCTAAAACGTCTACTAGTAATCATATGCTGGATAATCACAGCCTATTGAAATATCTGTTCCTATTCTTCCACAGAGAAAACGCACTGCAGGCAGAATCCTTTGTCATGGGAAAACCACAGGAAGCACAATACTACAACATCTGCAACTGCTCTGCCCTGTTGGGATTGAGCTCTAATCTTCTATCTAGTGGAGATGAATATCCCTTAAAGATTCAAACATAGGGCAGGTTAGTGTCTTTCCAGGGTTTTGTTGTGAGTTTTGGGTGGATTTTTTCATGATACTGCCTTAGGAGAGTTTACCTGCCTACATGTAAACCAAAAGCTGTAGTTTAAAGGTATTTAGGTAATAGGAATGTACTGCTGAATTAACTTTGTGTGGTATTAAGGAACCGTTCTGGTCTGTTTCAATGACAGTAACAAGACCACCTGTTTTGTGGTACCTTGAGCACTTTCTAATGTGAATTTAGAAACCTCCTCATGCATGGTGCCTCTATAAAAGAGATTGTAAAGGAGAAGAGAATAGGCCATGCTAATTTTTGCTATAGCAACTACTTATAATGGCCTAGTTATATGTACAGATATTTGCCCAGATGGACATTACCCTCTTTATGAAGGGTAAGAAATGTCTCTATGAGAACTGGAGTACAAAGGCACCGTTTACTTTAGGAGAGTAATATAAACTCCACATACAACATGGAACATTATGTATTATAATACATAAAATATGTATTGTTACAACTTAGAGTTTTCTGTTTTAAAGGGAGAATTTAAATGTTAAAAGCAGTTATGCTGATGTTTCTGATATTAATTTGGCCAAAAAAAATTGGTGGAAATAGCAGAGAAAGCACCATCCAATATGGCACATGTAGACACTGATTAGCTAGCCAAGCTACAGACAGAGGACAGATGCCTGACCAATATACATTGGGGACATGTTATAGCAGAAACAAGGGCAATGCATTGACATTATATCACAGAATGGATCTCTAGTACTGAATCTTTTTGCTGTTTCTGTTTTCTGTAATCTGCTGCTTCTGTGAATAAGCAAACAGATAGGAGCAGACTTGCTACTGCCTGTCATAGGACGTGAGGAGAGAAATTGCACTCTGTAAAGTGAACGCTGCTTATTAGACCCACTAGCTGGTCATTCTACCTTCTACTTAGCTGGAACCATTTTAGCTGGTGGCTTGGATTCCATAAGCTTTTCATGGTTATTTCCATAAACACAGTGCCTGTGCTGTCCAGTATCATCCCTCTTGACAGAATTTTCAAAGCAAGATCAAGATTTCTGGTTTGCAGAGATCACTTTCCATAAAAGCCAGAGGTCTGCCAAGGTTTGCACACTGTAGCTCAGATCAGAATTTGGTGGAAGATTTTGTCGATCACAAAAAATTGAGAGAAACAAGGACAAATTGTTGACAAGCGAAACAGGCAAATTGTTATTGCCAAGCTATTCCCCATCATCTCTGAAAGGCCATGGAGAATGGCAGAGGTGCCCGAGGACTGGGGCAAAGCCAATGTCACTCCAGTCTTCAAAAAGGGCAAGAAGGAGGACCCGGGAAACTACAGGCCAGTCGGCCTCACCTCCATCCCTGGAAAGGTGGTGGAACAGCTCATCCCGGAGGTCACCTCAAAGCATGCGGAGGAAAAGGAGGTTATCAGGGGTAGTCAACACGGATTCACCAAGGGGAGCTCATGCCTGACCAGCCTGATAGCCTCCTTTGATGGAATGGCTGGCTGGGTTGATGAGGGGAGAGCGGTGGCTGTTGTCTACGTTGACCTCAGCAAGGCTTTTGGCACTGTCTCCCACAACACGCTCACAGGTAAGCTCGGCAGCGCGGGTTAGAGGAGCGGGCAGTGAGGTGGGCTGAGAACTGGCTGAACGGCAGAGCTCGGGGGGCTGTGACCAGCGGCACAGGGTCGCGCTGGAGGCCTGTGGCCAGCGGTGTCCCCAGGGGTCAGTGCTGGGCCCGGCCTTGTTCAACTCCTTCACCAGTGACCTGGGTGGAGGGGCAGAGCGCGCCCTCAGCACCTTTGCTGGTGACACCAAACGGGGAGGAGCGGCTGCCCCCCCAGAGGCTGCGCTGCCCTTCAGCGAGACCTGGGCAGGCTGGAGAGCTGGCAGAGAGGGACACGGGGAAGTGCCACCAAGGCCAGCGTAGGGTCCTGCCCAGGGAGGGACAGCCCCACGCAGCAGCACAGGCTGGGGCTGCCCTGCTGGGGGGCAGCTCTGCGGGAAAGGGACTGGGCTGCTGGGGGACAGCAGGGTGCCCACGAGCCAGCAGTGTGCCCCGGTGGCCAAGGGGCCAGCGGTGCCCTGGGGTGCACGAGGAGGAGCGTGGCCGGCAGGTGGGGGGAGGTGACCCTCCCAGCTGGAGCCGTGCCCAGTGCTGGGCTCCCCAGTTCCAGACAAGGAACTATGGGAGAGGGTCCAGTGAGGGGCTACAGACATGATGAGGGGACTGAAGCGTCTCCCTGATGACAAAAGGCTGGGAGAGCCGGGGCTGCCCGGCCTGGAGAGGAGAAGGCTGAGAGGGATCTTCTCCACGCACACAAACACCTGACTGGGGTGTCAGGGGGACGGGGCCAGGCTCTTGGCTGTGGTGCCCAGCGACAGGGCAGGGGGCAGCGGGCACAAACTGGGACACAGGCAGCTCCAGCTGGGTGTGAGGAAGAACTTCCTTCCCTGGAGGGTGGCAGAGCCCCGGCACAGGCTGCCAGAAGGGCTGTGGAGTCTCCTTCCCTGGAGACATCCCAAACCCACCCGGACGTGACTGTGCAGCCTGCTGGAGGGGACCCTGCTGTGGCAGGGGTTGGGCTGGGTGGTCTCTGAGGTCCCTTCCAGCCCTGACCATCCTGTGAAACTGATGCAGACTCTGCTGTAATGGTGCTTGCTATTGGTATATAAGTAACTGTTTATGCCATGAAATGGAAGTAATTGAATAAGGTAGCCTTAAGACTGGCAATAAATGCTATATAAGGAAAAAAAAAAGTCACTTACCAGAAACTCCCCCCGATACATACACTGCTATGGTGACTGCCATTGCAAATCCGACCGATATCGTCATGGGTCCACCATGGGCTCCTCGGCTAAGGACAGCCTGTCCCACACACCCACATCCAAGTGCCTGTATTTTGAAAGAGCAAATGTAAAACCATGAGTGTGTCTGTCAAATGTTATCAGTTAGTTGCAATGCCTGCTGCTGTCCAGATATAGCTGAAAACGTTATTAAATATTGAAACAATGCTCAGATTTAATATTGTTGGCACGTATGCCATTGTTGCCTTTGCTGCAGTGAACATTTGCTCTTTATTTTCCCCTGCTCTGTGACCAGGGACAATGTCTGTTAATAAGGACCTCTCTCCCCCCAGAAAACAGCTTTCAAGTACAATGATGGCATACAGGTCGGAACTTGGAGCCTAAACAAGATCTCACAGTCTCTACAACAAAGTGAGGAGGGAATTAATTCTATGTGGTAAGTCTTCAGTTCCAGACTGTAGTTCTAAGCAATGAAAAAACTGTTATAAAAATCATGAAAGATAGTTCAAAATGCTTTTAATGTTTAATGTTGAAATTCTGACAACTTTCTGGAGATTAGAGTGTGTGTTACTGTTATGCTGCCTTGATGTCATATATTGCTCTATCAAAATATTTCACTGGCTCTGCAGCTTGAACAATTAGTTGAAGCGGGGATACCTGAATAATTCACATTGGGGAATTCTCAATGGATTTAAACTAGCTTCCATTTTGTGTTGGTTCCCCTCAGAATGAAATTCAGCAATACATTTAAATGTATGCTTGCGATCATGTTTATTCAGTTCTAAAGCTTCTGCTTAGCTTCAAGCATATGTTTAGGTCCTATTAAAGTGGGTAGGAAAGCTTTTCAAAGGTACAACAGGCCTTTAGTTTAAGATAACTAGCTGATCTGTTTCTGCCAGAAATCAATTTTTGTCTTTGAAAATCTCCTTTTAAAATACATGCTTAAGTGCTTTTACTGAATAAGGACCCAACACTGTAAGATATTAAGTACTATCTATAGTATAAAACTTTTACTTCTCTGCAACTCTAAGTGATCTGAATCAAATCATAACATTTCTGGGATGTGACTAGATTTATCTTGAGCAACCTTAATTACTTTTATGTTAAATTGGGGATAGATATATTTATATTATATTTCTCCTTTGGTACATGTGAATCTGATTTATTTTTTTTCTTCCTATAAAAGTGTTCCATCTTAGCCAATGCAGTTACTTTGGGTAATCTCCTTGCTTTGCTTTACTGATCTGCCATTACTGCGTGTCACCAATGACTGTATTGCAAATATTCTTCCTAACTATGCATATTTGAATACATAAAATATAGGTTTTAGATGTGCTTATTTTCAGTTGCAAGGCAGTTGCATTCAGAAACTGCGAAGTAATGGGAAAATCTCTCCTGCCTTAGAAATAGATGGTACTAAAAAGATGTGGTGATTGAGGTTTAACAAGCAAGTCCTGATAGAATAGGTGCAATTTAAACAGGCAAACTCATACTTTTGTTTCGATTATTTCCCCAAGGGTTTTAACTAATACAAAAATGTGACAGAAAAGCTCTCAATAAAATTACACTCTTAACCAGCTTTGCAATGCAGATGGAGTTTCTGTTATAAAAGTGCCCTGAGACTGTGTCATATACCCAGGTGCAGTTCTTGCCTTGAGGTCATAATCATGCAAGCAAACAAAACATTGTCTGGTGCCAAAGTGTTACAGCTGTCAGATTACGTAAGGGTAGGGTGGTGTTAGATAGCAGTAGTTCATTGGACTGTATAATTGAAAGTTACAAGACATATTCTGAGCTGCAGTGAACTGCTGTGCGATGAATGACATATGCTTACGTTAGGCGTTCTCATTGCTATTAGTACTATATACCTAGCAATTCAAATGGTAAGCACAAATGCACCTACAGATATTAAACCAAAATGAAATACCTTGTAGTTGTTTGCAGCTGAAATGACAGGATTTTTTAAAACTTCATATGAGACAATTCTAGGCATCATGTATTTATATGCTTATTTAACGTGGAAAGAATGGGTATGCAGGAAGTTTAAGATGAAGGCACAGTTCTAAAGGAGGTAGAATTAGAAAGCTCTAGCCTTCATTTTTCAGACTTCTCAAAGGGAGTGTGCCAGAAATTGCGCCGAGTAAGATTTCGTGAAGATATGGCTCAGACGTGGAACAAATTTAAGTAGGCTGGTCTGGGGGCCTGTGTACACTGGGGTGCAATTTGCATTCAGGCAAGCAGGTAGATCTACATGTATGCACTTGTGTTCTGAAATGGCATCGGCAAGGTTTTGCAGATTCCAAGAAAAGGCCATTCTTTTGAAAATATTACCCTTCCTGTAAGGACAAAGAGAAAACAGGAGTGGCAAAGAAAGGTATAGAAAAGGATAAGGGACAGTAACACACTTGTGTATATCAACTACGAATTCAGAAAAGGGAAGGAAATAACAGAGGGAGGCTGTGGCTTCCCTTCTCCGATTACCAGAACTGAGGAGAATCATAGAGAAACAGCTGTATGGTCCTCTTGCAAAATAGCTTCTGCTCTGCAGGTCATAGGGAAATATGCAACTCCAGATGCTCCATTTTTGTGCTAACCAGTCTCAGAAAGCTTGGTCTACAAACAAGAAGGGATACAAACCAGCCTGAACACAGCTGCACTGGCTTCTTGCTTGGTGGAGGCTGGTAAAGGACTGCCTGCTCATGCGCAATGAATGAACGCTACTGCAGGCATTGTCAGTGTATGCCTGCTCTGGGATGGGGAACCTGGGAACTGAACTCACACATCTGAACCATGTCACGATAATATTTTCTCCATCTGCCGTCATTTTAAGATGGAGAGAAAAAAACTTTCTCATACCTACTGCTGCTAGGTTGACATAACTGGAAACTATCACCCAATCATGTAATTACATGAACAGCAATTTAATACTCTGTGAATCTTTGCTCGGCTGAGCTAAGACCAACTAGATCATCAAGTTGTAAATAAATAGTCTAAGTTTCTAGGCCAAGCTCAGCTATCAGCTGCACCCCCACAAACTCATTGACGGAAGCACATGGAGTCAATGAGAGTTTATTTTACAGTAGAATATAGCCAGATCTCTTTATCTTACCTTGTTTTATCTTATGTTACCAAGTTTTCATTTTAGCAGTTGTCTATAGCTAGATCTACTTAAATTTATTGGAGTAGCTTTAGTACTGACCTTTTTGTTCACAAAGTAATTGGATTACTGTTGTAAATAATGTGTTTGGGTGTGGAATAGCTGTCTGCACAGTCTCTGCCAAAAAACTTGCTTCATAGATGTTTAGATTCTTCTCTTTGTCTTGAGTAACAAAGCTAATGTTAGGAAAGAAAAACAACTGGCCTCCAATGAGCATAAAGTCCTGTTACTCCCTGGAAGCTTGCAGAACTTTTATCTCTGTCCCACTTATCGGAGAGACTAAAGATCATTTTGCCTCCATCTGTGCTATTTGCAGGATTTTTGCAAATGCTTGTAATAGCATTTTTTGGTGTAAATAGGTTTTCCTGCAAGATCCGAATCCAGAACTTTAGGGAATCTATTTTTCTACATGGCCTGTAAAGCTTTAGACATCTTAAAGCAGAATGCTTATATATATATATATATGTATATATAAGAAAGCCCCTTCTTATCAAACAGGTCTAGTGGTAGTGTGCATTCATAGCCATACATTCTTACTGTAACATTAAAGCAGCAGCCGAGCCTCCTGTGATTTAGTGGCGTGGAGACGATGAGGTGTGTTTTGCTGTGCCTTGTACCTCACCCTGCCAGGCGGTGGGTAGTCACATACCTACAGTGGGGTACCACGGATGCCCCTGCAGGCAGGGCACAGCCTCAATGGCTGCACAACTGCTGATGCTCTACATGAATACAAGAGTTGATGTGCTATAAGGAATACAGAGTCAGGAGTTATAAAAAAATCTGATGGTAATTATAAGCCGTATAATTGCAATGAGGAAAAACTAGAAAAATAGTTCAGAACTTCCGGTTTAGTCAGTTTTCAGGATAGAACAGTACTTAAACAACAAACAGCTAATTACGAAGAACCTCCAAGGATCCCTCCGCCAATTCACAATTTTCTGTAAGGGTGCCTTTGTTCAGGCAAGGCACCAACGCTGCCCCTTTCCCATGCCACGCTCACACCAGTGTTCTCCTACTGTTCCCCAGACAGGTGTTTCAAGCTCGCCTGTGACTTCTCCGCTCCCCTTTTCCAGAATGGATGGGCTACAGTACCGCTCTGGAAGAGTCAGAGAGTCCTTTGGGGGTTGGGAAAAGTGGTTGTATTTGCTCTTCACGGTAGGTAGGGATCTCTTTGACCAAAACTGCCTATAAAAATATTAGAGGGTTGTTTATGATTTACTGTAGTCATGAACAGTTCCCCCTGTGCCCCATTAATATTTCCATTTACAGTTAGTTTGGGTGCTGCTTATAGAGGTATAAATAAACTTTTCAGATAACAAGCTGATTTCTAAATTATTTAGAAAGCAAGTCTGCTTAAGAATGTATCTATTATGTTTCATAATAATGTGTTTTATAAAGAATTAGAAACTCTTCCCATGCAGAGCCATATTTTTGCTATGTTTGTGTATTATGTAGGGCCTTAATTCAGACTGGGCTTCCAAGCATTCTTTCAATGGGGATGGTGATGCTAACAGCAACAAAAATAGAGACATGTTAGATCTACTAAAAACCAAGGCTTTAGCTCTGCAAGAATTCAGGTTGCAGGAAGCTCCTGTTCTTCCAGGAAAGAGCAATCTTCATCTAATTTAATACTGAATATTTGCTATCTTTTGTTAAAGCAGATAGCACTTAAGATTTTTAAGGCGAGATAAAAATGCAGCTTGCTGGTCAAGTAATTTTTAAATACTTTAAAAGCACATGGCTCTTATTTTATCGTTAATTAAATATTTTGGTGGGGCAGAGAGGATTTCTGTATATCACAATTTAATCAAACTTGGAGTAATAAAAAAATCACTATTTCCATTCTCCTGATGATCTGGGACACAACCAATATCCTCTTGGGTTCAAATGGAATTCCCTTTATTTTTTTCTGACTTGCTAATAAAATAAGGGTTTGAAAAAAAACCCTTCTCATTTAGTTAATTAAATAGTATAGATATAAGCCTTAAAATTATTGCCGTTTTGAAACAATTTTTTTAATGACAGAAATCATTACTACATGGAGATAAGAATGTAAATTTAATAAGGCTTTGGATGAATTGTTATATAAAGCTTCTAAAACATATAAAGATCTGGTTCAAATTGTTCTGTGGGAAAACATACAGTGAAAATATTGAGGGAGAGACTATGCTGTGTTATATAAACTGATGCTTTTAAATTTTTATTACTGCTTTTGGACATGCAATAGGAGACAAATAAAAGCTTGAAATCACCTAGAGAGAATGCAAAGGTCTGCATTCTCTCATATGTTATTATGATTAATATTGCACTCTTCATCCTGAGATGCTAAAACGCTTTTCTTTCCTGAATTATATAGGGCAACTGGCTTGAGTCAGTATCTTCAGTGACGATTATTTTCTTTTTTTACTAAGTTATAGAAATTCAGGAGAGAAAGGAAATTAAACATTTCATATTCAGATACAAACATTCAGGAGTGAAATGTGGCCCCTTGCAAAGGGACTAGGAAGAAGAGGCTAAGCAAGGGAAGAAAATCTTGCCTAGCAGCTTCTTGAGAACAAAAAGAGCCTATTCAGGTGCTGGTTCCCTCCTGGGTTACTAATTCGTTCCTGAGCTGAGGTGTGCTTCTCTGCTTTGCTTCCTACAACAACTGAAAAGTTTAAAATCTTTCTAAACTCTTATTAAAATGCATTTAGTGTCTGTAATGGTGCTCCGGGAGTTGTACCATTCAGAGTGCAGGAGCAGGCATTGCAGCTGCTGAGAGAGGTTTGCTGTCCTCTCTTATGAGTACAAGGGTACGTGTATCTTTTCTTCTACTCCTCCCTTTGGGTGCAGGAACAGGGTGGCTGGATCTTTGCTGTGCCCTTATGGTTGGAGGTGCACAGTTATGAGAAAGCCTCAGTATGTTCTCTTCCTAAGCTGTTTTCTATTGGTGGAAAAAAAAGCAGAATGCCTTTAGTAGTAAAGAAACCTTGGAGGAATGCGTTAGAGGAGCTGAGTCAAATTTGCCTTTAAACCAGACCACAGGTTGGGGAGCTCCTTGGAATTCACTTTCAGCCAGAATGGTTTATTGAAGCGTTGAGATCACAAAGATATAAACTCACTGTATGGCACAAAATGCATTTATTATCTTTTATACTGTTCTCCAGCTGTTTATGACAGTTTTTAAATGTTATTACTTTTATAACTTTTTTTTTTATTTGGTGAAACTTTCGAAAAAACAGCCTGTAAATTTGTGTCTCTAAAACATAAATTCAAGTTCTGCAGTCGCAGTTGTATGTTGGAAAGATGCAAGTCTTCTGTGAGGCTCAGGGAAAGTACCTATACTTCAGTCCTATAGATGCAAATTTTTGGGAAAAAAGTGAATCTACAGAAAGGTCTTAGAAAATTAAGTTCAACTTACTGGAACCTCTTGGTTAAACAACAAGAGCTGAGTTATGTGTTGGGGCTGATGTTGCAAAGATGAAGATAATTCTCTTTTAAAACTTTCACATAACACAGAACATCTGAGTCACCTGAAAGTTTAAAATGTCATATACTGGAAAACTTAAGTTTGTATTGAAAACAAAAGCTTTCCTGTGACTTTTCAGAATTATTTGCTGTAATAGACATTTCAGGGTAAAAGAACAATTAGGTCACTTTCCTTTCAGTTCTTTCACACTGCTAACTATGCAGCTGAATTGAAGAATGACTTCAGGGAAGCAGAAGTGTTGACTAGAAAAAAAGAATTATTTTCATTTGATAATCGTAAAATTATAAAAATAATACCAGTGTGCAAGAACACCTCCTTAACCTCAGCATCATGAAGGGGTCTTCACTACCACTTTGACTTCTGCTTGCAATGCTGATTTAATTAGTTGCAAGAAGGAGGAAGAGTTCTTATATCTTCAGGAGAATCATTAGCAAAATTTCATGCCTTCAAAATATATGCAACTGGTACAACTTCAGAAAAAGAAAGGACTCTGAGTTGGTGACGACAGGGAAAGGAAGCATCTTATTCCCATAGAATGAGCAGGTTTGGTCTGGAAGTGCAGGATTAATTTCTATCACATTAGATTTATGAGTGACTTCTATTATTTATTGGTCGTACTGTAGTATTGCTGCTAGAGACCCTAATGTATGGAACTCTGACATAGGAGTCGCTTCTCAGAGTGCAAACATTGCTAAAGCCCATGGTATTTGTAGTGTTACATAGCATTCTAAAAGCTGTTGAGTGACACATCAAAATACCAATTATAAATGAGTTTGAATAACCTTTTTTTGTCTAGCTTTAACAAGCTTCAGTTCACTGTTTAAGAGTTAATTATACAAAATTCTGTACTCTGGGAAATTCATTACTGATGGCAAACGAGGTAGCCGTTAGAAGCTACTGCTATTTAATTTCCTACTTTAAACAAGACTTGCTGTAAGCAATTTCATCCTATACAAAGAGTCTCCCTTTCACAAAAAATTAGAACATGGAATTTATCTTTGTGTAAAATTTCTAAGTAGTAATTTTGTATTAAATGCTAAACACTTATTTAAGGTATAAATTATCAAAAGCTACATTTGCTTTCATGTAATACGTAATGAGGATTCCGATGCATGTTTGGAATAAGGGATATATTTTACTGTACAGTATTGTAATTAAAATGCATTGGAATGGAAGGCCACGAAGACAGATATAGAAAAGTTGTTTAATTTTTAATTGTCTGGACTGAGCAAACCCATGGAATGTCATACTTAAAGATTTTTTTCAGGCAAGACTAAACTCTGCAACAAAGCAGGAGTGATAACTTACATGATTAAGTGGTCAGCATATGAAAAAAAGACAAAAAGGTTTTGATGAGCAAAAGATAAGCATCCTTCCTTCTCATTAGTTGGTCTATTTGCAGCGTGGGGTGTCATGCATTCAATTCATGCTCATGCACTGCATCCTCTACGCACACACAAGCATCTGCTTCAAGTGGGAGTTTTGGGAGAGGCTCCCCACCTCCAGCTGGAGACCAAGCTTTTGGATAAGAATACATATACTACCCACTTGTCTATATATGCTAATTGGAAACCTCTGTTGTCCTTCAGCAAGGAAGCACACACTGCTCTGTACTTGGGAGATACTGGCTCCTGTGCAGCTCCTTTCTGGGAAACTGTGCAGTCAGATGCTCTTTTCAGTGAAAATGAACTACAAACTACGTTAGGTGAGCAGTAGCCGGTAAAGGAAGCCACATGGCCCATTTGGCATCTGTTTTTGGAACTGTTCCAATTCAGATATACTTAATAGCATAAACCAGAGTAAATCCCATTTTGTTTGAGAGCAATGCAGCCAAGTTCCAAAGGGGAAATGTGGAGAGAAGTGTGAGTAAAAGCAGAGAGGCAGTTGGATAGGTGAGTTCCAGCCAGATTCACTGAAAAGTCACGTAAACCATCCATCTGATGCAGCATGGCTTCTTGAGCCCTCTGTGCTGGCACCCAGGTGTTGTCCCCCAGAGTGAGCCACAGGAGCTGCAACAGGGAACACCCTGAACCAGGAGACATGCTGGAGAACACAAAGAGAGCTCCAGAGAGGTTGCCCCAGCCGTAGAAGGCAGAGGCAGTGCCAGAGGCTGGGAATTGTGTATGCACCCTGGCCTTGCACCCACCACAGTCCAAACGGGCGGCTGTTCTCCCACCTCAGGGACCTGTTGCACAGGTGTAGCCCAGTCCCACACGTTGGTTCCAAACACAGCGTAAAATCCACACTACTCCTTAACCATTTTCTGGAAAACAGTTGTATCCTTTTGAAATAGTAATTGACAACTTTATGGGTAGGTTGTGGGTTTTGTGGATATTTATTCTAGCTTACAAATGGCGCAATTATACTTTGTAGGCTGGGGGTTTACCATGTGACAGCAGCCAGGTAAATGCAAGAAATGGGCAGGAGTTTCCAAATCATTTGCGAATACAAATACCCAGCATAATGCAAGCTCGTCATTGCCCATACATGCAAATGTAACTTAGTTATGTTAAAACTACATCACTTCATTCTTTTTACAGAAATCACGTAAGAGGTGAAGTGCAACATTTTCTTGGCTTGCTGGAACCTTATAAAGTGAATATGATATAGTTCAGGATAGTAACCAAAACCATGTGCAATTTGCATTTGGTTATGGACTGACATTTTGGGTTTTCTGCCCCAGTTCCTGTTCCAGAGTGTAATTAGAGAAGCTGTGCTATGCCTTGGGGAACAATTCAAGGCTTGATACTGAAAGAAATATTTGTTGTCCCAGCAGAACAGGTCTAATCACCAGCAGGGTTACCCGGACAGGCGATAGCAGCAGCTGCTCTGGATACCATCGGATCTGCCTTTACAGCGGGACACCTCCAGGTTCCTAGAGCTTAGTGTTTCTCACTGAACCCTCAGAGGTTGAAATCAGGTGCTTTGATAAGCAGTGAGAGGGGCTCACACAGGCAATACCTTTATTATCAAGTTATGCAGCGCAAGCAGCTGGTTCAGAGAACCTGACTATGGACATCTCAGGAGGGATTACTTGGGACCGCCTCCAGTGTGATCCATTGGACTGAGCATCCATTAAGGGTCAGCCCATTTGCTGTGATTCTGGAGCTCACCTTCCACTTCAGTTTCATCTGAAAAGAATTCAGCTTACGTGCTGAGACCATGCAGCAAGGCAAACCACAGCATATTGAGTCAGGATGACCAAGAGATGTTATCCAACCTGTATACCCAGTGACTCTCACGGCCTGTTGCCTCAAATCTGTTCAACACTGCAGGCAGAGCCCTTCTCGCCCCCAGGTGAAGGCTTGGTTTTTGCCTGATGAGTGATTTCACTTTCTAGGTGTCCTGAAATCAATCTTACAGTTGGTAGATTTTCTGGTTTGAAAAATAATGTTGCAAGGCTTGAGAGTTACCAAAGATGGCAGTTCAAGCTCTTAGTAGTATATGGTCTGTGATGTTGTCGTCCAGAAAAAAATAGAAATAGGTTGTTTGGAGGGACAGAATTTCACCCAGCAAACTTCCAGAGGTGCTAGATTTGTCACAGATTTAGGTACAGACAGCGCTGGCTTCCAGACAGAGCCTGTGGGTAACAGAAGGGTTTGTCTCTGCCTTGCTCCCTGGTGCGGGTGCTCCCCACAGGCTGTAAAACCCATCAGTGACATGAAATGGCTTTCGGGAAAGATCTGAAGCAATGGTGCTCTAGGCTGTGAACTCTTGTCTCACTTTCACTTTGTAACAGGATTAAGACATAGCAATAAAGCTATCACTTCTTTTGCATCCATGCTGTTTGTTTTTCAAGGATTTCTGCCCTCTGGCTTACTAGGGTGCCCCCTTCATTAGCTCCAATTTAAGTTAAAGGTTTAATATTTATCTGTTCTTAAAGAGAAAGTACTTACTAGCTGACAGAGCCAAAAAGCAATAGCAATAAATAACAGCAGAAAAGTCAGTTTCTTCATGATAAACCCTTTGTCCTGGCACTAACTTGTGCAATCTAAACACAAATTGAAGGATCCAAGCACTAAGAACGCCGCAGTTTAATCCACATGAGGCTCTGCTCTGCTTTAAGCTAAGGCTGGAACTAGAAAGGGTAAGATAGAATTGGGAAACTCAGATTATCAACAACAGTCTTGTAGTTTGCTTTCTACTATATTCATGTGGTAAATATACAAGAAAATAGGCTCTGGGTTTGCATTTCCTTCTAGTCTTAAATACTTAATGTCTTAGACATTAAATAATAGCGTATGTGGTCTAATCTGCACTTTCGTAAGTCTTCTTTGCTTGCTTAATTGTATTAATGGAAAGAGGAGGATGATCTTGTGGTGAGGACAGTGTACTGGAAGTCAGGTGATCTGGGTTATATTCAGACTTCTGCCACAGGCTTCCTGTGCAGTCTGCTGTAATCAGGTTTGCTAATATATAAAATGAAGATAATGACATTTCCCCTCCTTAGCAGGGTGTTTTGACACTTAATTCATTAATGTTTGTAAAGTGCTTTGTGCTCCTTGCTTCTAAATGTGCCCCTTACTGTAATAATGTCTTATGGATGGTATTAAATTTGAGAATAATGTTACTTTACTGCCTGTGCACGTCAGTTGGCTGAAGTGTAGTAAAGACCATTATTTTCATGTATTTTATGAGCTACTGGAATATTTCAGATGACTTACTTGAAATTTAGCTAATATAGTCACAGTTATAAAATATACTTTGTCAGTATTATGCCATGCCTGCTTCTTATTTTTTTTCTGTCCTTTCGCTGTGATGAAATATTTAGCAATAAGCAAGACTGCCTTGTTCAGACTAAAGGAAGGAAGAAAGAGTTTGGCATAAATACTGTAGCTGCTTGGCTTCCAGCTCTGCTACAGAGTCTACCCTGGTAAATCACAGGGTAGAGCTCTGTGTCCCAGTGTAAAATGCACAGAAAAAATGAGCAAGAAATTAGGTTAAAAAAACCCTGCCAATATGAAAATGGGGAGTTTTGGTATTTAGCTAAATTATAGCAATACTACAAGACCAACAACTGTATAATTTACATAGTGCAGTTAAAACCAAAACAAATAATAGTTAACTGGCATTGCCAAACCTTCAGAGATTTTGTAACTCCCAACAAATTCACTACAAATCACACAGCTAAATTTTTATATTGCACAAGAAAATAAGTCGGGTAAAATTCTCTTAATGTGCAACACTATGTTTGTTAAAGCAAATGGAAGTTACACATAGAAGTGAAAGTAGAAAAAACTGCTGATTTTTTTAAAAAACAAAAGCAAGATTATTATTAGCATTCATTGTGCATATCTGGATTTTTCAGAATGTGATAGTTCACAGAAATTCTACTCCTGTATGAAATGAAATGCTTATCAGACAATTGTAATACATGAAGCTATCTGTTTTTAATAGCCAGTGATAATTACATCGGGTGAAGAAAGGAATTACAAACTTACCATAAATAGAAGCAATTCATTCAAGGCTGTACAATGTTTGTCAGGCAGTAACCACGCTGCTGGTACAGTACAAGAAAAAGCATACATGTCCCCTTGCATGCACTGTCCAACATTAGATTAGTAGGCAGAAAGGAAAGCAGCTGACACTTACTATCAATATAAAAGTTCCCAGGAATTCTGAGAGGGCTTCTTTAACCAAGCTGTTCTTCAAGGCAAATCTCTCCTTTAAACTCCTTTTGCTTTTCCGGCTCATTTTGGCTTCCTCTATTGCTCTGGTGCCCTAGTTACAAATATACACAAAATTTGTTCTGTAGTCGTCCCTGCTTCAGCTGAACTTTGACACTTTTACTTATACATTGAAATATGAGATTTCATCTTGTGCAGCCAGTGAAATCATCTGACTGCAGGCATTGACAGAACCAATTCAACATGCCCTAACAATTCATCATGAGTTTTCCATCCTGTGCCTTCTCTGAGTACACGTCTATTTATACTGGTTAGATAATACCAGTAAGTTTACAATCGGAACTCTTTTTTTTTTTTCCCCCCTCTCTTGCAGAATAGATTCATTTTGGATAATCATTACCTTTCCTGCTATGTTACTTTTTTTTTTACTTTTTTTTTCTGGTAAACATGAAAAAAATGTTCCTGTCACACTGATCAGAAAGAAAAGCAAAAAGAGGAACCACAAATTAAGGAACCAAAATATCATTGCAAATTTCTCTCTGACCTAGATTGGGTTTTAAACCACGCTACTATTGGCTGTCCCAAAACTTGTCAAGGGGAGGTTGTAAAAGAGTGAATGCATGTGAGAATGCTGTGCTCTACCCTGTAAACAAAAGTGCCTATCTTGTCACTCCTGAGGGATTTCAGTGGCTAATGAGGAATTGTACTTCAGTGTAGTATGTTGAATTTGTATATTCACTCATAATACTCTTTTTGGACTAAATGTCTTGATCTCTAGTGACCTGCCCTGTTTGCAAAAGAGCAAAGAGGCAGAATGAATTAGGAACACTTAATGAAATCTGCTACAGTCCAGTGCCTCCTTATAATGTGGTATAGGCAAGTGTGGCACCGAGTGACTGTATGTCTCCGATGCGTGTCACTTAAAAGTGCATAGGTGCTACAATATGAAGCATTATAATGCCATTTTCCATGGTCTTAAGACATAAGTTGGTGAATATCTTAAAGAATTGGGCCTCCTAGAGAAAAATACTACATTCTTCATCTCTTCAGCATTTTGAATGGTTTTATCAGATGCGATACTGATTTGACTAACATGCCGCCTGGTTGATTTACAAGTATTTTCTGTCATTTGACTTGACACCAAAACCTTAGCCCTGTTCTAGTAGATTCTTTTGGCATGTGTTGTAGGTGCTCGGTGCCTACCTCCTAAACCTCTTCCACCTTGGTGGTGAATATGCACTTAGGTCTGTCAGTACCGCTGTCTGCAGTGAGTAGGACAGAGCTTTACAGGACTGGCCAAATGCACCGCTTCTGTTACCCCACCAGTGCTCTTCCTTGCCTCAGCCTGGGACCTGGTGCATGTTCCCTGCAGCTGTAGTCACCACCACCAGTTTCATCCCCTACCTACCTGGTTTACCCCCTCCTCCCAATTTTAATCCTTAACCACTTTTCTGTGTCCTTTTACTCACCTTCCTCTACTTGTGCATTCAAACACCAGTCTGCCTTTAGCTGACGGAGGAAAGGCTGGCCTGCAGACAGCCACACAGCTGATGAATTATGAGGTGGCTGCAGCTGGACTGGTGCAGCCTGAGCCAGACTGAGCGCCCGTGCAGCAGTGGGCATGCTCTGCTGCAGGAGAGCTGCAGGGCTGGTCTGTAGTGCAGGGCTGCACTTGCACAAACAGCTGGGAGCTGCCTCTGGGAAGCCCCTGAAAATAGCCCGTGTATGGCAGTTTGAAAACCTCTACCCTGCACCACTGCAAAACATTACTGAGGACTTAATTATCACAGCATGTGAAAGTATATGCTTATTATGTCTGTGAGAGAAGTCTTTCAGAATTATGTATACAGTAGAACTGCGGGAGCATGCTTGGGAGGCCATTCATTACAGCAGGAACGAGATAAACCACTTCCTTTCTTCCAGGAAAATGATAAATAAGTATGTTTATAAAAGCAATTTTTAGTTGCTTGTCCATAGCAGGTCTTTTTCTTATGCAGATTCACGTCTCCCTTACAAAGTAGCATGCAGAGACCTCTTAGTTTAGTCTCATAACAAGCGTGAAGGCATTCACACCAGCTAACAACAGGGCAGTAACTGGTCAGAGACAGAAACCCCTGCTCACTTGCCCGGATCACATTGCTTTCCTTATAACAATTTTCTGTCTTTACAGGGTGACACAACTATGTATATTTTACATTTGCTTTTTTTCAGCTCCTCTTCAATACTTTCTAGAAATCTATGATTTAACTCCATGAATAAGAACTGTGATGCTAAGTGTGACCAAAGGTCCTCCTCAGCTCCATAACCAATTTCAAGCAGATACTCTAAGAAAGTGTAGAAGAACAGAGTACGTAGGGGATGATTGCTTCCTTGGTAAATCCTTCCAGCTTTTGAAAATCAGCAGTTTAAAGTCACTGCTGCACTTTGGAATAATTTTCAAATAGAAAAGGGGGCAGCACAGAAAATTTGAATTAAGTTTCTTCTTTTATTCATAAAGAGGTTCTAAAGAGACCCAAAATCTAACAGGTATGCACATAGCATTACAAGAAAGACAAGTAACATGTAAAGACAAACCCCATGAAAGCTTTGACCTTAATTACTAACCCATGTGAACTCTGTTCCATGTTACTGCCTTTTAGTCACATGCAATGGACCACCTGGTTGAACAATGGAAAGAAAATCCAGTGATGACTGTTTTCTCCTGGTCTCCCTCACCTGGGCCCTGTTCCCAGAGCCATAATGGTAAGGATACTGGCAGTGCCACCCATAAGTATGGACAGCTGTGTCATCTGAGGGCAGAAAAGGCAGACATCCTTCAAAAATGGAGGTTGTACGTAAGCAAGGAGCGCAGAAAGAATATAAACTCTGTCATATTAAATGTTGAACCGCAACAGAGCTGACCAAAAAGATTCCAAGGTTTTGCCAAGAATGTGGAAGTAATAATATAAACTTTTCCAAATTCCATCACCAGAGGAGTCCTGCAAGAGAGTAAGTAAAGCTATAGAGGATGAAAATATAGAAGTAGCCTTCAAGGTGGCTAACTCCACAGCTAAAAAGCTGAAAGAATTATTTGCCTTGCTAAAGAACCAAATGCTAGGTGGGCTGAGCATGAGGAACTGTCCTAAAATGAATTGTCAGTAGGAAAGACTTCAAGAGAAATTGTTAAGTTAAACAGAAACTAGTTGCTGGAGCTGTGCAGTGTTTCCGCCAAAGAACTCGCATGTTCAGTTAGTGAAGTGCTAGTTTTTCACTGAACCTGATCCTAATGCCAGCAAATTAGAACATAGGAAACGTACCACTGATCCACTGGTCTTTCAAGAGTCCTCCAGGGGTGATCATGAGAACTACAAAACTGTCACTGTGACTGCTCTGCCAGGAAAATCAGATGAACTGGTGTAAAGAATAAAATCAATAGGCACACCAACACAGCTGATACACCGTAGAAGCATCAAATGTATTCTGTTAAGGGAGGTTATGCCTCGCAAATCTATTTGCATTCTTTGAAGACATCAAAAAGCATGTTGATATTATTGTTCATGCTTGAATGTGTGATCAGTGTAACCTTAGATTGCAAGACTAAGCCCTTGGGACCCTTACCCCAAGGCAATCTGGACTGAACTATTTCTTCTCTTCACCTGGATTCAAGCAGAGCCGGAATTCACACAGTGTACATAACCCAACCATTTTTATAGTAATCTTCACTCCTATAGAAATAGGAACGTAGAGAATAATACACATAGCTCCCACAGTTTAAATCCCATGGGTAAGAGTATATACTGTGCTGAATTTTTAACAGCACATTATTCAGAGTATCACATAAATTGTTATTACTGATGTAATAAAACCTAAACCAACACAGCTGGAGAGACCAAGGCTATAAATATACCATATATTTTTTTGTATTGTAATAATATGGGCCAAATTATTTTTAAGTCTAAATCTGCTGATTTTAGTTGAATTAGACAAAGCCTGAATGCGTACATCTACTGTAATTCATGTCCCTGGTCAAATGCCTCTGCCTAATTTATATTTATGTTTTCATACAGAAACTGCTGCGTGGTCCTTGCAGGACGTTCTCTGTTTTATGGGTTGATCCTGCTGCTGGGGAACTCAAAGGAAAAAAATTCAGGTGAGGAAGATCTGAGCCCACTGTAATTCTAAGCTTTTTGCGTACAGAAACCGCCATTTTCTTTAGTCCTTGTTTTTCTGGCCATCCCTCTGTCTCTGCTGCAGTCCCTGGTGAAGAAGTGCTCGGGGGGGGCACACATCTGTGGTGTGCAGCTGAGGTCTGGGGCGCCCACCTCGGGGGAGGGGCAGGGCACACAAGGTGACCCCTCAATAATGTCTTTGTTCTTTCTTCCCTGTTTCTGTGATCCTGGTCTCCAGATAAAACATTTCAGTCTAGATCATGAAATAAGATCAAGCCCACACCACGCAGGTGTGTTTCAGGCCTTTTCCCAGTAAGCTTTAAGGCCCGCTGCAAAGCTCGTGGAGTGTGCCGCGGGTTGGTGATGCTGGTTTCAGGGAGAATTAAATTGGACTTTCCCTAAAGCAGGACCCAAAGCTTTTCTTTATTCTTGCTTGGCTGGGTACACCGTTGGGCCTCTGCATGCTGGTGTTACTACACGTATATACCTTACAGAGGGTTATATAGTTGCCAATAATAAATCTTAAGATTCATCGTACCGATGTGCCTGTGTATAACATAGGCCCTGAGAGTTTCCAAGCCCGTTTAACGCCCTGGCATTGTGGGGCACAGATAACATTCCACGCCGAAGGGCTCCGTGACGGGACTGTCAGTGCTGGCCAAGCGTGGAAGTGTCGGGGAAACGCTGTGCAGACGGTTCCATGCTCCGCCGTTATCTGCTGCCCAGGCTGTGCTTCCCGCTGACGGTGCTGGGTGCAGCTCCAGTAGAGGCTTATCTGGGGGCTACAGGACGGGCAGGTCTGACTTTCTGAATGCATCTGGAAAAAGACTCTTTCAGTACAAGAAGAGTTTTGCTTTTAAGGAGTAGATGGATTTAGTACAGAGAAATGCTTTGTTGCAGCCAGTTCCCTGCCCTTTTTTCTGCATGTTGCCTTTTCTCGAACAGTTCATATACACGAGAAATAAATATCAGTGAAGATTACTGACAGCATGTTCTTTTTAAAATAACTCTTTCAAAATCTTTATAAAAAGCCCTCAAAATGGAGCTCAGAATTTTAAATTCAGCTTTGCTATTAAAAACAAAAGATACCTTGGCAAATACGTCTACGCAGCATGAAGAAGACTTGAAAGTATAATGGGCTTTGCAGTGATCTAAGCCCTATGTTTTCTTAACCCGAATGGGATACGTTGTCAAAAGCTTTCATCTTTCTACAGGGCACAGATTCCCTATAGCAACAGGCCCTCTGAGCCTTATTATGGTCACCTGTAAGGTTGTGAAGAGCAGGAGATCTGAGCCTACCTAATTAATAAAAGAGATTTAACATGAAAGCCAAAGATAACAACAGATTTGACTCTGCTGGCACAGGAAGGCCAAGCGGCATGTTGGGCAAAGAGATGGAGCTGAACACGACACCCAGTTCGTGGTCCTGAAACCTAATTACCATCAGGAAAGTGAGAGTGTTTCCCACACCTGACTCGCTGACCCACCTGCCTTCAGCTGTCTCCCACCCGAACGTGAGAGCTGCTGTTCCCGGTGCTTTGTCCCCTCTCCCGCAACAGGAGCGTTTGTTTTCCATCTGTGCTCCAAACACTCATCCCTCATCCTTTAGCAGGTGAGGTGCCAGTCTGCCTATTTTTCATTCTTTTATTTCCCTTTCATTCATAATGATTCAGATTTGAAAGTCTAAATCATCTGCCTTTCCAGAAACATAAGCTTTGCTTCTGGGATTCCTTTTACATACTAAATAATACCAATATAGAAGATAAATTTATCTTGGGCTCCTGTATAAGTATATTGGATTGCCAGGCCCCATTCCTTTGGAACTCCCCAGTCAAGACTTTTTAATTGAAAAAAATTGTTCTGAGGTTCATAGCAGACCCTTTATAGGGTGTGCTTAGGAGCAGACCCAGGCAGCAATCTTTTGTTACTTCTATGCGGTATCTATATTCATTAAGGTAATGAAGCTATTAATTGAATATGTAAGTTCAGGTAATTAAATATAAGACTTATTTCTTTAGTTTAAAGGGTAATAATAAAAAATTTAAACTTGCAAACTAGATCACACATTTAGTGATGATAAATGTGATCTGGAAAGTGCAATATTCCAATATGAATTAGTTAATTGCATCCATTCATTAGGTGATATACATTAGCAGAGGGTCAATCCATTTGAGGTTTGATGTGTTTTACAAATAATAAATTCAAACAGGTAAATTGAAGAGACATTCAAAATAGAAAGGTGGTTTTTTATGTATTTAAATTCAGAATAGAACCCCTACAGGCAAGCGCCCTTTGCCTATAATGTGGCTGGCAGCGGCACGCCGCCTTTGCAGCCTGCTCCGAGGCACTGCCACGCGCTGCCCTGTGTTCTCCGTGGGAGGAGACGGGGCGATTTTGCTGAGACTGGGCTAAAGCACCCCACAGCTGTGAGGTGCTGTGCGCAGGGTGGTGACCAGCTGAGGAGCAGCTGGAGGGTGTCGGGAAGCCTGCAGACTGCAGCAGTGGCACCCCAGGCTCACTGCCCGGCCAAACCAGCCTCTGCACAACCCTCTGGTGAGGGACACATTGCATTTCGACTGTTGACTTAAACTATAATACTTGTTTTTGAAATGGTCCCAATTATAAAGTCAAACACTGATAGTCTTTCCAAGCATATTCTGCTTTGTCACTGTCACTGAATTATTTGTGGCTTGCTTAAATCCTTACATTTGAGTTGCAATTTAGGACTGAATTTACCATAGCAGCAATTAACAGTTCTACTGCCTATAAAATGGCCAGTATCACAGGTAAGAAAACTGATCCATTTCATTAATTTTTAGTAAAAATTATGTGAAATCATTTCTTCATTAGCTCTTCCTGGATTTTCAGTAATAAAAATGGTTATTCTTGATATCAGCATTTATTTTATTTTTTACGTTAAAGATAGTGTAGAAATAAGGAAAATAAAAGTAGATGTATTTTGTTTCTTTCAAACTTATATCCAGACTAATTCTTAAACAATTATTAATAAGATTTATAATATTAAGACAATTCATTGGGATACTTGAATAATTTCTGAAATAATATTTTTTAGGGTTATCATTGTATTGTGAGGGTTGCTTTACAGCTAATACTGCTTATGTGTATAACAGTATTTTTACTTTGGATGTATAAAATACCTCTGTCTGGAGCAGGGACTGATACCATCCTGCACACAATTCAAGGGCCATAATTCTTAAGAGATTTCAAACAGTGAGCCTCTTTCAGATCATCAGGCTTAGAGACATTTAGAGAATTGATTTAATTAACCTAGAGGAAAAAAGTGCTATAATGTGTGATTTATGTTTGCAGATAAATTAAAATACAAGTATCTCCTGAAGAGCATTTGCTGCCATCATGGTCAGTAATGAAAATAGCAGGCAATTAAAATAGGACACCTGAGGCTGAAGCTTTTACTGTATCTATCAGAAAATGAAGTTCAGATTCCTAAGTGGAAATCTGTGCTGAAAAATAACTTTGTAAAGTTTCAGTCGGTCCCTATTTTTCTTCCAAAAGTGATTTCTAAAGCACATGGGAAATAGGAAGGGACATTTCCTGAGGCAGGAGGCGAAGGGTACGGAGGAGTAAGCTCTCTCAATCAATACGGAATTTGTGTGAGGAACCAGGGATATCTTTGCTAAATGGTAGCAGGACTGCTGAGAGAAATACATAAAAAAACCTTACGAGTCAGATTGAAATAATTTTGGGGGCAGGTTTTGAAGTTGATCTTGAAATGAATCACTCGCAGTGTCTGTCAGAATGGTGTGATTCAGCTCCTTCACGTGTGTGACAAGGTGCTGGGAGCCCGGAGCTCACCAAGGAGCACCAGAAACATGCACAGGTCTGAAGTCGCAAGAGCGAAGAGCACGTGTCGGGGGAGTTGCTGTAGCCACTGTCCGTTTCAGGGTGCACCAGTATATGCTTTGGCACAGCTGCTCTTCCTAAAAGAGGTTTTTGAGATAGAAATTATTTCACCCCGTCCTCTAGTTTTATGACTTCCTTTAGGCAATGGGGACGCAGTAGTATAGAGCAGAAAAATACCAGTGCTCTGACTGAACAGCTCAGGAATGCCTTAATTACATCTGCATTGTCTTCAACACCACAGCTCTGTCGTTTGCACCCTCTCCAGCTACCAAAGGTCCTGTTTCCATCAGGTGGTGCTGGTATAAGCAACGTTTATATCCTTGTCTAGAAGTAATACCAGGTGCTGGGGGCGGGTGGAGAAATTCAGCCTTGTTAACGAAACAAAGTTATTTCTTCAAATTATACATTCAGATTGATCTGAATATAAAAATAAAACTCTTCAGGAATTATTTTGATCTTGGCTATATACTAGCCTAAATTCTAACACTGAAGTAAGGAACAGAGTCACTTGGTTGCTCTTCATTTTTTTGACAGCCATGTCTTCACCAAGTGAGAAGACGGTGGTATCTGTGTCATTACAGCCTGAAACAGAACATGTTTGTTTCCTGATTTGCTGCCTAAGTAGGAGTTTGTGGCACTTAGGGATGTGGTTTAGTGGTGGACTTGGCAGCGTTAGCTTTACGGTTGGACTTGATGATCTTAAAGGTCTTTTCCAACCTAAATGATTCTATGTGAGAGAAAATAAGAAAGTCTGACTTAATTGCCTGTTGATTTAGTACTGCCAATTCACACACACACACACACACGCCAACAAAAATCAACCTAGAAACTACAGGACTGCAGTAAGAGTAAGTGGTTTCTCTGCCCTTTGTAGGCGTTTAGGGACCACAGAACTTGGGCTGAACCTCTGGTCTTGTTTCTGTTCTTCCACCTCTTGGCAGTTGTTGGACTCCATTTTTTTTCTTTCACAAATTAATTGGTTTACTGATGTATTCATTGTTTTTACTTAGTTATTGTCCTTATGTCCAAGTCAATAAGGGTAGTAATCCCTTCCATGAAGAAATTGAATTAAATATTAGATGTTCACTTGCAGGATTTGAAGCCATGAGGTTTTGCTATCATAAAGCGGCCAGTGCTGGGCTGGTTCCTTGAAGCAGCTCACCGGGCTGGATCCAGAGTGTGCCCAGCTCACTGGGCTGGATCCTAAAGCGTGCCCAGCTCACCGGGCTGGATCCAGAGCGTGCCCAGCTCACCAGCTGGATCCAGAGCGTGCCCAGCACGGGGTTATGGACCTTGCTCCTAATTCTGTCTGGCAAAGCTACTGGTGTAAGCGACGAGAACCCTCCTGCGGCCCCGGCACTAAAGCCTACATCTCTGTCTTCCCAGATGGTGGAAAAGGAGCTTCGGCTGGTCACTGGCTGTTGGGAAGAGCGACAGCACAGGACCGCCACGTCCTTCTGGGGAGCCCAGTGAGGCTGGCTGCAGAGCAGGAGCCCGCAGCACGGTAAGTGCGGTGCCGGTCCCCCCTGGGGAAAGCCGGCCAGGCGTGGTTAGCCCAGGGGTGCTTGGCACCCACTGAGTTCGCAAAGTGAATTGCTTTTACATGTAAAGGGAGTGTGGTTTGTACCAAAAGTGGTTGGTGGAGGTTGCTTAAGCAGCTCCAGATTATGTGGGTTTGAACTGCGTCTCCACATGCACCGGAATCCCTTCTCACCCAAATCTCCTCAACTTTATTGACTTGATTTAATAATGAAACTGTTTCCTCCTTCCTGAAACTTCTTTAAATGCAGTCCCTTTTTAAAGGAGCACATCCCCACTCTGATTTATTTTAAAACAGCTTTTAGAAGGTGTCATCCTTGTGATGAAGTGTTAGGTCTAGGTTGCCAGTGTGCCATTAAAAATTGAATTTCTGACGTTTAAAAGTCTCACTCATCCCAAGTGTCACAGTTTGACGGCTCTGCATGTCACATTATAGCAGAGTATTATGGATCCATTTCCTCTGTTGGGGAGAGAGAAAAAAAAAAAAGATGAAAAATGAAAGAAAGCAAAATCTGCAGTCGTCTTTTTCATTATTGAGCTGGAAATTTACAGAGATAGGCATGTTAACCCTGGAATTACTTACCTGGCGCTCTGGATCTTGTGCTGCCTGCCTGCGCAGGAGCAACCTTTGTCCCATGCTCCTGTACAAACACCAGGAGAACACCAGGACAGTCTTTTCAATTGTCCATGAATTTGTAAAATATGGAGCAGGGAATATATATGGAATCAACAGATTTGTAACAAAATCAAAACATGGCCGGGTCCCATTGTTTACTCTTGACTAAGTCAATAACCAGGTCATGTGGTATATTTCTTGTTGCTTTGTTTTGCCGACTTCAGACAGCTGTAGCTTTGGTGTCCTTTCTCCGTTTATCTGTCTGCAATGTGATAACTTCAAAACATGACATAGGAGCCGTTTCAAAACGCTGGGAGTATTTGCATCAGTAAGCAGAACTTCATTGATTTTGCCTAGTGAAAAATGGTCTGGGCTTCACGTGCTTGCTGCCTGGAAGAGCAGAGGGCTTTGACCATAAATTTCTGATGCCCAGTCAAGGTGCAAGCTCAAGCTGTTGGTCATTTCATCCAGCCAGCTAGGGCGGATGGCCACCGTGTGCCCACTGTGCACCCACCATGCGCCCACCGCTCGCTGCACATGCGGTGACACAGTGCGCGGGTGAGCCCCCCGTACGGCACCCCCGGCCTCTTGCATCGTGTGGCCTCATGCTAAGCCCCCCCCGCCCCCCAAAGGGAAAAAACAATAGTAGCTGAGAACAGGGGAACAGGTGGCTTTTGCTTGCACAAATTATTCTGCCCTTCAGGCCTCTTCCTTTTGCAAAGAACTTTCAAGAGCAGAGGCGGCCGCAGCTGGGCTGGGGGCCATGCCCTGGCAGCGGGCACCGGCTCCTCCTGGCCGGGGAATGCGGGAGCGGGGGCTCGCGGGTGCCGCCGCCGCACGAGACCCGGCCCCGGGGCTTCCGCGCGGGCGGGGCCGGGGGGCGCGTGGGACCGGGGGCGCGGGGCGGCGGAGGGGGCCGGGGCAGCCGCGGCAAAGCCAGTGCCGCCCGAGGGGCACGGCCCGGGGAAGCGCCCGGCCCCGCGGGAAGCCGCGCACGGAGCGCAGGGGGCACGGCCGGGCGGGGGGACCGGGCTGGGGGGCGCTGCCGGGGGGCAGCCGCTGCAGGGCGGCGTGCGGCCGGCAGGGGGCAGCAGGCGGCCGGGGATGGCGCCGCCGGGGCTGCAGGTAGTGCCGGGCGGGGGGGGCGCATCCCACCGGGGCGGCGCGGGCGCTGCGCTGGCAGCCGGCGCAAAAATAGAGCCGAAGGAGGGCCGGGGGCGGCGGGGCCCGCGGAGCGGACACGGACACGCCGGGCTGGAGGCGGAGGCTTCGCCCCAGCGGGCCCGGGACCCGCCAGGGGCTGCCCGCGCCCGAGGGTGCCCCCCGCCCCGGGCCGCACTGCGAGGCGATGCTGCCGGCGGGCCGCCCCCTTCCCGCTGCACCCCCACACACGCGCACCCCTCCGCATCGGCCGGGGCTCCCCGGGCGGCGGCGGGCCGGGGCTGCCAGGTCCCCGCACGGTGTGCCCGGGCGGGGCATCTCGGGGCCGCGGCGCCTCCTAGCCCGGCACGGGACAGCCGGGGACGGGGGGAGCAGCGCGGCAGCTCCGTTACCCCCGCTCCCCCGCCGGCCGTGCTGCCCCCCCGGGGCGGCGGGGGAATCCCGGCGCCGGGGCCGCGGCTGCGCGGGCGAGCGAGCGGGGCCGCGCCGTGGCCCTGGGTAGGCCGGCCCGGCCCCGGCCCCGGCCCCTGCCCCGCGGCCAATGGGAGCGGCCCCGGCGTGACACCTGCCTATATACAGCGGGCGAGAGCAGCATCTCCAGCGCGGGGCGTTGGAGGGGGGGGGCAGCCCAAAACACAACATCAGGTCAGAGCGGGGGCCTCGGTGGTACTATAAACCCCCCCCTCCCCCCCCCTCCCCCCCCCCTCCCCCCCAAGACTATGACTTCCAGTAAAATTGAGATGCCAGGGGAGGTGAAGGCAGATCCTGCAGCTCTGATGGCATCTCTGCATCTGCTGCCTTCTCCCACTCTCAACCTTGAAATCAAATACACCAAGGTAAGTTGTATTTGTTTGTTCTGGCAGGGAAATTCACCGCGCTCCCTCCAAAGGGGGGATTTTTGCTTAAAATCAGTTTCATTCTGCCCTACCCAACTTGAGTCTAGAGATAAAAAAAGCTACTAAAAGACTGCCTCGACTCTGTAATAAAGGAAACAAGATTTTTAGCCCTGTAATCATCTGAAAACCCACAGGATAATAGAAAAGCAAATTAGATCTGCTGGGACTGGCTTTGTCACTTGTCTTTAAACATAGTATTTTCTACGGAGCTGCTGGGGTTTATTTTCAGTGCAAAATCATTAGTTCTCGAATATGTTTCAGCTGCTTTTGATGTACTTCAGGAGAAGTTCCTATACATACCTGTATATCTTCATCGGAAAATTAAAATGTTTTCTTTCCTGAATTACCCTGTGTGCCCAAGGGACGCTTTTACGATTCCTGGAGGACTCTTTAATACTGCCAGGCTGTTCCAGCACTGGAACAGGTCGCCCTACTAACTTCCGTGGTACTTGAATACACCCTTGCACGATGTTGCAGGAGGGCATGTTTTCCCCTGCTGCCCTTTAAGACTAATTTTCATAAAGCGAGGTTAAGAACAGACCTAGCAGGGTCCATACGGGACTAAATTGTTTTTGTCAATTAAAGTGGGCTTTAACAACAGTCGTTTGTTTGCAAGTGCAATTTAAGTTTTAAAATTCGTTTATATATTTTGAATCTTTGCATCTTTAGTTAAAAATGTTTGGAGAAGGGTTTCAAATGTATTGTGTAAACAGATTACAGTATGTCAGACTTTGTTTCTAATTACTGAGTAACTTAATAGGAAAATAAGCACATCAGGACTGGAAAAAGGTGATAACATTTTTATCTACTGGAAATACAACTTCAGGAGCTTTAGAGCTGATAGGAAACTCATTTTGGCTGATGTAGTGTAAATTTTTCCTCCATATCATCACTTTAAAAGCTTTTCATATTTTCTCTTTTTTTAAGCGGGTGCCAAAACTAATTTGTCCTCTAATTTGCTACAGCAATTGCATGTTCTGGAAGAATGTTTCAGACAAAAGTCAACTATTTTAGATTTCATTACATTTTAATGCAGACTGCAATATGCAAATTAAAAGATGCATATGGTTTCTTGCGTATGATTTCTTTGCAGATAGTTTAAATGAAGAGTTTAAACAAATAGTAGTTATTTGATGTTGTATGGTGTTACACTTTGGGAGCAATCTCACTGTGCAAACAGTATTTGGCATGAATGTTGTTTGTTGCTGGTTTCAGTGTAAAATGTGTTCCAGGAGTGTTCAGTAGATAACAACTTGGGAGTAGTATCACTGTTTGCATTAATAAGTGTACCTGCATTTCTCTGTGCAAAAACTAGAGAATGGGTTCTAAAAATCTTTGAAAAAGGTAACAGTCGTCAGCAATCACCTCTTCCTGTCTGTGAGAATGTAAACTGGATAGTCACCTTTAGTAATTCAGCATATATAGTGCTATCATCTCAGAAATATGTTAAGATGTTACACATTTTATGCTGATGGAACAAGTAAAAGAAAATGACTTTATTTCAATATTAAGCCAAAATCAAAACGGGCAACATGCTTCCACTGAGCTTGGTTTTGAGGTATCAGGTAACTCCTGGCTGCTTTGAGAGAAATTTGGTTTAGGACAGGTATCAAATATTTCACTTGGCATATCCTCTGTCTCTGTTTTTCTGTCTGTCTCGCTCTTCCCTCCTTTTTCTCTTTCTCTGCAGGAAATACAAGTGATTTATAGATAATTGGAGTCTTCAGCTTGGAGTCTTGTCTTGGGCAGGACTTTTATCCAGGATCCACTTTCCCACCTATTACAAAGAAAAACAATCAAAAATGAAATAATGGATTGTAACTTGATTCTTTCTTTTGGGGGGAGTGGTCTCTTCATGTCTTAAATGACAAACAACTTCCATAAACAATAAATAACATTAGACTAAAGGACTTTGGGAAAAAAAACAAAACAAAACAAAAAAAACCCTCCACCAACAATCCCAAAGCTTGTAAAATTGGACATCTGTAAGCATTCCTAGCAGCCTCTCTCCTGCTTGTTAGCTGAGAATTTTAAATACACAACCAGGACACAGAATTCTTGAACTCTTTATTACAGCTGTCTCTGAATGTAAAATCTTAAACCATTTGGGAGTTAATTTGTTATGAAAAATAGAGGTACCTGTGAACGTTTAAACTGAGTGAAGTAATTTTAAAATATGTTTTGCCAATTAATTGCCATTTCTAGAATTCTAAAATTAGGCAACAGTTTTGGTAGGATGGATCACGTTAAAATTCCAGGAATGCCTGAATGAGATTTGATAAAGATTTTTAGTATGTACTGGAGAAAAGTAAATTTATGATTCATTAATCTAAAACACTACATTGTCCTTGGAATTATTATGAAGGCTCCTTCCAAGAACATCAACAAAACAAATACCACCCATGTAAATTTCATGTATTTGATTATTTACCAGAATTGCTGAAACTTTTGAAATAGTCTGGTAGGTTTACTGCAGTAAGCAGAAATCCGTGCGTTAGGTCCTTCCGACCTGTACACCTGATGTGGCACATAGAGGCAATGCACTTCACTGCTCAGAAAAAAATGTTGCTAGCGATGAAAAGTTATGATGCCATGGTTTTATGTAAGATGTGCAGCAGTATCTAGTGTGATTTCAATACTGGGAGTCAGCCTGTGCTTCTTTTAAAAAACAGCCATTAGAAATATTTTTTCCCAGCTTTTTAATACCTTGGCATGATCTCTGTGAAAATAAAGTGTTTCAGATGTGAGTAGTAAGAACTGGTGAAAAGGCTGCGAAGCAGACATGAAGACGGGTGTTCAGGCACACAGGGTTAAGCTTTTCTTTGTGGCTGGCAAGTACTAAAACTGCTACATGCAAGATTATCTCTTTTCCTTGGGGTAACTCTTCTAATTCTCTACTTCTTAACATTAATGTCCGGGGAGGGACTGCGTCTGCAGAACAGGCGACCTTCCAGTATTGCAGGAATTGGGTTATTCTGCAGCCCCGTGGCACAGCGAGCCCTCCTCAGGCTTCTCGGGCATGTGCTGTGCTCCATACGTAAGGGAGCACGTAGGTAGGAAGGGGATCCAGCCTTCTCCCCGGCAACAAGTCGTACTTCTACAAATGTCAGCTTTATGCCAGAAACTCTCCCAGAAGGGGCTGCTCTGGACGCGTGATCAGACGTGTGAGACAAGCCGTAGCATGGCGTCCAGCAAGGCCAGGTTGTTAACGTGTTCTGTACAGGAAGCCCACCCCTGAGCTGGTGGCTCCCAGAACCTGAGAGCTTCTGAGGGTGATCAGAGGGTTCCCAGCCTCCCTCTTCCAGGCTCTTACGGAACTCCAGTCTCATGCCCGAGACTTGAGCGTCTCCCAAGTACCTGACAGTAGAGATGGAGTCAGCCCAATGGATTGAGCCCTTTGCAGCGTCCTCCTCTTGCCATCTCCGTTTGAGGGGCTAACGGTGTTTCTGCAGGATGTGGATATCCTTCCGTCCTTGTGCCATAATCAAATCTGACTTACTAAGTATTTTCGTAGTGGGTTTCATAAGTGACGTTGACCTTAGAAGGCAGCTCAGTATAAAATGAGGACCCTGTGGTTCTGCCCTCCCCGAGCTCTGGCAGCGGGCAAACATGCTCAGTTTGCACCGCGCTGGGGACACCAGTCCAACTGGATGTTTTAAGTTTTGTTTCTTGCTTGCCAATTGATTTAAGCCTGAGAGGGAGTCGAAGAACTTTAGCATAAGGAAAAGCTGAAGAACTGTGGGTTTGAGAGTTTTTTACAGAGTTGCTCTGAAGGGGTGAAGCTGTAGCGCTGTGGTGGGGAAGAGGTACAGAACTGTTTCTGTAGTAGTAGCCTGCGAACTGGCTGACAACCGTATTTTTTTGTCTTGTGTAAAAGGGTTTGCTACTACTCTTACAGCACAGGCTAAAATCAGGTCAGTTTCTAAACACAGAGCAGGGAAACTACCCAGCACTGCAGCAGAAAGCTGTAGGCAGCAGTTCCAATTAAGCGTAGGCACACTGGGCAGACAAGAACTAGCAAATACATTTCTAATTCTCGTATGATAAGCATTTGAGTTTGAACTGTTTTGTAACTAAGTTTCTGTATTTTAATTCCCATTATGCTTTCTTGGCATCACCCAGAAATGAATGATGCAGAACACCATTAAAAATTATTTTTGCCACAATTTCCAGCACATGTTTTCCAGATAAAATTCTAGACAGACATTAAGGTAGGAGGCAGGGAATCTATTTTATTTAGAATAATATGCAGAACCTTTGCCGTTTTTTTCAACTAAAGATGAGCTTTGGCAAAACTTGGCTAAGCAATGACACGTGCCATTTCCCACCAGTCTTTCCCTGAATGAGCTCACTCCTTTAATGTCTCCTGAAGTCAGATTCAGTGACTGATACTTGAAGAGATCAGCTGGCCTTTGGGTCAGCTCAGCAAGTGCCGTCTGGTTACAAAAGACAGGGCACAGAAAATTAGAGACGTTTGCATGAAGAGCAGGCAGCAAGAACAGCTCCTTACCCCGTGGTGGAACACTTCAGCATCTGATGCTGACACTAGGTGTGTCCCTCTGTATCATCATGTATGAAGGGTATCTACTGTATTTAGATTTACTTTTGTTTAAATCTACAGTTTGAATTCTCTTCTAGAGCGTTCATACTTTGTAGCTAGTATTGCAAGCCATCAACCCACGTATCAATTGCAAACTATTTATGTACTTCCTTCCAATTAACAGCCTGACTAGAGGATTCTTTTTTCCCTCCCAACCTTGAAGGTTTTCTGCACAAACCCAGTTTACCCAGCTTCTGTGTGAGGGACCACAAAACAGTTGTAGTCTTATGCATGTTCAGTCCCCTGCCTTTGCTTACTCCAATACAGCTGCTAAAACCATGTTAATTTAAGAGCATTAAAAATACAGAAACTACCAGGCTGAAACTGGCCACGGCTGGATAACTACTGCATTACTGAGCAGGTAACTGCTGTAGCAGTGACATCTTGCTGGGCTGAGTTTTTAGGAAACGACTGAGTCTTTAGGGAAAATACAGACTGCTTTGACACACCCAAGCTGTACAATACAGTATTGCTGGCTTGGGGGAAATTTTTGTCTCTTTCTCCAGTCTGTAAGGTCAAATGATACGCTGAAAGATAAGAGCTATGCAGCGAGTGTTTTTCTCATCTTTGCAGAAATGTTTACGATTAAAAGTATTCCAATGCAAAAGGTGTGTGTATTTGTTTGCACACCAAAACCAAGTCGGTAATAGAGCACTTGCCCCAGCTGAAGAGTAGCCACGTTCACACGCCTGCTCTGAAGCAAACAGGGCAGAAACTTGACTGTGGATCCCTGATTTCTGGTGGTGGCTAGGTCCCGATTTTGGACGCTATCCACCTTTGGCTATCCTTGGAAACAGTCTCACGTTCTCTCCTGTTGGATGATTCACTTGTATTTATGAGGCCTGAGAGATACCAACTTGATAGCCCAGTACACAGCACACTCAGCGAGGAAAAGTAGGATTCAGATCTCTGCTCCAAGAATACTCACGATGTCAGACAGAGCAAGGATTTGATCAAAGATCGGTGGCTGTCCAGGCACTGACCCTAACTATTGGACTATTGAGTTGGGACAATGTGTCTGGAACATACACTTTCAATCTGATGTGAAAAAAAAAAAAAATTTCCCTCTTTAATTCTCCATTCTGTTCTGTGGGAAATGTTTCTGAAGGACAGAAGTTCACCAATCTGGTACGTTTCCATATTAAACTGCTGTCTTGAGGTATCTGCATTTTTCAATAAAGCCCAACAGTCCACAAATTCTTGATGATCTCTGCTCAGCTCGCCCATCTCCCTCGCCGTGCAGAATTGTTCCCGACAGACCGCAATGGGCTCTGACAGTCTGAAGTTACTCACCGCCATGACCTGCTTTGTTCCTGGGAGCACCACACACACGGCCACTGTATCCGTTTGTCTTCCCTTCTCTACAATGCACATTAACAGTTGCCTTCGATGAGCTGTCCATGGGCGCTGCAAGTCGCTGGGAACATACCAGCATCTAAAAGTAAATTGAACCCTTCCTTCCAACAGGCTTTGCTCTGCATTTACTACCTCTGGCATATTTCATCTACCCTTGAGTTGCCCAAATGCCTTTTCACTTTGGCCCTAGTGATTTGGCCCTAGACTCTCACTAGTCTGAATATTTTTATCTGCAAACTATGTACCTTACTATTAATGATCTGCAAAAGCAGGTGAACCAAGATATCGATTGCTAGTCACAGTAATTAAGGGGCACCTTGCTATTAACCTCTTTCCAGGGAGAATTATCCATTTATTTCCAGTCTTTTTTATCTTATCTCTTAACCACTTTTTAATCCATGGCAGGACTTTATCTTGCACCATATGGTTACTAACTTTCCTTAATAGCCTCTTGCTAAGGACTTTATCATCAAAAGCCTTTTTAAAGTCTAAATAAATTATATCCACTGATTCATCTTGGCTCCTCATTTGACTAACTATCTTCCAAAAAATCTCACAGGTTTACAGAGATAAATGACAAAAGATGAGTTCAGTGGTCCATATCATAAATTTTTAGTCTGATCCTGCATAAAGTCACATTTCTTCTTTTACTGTTTTGCAGCTATCTTCCCTAAGACTGAACTGTAACATTTGGCTCATTTTTTTGAAATCGTTTAATTCTCTCCATATCTAAAAAAATACAACTTTTTATCTGTTTGTTTCTTTTCAAAGAGTAGAATTTACTCTCTGAAACAAGCAACAAAACATCGACCTTAGTTCAGCTGAAAGAAATGAGAGACAAAAAATGCATTTATACAGAGACAACATTATAAGGAATGTAAATATAATACAAGCACAGATGTGCAAAGGCTTAAAAAAGCTTCAGCAAATTGCAGTTCCGTGCAGTCCCCTAGTGAGGAATCCTCAGACAAGCGCTGGCATCCCTACTCGAGCACAAATAAGTGCATAAATAGCTATGTGAAGACTTACTACTGATTATCATATGGAGAAAGATGAAGTCTAAAAAATTATTGCCATCTAAGCGCCCAGCCATTCATTACTTTTGTGCTTACTCAAATGAATAGCGGAATTCCTGTTCAGACTGCACACACCTAATTGGTTTTTCTCCAAAACTCAAGTTCTGTATTTCAGAATTTGTCTAAAACCATTATTTCTACTGACCAGCATCTTCTGCTACTTTTAATAGCAACCTACCTTTGTGACACGAATGCAGCACATCAAGGTGGAGTTACGCAGTGTGACTAAGCTTTAAGAGCACTCCATTACTAAAAGTATCGTATGTGAAGCCACATCAAGGTGTTGCTGTGATAGTGTTGCTGAAACAGTCTCCAACCGACCAAAGAAAAGAAGGACTTCATTCTTGTTCACGTCACTGGACATCAGTTCCTTTCCCAGAGAGCCTAGTGAACGAGATTTTTGCCTTATGACTTGAAATATAATACGCTGTGGCTTTGTTAGACTGAAGTGGGAAAATACTTCAGAGAACCATCCACATCACGTTCTGTGACCCAAATGAAAACGTTTAAGGTCAGCTCGATCTCAGTTGACCTCAGCTGGAGGTTAAAACACAAGGACCGTGCTGACCACTAGAGTATATAGACCTTAATCTGTCAGGGATTCATAGGTAATGAAGACTCTGAATTGAACTCAGAATCGAAACGGATGCTGGTGGGACAGCTGTGGAGCAGCCGGCAGCAGGTGGTGCGGTTATAGAAAGGATATACTTTGCTAATTTCCATGTGGATTTCCACTGTGCCCCAATTTAAAATAAGTGAGTTAGAAAAATCCATTTGGAAAGTCACAAAGACATAGGAAGTGTTGCACAGAACAGGCTGCAGCCTCTTTGCTGCACTTGGATGGGAAGAGGATGCCAGAGGGACACTGGCCTCTTACCGTGCTCTGGTCCTCCAGCAGTGATTGCACAAAAGCCCTCAGTTTTGACTCAGAAATGATCAGAAGGTGCCTTTCCCTACAGAAATTCCAAATACATTTACACAGGTAAAGGCTTCAGTCTAAAGTGAGACTGATTCATGTCCAAAGCGGAGCTATTTATCATTTCAGGGAAACACTGAGATTATTTGCCTGTCATGTAAAAGCTGATCTTACCTTCTTATGAATAGGTCAGCATGTCAAATTTGGCCTCAAGTGGCAAGAGCTGGTCAGAACCTCGGGTCTGCATTTAATCTGAAATGGATCTCTCCAGCTGGAAGGTCCTTCCAGGTCTGCGCTGTGGCATCGTTCTCTCATGCTTCAGTGGGAAAAACACCACTTACTACATCATCATCACCACCACCCTGGGATGTCCTGCGTGCCTTTTGTGCTGTTCCTGATGCCTCACCTTTTGAAAACTGGAAGAAACAAGATGCATTAGCATTTGGAGGTTTTTTTGCAGGAACTTTAGTTCAACTTTTTGCAGCACAATTAGTCCTTGTCTTGAACATGCCCTTTGAATGGCCTTCAGGGTACTGCTGGTGTTAGATTTTTAGTAAAGACGATTCCTCAGAACATCATTGTCTAGTATTCAAACTAGTGGCTCTGCTTTTCTTCCCTTGGCCCTATAACATACTAGATTTTGGGCAGAAATATAATCTACTGTGGTATAGCCGAATGAAGATTCCCCCAAATGAGCAGCCGCCTCTGGAAATATCTTCAGTCTGCCTTTTATGCCTTTCATAGGCAGGTTGTTTTCAGAATCCACCGACTCTCCCACAGCCTATACTTGCTTAGTTATGTAACTTAGGCTTCCCCTGGCTGTTTTATTAGTGTTACTTACATTTTAAGTTTTTAGTTTTTATTCTGTGTGTTGTGACCTTGTAAAGTTAGCTTCCGCCTGCCACCCCCACCCACCCCACCCCACCCCACCCCACCCCACCCCCCCCCCCGTTTCCTCTTGTATCTTCCTGCTTAGCCACCCCATTTATTTTCTTGCCTGTGCTTCCAGTTTTTAGCCTTGGGAATGCAAATTGTCTTTGACTCTTTCACATTCTTAAGCCTCCATGCTGATTCTGTGGATTTTAATTTCCTAGCTTCAAGCAGGGAGTTTCTAAGTTACTTCCTCTTTTAAAAAAAAAATCTGCTTCTTGAAGTTTAGTATCCCAGACAGTAGGGCTTCTTCATATGTTTCTCTCCAGCAATGAAGCTGAAATTATTTATGTGGTAACCATTTCTCAGGGGTTCAGACACGCTTTTTAGTCCCTGACAGGCCTACATCAAACCTTGTTTAGATTAGGACACTGAAAACTCTGCTCTTTAGACACTGTCTCCGTGCGGCTCTCGTTTAACTAATGCGCAGTTACTTTTGCACCAGCCTTACTGCCTTTGTATTCTTTTTCCACTTCAGTGCCACTCCAATGTCACTTCAGTTGCTCTTATCCAGAAGTCAGTACTTCACTGCTGCTGTTATCCTTCATGATCTACACCGCCTCTGTATCCCTGGGTCTGCGTTGTGTGATGTTTCTCTTCCTTGCACACAGAGCTGCTCCCCCTGGCTCTGCAGCCTGACTTGTCCTCCCTGCATAGCTTATACCTAGAAATTGTGGTATGCCTCTGATAATTCTCATCCCCGTGTGCTCAAAAAATGCTAGGTTTTTTCCTCTCCATGATACAGTCCAGATCACCCATTTTCACACTTAGATTTTAGTGCTGGTTTAGGGGCACTTGCAATTTCATTTCCTAACTATAAGATGACCTAGATGAAAATTGTGTTCTAGCTAGCTGAAAAATCCTGTAAAGTCTTTTCAGCTGAACCACGAAAGCACCTCCTATGACATTGCACCTCACTCTTATTTACCACTCTGCTAGTGTAAAAAGTCCTTAAAATAGAAATTAAACTGCCTTTAATACTTCTGTATACTGTCAAATTGATCTGAGAAGGCAGTTATGTAACTGCTGGTTGGATACATAGATTTTTATTTTATTTTTTTAAGGAACCACCTAATTTTGTTGTTTGAAACATATTTGGAGTTTATTTTAAACATTCTTTGCATGCAAGCATAAAAGCAGTGTCTTGATTCCACTGGGTATTTTCAAAACTTACCAGTATACCATAACATACACGTTTTACATTTGCTTATGTGGGTTGTTTTCAGCTGTAACAGAAATAGTTTATTCTTGAGTAGCTAAGAAAGTACTAAGAAATTATTACCTGCCTTTCCAAATTAAGGGGGTTATTTTATTCTCTCCCGGTTTCTTCAGTTGTGGCAGATGGTTGCAGCAGTCCTGTACCTGAATGGCCTGCATGGACCTTGAGAAACATGCACGCATGTTTTGCAGGAGATCTGGCTAAGCCTTCACCCCCTTTTCTGTCAGTGCTCGATGTTCTGTTGGTCTTCCTCTTTTCGTCCTTATCACACTTTCTTTACCACAGCTACTTAACGGCTTCTCTGTCTTTTGTGATTTCTATGGGATGCTGTTTCCATGAGAGGTGAGAATCACGCTCTGCTTTTTCACTTGTCCATCTGAAATGGTGATATGAGACTAACACGAAATGGGTTAGCTGTACCGATGGTGGCCTAGTCTTGGTGGTCCAACCCTTTGATAGTGATTTTAAAACATATTTGTTAATGTTACTAAAGACATTTTTAGCTAGCATCGCTCAACTGCAAGTGTTAATATTGTGCTCCTTCCATCAAAGCTTTTAGAAAGCATTAATTGATTCAGTCTCACAGTAAAACTGGTGACAAGGCTCCTTCACAGATGGGGGAGTTTAAATTTGTTGGAGTGTAACCATGACTAACTGAGACTGTAGGTCAGTGTCAGAGGCAGGATCTCTTGCTAAACCAGCCAGGCTACTAGAAGATAAAACCTCTTTTTCTGTACATGCTATTCTGGGAAATGGAAATATAGATGAATTTCAGAGCCAGTGTTTACATGCGGCTGCACGCCTACAATTCTATACGGTATTAATCGCACACTTCCATGTGCACTCACCTACACAAGCACACACAGCATAGATGAAAAGACCCCTTTCTTTGTGCTGCTTGCTCTCTTTCTGTGTCACTTGATCGGGAGTTGTCTCCGTTACCATTCCCTTGAGTGCTGTTTGGGAGGCAGTGCCCTCCTTGCTGGAAGAACTGGATAATGAGTTCAAGTGAAGTTGGGGCTTGCAGTGTTGCTCCCCTCTGGGCTCTTCTGTTAGGAGGGGGAGTATCTATCTCCACTGGTGCAGCCCAGTGATGGCGCTGGCAGTCCAGGTTGTCATCTCTGGTATTGTTTCTGTCCGCTTCTCAAGGGTTTTGTTTTAGTAAGGCGCTCCACCATGGAGGGGGAAGGCAGGCCCTGCTATTTAGATGGCAACCAGGAGCCCAGTGCAGACATGCCCAGTGGCTGGTGCAGCGCAGCTCTTCCACCCGCCAGCCAAGACGATCACTCTTCATGCTGGGATTCTAGCTGAAACACAAATGTGTTCATGCTCTTGCTCTCTGCCTCAGTTCATTTCTCTCCTTGAAGGAGCAACAGAACAAATCCTTGATAACTTACTTCCTGGTTGGAAAGCAGGTAAGGGCTTCTTAGGGCTGTTCCCTGTGACTGGGAACCTTTGTAGTCAGCTCTTCCAGCTGTTTGCCTAAACGGTCTTCAGGGAGACTAAAAGCAGTGAACCTGGAATAACAACATTTGACTTCAGCTAGGTCCCATGAGAATTTAGTTATTACTTAATGGATTGAATTGGCGACATACCTTATACTAGATAACTGCCAAAGGTTGCATGAAATTAACCTTCACAAATGGCTAGTTATTGGTATACTCCTTGCAGAAAGCAGGGGCATCGGGTGACATATGTTCACTGTAATTAATATTGGTTTTCATACCTTTACATGCCAATAGCATTTGCAACGTCTGGGTGAAAAATTTCTCAGATTAAAGTCTCGATGCTGATTTTAGCCATTTAATGATCATGTCTCATTGTGTTCACTACACTGAGCATAAATCCTGTCTTGTAAACAGCAGGGAGACTAATGAGGTTTGCCCACATTCTGGTATCATTACAAGGGGTTCCAGCAGAGAAAAAGGGCATTTGGTTAGAAAGGGGAAAAGAAACATGAATTTTAAAGGAAATGCGGGGGGATCTCAGGACTGCATATATGAACATTCGTTTTTAAGGAAGGCTCTTTATTAACAAGACTTAGAACCTACTTTGCTCATTTAAGGAAATCTCTGTATAGTTAGGTTTTGGTTTTGCCTTAGTCTATGTTTTTAATGCTGCATGTTTGGCAAAAGTTGAGGGTCATGTTTTTAATTTACACACTCAAAGTTATTAGTCTGCTTCTATTTAAAGGTAAACAGAAGAGCTCATTTTTCATGCAGGCCTACATCTCTATGCAGAATAGCTTGCCAGTCACATATAAAAATGTTAAAATCTATTAAATATTGGCATTATTTTGCTATACCCTGAAGTGCTTTATTTGCTTGGGACTGTAATCAGGTCTTGCAAGAGCGCTTCACATCCAATTTTAGTCTTAGCACCACAGTGTACTTTGGGGTGTAAATTTGTCAGGTATCCAAGCACAGCAGGATGCTTTGACAGCTTAAGCCTGGTTCTCTCCAATCAGCCTTATGAATAATAAAAAGTAGAATGACCTGTGTTCCAGTTTTGTATATGTAAAGTAAACGGCTTATCAACAGAAAGAGCTGGCGGTGAAATCAGAACTGAACTCTGAGGAAGGGAAATCTAGCTAAAGGTTTCTTCTCTCCAGAAGAATATTCTCAAGTAAACAGATCGGTACTGCCCAAGACTTTTTATTAAAAGAATTTCCAGCCTAAGAGATTTCATTTTAGCACTGGAAGAGAGGAGAGGTGGTAGGTTCCTTTGCACCTTCTTGAAGCGCAAAATGGGTTTATAAATCAGCTTTCTGGGAATTGTTATCTCACAGCTTCTTCTAACAAACACAACAATTTGTTTTAAAGGCTTTCACCGAAGATGTCATAAGTGGTAATCCCTATGTTGTAAGTGGGTACTTAATGTGATTTAACTTAATGCTGATGATGCAAAGCTATTCTCCCCCAAAGCCTATTAAGAACATCCAATTTTCTGGTAGACTAACACTCCTGCTTACTATCGTAGAGATAAGTGACTGTTTAACCAGGACATTCGGGAATAGTTTCAAACCAAGGCCACAAAACTGAGTGGCCACAAAACTGGTCTTTGTGACAGTTCACTTGAATGCAAGCATCACAAGCTGGATAATTGTTGTTTGTTTAGGAGTAGTTTGAATTTCTGTTTGTTCAGACACGTACATACAGGCACTTTCAATCATCTTAGTGAGCGTGCTGGTGAATATCATTATTTATGACATTAGTAAGCACAGTCTAGGTAGAAAAGGGCCAGTGCAAGCCATTTATGTAAATGAAATAAAGAAACCGATAGTAAATACTGAGTTTTGTTTCCTGTTGCCCTAAAGTGCAGATAATTCTAACAGTTTATCCAAGACATGCTTCTCGTGCTGCATGCTTATTTGGGTTTTTTGATTTTTTGTGGGTTCTGTATGTGCAGAATGACATGAAAGGAAATGTCACTGGCATGTTAGCAAAACACGCTAACAGTAATATTTGAAAATATTCAGGATGCAAAGTAGAAGTGAAGGCAAACTTTCCAGGAGCTTAAGGCTGCTCACTTGGGTCTAATATAGAGTTAGCACTTTGCAGGTCAGTGGCTCTGCTATTTGTCTCTGACCTAACAGATCTGGAGTTCTTCACATCAAAACCAAGTCTTGCTGAGCTGAGATCAAACGTGTTAAGGTAAGGATCTTGCCAGTGATTTATCGTGCCAGGGAGGGTGATCAGGCCATAAGGGGCCACTGCAAATGAAGCTGACATTCCAGCAATTTCTCATGTGTAGTTATAAGGTAATTTTCTCAGACAGAGCTTTTAAGTCAAAATAAATTTGCCCATTGTATTTTTCTGTGTTGCCTATAGTGTCTGAAATCCTAGTAGGAGTATTTATTTATGCAGCATAGCTGAATTCTAAGGAAGAACTTGCTCTTCGGTGATGAACATTTAAAATGGCCATTACCTACAAATGATGATCTGCTTGATTCTTTTAAATAGCAGAACGTGTCTCCCATGCACAAATAAATAATTATGCTGTTTTATGTCCACACAATGAGCACATAAGACTTGCAATACGCAAATGATGCAAAACACAGGAAAACGATACAGACTAATACCAGTCTTGTTTGTACAAACCCCTCCTCATTCCCACCATTTCAAATGAGTGCTTGTGAAAGGGTTTCCAGGATCAAGTTCTTAACAGCCACAACTTCATTAAAGCCCGGTGACAGCCTAAAAATTGATTCTGTAAACAAATACTCCCTCCTCTCCACTCCTGATTTAATGAATTTTTAGAACTTTTTCGTTATTTCATTTTTTAAGTTGCAGTGCGTGATATCAAGGATCATACTCCACAAAAAGCACTGCCATCCTTACCCAAATCATTCAGTGATGGCTTTTCTTTTTTATTAGTGGATTTGTAGAGCATACTCAATTCTTTAGTCACCCTGGCTTCAGAAACAACGTTTTCTGATGCAGTTAAGCAAGACAGTAAATGTTCTTCTCCAGCAATTAAAGCCCCGCAAGTAAAAGGATAGGTAAGCTTAGGAGATTAGTTTCTTAGGAGTAGATGAAATATTACCTGAGCTACGGGAAAGTGTTATTGCTCCTGTATTGTGCCAGTAACAGCAGATAAATTCTTCATTACCTGAAAAAAAAAAAGGTAGAAATTACTTTGAGGAAAGTCTTCATGTGCTGTAAGTAAAGTTTCTTCCCACAGGTTTAATAAGGCAGCCAAAAGGAGTAAAATGTTTGTGGTGGGTATACTTCAACAGACAATACAATCTGAAGTCTCTTCTCTTTAGATTAATTTTCTTGAACGACCAGGCACAAAATAATCCCTTTAATGAGACTGAATTGAAATAACGGATGCTGTATCAGCATGTGGCACAGTGAGAAACTAAAATAGAAAAAGGTAACATCACAGTTTGGCAGCCTGGGTTTTGTGCAGGAAATACTTGTGCGGTGGGGGGGGAGGAGGAAAGTAAGCATGCTACTGCATGTTGTTAAGACTTATTTAATCTTCTTAACTAATTACTCACACTTCCTAATTCAAAATCATACAAACAAAAAACGTTTAGATAAGCTGGGAGTTTTTTCAAATGGGTGCCCCCTACAGCTTAGAAAATAAACATGACAGGTTTCCCCTCTCTGATGTTCTGCCATTTGCAAGAGAACAGACCCAACTCCCAGAAAGACAGAAGACTAATTAAGACAGGAAGACAGGCAGGTCAAACATTTGGTGTGAGGGATTTGGGACATAGGGGAGAAAAAATCATGTTACATTCCACTTTCACAGCAGACTGACAGGAGGCTTCAAGCCCTTTCTCCCATTTGCTGCTCAGAGACCCGGGGCTCCCCCAGTGTCTCCCCCCGTCACACCTGTCCCCAGCGAGCCGTTCCCCAAACCTGCACTCACGGTGAGCTGGCTCAGGGGGCACCCGCTGTACCCCCCTGTAAGCACCTAAACATGATGCCTAGAGGAGCGGGCCAGTGCAACAGCCACTGGAGGGACAGGCCCTTACTGGGGGCAATGGGAGCACGCCTGAGGTAGCAAGTACTGCCCCGAGGGAGTGCTGCCCCCTCTCCTCCCACCCCACGGGGAATGGAAAGAGACTGAGCTAATGCGTTAGGTCCCACCATGAGGTGCTAGATCATATGAATCCTCCTCCAGCTTGTGTCTGCCACGATGCAGTCTGACTTCATTTACACATGCTGAAATGTCACTGAGACCTTGATGTACTCCCTATTTTAAATACTTGGCTTCTGAGCCGAAGTCCGCTGATGTCAAGGACTGTTTCTGATTTCAGTAGGCTTGGCTCAGGCCTTACTACTTGGAAGTTACAGCCCGAGAAGCTGAACACTCCAGCCTTCTCATCCAGACGTGTACCTTTGGCACAGGACTTGGGTTGCATAAACATAATCCTACTAGATTGCGATGTACTGCTGCGCTGACAGCGAAACCAGAGCAGCCTCATTCACTTCTTGTGCATTTTATTTCCGATTCCACTTTTTTGATCCTCCTGCCGTAGTGCGTTTGTAAATGTTTAAAATTTTCCAGCCTTTGCCATACGCTCTGGAGCTTGGACTCTAGATTTCTTGAGTGAAACTTAAAAAGTCTGGGTTTATGAAGGAACTGCCATTTATAGTAAACCATGTCTAAAAGCCATGACAGTATCCTTCTGGCTCTGAGGTCCAAGTGAGTTTTAAAAAAACCCAAATACCCCAAAACACACAAAGCTTTAGAAAAAAGCTCTTCTTCCTTTTCAATTTTTTTGGGTTTTTTTTTTTTTTGAGGGGTAGAGGGTGTCAGGTAAGGAGAGGTAAGGAGCCAGGACAAGCCAGCAGCCACAGAAGAAAAATAAAAATCAACATGTTCTGGTTTTGTATGGCCCTTACAGGTTCTAGAGCAGCTGTCAGGTTTCCAGCGACACAGCTCTGTCTCCCAGCACAAATATCCCTCTGGAGGCTGTTACCATTGCTTCCTCTTCATCAGCTGGGGCCTGATTCAGCTTCCACTGAAACCAATTTGATTTTTCCTTTCACTTTACTGTGGGTGGGACTGGACCTCTAGTGGCTGAAAACCAGCTACGTCCACAGGAGCTTGCTTGGCAGAATTAAGTTTAGTGCAAAGTTCAGCGTTCTCACGTACAGTTTGCTGTTCCTCTTAAGACAATTACAGTTCCTCCACAGCTGAAAGGCACCTCATTACAAGAACCAAAATCTGGGTAACTTCTGCAGGACCAATACTGCTCTGTGGTAACCGTGGTGAGCAGCATGATAACCATTCCTGTTTGTATGGTCAAGCCAGGCAGCCTGCCTTGATGTACATAGGTGTACCATTTGAAAGCAATGCAGTCATTGGCACTGCCCAGCATAAGGCTCATTCATGGACTGCCTTGAGAAGCAGGATCCTGCACTAAGCATGTCTGGGGAGGTTGACCTTGAGGTCTGTGGCCCATTCCTCATCATCTGTGAACTTCCAGCTAGGAGCAGTGACTCTCACTGTTCACCTGAACAATCCCCTTCTTAAAAATACAACAGCACTGCTAATCAGTCGCTGGGTGGTCAGCAATCAGTCCACTGGGATTGGCTTTTGCTTTCCTAGTGCCTACTTACAAACCAGGCTTTTGCTGATTTCGTAGCCAGCTGCTTGTTTCCAGTCACTCCCAGGAGCGCCCCGCAACATGCTCTGGCTAGAACGTGAGAGATTCGTTGTATCGAGACAGCCATAAAAGTGAAGGAAAACAAAGCCTGAGAAAATAAACAAGCTGCACCTCTGATTGGCAATCCCATCTACTTCATTCCCTTACAATTGTACTAATCGTTAGGAGTCTTGAAATGTTTCCAAAGGAGAGGAAATGAAGTTGCCGAGATGGGAAAGGATATGAAATTTCCTGACCAGACTGAGGCACAGGTGCCCGGTATCTGGGATGTTATGCAGTATTTACCAAGGGAAATGCTGCTGCTGGATTTTTTGCATGCCTCTAAAATTGTTTTATGTCCTCCCCCCCCCCCCCAAAAAAAAAAAAAAAGTAAAAAAAAAAAGTGCCACTATGTATTACTTAATGCCTCCAGCTATAAGAAGATGCTGAGGGCCAAACAGCTGTGATTCTTTTATAAAGTACTTTGGCATCTGATGCCCCCTCCCCCATCCTTGCAGATTTGATGTCAAAGGCTCTCTAAGGAGAAAGTCACATATGAAAAAAAGATCTTTGATGGAATGAAATTATAACCAGCTACTAAATCAATTGAGTTAGGAAATTCCCATTCCTTCCTCCATTCATCCAGAACCATATCTCCTGTGGGAAGCCATTATTATTTGGATGTTAAAATCCTCTTCCTGTACCAAAAAACATTTCTGGAGCTGCAACAGCACAAAAACATTGTTTATTAAATCCATGGGAAAATAATTCTACTTCCAAAGAGCTGAATGCTAGGCCACTGTCTGTCCACTGGCTGAAGTTCTTATACAGCTGGGGAGCCTGAAGAAAATGTCTGATGACATCATTATGAAGCAGTATCAAATTAAGAATGTAGATCATCATTTCACTCACACATCATTTGAGAACATTTTCAAGAAAGGAAATTAAAAGTTACATTGTTGCCACCTGTGTTGATTACTCTTATGAATTAAGGGAGCCCATATTACTTTTCTTCTATGTTTTAAGGGAAGACAACATAAACAAGAGAGGCAATGAGCATGCAGGAATCCCCAGTGCATTTAAAAATCAGTTCGATTTTCCAAATCCAGGGCTAGCCCCTGGGTGAACATCAGAGGGAATCCGTAGTGCCACGACACCAGGTCTCGTTCAACCAAAAGCTGCAAAGAAGGTATTAGTTCTGTGCTGATTTTTAATTAATAATACTTATATACACACCCACAAAGACAGTTGTTTTGTACCTCCTCAGTGGTAAAGCAATAAAACCACAAAATTCTATCCATTTTCTCCCTGCTCTATATTTTGCTACTACTGCATTGCAGATTAGATTGTTCAGCCTGGTTTTGTACACATCCCTTTCTCTTTGAATGCTTATCACTACAATTACCTGCATGGTTTGAAATGAACATTAAGTTGCTAATTATTAGTAAGCCAACTGGGACAGATGGCTACTTAAACAAGATATTGTAGTTGTTTATTTGCAAAGCTTAATTTGCTTTGCTTTATGCTAAAAACATTTACTCTTGGCTTCATTTCAAAACTGATGAGCATCCAAAAATGCTATTGAACTCAGTGCATAATGCTTTTGAAAAATCAGTCTTATGCAAAGTGCAGTATATGACTTCCTTCTAACTATATGTCAGCAGGGTCTTGAAGTAACTTGAATTTTATGTAAAATGTTGAGCTTTACTTTTCCTTTGTATAGTTTTTTTGTATGACATGGCATCTCAGAGGCTCTGAGCAGTCTTGTAGGATGGGTCAGATTGCTTCCTTGATTAGTCCTGTGAAACTCTGTCAGCAGTGGCTGCATGTAATTAGCTGCGGGCAGAATTTGAACCTAGCAAATATGTGGTAGGGCCGTTATATTGCAAAGAACTACCAAAAGGTCTCTGGGAATGTGTGTGTGCGCGAGGAAGAGGGTACTGTCAGTACCAGGAGGGATGTGCCTGTCCTTTTAGGCAAATGGCATGCCCTCTCCACGTCCCACTTGGAAAGGAACAGAAATTACCAAGAGGCCTTTATGATGAGATCTCAGGAGCATGATGACACTCCAAGGGCATGTTCAGAGGGGCAGCTGGGGGCTTCCAACTGCACCGTTTGTAAGGCCTGTTTGAACCTTCCCCATCCTGCAGACATACACTCCTCACCCACCCGCTCCCTCAGCTGCTGCTCACGCTGCATGCTGCCTCAGGCAGCATCGCTGGTGAACGAAGAGTATTTACCTTAGACCATTGTGCACCAACTACAGCAAGGCTCCGCACAAGAGGCAGTGTCTGTTTTGCCAGTTGGGTTTGTCCTTGGCCAAATCCCTGTACTGACAGGGCCACCTAGGTAAAACGGGAGCGCTGGCCTGTTCCCCTCCTGCTCTGGCACTGCTGCAGTTGTTGGCTCTACTGAGAGTACATGGCAAACTAAATGTGTTCCAAAATTTCTCAAGTGTTCCTTCTTCCCTTTCCATTTTGGCACGGGTTTGTTGATAGCACCCAACAGGCCAGATTATTTAACTACTCACAATACCGCATAGCAAATACATGACATACTATATACTTTTTCTTCTCCTTACTGCAAATCACAAAAGGTAAGGCTAGGACTCAAACAAAAACAAATTACCTCAGTAACTCCTGGAAAACTCAAGTGGTTAATCAGTTACCTTTTATTTACATATATATGCTTAATGCTGAATTAAGTTGTAAAAACCAAAGGCTGATTTATAGCCCCAGTCAGCCTTAATTAACATTGATTCCAGGGGAATAGTAAATGTGAATAGCCTTCACAATTGAGGTTGAACAATGAACTCACTGGGTGTTGTCCAATTTGTAGCATGATTTACATGGAAGCAAGCCCTTCTTTTTTCTAGGGTTACCCCTTTTTCATCTGGTGTTTGGGATGGGTTATATATAATCCATAGATAGGAACATTTGCTGTCAAATATTTTCCCTGATTTACAGTTAGCCTTTCCATGGTCACTATAAATAAGGCAGAAAAAAACCCCAGTTTGAGGCTTTGCAGGGATTCCTTGTTCTTGCAATGTGTCATCGCTTGTCCATTTCGTGGCATTTTTACGAAGTGGCCATAATGAAAGTCAGATTAAATGTACAGGATATATACATTTAATCAACAGCCATTGGAGTCAGTAGTGCTGGAAGAGTTATAAAAGCCCCTGTGAATGCAAATTTATTGCAAAAGAATCTGCGTCTTGGTGGTAGGAATATCTGCTGAATGGTACTACCTGACACAGAACACCTAAAACTTTCAAAAGTGAATTATTTAAGTGTAAGGTTTTGCTTGTAAAGCCGCCAGCTGCTGGATTTCAAGACTTGAAACTGTTCCAAAACATGGGACTAGGTACTTTATTTGTGCACTAGAGTAAATACTCTGATTTTACTGCCAATTTAAATGTGCTCAGTTTACAGTAATGAGCTTGTATAGGCAATACCTTGTTTATAGAAAGTGGAACAGGAAGAAACTAACATTAACCATTAACAGTAGCAATTTCTCTTGCCTTCAACTCTAACTTTATGCCAAATAGATCCTTCCCATGTCCTATCTGAAATATTTGCTATTACTGTTCTTTTTATAAATCTGTGGGCTAAAATGGAGCATTCAATAAAATAATACACCTTATAGTTCCAGTCAGCTTGAAATGCAACACTCTCTTGTAATTCCAAGACACTGTTTCTTATTCCTATGGTGAAATGTATTTTAAGAATAAATACATGTCCTGCATACTAGCAAACCTGATAATAGGTGTTCATACCTGCAGAATGTAGTTAACTTTTAAAAATCTTATTTTAAAAAGAACAGACCACTCTGTAAGAGAAGAGTACTCAATTGCAGTTGCCACCACTTCTCAGGTTCTTGCACTCAACCTACTGTTTTATTCTTGCAAGACAGATCACGCGAGGAACCTATGTGTTTATGTACATACTGAAACCTTAAACAAACATCCTTCCATCACCTTGGGCCATCTGCTCCTGAAGCTGCAAGCTTTTCTCCCTTCCCCTCCTCTTCAGTGCACCCACACACACTCTGGGCATGGAGTTAACTCCACCAAACTCAGTGGAAGGGGTGACAGTAAAATCCTTCTTCCACACAGATCACAGATCTCTGAGTTTCTTTGTTTCACTTACAGTCTAAAAAGTGACAACGATATGCTGGAGGATTTTGGCTTGCGGTGTAAGTCACCAGATATCATAGTGGTGATTCTTTCATTATCTTATTTTGGCTGGGTTAGTTCCAAAATGTTCTAACGGGGACCAGTACTTCGGTTTGCAAAGCAGTGTAATCACTGAGCAGGAAGACACCACCCACAATCTGAGGAGCTTGTAGTCCAAGGACGTGGTCAGGCTCGAGATAAGTACAGTGTGCAAAGAAAGCGACAGACAGTAATGGTAATGGTGCAGTAGGTCCTTGGTTCAGCTGCCTCTGAAACCCAAAACAAAAGTGGAGGGTGGGGCGGACGTGAAGAAAGGACAGATTCTGAAGTGGGTGGAAGGGCACATGGCAAAGTGGCTGAGGCTGGAGGCACAGGGAAGATGGGGAAACACAACAGATACACATCCATAAAAGCAAAAGCATGTGTAATTGTTGGTTTCTACACACAGCTGTTATATTGCCAGAGTCTTTTCCAGGCAGGCACAGGTTCCTTTATGCCCATGTCCTCAGTCAGCCGGACATGAGTCAGCTTGGAACCAGAAGCTATGTCACTGCAGTCAGTGTGGCACTAAGCCTGAGCTAATAAGCCCCGCTGAGAAGAACACAGCTACATGGCTTCTATTTGGCTTGGAGAATAGGTTGAGCAAGCTCATGTCTGGTAACAGAAAACTCTACAGACACATCTTCGCCTTCCCGTGCAAATATGAGCACGCCATTTCTTTCCTTTCTGTAAAATGCACAGGCACACTGGCATCCTCACCATGTTCTGTTCTTTTATGGACACTTTATTCCCTTTGGTGTTGCAACTGTCCATCTTGAGCTTTCTGACTGTATTTTCTCTTGGCTGCTTTTTTTTTTGCTACAATAGTGCTGGGTTTTTTCCCAGCTGTTTTTTCTCATCAATTTATGACTAGCTAGAGAGCTTGTTTCCTTCCTTCCTTACAGATCCATTAAAGCTTTGGAGATCCTCTTTCCTTAAACACCCAGTATTTTGATCCTGATGCTTTTCCTTGCCATCAGAGAAGTTTTAAATGCTTAAGTTAGAGTACATTTTAAACTATTTAGTTGGCAGGGTGGAGTGGCTGTCTTTGTTGTACTATTCCAAGCCTAAAAACTCAGCAGCTGATCTATAATCATACCATACTGTTCTTTGACTAGAGAAGACAGGTATTACATTCCATTCATTTCCACATGAAAAACATGTAAATTTTTTGTCCTGGTTTTGCCACATCAACTTTGCTATAAAGAAAACAAACAAAAAAGGAACCAATAACCTGACACCATTTAAGCAAAGCCCTTACATAAAATTGTCTTCCATCGTCTCCCTGAGCTCATCTGGCTGACCTGAGCCATGTGCCAATACAAAGGTAAGAGCTTCTTTATTTCATGGTAGTAAGACAGCAGGAAGAGCAAGATTAAAGAGGTGCCAAAGTGCTGCTCTGGACGAGTTGTTTGCGGTGTTTAGTCTGCCTGATCAGCAGGACAGATTTCTGTCCCACTGTCTAGAGTGTTTCTGTGAGGAAACTGGACCGATATTTAATACATCATTCAGTCTCGTTCTGTAGCCATGCTAGAAGAAGATGGGCCAGTTTCCACCACCTCGGTATCTCTGACTGAACGGAGACTCCTGAATCTTTCAAAGGGTCCCTTGGCTTTCTACTCATCCAGTCGTAAGATCCGTGTGGGGTATGGGGCTTTGCTTTAAGAAGAGAAAGGTCCCTGTCTCTATAAACACAACTTAACCCCTCAAGCAAAAAAGGGTGATGAACATTCCTTCTACCTAGGGGTGAATTCCTGCCTCCAGTGAAGTCAGTGGTCCAATTCCTGTTGATTTCAGTGAGGCCAGATCTCCCCCTTAACATTTTAAGTTGTATTTCATGGAATACATTGATACCTGAACTCCAAGGAACCCATATGGTGCCTGGACTTTTTGAACACTTTCATTCTTAGAAAGATTTCAAGGACAGGAAGAGTCTGAATACCTGGAAAACCTTTCACTCTGTCATTTTCCTAGACTGACTTCTTTCATATTTGCTGATAAATAGTTGCATCCTGTTCTTGAAAGTAATTCAGCAGAAAATGACGGCCATGTATGCAGTTATCAGTAAAAATCTACTTTAAACAAATTCATTTGTCATTACTTCTCTCAAGACAGCTGTTGTCAGCACCATTAAAATTCAAATTTGTTTGCCTATGACAATTAAAATTATGTCAACACTGAGAGATTTTAACAATTTCCATTGTTCTAAGCAGATAAGCAAGTTAATTCTGTGCTGCAAGCCATCACTGTAGCCATAACCAACTGACTGTGTACTGAAGAACTGCGATGTTTGAGATTATTCAGCCTTGACTGGGTTGTATCAGTGACCAAATGTTTACTTACTGAATTGAATGATTACTTCAAATCCTTGTCTTGTCTCCAGCAGTTTCAAGGCTTTTTCTCTGATATAGGTGTGGGCTTTTTTTAGTTTTTTTGTTACAGATTTTGAACCAAATCTGAACGTCAGCCAGGTTACTTAGTTTAATGTTGCTTCTGTAATGATACTGCCACAGAATACAGCAAGACATCGGGGGCTGACCCTCAGCCTGAACTCCCAAAAACTGTCATTTTCACAGGCATAAATGAGTTTCAACTCTTTTGTATTAGAATCTGCAGCCTCTCCCAGGAGTCTGTTGTTATATACATTACTGTTTGTTCATGCAGGAGGATTGATGACTTTTCTTCCTTTTCTAGATTTTCATCAATAATGAGTGGCAAAATTCTGAAAGTGGGAGAACATTCCCAGTATATAATCCAGCAACAGGAGAGCAGATCTGTGAGATCCAGGAAGCTGACAAGGTAATACATCCCGTGAATGGGTAGAAATGTACAAATAGAATAAAGCAACAGGTCCAGAATAGCAATGCTGGACATTTATTAATCGCAGTTCCAAACCCCATCACGTGACTAAGGTTGTAAACCAGCAAATTTCGTAAGCCTGGTAATGTTACTTACCTCTGCGTCTTTCTTCCTTCTTGGCAGGTTGATACGGACAAAGCAGTGAGGGCAGCTCGCCTGGCTTTTTCTCTAGGTTCGGTCTGGAGAAGAATGGATGCATCGGAAAGAGGCCATCTTTTGGATAAGCTAGCAGATTTGGTCGAAAGAGACAGGGCAATTCTTGCTGTAAGTAGCACATGAAAATCAACAGTCAGATCACCTGTCAGTCTTACATTTTGAAAGCAAATTAGTTCATAAATGTGGTAATATGAGTTATATTTGAAAACTACACTCAGCTGATCGTTAAGATGGCTGACTGTCTACTTAAGACCTGATCCAAAGCTCATAAAAGTCAACAAGTCTTCCAATTGTCTGAAATTAGTTTTAAATCAGACATCAGGCAAATGAACGGGTGTATGCCTGCGTATGCACACGTGTATGCCTGATAGGGGTGCTTGTGACTTTTCTAAAATAAAAAACAGAAGACCAAGTGCTTTGTGCAGATCCTCATGAAATGGCAGGTGAAATGCTTACTGACACTCAACTGGTAACATGAATTCTGGGTACTGCACTGTTTTGTTCCCGTAAGAAGCCATCTAAACGGTGGCATTGTTAATGTTGTTTTCCGCATGTCAAATGCTTTGAACTAAGCTGGTGAACATCTTAATTCCAGCTTTGTCAACACTTAAATCATCTTACCACCAGTGTATACTGTAAAATCACCACAGGGAGAAGGAAGTGCACAGCAAATCAAGTTTATTCTGCCTGTCATTTGATTTTTATTTCTAGAGCCAAGTTCTTTACTGAATTGCACTGCAGGCAATGCCATTAATTGCTCTTGGGGATATAAGTCAGTGCAGAATTAGGCCTCCATTCTTCTCTATAGAAACTCATTTGATGGTTGGTGTGTTACACATGGGCGTATTTTGCCCGTTCTTAATGATTTCTATTAGACAGCTATTGAGAATGAGTTAAGCTACTCAACATCTTAGGATATTTTATTGGATTCTTTTCGCTAAATGATCTCAGGAACCCCTAAGAGGATAGCTTATAAGATACTTTAAAAATAGGAATATTAACTTAAAAATAAGGACATTAGCTCGTTAATTTATGAGCTTCCCTAGAGGAGAGTTTGTTTATTTGATGGCAATAAATAAACTGGCTGTACAGTATAGATATCTCAGGCCTCAGCAGGAGTCTTGGCAGCCATATAGAGAAATTTTTATATTCACATCAATTATATGAAGAGGGATATGTCCATTCTTCTCTTTGCAGATTCAGATCATTAATATGGGGTTAAAAGGAGCCCCTTCTCAGCTGTTATCATTAACATAACAGAACCGAGTTTGACAGGCATTTTTATCTTGGCTCCTGATTAAAGCAATTTAGCATTTATATATCTGGACCAAACACAGTGGCTATTAGGTCCAAAATACACACAGGCACATGTACATGCATGTGGATACACACGCAAACCCACAAGACACACAGACACACACACATAAACACACACTCACGCACTCTTCTTAAAATCATAGTAATTCCAGAATACTCCAGAAGGAACCAGATTTTTTTTAAGGAAAATTCTTTTTGTTCACATTTGCAAAAAGGACCAGGTAGTTGTTCTGAATCTTCTAGGCTAAGACTATGCCAAGGCATAACCAATAATGGTTGGTCTTCATTAAAATCTTTGTCGTGATTGAAGAGCTGTTATTGCAGTGAATTATTAACTACAATAGTCTAAAAATGCTACTGTACTTATATCTCTTTAATTTTTCTTGTCCTCTAGACTATGGAATCACTGAACAGTGGCAAACCTTTCTTGCAAGCTTTCTATGTTGATCTTCAGGGAGTCATAAAAACCCTGAGGTATTATGCCGGTTGGGCGGACAAAATCCATGGAATGACCATTCCTGTAGGTAAGGAGGATCAAAGCAGAGGTATGCACCTAATCATTCTCATGGCCAAATGGCTTAATAGATTACAGCTTTGTGAAAGATGGAAGAGAACCTTGTTTTGGTCTCATAGTGTGTAGCATGTTGCTGAAGCAGATGTTTAAAAGTTAGCAAGGGCTGGACAAGACAGTTTGCTATTGTTCTGCCCTGCGAGCACATCCCAAAGAGTGTTTTGTTTCTCTTGCATGTGTCCATCTGAGAAGGAGATGGCTCAATACCTACATTTAAATATTATTATACTTATAAAAAAGGATGCAGTATAAGCCTGACAAATACCTTGTAACACATGAAAATAGTGTTAGCTGCCTCTTTAAGAAATGGTAGCCTTGTGTCTGTATCTTTTTTTATATACGTCTTCTTACTGCCTATGAAAATCATTTTACTTTGGATTAACACTGGATCCAAATTCGTGCATACTTTTGAGAGAGTTTGCAATGTTACTACAGAGAACTGTACACACTCATCAGATAATTTTGTTATACATGCTTCTTCAAATTATTCAGTGGGATGCATTTTATATTGTAAGTATGAGATACATCTTTATGAGTGCTAGAAAATTAGGTACTCTGCTCTTATTTTCTGCTAAAGAGACAAGAAAAGAAAAAATCCTTATTATTATTTTTATTTAACAAGTCTCTTCCTCCTGCCTCTCCCTCCTAGCTGTTTAGCAAATACAGGCTGCATTTTCTGTTATGAACATACTCATTTTCAGTCTGGACTGCATGTACCAACTTCTATAATTATGTAAAATGGCACATGATGGCAAAGAATGATTTTATGCAGGTGCAGTCATTAAGATGAATGTACTCATCTTCTACCCGCATAAAATAAATCTTTGGAAAATCAGTAAGGAAAACAAACATTTAGTCTATGGATTTGTTTTGGATTCACAGTGTGCCCTGTTCATTACACACGTGTGTTTGTTACACTTTACTGAAGAGACCAGGAAGGCACACTCACCAGGAAATGAATTTCACTGTTGCCCATCTATATCCATAAAATTGCATAATGTAACACAGTACCTGCAGTACACTAGCTTGCCTCTATACAGCAAAGCACAAAATGACCAGTTAGTCAAGCAGATAAATTGAAAATTTCGCCCAAAATTTTCAGGAGCAAAACAGATCACATAACTCTTTATCGCAGTGTTACTCATTGTGGTTTTTCAGCTTATTAAAATTGCAGTGTGCACTGACTAACGTTTATCAACACTAGTATATTTTCACCAAAGAAATTACAATATTGGTATTTAAGGTGTAGACTCCCCTGTAAGGACTCCTGAAGATTTGCACAGTCATTTAGGCTGAGATTCATAAATCCTGGTTTTGCTGCATGCACTTCACTTTTAAACATGCATACCATAAATTCATATATTCAGCAGATTTCCTGTTCCCTAATCTCTTTCTCCCTGGTCAGTGAATGCCTCCTTCTCACTTGTTAGCCCAGCAGGTACACAGAATTTTGGTCAGTCACCAAAAAGCATTGCCAGGTTAAGAGGAATAAAAATCCTCTGCTTATTCTTGTCCTCAAGGAGTGTACCAGATGAAAACCCTGATTTTTTCAGGAAGGTGGGTTACACTGGGGGAGAGGAAGGCACATTTTCAGCATCCTTCTTAAATGCAAACTTCAGTCCTAACAAACACAGTTATCAGTAGTGCAGAATCCCAAGTCCATTCACAGATTTTCAGGGCACCAGTTCTTCCTCTTGGTTTAATGCTCCTCTATTCCTCTAGTGTCACACCATAAATTTGTCATTCTCATAAAGCTATTTTAGAGCAAGGCCACTGTTAAACAATGGTGCTCTTTACATTCATTTATCATCAGCTCATCAAAAGAAACCAAACAAGATGACAAAACCAAAATAAAAACCCTATTAAATCTCCTTGTCTTTCTGTTCAGTAAGTTAGTAAATCTGAAACCTCTCAATCTTTTATCTGTTTCTGCTGAGGTTTTCCTCTAAAATAAAAATAGGCAAGTGACAGACAAGTAGAAGAAGAACAGTGCATTTTACAGTCACATTCCTTTTGGTCACAGAGCTGCTAAAATCTTCAGACTGCCCTTTCCTTGCTGACATGCGTAAAGCCTTAATGATTTAATCTAAAACAGAATGAGGCTAGACTAGAAACTGTTAAACTAATAAACTTAATGCAAGCAAAAATTGTATCTTTAAATCAATATATGGTATGATACAGCTTAAAGAAACAGCTCGGCTCTCCTCACCCACTTGTTTGCTGTGTCCCGCTATATTAGGCATGTGACTCTATTATGACTGTTATGCAAATAAAATATCTAGGACAGAGACTCCTGATGGAAATCTGAGCAAACACATTTGTGGAAGGTATTGCTATCCCAAAGTGAGATCCCTGGGCTTTCTTTCTGATTAAGAAATAAAGATCTTTGGGCCAGGTGCTAAGCAGCTTCAAATTGATCCAGCTCTATTAGTATCAGTGAGGACTGAATGTCCATTTACATCACCTGAGAATATTAAAAAAAAAAAAACCAAAACCCTTTTAGACTAATTTTTAAGTTGCATGTGGGATCAGATTGTGAGATCCCTCTCAGGCAATGTTCTTCTGGCTGCCAGCTAGTAAAAGGGTAGGAGTAACAATCATCAGCAATAACATCTTAGAATGTGTGATTAGCGCGACTTGTATAAACTAATCTTGAAACTCTAAAATATTTTTAAAGTCTCCTATTTAATTTCTGAGCACGGGGGAGCCTTCTGTGCTCATTGTTCAGAAAAAGGGATTCACTTCATCAATCTTGAGTTATTTTGTCATGGTAACAGCTTATTTTACACTGTGGTCAAGGCGGCTCTTAGACATATCTTTGGCCTGTCCAGAGGCATCTGAAGCACCTGAATAACTTCAAGTCACATACATTCACAAAGATATTGTTAGAAAGCAACCTCAAAAATCAAATCTTAACAGTAAGTCTGTGGATGCTGAACTTTGGAAGTAGGTGTCAAAAAGGGCAGCTGTCTAGAGTCTAGTGGAAGAAAGCAGGGCAAGCAACTCTGCATGGGAGGTATTGCTCTGTGAAATGTTCTGCCTACATTTGGTAGAATTAACCACCATTTGTCTGACTTGGCAAGCAGGTCCAGGTTATCTATAACTTGATGTTATGAAGCACACAGACATGTGGCAGTGATTATGCAGTGACAATCTAAAGTCAGACAGTGCTAACGTAACTGTGTTACTGTTATGTTGTCACCATCCTTCTGGCTGAGAATCCACCTCTCACAGTACTACCGAGTACAAGCTGGTATTTTTAGCTGACTCCTCTATGTGCCTCTTGAACACTAAGACAGTTTTGCCTGTATGTACTTCTCTCTGTTTTGACTTCTACTTTACTTCTGTCTGGTCTGATGATTCTTCCTATGGTCTGTGAACCACTGCTAGCATCCATGAAAGATAACCTAGAAAATCAAACTGATCATCTTGATTTGTGAAACATGTTCTCACCTCCACTGGGAAGTTGTTAGGCATCTAGAAAACGCTGCAATGACATTTTGTCAATGCAGAGCAAACCAACTGGTCAGCTACTTTCTTCCTCCTTTTCCTGATGCAAATCTCATTTTCTCTCTCTCCCTCGCTCCTTTATATCCTCTGCTCTGTCCCTGTCTTGGTTGCAGACTGTGGTTACCTTTCTGGTATTATTCTGCGCCTGGCCCCCAGCTGACATATTAGCTACTCTAGCTCAGGTTTCTACTGAGCAAATCCTGTAAAGTAGATGTACAGAAATAAGCAGACCTGAAAATAAGTTATTTCTAATCAAATTTAAGTTGAAGTCTTTACTTAAACCCAAGAAGCTTTATGGATTAACCCATTTATTGTTACCAGATGTTCAGTACAGGACATTGCAGCAGGTTCCCAAAATGTGCTCTCCGTTGTGAACTTAAGTCTTGCCCTGACATCGGACAAGGCTGGCTGCAGCTCTACACTGAATGGGGTAGAGGCCACAGCTGCCCACATGCCAAGTGCTGGAAAGCACATACCTCTGCCTTGGACAGGGACAATGGGAGCAAAAGCCCTGGCATCTCCCATCCTTGTCCTCCCTTCCTCCATCTGACCATTTGCTATCCTGGCAACTCATGGCCTGTGACTGAGCCTAGGTAACCTTCCCAGCATTTTCACATACTTAGTTGAAATAATTTTTCTAAGTAAAGAGATTCAAGTTTTTCTAGATAACCAAGCACTGCAGGCTAAGGGGCACATTCAGCTCATCCCTTAAGCATAGCTATTCCCTCAGCCATAGCCTCACTAAAAACATTTAACCTAAATCCAGAGGTGGTTTGAGCCTGGGCTAGTTTATACAGCTGCAAGGCTCAATTTTAGGTATGAAAGTGCTGTAAATCTGCTTTGCATAGATGCAGGCCAGGGACACTAACAAAGCTGATGGTTAGACAATACCGTAACTGGTTCTTTAAAAACCAGGTTGATTTTTTTTTTTTTTTAAAAAAAATAAAGGTCATTTCCCTGCTCTTCATCAACTGGGAAGAAACCTACATCGCATCACAGCACGTATAACCTCAGCACTTACTCCCAGACCACAGGCAAGTGCTGAAGCAGCAACAACTGTGCGGCTTTGTGAGAGAGCACAAACTCCACCAGCCCCCATGACAGTCACTTATACCAGCTGTGCAGAATGAACCAGCGCAGAGACCTGCCGCTCTGCTCTGAGCAGGCCAGGCCATGCGAAATGTCCTGCAGACAACAGGCCTGACCCCACATCACAGATCTGTTTATTTCGTGACCTGACTTGGGCTGCCCTGAGCTCAACAGTGCTTTAGTTAAGGACTGCAGATCGAGCGCTATACTTACTTTAACTAATGATACCTCTCACCCGTGGAGATTTTTTGTGATTTTTGTTCATCAAGACCTTAAAAACAATTACCAGATCAGAAAGTTGAGTAATTCCCTTTAGCCTCACACCATCCATATCTGCTGTTTGTGAATATGCAGTCTGCTTTTCGTGCATCTTCATTTGTTAGGATCTTTCTTAGTCCATATTCTTATTTCTGTCAAAATTCCAGTGAGAAAAGCCCATGCTTTCCAAGTTTTTAGTGACTTGGTCCCTTCATGTATTTATTCACCTTTGCCTTGTCCAAAAGGTTTGTGAAAACTGCTCCTATTCTCTGTTGTCTTGTTTTCTAGCTGCATCCAACTATTCCCTGTCAACTGAAACTGCCTCTTTAGCTTGAGGCCATTTCTGATACAGGCCTTGTTCTAAAAGTCAGCTGTACAAGCACGGCTGTATGATGACCCCTGCATTCTCCTTAGCATTGTCTCCTGTAGTAAATCGTGCTCAATTACACATCAATCACAGGCTTCCCCTCTTTGTTCCATACCTACAGATTGTTGTGTATCATTCCATTACTTCAAACTGCCTGTGTCTTCAACGGACGATGAGTGAGATGTATGTTACTCTCTTATTCCCCATCTGCTTGTACATATACCTTTATACTGCTGTGTTCCAGTCATGCCTTTCAGGAAATTGCCTTTGTGACTTTTCCTTCACTTCTCTCACCCTGAAATCAGCAGAGGCCAGTAAGTGGCTTCCTTGCTACTGCCCTTTTTCGTGTGGTACGCTTGTCCTCTTTCTCAAGGAACAAAGCAGGTTACTTTCTGATGGGATGCTTGCTTCCTTTGTTCTACAGAAAGAACAATTAGGTTGCTCCTGAACCTAGGTTTCCCATGCTGGCTCATGAAAAAACATTTCCATGACTTCTTTATTTCTTTTACTGTCATCAAAGGCTGATCCTTAGAGCTTTTTCCCTCCTCTTTTTTTTGTTCTGCCAAGTCAAACTGCACTTGAGAGTAACCATGCTCATCTGTTTCAGATGGAGATTATTTTACGTTTACAAGACACGAACCCATCGGAGTGTGTGGACAGATCATCCCTGTGAGTATCTCTACTAGCGCTTTCTATTTATTTTCATTTGAACCAGCTCTCTTTAAAGACACATAAAACATGGTCCTCAGCTATGTGTGTTTTCCATTACGAAAAAAGCTGAGCTCATATTGTTGACATATCTTTAACAGCCTCCCTGCAAATGCTTATTTGAACATGCTAATAGGGTTTAGGCTCTGTTATTAGGAGTTAAGTTCTCAAGTCATAGAATTCTCATGATTAAAACAAGCAAAGCAAAACACAGTGTTAATATGCTGCCAGTGGTTATGGATGTTCACACAACTTATGGAAAATTGATGCTTTGCTGTGGTAGTCTTTTTATTTATTTAGTTTTTACTGTGATTTAACAGGCTCCTCAGTTCCTGGGAGAATGTGATGCATTTTAATTCCATTCTTTCCTGCTATTTCTTTTACAAGGCTGGAGGAAACTCCAGGAGACATATCATTACAATTAACATTGTGCAGCTAATAAAAGACATGAAATGTTTATTTCATTTGTTGAGAGAGAAACACAGCGTTTCATCAAATCTAGTACTCCCCCTACACCTCAATATACATCCTTAATATACTCTTGCTGAACACTGCATGGGAATTACACGAGAAGCTAACTTTTTCAGAACCAGTAAACTGGCTTTGGCAGAAATTTCAATGGGAGGCTCACATATAGCTATTAAAATATTGTGTGGAAGCTTTTTTCCTTGACAAAGCACTGGGGAACTAATCAGGACATTCTCTGAAATCTTTGTTGATGGGGTTTTTTTTTATTATTTTGTTCATGTTAACCACAAAGCCACTAAACAGCAACACGCAGCAATTCCATTAAAAGAGGAGCAGCCAAAAAAGATTACTTTAACAATGTTAAGCCCTTTTCCCCTATTTATATTTGTTGTTATTTCATGTCTTTGTTAAGGGGTGGCTATTGTGTTTGGCACTCAGTAGAAACTCAAACATGCAAATGACTCCGAGACTGTGGCTATACCTGTCCCACAAACACCTTCACACTCTCCTAACCTGACCCATGAGTGGTCCTTATGAATGAACAATTCCACAGCTCTGTCCTCATTCTTCAGCCAGGCACATGGATAAGCATTTGCAAAATGACAACCCCAACATCTAACTCCAAAGTTGCTGGACATCTCTTAGGCTTGTCTGATTGAGCTTAACTGAGGTGTGTTGATGAAACTTGGCCACGGGCTGAAGATCATGCCAAAAGCAGGATATATTTAGCTTAGATTTGTAAAACTCTTTGTTCGGGATACCAAGCCATCGACCATACTTGTTCATTCTTCCCCAGGTTTGTTCTCCAAAACTTCAACATGGCTGTCATACGCATCTATTCTAACACTGCTGCTAATCTGTTACATATTTCCTCCACAGCTACCAGTCACAGAGTACAGCCCCCGTGCCACTGCATGCACTTAGCCATTACACTAGCAAATATGGTATTACAAAAATAAAATTAAACAGCATGCCTAACACTAAACTCCTCATCCTCTTTCACATCCTAGCTTCCATCAAAACATATGCTCTTTGGCAGCTCTGTAGCATAAACAGGGCTATATACTACCCTATAAAACTCTTCACAGAGCTCTCCTTGCAATACCATTAGAAGTGCAGGCTGTCAGCACACTGTTGGCCCTACAGCTCCCCTCCCAGGTTTATATACTGGAGATGGAATTAAAACATCACTTTGTCTCCGGAGTTTATAAACAACTGAGGGAGTAAAAAATTGGGTGTTCGGTGATGGAAAGACAGTTGTGTATTTTTTCAAGCTAGCCAGGGGCTAGATAGATGTCCATGAGAGTGGCAGCTGATATGCATCAGGCACTAACATGTTCTGGCTAGTGGCTGACTCTTTCTGACTGATATTTTCTATTTTCTTTCCAAAGGAAGTTATTCTATGCATTTATAAGACTGATTGTGCAAATGCAGTTATTTTATTACTATGGCATTTCCACGGAAATCAGCGAGACTATCCACTTAACCTGTTAGGATCAGGCTTTGATACAAAAAAGGCTTGTTACTCTTATCTTTAGCCACAACTTGTTTGTCCACCAAACTAATATAATTTTCTACATCTTCTACTGCAGTTAAATGAAGTTGAAATTAATGATGACACAAAATTTTATATCAGCCAAGAGTGTTTTTCAACTTGTGTTTTACTGTTCTTTTAACATCTTCCAGATAAATGGCTCAGTAAGAAATTTTCAAGAAAATTAAATGCTTTGACCAAGCATTGACATTTATGGTTTTTTTTACTGTAATCCCATCAATTAAGGATTATATACTTTTGAGTATAATTTTTGTATCTATCTTAAAATGTATTCAGGGATAGGAAATTTACATGCAAAAATGCTTCACCATGAACAAACAGTTCTTTCCAAATGTACCAGAAGCAAGAACTATTTGTGATGGGGGAATTAAAAGTGCCAATTGCAATACAGTAAATGAAATAAAAAGTTGTGACTAAAAAAATTAACAGATAACAGAAGATTCTTTTATGAAGACTGTGGGTGGGGGCTGTACTTCTTTCAACAGGAGAGAAAGAACTAAAAGGTCACTGTTGTCGCTTTCTTAATGGCAGTAATTAAAAAAAAATCCTTGCTTTGTGCTGGGAAAGATTTATGTTGCAGATCAGCCTGAGAAATAAGTGAGGTAGCAGCTTGACATCTTGAAAACAAAACACCACTGCAATATTTTTCCATCTATCAACTTTTATTTTTTCCTACAGTGGAACTTCCCCCTGCTGATGTTTGCATGGAAGATTGCTCCAGCTCTGTGCTGTGGCAATACAGTAGTTATTAAACCAGCAGAACAAACACCACTCAGCGCTCTCTATATGGGAGCCCTCATCAAGGAGGTAAGAATAATTGGCAGAAGTAATGTCTCTGTCTCTCCTTGTGGGGGAAGGAACTACTAGCACATGCCTAGTTTAACGTGCTCTATCAGTTTTCATAAATCATGCTTCCCTTCATTCATTCCTATTTTTACAGGCTGGGTTTCCACCAGGAGTTGTCAATATTTTGCCAGGATTTGGTCCAATTGTTGGTGCGGCCATAGCATCTCATGTTGGCATCGATAAAATTGCTTTTACTGGATCCACTGAGGTAAGAGGATTCATGGATACGTTACTGTAAAATGTGAGTAAATACTTACGGAGATAGTAGTAAGCCCTCGTGCTACATTTCTCAATGTCACTGAGTAAAAGGGCTACATTTAAATCAGTGGTCTGTCCTTCCCAACTAAAGGGAAGTATGTACTGCAGTACTTCTAAAGCAGAAATGGCTCCTTTCCTCCAGCCCCTGCTGTGCTCAGCACCTCAGCACAGGAGATATGCCTGGAAAAATATTGCTGGGATTTCCTGTGGGCTTATGAGGATGTGAATCACATGCAAGTAGGCAGAACATCCCATGTATATCACAGCACACATAAATGCTGCTTTAGCATCCATAATTTGTGTATCTTGGCGTACTTAGGGGAAAAGGGGAGATGACGGGGGCAAACTGGGGCAAATGTACTTCAATTTTGGTGTTGCATTCAAATATATTGAGGAGGAAGTCTAAAAAGGAAGGAGTGCAGGGAGAAAAGGAGACTGTCCAAGGTGTCTGTTCCCAAAATGATGGGAAGAAGCTGGCCAGAAGATGAAGGGAGTCAGTTGTCTAATGGATGCCAAAATGTCTCGCTATGAGTCTATAATGCAGATGTTACAGAGGAGGTTCAGTCTGAAGATGAAGGCTGTAATCTACAGAAAGTGTAACGAATGCCTCAAAATTCAGATCGTTTCTTGCTCTCAAACATGTGCAAAGCCGGCTGTTATCAGGGTTGGGGTGGGGATGATAGAGGTACTCCAGACTGAAGTCACAGGAGAAGGGGCCTTATCTCATCGTCTGAAGGCAGACAGAAAGGAATCTCAGTGGGAGTTTCAGGGCTGGTTATATTTAGAGAGTGCTAAACCCGACCCTTTTCAATTCAAAATCTGACAAACTATTGTATGGGGGGAGCTAAACCCCAGGGATCCTGTCTGTCTTTGATATGTTCGACTCCCACTCATGGCAGTGGGAGGCTTTATGCATCCCAGGGATACTGCTCTCCACAGTGAGTCAATTTGTTTTTGATTTAGGTTGATAAATTCACTGACCAAGCAGCCCTACTAGATATGTGTGGGTATCTCCCTGGTGGGCCCAGGGATTGCAGAGACCAGCTCAATTATTTCAAATAAATTATTCTGGTGGATTTATCCTGTAATCGAGTTTGGAAGTCACCATACATGAGCTTAAATTACCAGTAAAGCACAGATGCAGTCGCATGCCTAATTTGCACACACACAGTTGTTCTGCAATTACTATATGCCTGTACATTATTTTTTTCCTGGCAATTTTAGATTGTAATATACACAGGTTACATTCTAAGTCGATGGCAACATCAGATTTCAGAGTATTCTATGGAATTAGCCTAGTTGTTACATCTCCTGTAACCAATTTATATTAGCATCCTGGAATATTGAAAACTTCAATATGAGCTGATTACCCCCCATAAATTAAGTTGAAACAATTGTTTTCATAAAGATATGTGGTCTCTGTTTAAGATAAATATTCTATTATACAGGATGTTGCACTGTTTGGAGGAGGAAAAATACAGATGGGTTAGGTTTCAAAGTTGTCTTTTGTAGCCAAAATAAATTTTTATTGTAGTTCCAGACAGCTTTAGTTTTAATAGGCGTTTAAACTCAAAAGCTGTGGGTTTTATACTAACTCAGTGCCTACCTTTAAAAGCCTTACTAATAGGAAGTGAAAAGCATTACAGAGATGAAAAAGCAATTCTCTAAGAACCTAAAGCAAGAACAGATGGAACGTTTTAATGCAGAGTTAGTGTAAACTATTCCATATTGTTTCTGATTTCCTGTAACACTGAATTTTTGTAACAGCAAGTCAACATTGTAACATTTTAAGCACAATGCTGTGATATGAGCTGTACTATAGAATCTTTGACTTCTCCAAACCAGATTTCAATTTCTAATGAAATAACAATGGAAATATTTTGTCTCTCTGGTCTTGTCTGAGGCATGTCAACTGTACACTCCAGTGATGTGGATTTCCAATAGCCATCAGATACATAAACACTACGATATTAACTTCTATTCCCCCATTTCATCCAGGTGCTAGTTAAGGCAGTTAATACTTTCAACTTGAGCAAGTTAATGATGAAACCTATCAGTACAAAAGGAAGGATCTTCGAGTTTATATGTTGGAAGCACAGGTTTTTCTCAAGTTCTCACCATGAGGTTCTTGTGGAAAAAAGTATACATTCTTTACCTTTGAAGTATATACTTATGGCTAAGGAAAACTCCCCATTTGCCTGTAAATATCACAAAACTCAGGCTACTACTATCTATTTCCTGTAAAGTTTTTTTTTTTTTAAGGCAGAAAACAGGCTACCCTTCCTACAAAAAAAAATAATACTGTTTCCCAAAATCTGTAGAACCCAATCCATAGAAACATGAGCCAAAAGGCCAAGTTCATGACCTTAAATCAATAAAGCCTGACATAGCCACACTAAAGATCGATCCAGCCTAGCACCTTATCTTGCAACATGACCAGTAACAGATGCTTATAGAAGAAGAGAGCATGTGTAGAGTGATCTTTCCTGGCTGTAGCCTCACAGCTTCTGGTAATCAACAATTTAAAGACTTCCTGAGCCTGAAGGTGCATGTGGACAATTGTATTTAATAGCAACCAATGGCCTTGTCATCCATGCATCAATCCCATACCTCTTGAAACTCCTGACTATATTGAGGCCTCAAGCCCATGTCTACGCAACGAAAACACATAAATGACTGAATTTACAACACTGACTTCCAATTTATGATGCTGGTCCAGTCTGCACTATTTCTCTTCTGTTTCTTAGATTCTGTAGTGCTTTGAAAATTGTTTAAAGTACTACTGTTTACTCCTCATACACTCCCCCACAAATAATGTATGAAAAAACATAAGGAGCTCTTTTCCTTTGGTACCATTACTGTTTGATTCCACTTCTCTCCCTCTTTCCTTCTAACTCCTCCTTTTATGGGTTAGCTCACGCACACCAAGAGTAGTGTGACAATTCTTTTATCGCTTTGCCTGCCTGCTTCTTATGAAACACCCTCCCATTGACACCACCTCACCCAGTCCCCCAGTGCACGGCTCTCAAAACTCTTCCCTCTACAGCTCACTAAAAAGAGTTCTGCAGATGCTCGGCAGGCTATGAATTTCACTTTGACAACTGTCACACTGAAAGAAAGAAAATCATACTGAGTACGAAAGCAAGCCTAAAAATATTGTACCTTCTTGGATTCCAGCAGCTTTCCTGGCTTCTCTGCTTGCTTTGGTTCATACTCTTCAGCAGCTTGTTTGATATGGGCATTTTAACAAAAATGTTTATTTTTACTGTGTTGTTTTCAGTGAACCAGGGCTAAGCCATGATCCTCCTTAATTACAGCAATCTCCTCTCAGGCTTCACTGACACATTTTTTCCTCATCTTCCGCAATCAGATGAAACTGAAACTGCCAAAACCAATCTTTCTTCCAGTCAATCTGACCACATCAACACTTGCTCCTAGCCCTTTCCTACCTCTCCTTGAAAGCCCATAATCAATTTAAATATCTCATTACATCTTACTGTATTTCTCCTTGATCCTTCTGGTTTCTAGCTGTAGGTGAAACTCTCACTCACCAGGACCTTGGGAGTGGTTCTCTAAAGCTCAGCTATCTCCCACACTATCCCAGCTGTTCACGGTACATGCCCTTTCCCTTTTACTTTGCCTTAGTTTCTTCACTGTTCCATGTCTTCCTGTCTATTTGAGTTTCTTTGAAAAGATATGGGGAACAATTTAATTAAAATAAAACTCAGTCATTTATATTTTCTGGGCTTAAGTACAGATCCAAACTCAGGATGTCTGGCTTACCCATGTGTCTGCTGTTGGGCTGCAGAGCTCAGAAGTATGGGAGAGGTTATATATAAGTCTCTTCCCCAGTCAAATGAACAGCAGACTGACTTTATTTCCAAGAGAAGTGCTGCCGAGGGGACCATTTTTACACATATCAGAAATGCAGAAAGGGTCTTTGTATTACCTTCTTATTTCCTGAAAGAACTTTTGCTAAGTAGCAAAGGTAAGAGGCCTTCAAATAGCAGAGAAAAGCAGCCATCAGAAACTGCTTTACTCTTCATTTGCCTTTATTTCCACTCAGATCTGTGCATTCACTTACAGGTTTTGCAAATACAGCCCTATTGACTGCTGTGAGCTGTCTGGCCATGTCTCTATATGTACACCCATCTAAATGGGAACTGTGTACTTGTAGGTTCCTGGTGCACATGGAATAGTTGGGTTTAGTATGTTCTGGGCTTAAGATCAGAGATGATTATGGGGAGCAAGAAGTTAAACATTTAAAATATATGCAATTAAAGCAGTGGCTGCCTGAGAAACTGTATTTTGCTTGTTGCCAAAGTTTAATGAGTTCTAATAACTTCTGTTCAAAAACAAATGTTACCTCCAAATCCGAGTAGCTTACAACTCTCTCCAGTTGTTAAATGCTCTCTAGATGACAATTATAGATAGCACACAAAACATTTGAAGCCCTGGCCAGCAAGAAATGTATCCTAAGTGGCTGGTTTCCACTTTGTTCAAACCATGACCCATTAAAATGCAGACAGATTAAAGATAGGATTCAGGTCTGTGTTCATGCAGTTCTGTAGAGTAACCCAAATAAATATCCGACAAATTGGTTTGGATGCCTGTGTAAACAAAAGGTCTATAAACAACTGCAATAAACCCCAGCAAAAGAGTCTGCATTTTGCTTGGCAGAATGTTTTCTTTATGCACTTAGATTAACAAACCATGATCTCATCATTAGTCAACAAGATACTAGAGACCATCAAAGCAAACTACAGGAGAGTCAAGATTGATTCATGCCAAACAAATGTTTGTAGCTAACAGCTGTATTACCACTGATTCTAATTTACTCAGCAGGATTCTCCTTTCATTTCTGAAGTGAGATGAATGTCACAGTGCATGATGTAGACAGAATGTCTACCTACTGCAACAGCAATGAGTTGTGTCAGCTCTCCTGGCTCACACAACCTCTTGCTGGGTTTGGCTATCATGAAGAATTACATCCTGGCATTTTCTACCTTAGCAACAAGAATCCTAAAGATGATTTGACCGGTTCCGAGAAGTGTTACACACATGCACTGTTCAATATAAGGAGGATTTAGGGAGGCTACATTATCATTCATTCCTGCTTCTGCTGAATCTTTTTGATCATATCTTGGACAGCTTGTGCCTCCTGAATGAAAAGTAGTTGTTTCCGTTTTCCTTCCTTGGTGGTTTTGGTGAAACTTAGGGAGCTGTCCTTGGGCAACTCTTTGCCTATAGAAGATACATGTCAAGAGGATTTGCCTGCTTAAAACTGAAAAAACAGGGTGGCGTATCAGCCCTGTCAAAGTTAACAAGAGTTTAGCCACTGACTTCCATGGGGCTAGGATTTGACCCGAGGAACAAATAAGCCATTTATAGCTTAGGATTCTCTCCAGGAATTTCTGTTTGGGATTGCTTTTTTACTTGTGCTGCACTATTCACTGTGTTCTTTTCAGGGCTGCTCCTCACACAGAGCATTGTACAGTTAAATAAAGCTGCTCTTCTTCATATCAATATTTCAAAATTCCCTTGTCTTAGCTGAAGACACACCCTGAACATGCCATGCGGTCTTAAAATGTTTCTCAGAAAGATTTTACATACAATCTTGAATTTTTAAAAAATGAGACAAAGCAAGCAGCGACATGGGTTTGAAGGTTTTGCCGAAACACTGACATCCAGTGCTTCAATAGCTGGAGAGAGAAAACTGCAATTCCAGAACACACAGAAAATTTCTGTCTGATCATACTATCTCCCCAAACTTAATCAATCTCTTGTAACTTAAAACACTTACTGTTCTTCAGATATTCTCTCAATATCCCAAAAAAAGTTTAATAGCAAAGACAGGCAGCCCAGTTACTTAAAAAGCCTAAGTAACTGAAGATGTATGTCTCCTCTATCAATTTTTGCCCTGTTCATTCAATCTTTTAATCTACATAGCTTCCTGTGCAGTCTTACCTTCACAGTCTTGTCTGTGGCAGTGTGCTAGAAAATCAGCTGCTATTCAGCTAGACTGCCGTTCCCCTACATTGAGGTGCTCCCTAACGACTTAACATGTATCTGCGATCAAAGGAAGGTTCAGAGCAGAGAAGCAGCCAGACATTCTGATGGAGCTGTAGAGAAACTATCACAAATCTTGCAGGTTTGCTTTTGACTCATGAGACTTCCAGTGCTTTAACAGTAACAGATAAACCCACCTGTACCATTTAGAAACATTGATTTCTGTCTGAGAACAGAAAATTAAAAGAACACGAAGGGCAACAGACGTTTTTGAATTTCTGCACAAAGTACTTAATATCTGACTAAAAGCCTCCTCCTGAAAGAGACATTAAACTTCCAAACACAGAAGGCATAATAAGGAACAATCAAATGTTTTATATCACGATACACTCTCATTACCTAACGTCACACAGCTCACAGTCCAGAAACAAGACCCTTCCAGGACTGTTCTCCAAACAGCTTTTTTTGCACAGGAATCCTGTAAAATGCTTCTTTAATCTTTTTTGTTGTTGTTGTTCTGAATAACAAACTGTTTTCTTTGAGATGGGCCAAATTACATCTGCCTCACCCTCCATGCAGCTTACAAGGTTATGGTACTTCACAAGCTATCCAGGGATACCTCTGATATCAATCTTGAAGCCTATTCAAAACAAGGATGGGGAGTCAGGGCTTTCTCTGCCAACATTCCTGCTGAATAATCGCACAGCTCCATTATCTGTGGGGGAGTCCTCTCTTCCAGTGTTCCCTCGCAAGGCTGTACTGCCTATTGGGAGCTCACAGATATAGCTGACAGACACCACAGGAAATGCATGTACTGAAAGACTGTACAGATTGCAACACTATCACTTATCCTTTTCATGCTGTCTTGCTCCATAAAGAGGAGGGTCAGCCACAAAAGGCTGCCTTTGTCACTAAACAATCACAGCGTTGGTGCCTTCCCTGAGACTTCTCTCAACCTGTAAGTGCATAGGGCACAACAGGAGGACAGTGAACAAAAATGCTGAGCAGCATGAGCCCTGCCATCCTGATGTCTACACTGATTTCTAACAGGAAGGACATAGTGAAGCTGTCTGTTAAGTTTATACTTGGAAACTTGACAACCACCCCCCTGTAGTAACAATACTCTGGACCATACTTTTCCAAACAAACACCATTGTCTCTATGCCCTTTGGACTTTAGTATTTGCCATATACATCATACTTGGACTTGCATATTTGTCAATCGTTTTTTTGCACAGAAACTTTTCAAAATCTTTACTTGCATGGACAAAAGAGTTATGATATTAAAGTGGTAGAACGGAAGGTGGAGAGATGGTGGACACATTGCTCTAGCTTCCTCAGTCTGTTCTGCTCCGTGATTTTTTGAGGGGAGATAGGTGGTGGTTGTTCTTGGAGAGAGAGAGGTTCAAGGTAGTGAGGGTGTGAATGGCATTGGCTGGCACTGGCTATAAACACAGCACTCTCACTGGTTTCCAGTGCACATTTTCAGCACAGTTTGAGGTTGGAATTTCCAGATGATGTGCTCGATGTTTGTGGTGGGGGTGGAGGGCAGAAAGGATCTTTCTTTTTCATGTTCACTTCTGGCTGTCAGTCAAACATAGCAATAAAATCAGCTCCAATTAAGGGGATATGCAAGGAATTTCATGATAATGTCAACACTCCATTCCATCAATACAGGGGTAAAGAAAAGCAGCTAATTTATTGTTTTTTTTAAAAAAAAGAAATAACCTCAGTCACACTCAACTGTGGTATCACCAGATAAACAGTTAATCACAAAGGTACATGAAGTGGTTGACAATTCCTTCGTTATCCTGTGGGGGTTTTGCTTTGTTTTTTCTGTGGGGGCCCTGGTTTCTGTTTCATTTGCTTTTTGATTACTCCAGTGCTGACTTAACTTTCTCCAGCAGACTGCCTTCAGTTCTCTGAAAGGTTCAGCTTCTCATCCATTAACCCTTTACTGCAGGGAATCTCACTCACCTGATCTTAGAAATAGAAAACAGCTAGAAGAGACCAGAGTACTACACGGAGAAAAAAGTCCAGCTCTGGACCCACTCCCATCTCTTCACATCTAATTTTCTGTGTGACCTTAAAAGAATGTCCCAGTTAAAAGAAAAGATTCTCAAGCTTCTCAGTATTCAATGGATACTTTTAATCCTGTGTTTCACCATGTAGAGGCCTAAACCTACCTGTGATTACTTCCTTAGCTGGCAAAATGGCATAGTTACACTGCAAGTTTAGAATTTGATCTATTTTGGGTTCATTGATCCAAGGAGGAGAGAATTTCCAGGGTGCACAGCTGCCTCTCCAACTGTACCAATGTGGAAACATGTCAAATATATAGCTGTTGGATTGCTACTCTGTTCAGTCTACCCTCATATCCCTTGGTGAGATCCGCAATTTGCAGCTGCTCCAGCCACAGGGCTGCATTCTGCTCCAGCTGACCCCACAATCTACAAAGACATTTTGGGGGTGCTTTTGACCTCCTCAACCCATATTAAGATTATCTGTGGTGCAGCTGAGTGTCAGGTCTGGGATGGTGCTTTTGTAATGTCTTGCTGTACTTGGTATTCTGCTATGTTCTGTTATCCTGCAGAAAAGGCTGATGATTTCATCAGAATTTGTCATATGCTGATCATGATTTCATGGTCAAATTACTTAAACCTTTGGGCACTGAAAACTGTATTTTGAGGAGAAAAATATGACCTCCTATAGTCAAACAGGTTGGCTAGCAGTTTAGTAATTGTAAGTAGTAAGAGTAGAATAAATTCTAAAAGCTGTGATCATCCAGGGTAACTAATACCTAGACTATATAAAGAAGTATGATAGCAGTTACTACTAATGAATAGTAATAAGCTTAATACATGCTTAATACATGTTCACATATCAGATCTATACTTTTCCACTAAAAAATTATGTAATTAAACCTCTTAATAATCTCAAACCTTGTGAACATACCACTAGTTTGGATGGAAGTAATTGTAGTTACACCAATTTCAGAGTTTTAATTCAGCCCTCATAAAGCACCCTAAACGAAAGCCCCAAGCATGTTTAGCATAGGTACAAATGGGTGAAGGGTACAAACACTTTGTGCTGTGCCTTATCCCTTCTCAATTGCTAGAAAAAAAACCTGGAAAGCTGTCCACTGCTGATGAGAATCCGTTTGGATTGAAGAACCTGCTGGATTATATAAAGCTCTGTTCCAGTGATAGCCAACTTTGACTGTTAAAGTGAACTGTATGACTACATTCCCTGTAAAATGTGTCTCCATTTCCTTTCAGGTTGGGAAGCTGATCCAAGAAGCAGCTGGAAGGAGTAATTTGAAGAGAGTTACACTGGAGCTGGGTGGGAAAAGCCCAAACATTATTTTTGCAGATGCTGATTGTAAGTCAGCATTTCCATATTTTTCTTAAAAACATGTTTATGTAGTGTCTTTTTTTTTCTTGCTTTTTTTTTTTTTTTTTTTTTTAATTTTAGGGCATATCTGTCACACAAAGTGAAATGGACCAATATAGCTGTATCTAATCGCACTTTCTAATCTTACAGAAGCAGCCTAACTTTATATGTTTACAAAAAGACAACATTTGAACCCACACCCATTCACAGACAACAAGAAAACAAAAAAGTTATAACCACGCATACAGAATTGTCATCCTAAATTCTCAGCAAGGTGGTTTAGTGCTTTAAATCTGGAAATTCTGTTATTTTTTTGCTTCACAGTGATTATAAAAAGGGAGGGCTTTAATTTACACTTGAGTTGCTCATCTAGTCAGTGCGGTATTCCTTTGTTAAGCTGTTTTGATAGTAGCTACAAACGGAGATTGTTCTATTTTTTTAATTTTCACAATTGAAGAATTGTGTATTGAAATATTCTCATTGCCACTGTCAGCAGGGAGCTGAAGATTTTGGCAGCTGGATGACGTGCAGCTGAGATTTTTGGCACCTGAGAAGGTACAGGACACCCGTTTAGGACAGGATAAAAACACAAAACGAAGTTTCTGCTGAAATTATCAGCAACAAAATAGTTAAAAATGTTGATATCTAAATTGTCAGCAGGAGGTTTTGAAGTTAACACCCCATTAAGATGAATGGGACAGTTCACACCTTGCTTTGAGCTATTGTTTCAGGCTTTGTGCAGGCACACTGTACTCAATGCATTTTCTGGGAACTTTGTAACCCAAATAAATAGACATGTAAGGATTTGGTCTTTTAATTTAAAAGAGGAAAGTGAATAGAAAAATGATTCTGAATAGCATGAACTACAAAAGTTGGTTACAATTCTATATGTGTTTTCAAAACTTACTGATGTCTGAAAGACTAGGGAAAGCTTGAGAACTTTCAGCAGCTTTTCTACATAGAAACGTTTTACAAAGTTGGGGGTCTAAGTTACAGCCAGAGTCATCCCAGTAAGCTAGAAAGGCTCCTGTCAACTGGAGCCAGATGCAGATGTTACAGCCTTCTACCCCAGCTACTCATCTCCATCTCTCACCAGAAATCATCACATCTCAAATGTCCCTAATGTACTAACTCAGACTGGATCACCTGAACACTTCTACTAGAGTAATATATGCTGGGGGCAGCCTGCGTTACGGCCTTGCGCAGGGGAAAGACAGATGCTCCCAGCTGCCACACAGAGCTGTAGTTTATCTGTGACTTGCTGTACCTACCAAATAGGGTTGAGGACGTGGGGAGAAGTTACTGGCAACAGGGGAATAACAGGGTACAGAGGAGAGAGCACAGTCTTCTTCAGGAGGTCTGTTCTACAGTGTATCATACTAAAGCTCTCTGGCCCTCCCGTAATTACAACCACTAGCACCTGACCTGAGACTCAGACTTCAAAGAACAGCAGCCGATTTGCTCACCATTCCAAAGGAGCTGTTTGTTGTTTGAGGAACACTGTGTGCCAAAAGTTAGCAGAAAGCATCACAAAGCTGTTGAAAGTGCACCAAAAAACCAAAGAAGAATGGTTAGAGCCCCTCATGGTGAAAAACTGCATTAACAATAGAGGAAGAAACATCAGTTAATCAGTTCTATCCACCAGTGTTTTCAATCTCCATGGAGCTGCCTGGGAAAATTTGAATGTGGTTCAGGGAATAGCCTGTATTTACTTTTTTTTTCTAGACCATGCTGAGGGCAGAATAAGGCATTTCTGTTAGATGGAGTTGTCTAGGATGTGCTGAAAGTAAAGCACTGTTGCTTTGCTTATTCCATAAAAGACTAAGCAATGTTCTGAAGTGCTACAGCTGATAACAGAGGTATTATAGTATTGTAGGCCATCACGGTTTAAGGATGAAGTCAATATTCTTGTCTAGTCAGCTATTACGATTTAGCTAATTTAGAGCTAATTTAGCACTGAATGTCTAAATATGACTAGATCCTCTTTCCTGCTTGGATAGTGGATGCATTAGTTGTACCTCCAAGGAAATTAAGAGTAGAAATCAAGGGTTGATTGTTCTATACTTGATCTGTATTTTTAAAGCCTTACCCGGTCACCTGTACAGGCCAAGAAGATGTTTCTGTCTTGCAGAAAAATAATCTGGCTTTTTGGGGAGCATAGGTCTTGCCATTATCAAAGTCAAATTTTCTCAAGTATTTAGTTGGCTATAATTCTCACATATGAAGTATCAAACCAAGTGCAAACTTGGGACCAGAGACAAATTGTCCCCTTCTCTACTGACCCCACTCAAACAGACTTGTGGGCACAACCCACTTCCTAGAGTTTCTTAGGGGTTTTAGTTGATAAATTACATGTTGCTGGCACATAAGACATTGGTGACTCTTGCATACCCTACTCCTAGACTGCTAGAACACTGTCTTGATTTAATTTTTGCAGTGGGATATTAAGCAATATTTTGTGGCTTGTGTCACAAGATGGCATATGGAATGTATTAATTACCGATGGTCCCTACTTTACCTAGATGATGTCTGAAGTCCCAAGTGGTCCCTTGCAATCTAGTGTTTCTCAAACAGTTAAATGGGGAAAAAATAATTTTGACTGTTTGCACAGGGATTATGACACAAAACAAAATCAATCATCTTCATTTATGACCCAACACAACAATAGTATGTTTTGATTTGGCTACTGTTCTATGTTTTTTAACCAAATCCTACTTCTGCTTTGAAGTTTTGGGAATATGGCACTGTGTAATTAATACACATGACACTGGTGCAATAGCAGAAGTGTCTATGATGTTTCAGAGCAACATATGCTGTCTTGGTTTTTTCAGTGGACTATGCTGTGGAACAAGCTCACCAAGGGGTCTTCTTCAATCAAGGTCAATGCTGCACTGCAGGCTCACGGATTTATGTGGAAGAATCAATCTATGAAGAGTTTGTTAGACGAAGCGTAGAACGTGCAAAGAGGAGAGTTGTGGGGAGCCCTTTTGACCCAACTACAGAACAAGGTCCACAGGTAAAGGGACAGTGCTTCAGCTTTACAGTCCCGAAGGTGCCTAGAAGCATTTAAAATTTAAGATGGAGGTCAGTCAGTGCATACTCACTCACAGTCCAGGGTAGCTGACATGATAAACATTTTAAAGATTAAAATTCTATGGGAGCAGATAATCTGTGCAGCTCAGAGGTGTTTCTTGTTAAGTAAAAACTCTCGTCTTAAGTATCTTGCCTCCCAGCTTTAACAGCAATATTCTGATCTTCAGCCCACAAGATACAGCTGTAAACTGTGAGAAGCTCTCAAAAGTCTCTGCGGACACTTAATTTCAAGAACTGTCTACAACTGTATCTGTGCTTGTAGACCACTAGAGAGACAGGAATTCCAAGCAAACGATAGGCAGAGTTAGAAATAGTTCTTTAGAAAATGTTCCTGCCACAAATACCCAGCGGGGCTTATACCATTTTCAGGAAGATAACCTGGGAAAAAAAGTAATGATCTGCTTCATTTGTGCTTATAAACCACATTGCTTAGCAAGAATGTGGGTTGAGCCACATATGTAAGGGGACACATCCTTAAGAAGACCAAACCCTAGGTTACAGTCAGCAGCTATTTGTAGATCTTTTGCATCTCCAGCTCAAGGAGTAGTAAATATAACCATGAGTCTACTCACTGCAACATTACTTGCCTACAAAACCAATTTTGTCAGCACATGGTCTGCAAGTCAAATGGCTTTTCCTCTCTTTCAGATTGATAAGAAACAGTACAACAAGATCTTGGAACTGATTCAAAGTGGCATTACTGAAGGAGCAAAACTTGAATGTGGGGGCAAAGGGCTAGGAAGAAAGGGCTTCTTCATTGAACCTACAGTGTTTTCCAATGTAACAGATGACATGCGGATTGCCAAGGAGGAGGTATTCACTCACACGAGATCATTTTATAATGTGCTCTACATGATTTTTTCTTTTATTTCCTGAGACAAAAGCTTTAAAGTGAAAATTACCTCTCTCTCTCTATATATATTAAAAAAAAAAAAAAAAAAAAGTAAAGCATTCTCAGAATTCCTTATGCACACAGCAATTGACATCAGGTGGGTAATGGCACTCCATTTTTGTCATTGGTTGTAAAGTCTCAGACCTCAAAGAAGAGATAAGGGAAGAATGGATGGGTTCCACTTAGGCAGCTGCTTTGGGAAATTCATAGAGTTTTACAAACAGCTATTATCACTATTAAATGTTGATGTGGGAATTTGTAAAGAGTACAACAGGAGAGAGAAGACAATTTAAAAAAGCAGAATAAACCAGGAATAAAATGCCTCTGAGTGGGCTGGTTTATTAATTAATGATTAATCTTTGTTGCAGATTTTTGGGCCTGTTCAAGAAATACTGAGATTTAAAACCATGGATGAAGTTATAGAGAGAGCCAACAATTCTGATTTTGGGCTGGTAGCTGCTGTCTTTACAAATGACATAAACAAGGCCCTGACAGTCTCTTCAGCAATGCAGGCTGGGACAGTCTGGTAAGGCAGAAGCTATCACACTCCTGCTCTTGGAGATAAAAAGTTTGACTTGTTATCATTTTGGCACCTCAGTTTTACACCCTTTGTCTGAAAAATGTTTATCTAGACCATTCTAGTGCTGAATCACAAACCAAGATACAGAACAGCTGTAGGGAGGCATTGGGACTCTGCTCACTGCGGGTGAATGCTATCGAAAACTGGAAAGTGCCTTGCTTTCCATTAGCATGGCAGCCACGCTGCTGAATGGCATTACTGAAAACAGAGTATAAACAATCTTTTCCGTGGAGCAGGAGTACTGTGAGGTTTCTGCTAAAGGCACAAAGAATCATGTACTTTCTACAAAGTTAGGGAACTGAGGGGACACCTCTCTAGTGCTGAGGAATAGGTAATGCTGCTTCCAGAGTTTAATAGCTTGCAATTTGATATATCAAGCCTGGGTAAACTAAAGATCCATGAAAAATCAGGGAGAAAAAGGACAAATTCAAATCTAATAGCTCTCTGTTATAAACTGGCACTGAGGTTTGTCAGCAGATTTACGAGTTCATTACTGAAGCTGCACCTAAGTGTTCGGTGTCCTCCTCCAGTCCTCACAGGCCAAACCCCATTCTCCTTACGAGTAAGGAGCAGAATGTTTTTGTGGCATTAATGCCTCATTTCTTTTCAACATAAGACGTTTGTTATTACTAAGAGATACACAGTGTCCTTAGCTCCACGAGTTTCAGCCCCTCTCTGAGTTGTCCAAAGGTCTCTCTGACAGCGCTGTTGGACTTAATGCCTCTTCCTGTTACAGGATAAATTGCTACAATGCCTTAAATGCCCAAAGTCCTTTTGGAGGATTCAAAATGTCTGGCAATGGGAGAGAGATGTAAGTATTACACTGCTGTCTAAACTGTTTTCAGCTCTACAACTGAATAATTAGTGACTCCCAGATCAGGAAATATTCCCATCTGAGGATGAGGGCATAACATAAGATGACTGACCATCAATGCCAGTTCTAAATGCAATTGATTTACATGGTAAGATTTTGGGGGTTTGGTGGGGGTTTTTTTGTAATAGCAGAGTAAGTTACTGGAACTCCCTTTTTATTCCAAAAGGAACTGAAAATCTCCAGGTATTTTTCTGAACTTGTAACCTGTGTTTTCTGGGAGTTTTTCTTGGCCATATTAACCAGCACTTTTGCAGAAAAATTCTCTTTTTGGTACTGCTGTGTGCTTGTTGACTGGTTGTTCAAGAGCTGTTTTGCCATATATTTTGTGCCTCTTGCTATTTTTTCCTTTCTTCACTTTTCCCTACATTTATTAATATAGGGGCATCTGAAATTTATTAAAATGTTATCTGTCTCTTCCAGATTCATAAACAATGTTAAATGAAATCAGACCTAGAGAAGGATAGACAAATGTGTTTACATCCCTTTCAAAAAGTCACCTTCCATTACAAAGCTTTCTGTCTTTTCTTATTCCGTTTAGAACTAAGTGCCAAATATTTTGAAATGGAGCTCTATGCTCAAATACTGTCCCATGTACCTAATTTAAAAGTCTTAGCAGTTTTTAATTCTTACTACAATCACAAGGAAGTTTAGCAATTGTATCAGACCCAGATTGGTTACGCATACAAAGGATTCAATTAATTTCTGTGCAGGAGGCATGTATACCAGATATGTCTCACCTAAGCTTTCAAAATAGCTTACGGCTAATGGCAAACTCAGCAGTAAAACTAAAGTAAGGTCAAACTCTTTAAAACTTTAAATATGTTGAAGTATACAACTTGATCTATAAAATAAGCTCTATGTAGTCTGAAATATTTTCCCTCATTAGGGAGTACTTTGAATAACACATTCATACTATTCTCCACATTCATGAGTTATGAGGTGATCTCACACTGGCATAAATATGTCAGCTCATCTAACTCTTATCATTGTGAAAATATTCTAAAACTACTAAGCTCGATAGAGCACATGAGTAACTTGACACCAAGGAGTGACCCCATTGACTTCAGGGAGGTTAACTGTGCAAGCAAAATATTCACATATTGATATCGTAGGGTTTTTTTGAAAGAGGGGGAAACCAGGCAGCACCCCAGCTCCCATGGAAAATTCTGTGGTAGTTGTACACTTGATTCCCATCTGCAGCTTTGAAAATATTCATCACAAACAATAAATGTTTGGAATGGCAGCAATCTCTATCTCACAAAGATGCCTGAAAACTTATGAGTAATTATTCTACTCCTTTCAGAACCTCTTTGATCAGATATCACCTCCTAATTCACCGCCTCTCCCCCTGCATTAATATCTGCATGCTTTTTAGTAAAATGCCACAGTTTCTTAGATCCCTGTTTTTAAGGGCCATGTTTTACAGCATAAATAATGATAAGTCAGGCAATTAAAGAAGAAAAAAAAAAGAGAAAGTGTCCATACATACGTGTGTCATTGCTAAGCTGTGTTACAGCCCAGAACATCATTGTGCCACTGTGCTGTCTGTGCTAGCACTGTATTATCTGGGACTTGTTTTGTTCCTCCATTTAAATTCACAGATTTTTCTCACACATGGGGAAGAAATGAACACATAATGTTGAGATTGCTATACTCACTTTACGCTTCCACAAAATGTAGCAGGGTATGTGCATACCAGTAGAGAACCAGAACACATGTACACAGTACATCTGATTTCTGTCTACACTAAGGCTACTTACAATATTCTTGTATTCTTAAAGGAGTCTAAAAGAGGGTTGTTTTTTTTACATTTACACCTCTTTAAAGCTTCTTATCTCAACCTGAGTGATGTAAAATTTAACTCCTGTAACTAAAAATCAGGTGACTTATCCCAGATAGCCACATGTGGCCATTTTGTATTAGATTGAGTCCTCCACAAAATTCTGGTCTCTGTCCAAATGTCTTCAAGGGAAGAAGGTGCCATTCTACTTCAAACCTATCTTTTAATGTCACAGGAATTGCTATTGTCTCGATAGCTCTGAGATACAGAAGTGCATAGTTGCATTCCCGAAAAGAACTGCAAGCAGCAGAACAGCTTGGAGTTATAATTCTTTTCCTTATCTTTTTTTCTTTTTGAATGAACAAGGGAAGACAGCATGTAACGCTTCTTTTTGAAGAGTAGTTTGTTCCCCTTCCCTCACACCTACACGACCAAGGGATAGCATCATGCGAACTTGACCCATAGGCTCCTTCCTTTTCACAGACACAACCCCTGTCCTCACCCTGATACCAAACTGCAATTCAAGAAGACCCGAAGTGGCCATAGAACAGGATGTCATTGCTCCCTGCTTCCCTGTAAAAGGCTGTGGGGACAAGCGAGCCCTTTAATTGAACACACGCTGACTCTGCTGCTTTGAATGTCTGGCATAACCCATCTTTCTATTCAGCAAGAGTGACTTTTTAACTTTTGAAAAATACTTGCCTTAGAATTCATCACAGTTGGCCACTTCCAAACTTAAGGCCAGAAAACAAACATGTAAGGCCCTGAAGCCTTAAGCTGAAGAAATAGACAATAAATATATCTAATTTTGTTTGCCAGACCAAGATAAGAAACCAACCAGCAGCTGGAACCTACATAAAGGCGCTGGATACTCTGTCGGCTAGGTTATCTAGTGAGTTGCAAAAACATGTCCAACAGGTGTCTGGAGCCAAGTCGCAACCCTAGTGAATCAAGCACAAACTTTCACATAGACAGACTTACTAGCATTAGATACTGAGCTCCATGCGGCTCCTGGTGACAGCTTCCACTGAGCCATAAGGGAATAGTTCTGGGGCTGCGCTGAGTCTGATAAATAGCTAAAGCTTTTGGTCATTCTTTGGAGATTAATCTACCACTTTCTACTGAAAGCTGGGGGTGGGGTGGTCCAAATCAATGGGAACCTTTCACATTGTCTAAAAATCTTTACTAATATATTTCCTTGCATATACTTAGATTCTGATAGATCTTAAAATGCTACTGAATTATCAGCCTGAATTAGTTAAATATCAACCACTACATCACACGTACATCTTACCAAGCCAACAGGCACATCAGAAAGTTTTCAAAACTGCAGGTGTAGTGAAATGGGCTGGTAAATACTGGTATTTCTACCCAAATGAATTAACGTTCCAAGGAAGGTTACAGGAGATCCTCCCCCAGTGTTACATTTTTTGTAAAATTTACAGTGTAGAGCTAAATACCAAGTAGGCTGTGCAACACCAGGGGTGTGCAGAGGAGTTTAACTGCTTTGAACAGTGGCCCCTGTTGTGGTTTAATCCCAGCCAGCAGCTAAGTACCATGCAGCCACTTGCTCACCTCTGCCCCACCTTCTGACTGAATAAGGGAAAGAAAAAGGAAGAGGAATAAAACCCAACAGAAAAAAAACCCCATGTGATGCACAATACAATTGCTCACCACACACTCACTGATGCCCGGCCAGTCCCCGAGCAATGATCAGTACCTCCTGGCCAACCCCCCCACACACACACACAGTTTATATACTGATCATGATGTCCTGTGCTATGGGAATATCCCTTTGGATAGTTTGGGTCAGCTGTCCTGGCTCTGCTCCCTCTGGGCTTCTTGTGCACCTCCTTGTTGCCAGAGCATGGGAAACTGAAAAGTCCTTGACTTAGTGTAAGCACTACTTAGCAACAACTAAAACATCCGTGTGTTATCCACATTATTCTCATACTAAATCCAAAAATCACAGCACTGCACCAGCTACTAGGAAGAAAATTAACTCTATCCCAGCTGACACCAGGGCATCCTTCACTCCATTCTGAAAGCAACACTTCTTAAAAGGGGGTTCTGAAAAGCTCCCCTGAAATATTCTTTATGGTGCAGCTGGCATTAAATTCTGCACAGGAGGATCCAGAGGGAAGACAGTGTCAAATATGCATGATATGCATGTCGGTACTTTTTAGATTCTAATATAAGTAAGGGAGCAATATTGTGTGTGTTGTAGGGGTGGGATAAAAATTTAACCAAGAAACAAATGTCTGCAAGAGCTTGTACAAAAGTATGAGTTCATATAGAAGAGAAACTCTACTTCCAGAATTGGACTGCACCTGTTTCTAAGTGGGGACACTGTCTGCTTTACATACACAGCATCCGGCAGACATACTAGAACTTAACTAGTGACTTGAACACACTTCTCCATTGCTCAAAACATGCACAGCAAAATACAAATACCTATACTCCATAGAGGACAGAACTGACTCCCAAGAAGCCAAGCAATATCCAGTCTAAACCTCAGCATAGTTGCCAAAGAGATGAGCCAGGCCAGAGCTGACCACAAGAAAATCTACATAGCATTCAGAAACACCCAATTCTTAAGCATAATTTATCCAAAGCAGAACACATACCCCGCAGAGCCATGTGTCAGATGCCTGGGACCTAGTAAGTGGCTAGCTTCTAGCAGTGCAGGAGATCTTACGTAAGATGCTGTGCCAGGACCAAAAGAAGTCTTCTATGTAAATGCAGCGGAAATCTGAGCAAGCTCAACACTTTCACAGTATGTGCAAATGCTGATTGCTGCTGCTGGATATTTCGTCTGGGAAAAAAGATCAGTGGATTAGGAGTCAAGGTCATCTTTATCCAGGGTTGTGAGTAGTCCATTTTCCATAGTACTCTGCTTGGACTTTCTCTTTCTTGAGTGCAAATATAAGCAAGTAATTTCACTGACCAGTGGTGTAGGTCTTGGTGTTCGGATATTTTCAAGGTCTGCAGTGGACAGAGGACATCAGTTTACTCCCAACTGTTTAATCAACGGACCATGAGTATTTCTAGATTTAATATCATTCTGTGTCTTCTTATCAAATGCTGGAGGCATCCATTGATCTTTTGACCTAAAATGAAACTTCGTCTTCAGGTTTTCTGAAAGATGGCATGAAAGGAAAACCTGTATAAAATTATAGTCCAACAGAAACCTATGCTGAGAATTTTAGGTTGTATTTTAACTTTATCAAGGTTTTTGCTTAGTGAAGAATTAATGGCTGGCATAAGCTGACGCTGCAATTTGTTTTTTAGGGGTGAATGTGGACTGAGAGAATATTCTGAAGTTAAAACTGTGACAATAAAGATCCCTCAGAAGAACTCCTAAAATGACAAAGGACCACATTGTGCAGAAGAGCACATGATGCCACCCTCTCTATTCCTTATGGAGACCAGCACTCAGGAACAAAAAGTGTTACACAATATATATATAAGAAATTAAGTTGCAACATATATACCGGGCACATAACTACGTACATAATGCAAACCAGCTCTGCATGTTTTCATAACACTCGCCTGAGAATCATTACATCTTTAAAAAACAAATTATAACAAGAGATAAAATTGTTATCGGACATGATTTAATAACGGTTCTAGTATAAAACTGTTAAATGCAAATGCATGCACACACACATTTATCTCTTCTTTAAATAAACAAAGTAAGTCTTACTGCTTTCAGGTTGCCTTCTCAAACAGACCTGCCTTGTACTGATACTCTAGTTTCAATCAGGGCTTTACAAGACAGATTTAATCCATAATGCTAGCAATGAACAACATAAACAAGTACCATTGATGTTCTTAAAAAGTAAACAGACTGAACAGTAACGAGTCAAAAGCTGGTATACTGGCAACTTTCCAATTAGCATGCTCCCATAAAGAGGTCAAACTGGGGAGGGAATCAAACCATTACATGGCAATGGAATCCAAGCACTTCTCTGTGGGATTTGGCTGTCATGACCCACAGCGATTTGTTTTTCAAAGCGTATTTTCATAATTACTTTATGCCTTGCTAAAGCAAAAATCCTCCCTCACTTACAGGAACTTGAAAGGTTTTACCTGCCTGCCAAAAAGCATGGCCAGACAGGGTGCGAGGGTGTTAAGGAGAACAGGAACAGATCCCAAGGCTTCACAGAGTATCTCAGCTTTCACTGCTTGTCTAGTTCTGTTGTTGTTGTTGTTACTGTTGTTGTTTTCACCTTTCAAGTATATGCACACAGACTCCCATTTATTTTTCTGCTATTAAACTGCCTGTGATTACACTGGGAATTATTTAAGTACTTGTTACAGCAGGAGGAACCCAGCAAAAGCCCACCTGACAAGAAGTAAGCTTGACTTTCTTTTCTTGCTAAACGATGGCTTGCCATCCTCAGCACGCTTGTAAGCCTCAGGTGACCTTACTGGCTGGTACTGGCTTTTCAATTATGTCTGTTCTTTGTTTTTGACCCAGGACAAAAATATGAGCAAGTTCTTTTAGAGTGAGGTGTTTAAAACCTGTCACATTATTACCTGCTGCCTACAGAATCTCTTCCAACTTGTAACTAACAAACTAAACACCATCTCTTTCTTCTTTCCAGCTGCAGAGCTCATCGATTCCCCAGACTTCTTTTAAAGAGGTTTCATTTTATGTTTTAACTTAGAATTAAGAAAATTTATTTTAAAAGTACAGTAAATCATCTATGCTGCGTAGCTACATTATCTGGGGTATAAGGACAGAATTACGGCCTCAGGTGTAACAGTTTTCCTAGCTGCAGAGTCTATACTATGAACTGTTGAAAACTCCAGACCTGATCAGCAAATCATTTCTGCATGTTCTTAACTTCCTTTACTCTCTGAGGAATTCCTCTTAGATTTGAAGTTGTGTGTGTCCTTAAACATACTGCTGGATCAGGACAAGAGTATCCAGCACTTTGTGGTGTGGTGGCCCTCAATATTTTGTATTTCTAACTCATGTCAAACGTGTGTTTTTAAAGCAATATGTATACATGATGTTATTCAGAAATGACGTACATTCACAAACATGGAGATGAATCAAAATATTCCTGAGTTGTTAACTGCAAATGCCATATACTTCTACTGTAGCATATGTCAGAGTGAAGAAAAACAAAATACAGCAAATAAGAGATAAATTATCTTTTAAACTGCAATATAAATGTGAAAAGGGAGATTTTACTTCTTTTCTCCTATTTACTTAAAAAAGAAACTTCCTGTGCTAACAGCATTTACACCATGTACTCTTTTGTATTCTTTTTGTGTATTTTGTATGTCTGTGCTTTATTCCCAGTACATTCAGGTAAATAATATAGAGTTGCCATTTTTTTCAACCCTGTCATTGCAACTCCATTTGATGTACATGGATTTGTGAAATCCTTTTTTAAATGTACCATCTGCATGGATCCAACAAAACATTTTTCCAGTCCCTGCAGCTTTTTGTTACAGTTTTTAATCATGTATATAGTTATATGTTATTAAAAAAGTAAAAGGATATTTTCTATGAAGTTTTTTCCATTAAAAAGGTTTAGAGAAAGACTTTAGACTGTGAGACTCCTTTATTGTTGACAGAGCTATAAAAATATTTAAAAAAATATTTACTTAGCAAAAGATCTGCTCTCACAGTAGCTTTATTTTCATTTGCAAAAGTGAATGAAGTAAAAGGCCAATTACATTTTCTGGAATATTATTGCAGCTGTATGAAAAACACTTGTGAATTGCAGATCTAGGTCATAGCCAAAGTTCATGCTCACCCTCATGGTCGTAAAGTTTAGCTATTGGGGAAGGTCTGAAATCATCAGAACCAGTGGGGCACCCTTGCAAACTGCTGCATCACAGCTTGAGTTTTGGATAGTGTTTTAAAAAATCATGATGCCTTTTCTTTCTCGAGTAGATGAGTCACAGGGATGATTAAATTAACACTCAGATCTTTTATGGAGTGATATTCTACTTGTCTTTAATTTCAAAATGCTAAAACAGGGGGAAAAGGACAAGACTGAATGTCATTTTGACAGCCAGTAATATTCACATGGCCAGGTACTAGACAACTCTCCCTCAAGCAATCCCTTTATTCCAGGGTTACTTTCATTGCCAGGAATGGCATTCCTCATTTGAAATGGTGCCTATTTAGAGAAAGTAACTACTCAGTTAATAAGGCCAAGCTACCTCACTGCATGGCAAGCAACGGTCATACCTCAGTGTCACAGAATAATACTGTTGGTTTAATGAACACTCTGTAGGCAATCACAACAGATAAAGTAACTCGACTAAAACAGATGGGATAAAAGAGAATAAAACTTACTAACGGGAGACTGAAATTGCAGTTTTCAAAAAGGAGCACTTCTCCTGAAAGTCTGGGATATCAGGAATACATTAAGCAGAGTTTAATTTATATTTAACTAGTGTCAAGACAACACTGTCATGGGGCTGTGAGTGGACAATTAGCACTTCCCATATTCCCCATCCCTCTGACCTGTTTGCAACCTGTTTCACCACTCCAAGCAGTCACATAGGCACAAGTAATGGAGTGCTTTTCTGAAAGCAAAATGAAGGAAGGAAGGTTGGTCTGGAACCCACTGAAAACAAGGAGTGTTGTCATCTAATGAAATGAGAAAACTTCAGTCCACAGTAAATAAGCACTCAGAGGAGCCTCAGCCAGTGAAAGTAAATGTATCAATAAACGTGTACACAGGTGTAGTAAAGGGAGAGTCTGGAAATAACTGTGCATTTCTTCTGGGAATACGATGTGAAGAACGGCAAAAAATTTCAGTTCTGTGGCCTTCAGACAAACTGATGGGTATTGATACTACTTGAATAGCATTCATGCATTTATTGGTGTCCTGTTACAGAGAACGCTCTTTCTCTTCCACCCCACAGAGGCCAGGACAAAAAGCTTGCCTTGCCTATGCAGAGGGACTGTGTTACAGTGCCCTCTTATTTCACAGTTCTGTCCTAGAAAAAAGAGAACCCATAGTAACACCTGAATTCAGAGCACCAATGTAGCTAGAGCAGAAATCAAAGTCAAGCAATACACTGTACTGTTTACTCATGACCCTCTGCATGGTCACACCTAGAGCTCCAGAGAGCTACATTTACAACCCACCTTACATTTGCATCCATACATCTCCGTTTACTGCATGCTAAGTCCATCAACACAGGAAGTTATTTTTCTCATAACAACTTCATACCACAGTGACTGATATTCACAGTGGTGTATCTATCAGGAAGCAGGAAAAACCTCTGTGGCTATTAGATGCCATCAGCATTCCCAACCCATTCAAACAGACTCCTCTCAGCACATTAGACTACAGCTGCATAAAACACATCTTTCCTCCTCATCCTCATTAAGCACAGTTGATTAATTCTTTCTGTATCTTCATTGTATCTTCTGTGTCCATTGACAGAATACAGGTATCAGGGAACTATATGTGGCTCTTCCAGAAAGCTTGGGAACTCCTGAAGCAAAGCAGGGGACTTTAGCATGCAGTTGGGCCATTTATAAAGGGTAGTTAGGCTGATGTGAGAGTAGTGGTAGAATTTCATGTGACTGAAGTACAGCTAGAATATGCTACTACTAGGGCTTGGGGTCCCACTTTCCTCTTCCACAAAACACAAAACATGGAGTGCTGGGATGCTGGTTTCAATAAGCACTTGCCTAATTTTTCTCAGAGGACCAGAACTGACACACTGGAATTCAAGGTTAATACAAGCAACAGATTATTACAGCTGGCTGCAGTGCAAGTTCAGTCATTTTAGCAGTGAAGAGCAGGTTAAGCTGTCTGTGTAGCCACAGCTGCTACACCAGAGTAGTGCTCTGCGCCAAATGCCTGGTTATCTAAGATTGGGGCCTAGAAGCTACACATACACATATGATTGAGAATCTGTCCCAAAGGCAGTAAATAGAGGCACAAGGGTGATTTGCCTCTTGGAACAACTGGGGTAAGTCACCAGAGCTGTTGCAACATGTCCCTAATCACCGTAGCTTACTGCTAGAGGGGGGAGAAAAAGCATCTCTACGTGCCCCTCGTTCATATGAATGGTTAATTCTAAAACAGTTCAGCCAGATGAGTTTAAATCCTGAATCCTCACCAAAAGCTGACCTCATCCCCCTAGCACAGGTAGTTTAGAACCCAGTTGCATCGTAAAGACCACACCTATTTTTTTCTGATATTAACAAATGTAGATCCACGCAAGCCACTACTGAAAAGAGGGAATGCACCCACAGTCCACTGCTTCCCTACGGTTAGCATTTGCGCTGTTACTTCTCATGGGTTCACAGGATGAGCTGCATCAAACAGCAGAGGCTGTCCTGTACGGTGCACAGGACATTAATTTTTGGCTGTGCCTGCAGTGCCAGGAAGCACTTCAAGGAACGTTATTTCACCTGATTTCAGGTAACATTTATAAACAAACACATTACGGAGGGCCCTCGCCATCAGCTGTAATGCCCTGAAGTGACCAATGCCTAGGAAGGCTGGGACATCTGCTGGGACAATTCGCCTTAAGGATCAATGAAGTTTGCATTACTGATATGTTCCCTAGTGCGTTACTGTAAGCATTCCTTGTACTGGCATTTAATCCTGGTATTTAACATCAAATCCTGCAAGTCCAGGCTGGTTTTGAGGTGGTTTTATCTGCTTGGAGTTCCTTGACAAGACCTGCTAAATAAACCTGAATTGTGCAACCACAATAGCAATAGACTGTAAGAAAAGCTCCAGCTGCAGAGGTTGCCAAGGAGGCTGTGCACACAGCAGGCTGAAGTGACCCAAAAGGGTGCTTGTGAAATGTTTGTGCTGCTGGCAGGCAGCACATTGCCAGGACAGATCACACATCATGCATTTGCACATCAAATGAAGCTGCACTGGTCTGAGAGCATGGGAAAGGCCTGTCTTGAACGGCATGTGTCCTACTTCCTAAACATGTATATTTTACACTTTACACTTGGTTATTGGCCAGATTGAAAGTACCGCAAGTTCCCCAAAGCTTGTCGTTTTGCCTTTGAAGTAGAACTGTTTGGATAATGTTTCCTTTGGCAATTTATCTATGTAACAAAGCAGGAACTTAGCTGCATTGGCCTCTCAACAATCCACCACTAGCTTTGCTGAAGTATTCATGCATTTGTGTATATGCACTCACACAATTTGATAATTTTTCATGACCTTGCTTAGCCCTTCTCCTTCTCCCTTATGGTTCCTCATGATGAGGTTGGTGTAACTTGTGCTAATATTAACTCGCTTCATTTTGGGGTTTTCCCCTGTACTTTGTATGCCTGGCTGAGATCCCATTTCCTACAGCAGCTTAATTAGCAAGACATTTGTGTGCAGCTCACTCCTGCTGCCACACAAAAAGAAAATGTGTTTGCACTGCTTCCCCTGGCTAAAGGGCTCTAGCGCATGGTCCACTGGTTTTCTCAGACTCTCTTGGGACCACAAGACGGGACATAGAGCGGGATCTCTTGTGAAATTTCTGCTGTTTCTTGCTTTCTATTGGTCCAAAACCTCTCCCACAGTCTTTGGCACTTGCCATCCAATGTCAAAGCACAGTTAGTGACTGGCAAGAGACATCTCCCTTCAGTTGTTAATTTTGAAGTTCACAAACACTCATGTTTCTGAGAATGATGCTGAATGAAAAGGTACTTCTCGCTCCCACCAAGAAACTGCAGATTAAGGATGACAGCTAAAGCATTCCCCTTGCATCTGATGGTCCTGCCACTAGTCATAACTTCCAGCTCATTCATTCACCATGAGAGTGTAGCTCTTACTCAGAGCTGGCTAGAGAGATGCCCTATGCCCAGGCTGTACAGCTATGGCAACTAAGTAGACAGCCTTTATTCAAATCAAACATTCCAAAAAGTCCAGAAAACCCACCAAATACTCTTCAGCCTTATTCTTCCAGCATCACATGCATATCCTCTTTTAAATACAACCTGGCTGTGAAATTAAGAAAAACACACTGTCTCCAAAGAAATGGGCATTCATAAAGCTACCAAAGCATGGTTCCTGAGCAGCCTGGAGCTCTTGAGAAGTACAAGAAAAGGTCCTACACTACAGTGTTGCATTGCGTCTGAACTGCCTTGTCACAGGGGCTGACACATCCAATACAGGGGAAAAGACAAGTCTAGTGATGCTGCTGAGAACACTATGCCCCCTCTGTCCTGGCATGAAACTGAACTGGAGCAATGGACTCTTCTCTGAGAATCTATCCCATGTTTCTCCCCAGTGCATACTGCACACCTTAAGCCACAGGAAGCCATTGCTAGAGGGTTCCTGGGGACTGGTAAGCTGGCCAGGCCTCTGATCACATCAATACATACAGAACCACCTAATCCCATAAATGAAACTGCAGCAAACCACAGAGAACTCCTGCTTTGTCTCTGCTGCAGCTCTGCCTCCCCAGCAGTCTTCCCCTTGCAGCATTTGTCCCCCAAGGACAAACACAATTTGCCAGACATTTATGGGAAAAAATGCCCAGGAAATGCCACTGGTACAACAGGCTTTTACATGAGTCTGCTTAGGGAATACAGAACATTTGACCCTTTCCACAATTCCCATTTGATTCCCCTTTGTGAATCTCTCTGATGCCACCATTTCAGATTGCTTTAGTGTGGAAAATGACAGTAGACTCCAGCTGCCTAATGCCTTTCAAAAAGGCTCAGAAAGATGCTTACATCTCCTGCATCTACAGTGACTTTATAGCCAAGGCTCTGGGACAAATGTTTTAAGTTAATTTCATAATCCATTACAACAGACATAAAAATATGATGACAAAATCACCGCAAATACTGTTTCTCAGTGTTTCAAATCACCTTGCAGCTCTTTCCTATGAAAATGCCAAACTAGTTTTCTTCCCTGTAGTGAACTGCGCATGTATTATAGAAAGGATGGTGCAAAGTTCTGCTAAAAGACAGGGCTGCTAGTTGATTTCTACTTTAAAGACACACAGAACATCCTGAGGTCTTTCTCAGGGTTTTGGCAAAGAGGCTCTTTTAACTAACTGTGTTCTTAGGTAGAACAGCAACAAATGGCTCAATGATTTGTTTTTCCAGTGTCCTCTCTGGGAAGACTAATTACCAACTAGCCTTCTAGCATGCAGTTTCAAACATTTGGGGCCCCATTCTTTCTCAGGCAAAATTCATGCCATGGGCTGCAGAATCTGTCTGGGTGGGGGCATTTTGCTGAAAGTTGCTAAAAGCTTTAGGATTATGGGTTGGCCAAGAGATTTCATGATGCTTCTAGAATTTTGAAAAACTAAGCAGGAAAAAACCCATGCTTTCCTCTGTACTACTGTTTGTCTCTTTGCATTAGTAACATAATCACCAAACCAAAGTCACTGCAAACACTGTTCACAGCTGTTTTGTACGCAAAGCTCAGAAGAGCGAAGGTAGATTCCATGAAGTAGTTGTGAAAGCTGTGCTCAGCAGCAAGAACCACATTGCACAGAGTAGTGCAGCATGCTGAACCACCAGCAGATGCTGCCTGACGAAAGAAACAAACTGATGGGCTTCTTCCAGTTTGTCTTCTTTTTATACAAAATTTCAGGACAATCAACTTATCATCTCATTATTCTCCTAAAGGACTTCTTTCTCCCTTCTTAATTCCTACTCCTGTTTGGAGTAAATGGTGCCTTGCTAAAGGTTCTGGCTGAGGTAAAGCACTGAATGTTTAACCTCATTCACTGTGCATATAGTCTCTGCTGGTATTTTCCAGCTTTGCCATTAAACACAGGGCCGGCAGGCAGTAGCTTATTAGACTGCGTTCCTGGGTGATCTAGTCTGCAGAAACAAGGCACCAAACATAACTGACAAATTTCCAGACTGAGTCACAGCAGCCAGTGTTCAGTAAGTTATTATCAGTCTCACCTGCACCAGACTATCTTAACCAGTCCAACATGCCTTTTTTCCAATTATAGATATCAATGTTTACAGCAAATAATTCTGTAATCTATTTTTAACAGGAAAATAAGCAGCAGCAGAGGTACTATATGTTCAGGACTCATTGGTCAAACATGTTTATAACCTTTAAAATAAGAAATAAACAATCACAAAGACTTGCTAGGTTTCTATCCATATTCGAGTCTTTCCCTGCTTTGAATGTTATTAAAGCTCTAGAACACATGCCTGCTCGCTTTAGCTTGAGTCACCAACCATCTTCCATTGCAATCACAGGCAAATTAGTACCTGAGCAAGTGCAGATGCTGCTGAGCAGAGAGCAAAATTGATAAACCAGGATGAAATTTATTGAAAGGAAGGGGTAGTGCAAGTGGGTGGCTTAAATGGACTTTCACTTTCTCTTTCCCCCCACAGTCCTTAGCACACCTCTTACAGCCTCATGCCTCACTCCCAGCCAAGCACTCATCACATCTCTGGCACAGCTCCTTTTCTAGAGCCTTCTGCAACCATCCTTTAAGTGACATTATTTTAGAAATCTAAATGGAAAGGTTCCTCTGGGTATAAGAATTCAATCTACATAAACCTCATACAATATTCAGAATTTCCAGAATCCATACAGAATCCAGAACCATGAATTTGCTTCAGCTGCTTATTTATGTCAGGGGTGTTCAAGAAGTTCAGATCTGGAAAGATACTTGTCCTCTCTTCATGAGACTGCAGATACGGGCACTTCCTATAGAATATATTTACAACCCAAATAGGTTTTGGATGGCCTACAAACCAAAGTTACTAGAACTGAGGGAGTTACAGTTACAAGGTAAGCATCCATTTTGAAACTGTTCTAATAAAACCAAGTTATTTCAGCTGCAATGGCCTGCAGGGACAACAATATTTGCTTTCTTTTGTATCATCTTTGTCAACCCTCCTTCACGGCACAAAAAAAGAAAAAGGTGTTAATTGATGACCTGATTATCTGAATGTAGTTGATCAAAACCACAGCCCCACTGTCCTTTACAAACATCATAGACTTGAACTAGGTCTCAGAGGTTTTTAAAAGTAAAATGAAAAGTCAGGAAAAAAGAAAATTATTATTATTACCATTTTACAGACAAGGAGATGATTGAAAGAAACAAATGCAGCAACCCATCCCAAGATTACAGAGGAAAATCTTCTGCAAAGACTAGGACCAAGCACAAATCTGGCTCCCAGCACAATGCCCTACTTGGTACTGGCTTTTTGGTGAGCCATGTTTCTTGCATATAAACATTGTGGTTATACTATTGTAAAGGAAAAATTAATACATGCAAACACATACACAGCTAACTGATGAGACTCTTACAGAGGAATGCAGTTTGTCTAAAGATCTGTAGGAGTAGCACTTAAATACTTCTCACTTCTGACAAACTGAGCTGCAGAAAGCCCTTGAAATTCTTTGGAATTAATGAACTTTTAAGACCTTAAGAGGGGTCTGATTCTTCTTGCTACCAATAGCCACACTAGCCATTCATTTCTACATATTTAGACTCAGCGCAGGATCTCTCAGCTAATAAATAATACCATCAACTTTCACCAGGGCTTGACTGTAGACAAATGAGCTTTTCAGCACTTTTATCAGTTTACTGTCGTTCTAGTGTGTTGTTTCCTATTTCTCCACAGCCAAGTGGCAAGCTCCATACTTAGATAAGCCTGTAAGTTATTTATCTATTTGTTTATTTTTATACATACACACACATTCAGGCTGCAGGTTTTTATTTGGATGCATACAGTTCAATCCCTTGAATTCCCTTTCTCTCCCCATTCCTGCATTTGCTCCCCACAACAGGAGGTGAGCTTGCAGAGGACCTAAGCACTGTTCATCCCTGATGAGTTCACTGGGTGTTCAGCACCTCTGAAAGCCTAGGCTATATAGGTATTTAGGTACCTGCAAGGCTTTAACTCAAGGAAACAATTAAACACCAGATTATGGCTGGCTGTGCTTAACATCAGTTTGTAGTTGCCTGACTGAAAACCTTTGAAAAGTTAAGTCTAGAGATGGACCACTACGTGAGATTTGTAGCAGAGGTCCAGCCAGCACAAGCAGTGGCATGCAGGTTAGATGTCTAGGCTGACAGATGAACTGTTCTCTAAACTCTGTTGACTAGATCTCATAAGACAGCAATAGGTGATTATACCCACAGAGCAGGTGTTAGCACCTCCAACATAGACATAATCAATTTAGGGTGAGATTCATCTTGCTCAGGTTCCTAATTTCAGAATCTTATTTGAAAACTACATCATTACCTAGATTAATTCAAATTATATCCCATGCTTCATTTTTTTGAACTCAAAACTATTGATGACTTGATGGAAAAGTTACAGAATTATGTATGCAACATGCTAAGTTACCCTCAGGGAACTCTGATTAGAGACGCTTTTACTAACTGTTGTTAAATCCTGAGGATTCAAAACACCAAGGTGCCAATATTCAACTGCACTGTAACACAGGTGCAACAATGCCTGGAGAATGTCAAAACCATTTCAAAAAACACCTAAAAATGCATGGTTTTAAGTAAAAGAAAGCTATAATTTTAGAAAAACATATATAGAGAGAAAACACTTAAGCAGAAACAGTAGAAGTTTAAGTTCTTGATAATCATCATCCTAAATGCCAATGATTTTGTAAACTGATCAGACAAATAACGATATATTTTTTCCTAAACTCTTGGCACTTACTCTTTTAGTTCCTTATTCACCTAGTACTTATATAGTGCGATTTATGCGAGCCTGTATGTTATTTTTCTCTGCTCTTTTACTATTAGTCTCAGTAGTCTCTTGGTTTTTTGCTAATACTGAACAAACTGCATGTAGTTACACTAGTTGCTTGCTTTTAGCTCCTGGTATTTTCTTTTCACGCTGCAATTACAGTTCAATACCCTCCTAGAAGGTACCAGGTACTACAGACCATTCAGCTGCCTTCACAGCCACAATAATATGCTCAAGCCAGTGCAAACAAGTGATGCAATACAAGCTGTGTTCTTCCCAAGGGTGGAGAGCATCCCCCAGCCAGACTCTAAACTTGTTTCTTCCCAAGGAGAACAACTTGCAAGGTCACTTTTGAACCCTTGCTTCCCATGGGGTGGCCACAGTCCACCCAGCAGAGCTAAGCGAAAAGAAAATTAACCTCTGAACTGTCTTTGCTCATATACAGAGTACATGACCCAGCAAACAGCAATACATAACACTAATAAATTGCAGCTTTACTTGCAAGCATTGAAAGATTCTCCTAAATAATTTGAAATGGTACATGACTAGTACTGAATTCTTGTGATTTTATTTGGAAGCTTAAATTAGATGGTAGCATAAGAACATATAAAAGTCTTGTATATTTTCCAAATGCATACGCCTCAATTATTGTCTTAATGTTTCTATATGTGTTACTGGTGATTCCCATCAAAATCTACCATTTAGAAAACAGTTCAGCTAGAAGAAAAAACACACCACCTAAAGAGATTATAATTTCCATAATTCTTGCTTTTTAAAGCACTATGGAAATAGAGAACACTAGAATATATTAATTAGTGTAATAAAGGATTCGACAGGATTAGTACTACAACAATTCCTTAGTTGTTAATCAGGTTTCTTCATATAACCACCATTGTTTAATCACCTACTATCTACATTTGTTATTCTGATGTAAATACATAGCCTTTTTTTTTTCATTATGATTCTCTTCTTTAAGCAGCTAAGATATGTATCTCCCAGTTGGCCCCTAATGGGATTTGGACTTTTAGCAGTTTTTCAAAATAGTGAGGATTTAATAATAGATTACACAAATAAAAGTCAATCCATATTTCAAATATATAACTGGACACAAGCAGAAAAGCATTTAAAAGAAGACATGCAATTTAGATTCATTAAGAAATAGTGCAAGTTTTTGCAAAATGCTGAACATCTCTGAACTTCATCAAGGTTTAATATCCAAGTACACCTTTTTTCCTGTTCATTCCCCTGCTTTATTACCATTCTGAATCTCTTTCATAGTTCAGTGCACCAGATAATTTTTTCTTGTCATGACTGTCTCAAGTCCATCTGACTCTGGTTAGACATCTTTTCTTGTAGCAGCCCAACCCATTCTCCACACCAAAAAATGGTGATAAGCAACAAGACTTCTTAAAGGCCAGACCAATGTTGTTGCTGCTCCTTTCAGACACTACTTGCTCATAACAGAACAAAATGCTTTAATACCAGCCTTTTGCAATTAAATCAAGATTCTTATCTAACAGTCTAAAGAACCTCAAAAACCTTATCACCTTTTGCCTTAAATGAGTACACACAAATGTAAGAAAAGAATTCCAAACCAGAATACATCACTGCACATAGAAATAGACATGAGAATACACACACAACAGATGCTAGTTATTCTGTACTACCGGAAAGTTCTCAGACTGTACAGGGTCTGGAATAGTCTGCAGGGAGTCTTTTATACCACCTACAAAACATCATGGCTGTGAGATTTTCAAGCATCTTTCAAGCAGATAAACAGCTTCTGCAGTGTTATAAAGGGGGGCTTGGGGCAACTTGGAATGGATTGGACTGAAAGTGTGCAGCTACTATACACAATAAAAATAACAAGTTTTCTTGCACAGTGTAATATAACCTACTTAAAATTTAGTCTTAATGCCCATGACATTCCACAGCATCTACAGGAACTACGAACCAAAGATCAGACTTTCCAGTAGGTGACATCTGTTGTCCCAGTGATGTGTCCCACAACAAATAAGGGCATAACACTAACAAAAACATCTGACATTGGTAAAGAAAAGCAAACAAAAAAAACCCCCAACAACAACAACAAAAAAATACAGGAGGGAGAGAAGACGAGAAAAGACATCAATTTTTTTTGAACAGGGCAGAACAAATGCTTGACTGAAAAGCTTCAGGTCCAGCTGGGATAAGGCCAAGACTAATTTAACCTTTGGTCAAATGGTTGGGAGTTAGCTAGTTTCCTTTTTCCTCTTACATCACTCCCAGAGATTTCGACAAAAATAATATGGCCCCGATTACATGACATTACAGGCTCTCATAATGCACTGGGGAGGATAGTGTTGAAACCCCTTGGAGACAAATTAATCCCAGCAAAGCAACAGCTGTAAGATTGCTATAAACAGGGAAAACAACTACAATGTTTGCATCATATATTTTACGATTTTAATATAACTTATTAAGGGAATTAGATTATTGGATTTTTTTAACAGGTCTGATAGTGTTGTACCATCATGAAAATATCAGTTGTCAGGTTGAATGTCATTGTTATTAAGACATTTAACCACTCAAAACATTCTTCTAAAAAGCTAAAGCAGACCCAGGTAAAAGATGATTTGTCTGGCTTTCAGAAAACGTATGCAGGCAGAGAGCACATGATCTACAGGGTTTTTTTAAATATGCTGGAACAGATCACTACTTCTGTCACCGTCTGCCTCGTACAGTCCCTGTGACTGATCAGGTGTCAAGCACCTGCTCAGCCTGCCTGCCCTGCTGACTCCAAGCCCCGGTGCCCTGGTACACCGTTCCAGGAACCGCTGCTGGGAGCCCCCTGGGGGTCTATCGCAGAAAGCTCCTTCAGCATTTGCACTTGGACAAAACAAGAATAGTAGAAGAAAACACAACTCTCCTGTCCCCTGCTTTCCAGTTACTCTATATACATACCCCTTTTTTAGTACTTTTACCAAGGCTGATGTGGTATCAAACACATGCTGTTCTCCTGTGGTATAAAACCACTCTGGCTGTAGCCCACACGCTTGTTTTGGAAAAAGACAAGCTCACCTGAAGGCAAATTCCAGTTTAAGCCCCCTCCCTGTAACCGCTCCAGTGCCCAACCCACACACCCCTCCCCGGTTTCAGGGGCCCATGCCCACGTACTGCCAACGGGCAAGTTCAGCCACCTGCACCTAGCCTCGCAGAGGCCCACGTGGGCCATGGCAGGGCCACTCCCCAAGGCCAGACGTGTTCCAGGCCCACTAACAGGCCTCTGGAGAGCAGCAAAGCGGCCTTTCACTTGGGCCATATTGCAAAGGATGGGGTTAACCCTCACCACATTCCTCACCCACCCAGAGTGCTGCACTAAACTCTATGCACGAGCCCCACACACCAGGCAGAGATGACGCTTCCAGCACAGGAAGGATGCAGGACAGGTGAAGGGCAGGTTTACCCCCGCCAGTTCTGGACACAGCCCAGGATAAAGAGAAGTGTTGCAAGGCCACCCTGGCTGGGAGCTGTCCCCAGCCACGATGGTGGCCCTGGCTGCCACAGCACTCCGCAGAGCCCAGCTGAGCCAGGCCGACTCCTTCCCTGCAGCTGCGCACAGGGAGCAGCCTGTGGAGGAGAGGGGAGCGGGCAAGCCCTGCCTCATGGCACTGTCAGGCCGGCGGCCAGGCCCCTGCAGCCCCCCACTGCAGGGAGGGGATCTTGTGGAACTTTGGGGGAGCTCCAGCTGGGGCGTCACCAGGCACTCTCCATTGCTGCCAGGGCCACAAGCGGGAAGCTGTGGCTGTGGTCTGGCACTGCGTGTTAGCCAGCCATGGCCTCATCATCAGCCACACCAAGAGCCACTTGCCCACCCTTGCACACCCGCCATGGGCAGCAGAAATCCCTGCCATAGCCCTGGTCTCCTAGCGTGGCCGCTCCCAGCAGCCTGACCCCAGGCACCTGCTGCACAGCAGCAGCTCTCACCCGAGCAGCCAAACAGTGCTTGTGTAGGAAAAACTTCAACAAAATACAGCGCTTTCTTGTGATGAAGCAGCCAAAACTACCTCCCTAAATTTATAGCAGCCGGTGGAAAGCTGTTCAGTAAGCGAGAAATGTGGAGACCTCTACATGCACTATGAGGAGAGGGGGAAATGTGGTTTTTTTCCAAACTGAGAAAATATGCTCATATGGAGGAATATTTTTAGGTGTTTTGTGTTGCTACTTTGAGAACAGGAGCTAGTTGGGTTTTATTTTCCCTTACTTGGTTTGGATTGCATTTCTGCCTTCCAGTTTGGAGGAGTAAAGATAGATGTTCGTGGTAACTGTGAAATATGGCAATACATTCATTTTTAAGAACTGTTTTTATATATGGTAAGCTTAACTTCATCAGATTAAATTTAACTTGTGATTGCAATTTGTAATGCTTTGTTTAATAGACTAGCTAATAATATAACAAATAGTGTATAATAACACAAATATTGTTATGAAATTTAGTACATATTGCAACTTACACATTTCATGAAAGGCATACAGCAGTTTCATGAAAATTTGCATCGCTTTTGAATAAACATCACTTTTCACTTAAAATTATTCAGGTGAGACACGACATGAATGGATATGCTGTTATGTTCCCATATATGTTTAGCCATTTCATATGTATACTTCATGCGAATGTGTGGATTTCATGACAGATTTTAGGTATACATTACAGGAACTATACCTTGATAAACGCCGTATCATTACATTGTATGTAATCCATAGAGGTTAAAAATGTAAAAATCCACAGGGGTTTAAAAAAACATACTATCTTCTTACAGAAATTTTAACATAATATAATAAAATGTGCAAAGTTGAGAACAAGTAATTAATAAAACCAGTGAAATTTTGCACACTATGTTGAAGGCTCAACAGTAACACTACCCACAAACTTTAAAAAGTGTGAATGCATACGCCTCTGGCTGTGCAGTCTTCACTTCAGGTTCAGGCTGGGCTGCTGCCCATCTGTGGGCTGCCACGTTGTGCCAGAGACCAGAGTTTTACCCGGACAGCTCAGGCAGGTTCCTAAACCCCACAGCTTTGCTGTGTTGGGGGGGACAGAGGTGGCTGCAGGGTGGCAAGTGGAGTGGTACCTGGAGCACGCTGCCCCCACAATACCTGAGACACATCCAGCAATCTTTGTGGAGAGGACAAAGAGGACTGGAAGAGTATGTTATCTGTTGCTGTGTAACTCCCATTCACACTGTTCACAAAGTCATGGCACTAGTCTACTGGGAAATCAGAAAGGCAGAGGGTGCTTCCAGGCCACGTACGCTGCCATGTGTGTAGTGCACATATAGGTGTCCGCTGTGCCTTGCGGCTGAGCTCTGGCAGCCAGGTGCTGCCCAGGGGCCGTCCTTGTGGCCTGGCAGGCAGAGCTTTCCTATGTTTAGTGAGGACAGGAAAGTGAGCCTGTTGGGGGGGCACATGTTATTTACAGGAGGTCAGATAAGCAATTACGTGTGTTCTTGTGGAGAGCGTAGCTGTCACTTCTTAAGAGATGCAAAGTATGTCTCAAAGACAAGAGTCTCCAATGCTATGCAAGGTATGCTTTGATGTTATTCCTCTGAATGATCTTTCAAGATCTACTGAATTGGAAAGACATCTCTATGTACGGTGGAAGAAACAGAAGATCTGTCAAGTAACATGGCCATAACAGAGCACTTTCCTTGAAATGTAATTGTCCTGCATGTGTGCAGAAGATACACAAGTCTGCTGGGAAATAAAGGAGGTTTTGCAATGGAAGGAAGAATGCTCTTGCTTCATGGATACCTTATTAACTCTATACATTTTCATGTATTCTCTAAAGGAAGTTTACAGTCCATTTAAAATGTATGGTCTGTGTCAGAAAAAAAAAAGGGGGAGGGGGCAAAAAAATCTAAATACGAGCAATACTACAGAATACGCAACTAGGAACTACGTGCATGACTTGCACAGTTATGTCATCTTTTCAGTCTTACATTATGAGAACTGTGATCTCAAGCAGGCACTAAGTAAATGAGACAAGCTCATTTCAATGTGGCCCACAGTGTAATAATTACAGCTTTTTTGGCCTGAAACTGACTCCAGTGCCATGCTACTATGAAGGGTGTGATCTTGGTTATCCATCAGCATCTAAACAAATAAGTACTATTTGATCAGCTTTGCTATAGAATGGCAAGTAAAGAGACTGGTCTGTTTTTGTAAAGGTAAATAAAAAAGGTAAATAAGGTAAAGGATGTTAGCAAGGAGACCACTAAAACAACCTGCAGCATAACAGACAGTCTACATGAATGTCAGCCCACACTACACTGCTCCAAAAATTCACTGTTTTCAAACAGGACACTGGAATACACACACTGTCCCACTCACTAGCATGTAAAAATAATTACTTCAGAATTACTTCAAAAACAGGGATCAGTAACCCATGGCACTCATGGTCAAGAAAAGTTAGCATATGGATCAATTCCAAATGCAACACAGAAAGGCTAGTGTGGGCCTGAGAGTTGAAAGTTACACAAGCTGAAGAGAGGTATCCATGGAAAGCAACAGCTTCCAGCTTCCACTGAGTTCAGCTCTGCATGGAGTCACCACATCACCCATCAGCTGGCCCATCTGGAAATCAACAGAAGCTGGAGGTGCTGCCTTGCCCAGAAGAAAGGTGTTGCGATTAGCAGTGAAGTATGCAAGTAGATTAGAGCTAACTTCAGAAGGAAATACCCAGTCTGGCACTGGACACCAAAATAGAGTACTTGCCACTCATAAAATGTTGCTGACCCTAGCAGTAGAACACATTGTTAAGCCAGTTCCTCAACCTAATAAAGTAATTTTGGTAAAGGTTCTTGTTAAAAATACTGGGACCATACTTTTCTAGTAATTGCATTAAGAAGCTCTTCTGTGCTGTTTAGAGGATAGCCTGGTAAGGGGAAACTAATCAACATAGTCAATTTAAAGGAGCAATGAGATTAGAGTTTGTGGCACTGTTACATTTCTGCCTTATTAATGATTACAATATGGAAAAAAATATCCCTTCCTAGGGCTGACTAGTCAAGATCTGTTGGGTGAAGGAAGGAGGAGACAGCTGAAGTTGCTCTCCTGAGTCTTTGCAGTAAAAGCCCTTTGTACAGATCCTGCTTTTAATAGAGCATTCTAAAAAATTTAAAATAACTGTTTATAAAAGGATGCAGCCTCACTGCATATAAATACACACACACGTATACATGTCTATGAACTGAAAGATATATTTTTACTTAACCTCTGAATATGAGCCATGCTGGTAGGCATATTTCTCAAATGTCTTCCATTTCATGGTACACTTTTATGGTGGGAAGTTATTGACATCAGAAAGGAAGAATAATGAAACTGAGGTCACAGAGTTATGTACACTGGCGGGTGGATCCCACAGCATTCCTGTATGATTCGATTGTTTTGATGACCCTCTTTTTGGGATTCTGTCACACATTACATCTGATACTTGGATCTTGGTAAGTTTAAAGGAACACTGAAAGGTTTGTTTGGTTACTGTTACCAGTGAGTTAAAACAAGGTTAAAAGGCCTGTCCCTGTTCAAGCCAATGGCACAATTCCCAATGACTTCAGGAAGTTTGCAAACTCCCTGCCCCAAAGTGCTAACAAGCCAAACAGAAGAAGGAGCCATGTAGATACCAAGCTAAGCAAGAGACACCCAGTCAACACTCGGGGAACACCCAGAGAAAGCTGATTAAATTATTGGGGGTGGGGGGGGTGGGAATAAGCAGGAATAGTCAGCAGTATGCAAGTTGCTTTAAAAGGCAAGTTTTTTTTTAATTTTGCTGTTAAAGGGGAAATTATTGCCTTAAAGGCTTTTGTTTAGAGTTGGGAACTGACAGTCCACTGCTACATAAACCAATAAAAGAAACAGAACACAAAAAGCTGTGTTTAGATCATAAGCAGAAATCTCATAAATGCTCCAGTCCTGAGATGAGTCTTCCCTCTGTTTGCAGACCATTACTGTAAAACTGTTAACCTTCACAGATACTGTATTACAGTCTGGCCAGCAGGAATTCAAAACACAGGCCACACTGATTGGAAAAAACAGACTAGTGACACATTAGCAACAAGGACGTGTAAGTATGGCTGTGAATAACATGGCTCTGATCCTAGTGCAGAAGCTAAGGGCTTCATTACATTTAATTACTTCCGGCTTTAAATCAAGGCCTGCTTCAAAATGAGGGTGGCTGCTATTAAAATAAATTACTTTCCCCTCAAGCTTGTATGGAAAAGTACAGTACCAAAGGAAGACAGCTTCTACTAAAAGTAGTATGGTAAAGGTGCTGCTGCCAATCTAGAGATGGTTTGTAACTGGGAGCAGCTCATAAATGAAGTTTTATATGGTATCTGTCTTTAATACTTCATGAGAGAGAAACCTTTTTATCTGGCTCAGTTCCTTTCTGCCTGTCTCTTTTTGCTGCTCATTGTGCCACTCTGAACTACTTTGTGATGACCTTTCCTACGGCAGAAGTTGCACATCAGCACACTGATTCTTTTTCCTGTGGGTTTCCCCTCTCGCAGGGTGGGTATAGGGAGTGACGGTACAATACTCAGCAACACGAGACTTCCCAGAAACAGAGTGTACTCTGAGATGCGGGCAGGTTTGCATGTTCAAGCATAGATTTAAAACATAAACACATTAAGTGATAGAAGAATCTCTTTCCCACAGAGGTCACAACATTTATATCCTGGACCTACCCAGATGACAGGCCCAATTAGTGCTGATTAAAAAAGCAGTAAGAAGCAAAATACTGGCAACAGCCCTCAACAAAATAATCTGCTGTGGGATACACCAGATTCCTAGTGGACAAGCTGAAAGGAAAATGAGGGATGGGTTACTCAAATCAAACCAAATGCTAACTGAACGAGAATTTACCTAAATCTTCTGACAGATTTTTTTAATCCCTGTTGTGTTTCTGGCTCTCACTCATATTCAGCATCTGCTCTTTATCCTTGATCACTATCCGAGTATTTGTTTCATGCACTTAATGTCATTCTCTTTCATTTTACAGCCTGCATGGTTCATTTGTTCATTCTTTGATTTGCCCTCACATTTTCTCAGCTTTTCATCTCTTTTTGCTTTTTTTTTTTTTTCCTGTCTCCTGGCTTTATTGTCTCTTTCTCTGTCCTTTTTTGCCTCAGCCTATATAGCCCTAAATTTCCCTTCCCTATTTCCCTGTTGCCTTCCTGTCACCATTTGTTTTCTATCACTTTGCTTTTCTGCTGGCTGATGTTGGAAATATTTCAGGAATTTCTAATTCACAGTGCCATGAGAACTCTTATCTTTGCATTTTCACTAGTGAAAGTGCTCTCGCACGGTGAGGACTATGACAGAGCAAGCTTGGGACAGCGAGGCTTTGGGTGGACTCTTCCCTGAGCCCACTTTGCCTCCAGAGTGGTACGCTCCAGTGTGGAATGTGCAAGAGGAAGCTGGGTCTGTGGGGAGTGTGCGGGCTGGGGGCAGGGAATGTGTACTGAGAAACCTCAAATTCCACACAACAGAAATGAGTACAGGAGAAACTGAAATGCAAGAGAGAAGCAGGATGAGAGACCAGCTGGAGAAGAAGGAGGGGGGAGGAGAGGAGGAAAAAAAGAAAATACACCCACCACCACCACACCCTAGCCTTCAACTTTTTCTTCTATGCAGGTGCAGATGAGCAGCAGCACCAGCCCTTGCTAATACTCACTTGCTCTGAGTAGAAATACTAAGAAAGCCTCAGACCTCAATCTATCCATTATTTCTTTCCCTGAGCTGGGTTAGGGGTCACCTTTAAAAATAACAACTGCAAATGAAAGGCAGTTAAATGGAATAAAAAATGATCACTGACCAGAGCCAGCCTGGTGACTGCTGGCGACTCATCACTGTAGTGTGACAATATGCCAACTCAAAGTCACCACAAAGAGAAAAATAAATAAGTGACTGTATTCCAGTATCTAGAGATGTTTCAGGAAAAGACCATCAAAGGTTAAACCACCTACTTTGTTATTGCTTCTGCTGCTCCTGCTATTGTTATTTGTATTCTGGTATCACCAAGAGGCTTCAACCAAGATTGAGGCCGTTGTGTTAGGCACAAGATAAATATGCACAGGAAGAGAAAGTTCCTGTTCTAAAAACTTAAATCTTAATGGATGAGAAAAACAGAGATAAAGAGAAGTGAAATGACTCAAACTGAGTCACAGCAGGTCAGTCAGAGAGCTCCTATTCTGTTTTATAGTTGTGAGGAGATGAAAAGAAGAAACTGGGAATACTGTGTATACTCTTATGTTTATTGCTCAGAAACGTAAGAATTCCACAGGCTCTTCCATCCACAGTGATGGAAGCCTCCTCTGAACGTACAGACAAAAGTTAGTTCATGTTTACTGTTTGCTAGGTTGGTCCTTCACATGCCAGCCATACTGTCTCACCATGATAAACATACATATTCATTACCATTTACAGATCATGTGTAGATGGTGATCAGGTCAGGATATGTTCAGCTAATACAGAATATCTTTGTCTTGTCTAGTTCTCTTCCTTCTTCCATTCAATTTCTGCATTGGCTTTAATTAAGCTCTCACAGTCTCAAGAATGCCAGAACTGTCCTGCTGTTACAGAAAAGTTGACTTCAGTCAGTAAGTAGGACTCAAGAGCTCCTTGGGCTCTGATGTCATCTCTGCTTCCACTTCACATTCTCCAACTATTAACTACAAACAGTTTCCTAAAATGCTACCCTCTGCATTTCAGCTGCAGCTGAAATTCAAACAGTGAAGTAAGCTAGTAACCAGTGAAGCCACATATCTACACAATGCAACACCAGTTACTGTCCCAAACATCAGCAGCACAGCACAATGCTCAAAACTGGTGTTTTAAAACCTTCAGAAACATTATTACTAAAATGCTACAACCTGCTAACGTAAGATGATGCACAGATGTCCCCAACTGCTACCTGCATACTACAGACATACCAGGACTGGGCTCATAGGAGAAGTACCACCTATCACCACCATCTACTGCTAATGTAAGAAGATGCACAGATGTCCCCAACTGCTACCTGCATACTACAGACATACCAGGACCGGGCTCATAGGAGAAGTACCACCTATCACCACCATCTACGTTTTTCACAACTTCAAGAACTTCAGAACTTAAAAAATTGCAGAATCACTCCAGTGCTAGTCCAGTAAGAGCAGCTGCTCCCCAGACTTCGGGATGGTACCACTGTGGCAGGTAACATCGCAAAACACTTATCAAATAATTAACCATAAGGTTTGCTCGCACTGGGTCAACAGCACACAGTGGTACCGTGTCTGAGATGGCTATCCATTAAACTGACAAGTATTGAAAAGACTTTCAGCACAATTCACTACTATCAAACAACATTTCCCCCCTAAACAATAGAAAAGAGTAAATAAGAATGTCTATAATTATTACCTCTCCCTACTAAAAAGGCTTTTCCTCGCCAAGGTCAAAGAGAATTAACCCTGAGCTGACCAGCTGCCAGTGCCGGTCACAGTCTTCCAAGCACCATGCAACCTGCAGGCAGAAGACCTGTGACTACAGCAGAGAACCCATTAGTCTTTGTCCTCATGATTTCCCCTGAAACCCTATTAACTGGTTAGCAATGACTGACAGTTACTGCAGCATTAATTGACTCCTGTCTTCAAAGCATAAACCAAAGTAGCCTGTTTATCAAAAGTTGTTCAATGGTTGAAGACAGCCAATTGGAAATTAAACAAGGAGTTACAAAACTGACATGGGGAATGAGGAGTTTTCTGAAACCATGACAGAAACAAGCAAGGAGAGGTGCTTCCATCAAGTGTGCCTCTCTCAGAATGATGCAATCCTGAGAACCTATTACAAAACTATTTGGGTAATACCCAGCAGCAATCAGCTGAGAAAACAGTTAGAACAAGACAGACTAGGTTAATCATTGCAGCCTATTTAAAGCAGTTAGAAAAGAGGTAGTCCTGTATTCTCAGTAGTCTTCAGGCATGTCATCATAAAATCCTTTAAAGAGAATGATCAAATTCAAGGTACATAATAAGCCTCTTCTCAGGTTCTGTTCCAAGTATTTTAACTTCATATGTAATCATTAAGCACTGGTGGTCTCAGGATGCGAAAAATAGAGAGGGAAACTCAGAAAAGAAGTCAGATATGTATCAAAATATGCCTGACCACAAAAATGCTTCAACTTTACTTCCTAAGATTTTGAAAAAATGAACCAACTCTGTTGAACATATCAGAATGGAACTGCTACTGCAGATGGTGTTCAAAACATGGCATAGCTAAAGCAGATACAGACACACCAGATGAATGGAAACTTACAGAAAAGTATCTGTGGTTTATTGTGGATCACAATCTGAATTCACATGTCATGCTGTTGCAAAAAATCATAAACACGAGTGCAGAAACAGACACACAAGCAAGAAGACATGTCTACAGAGTAGTTACAGGTTGGAGATGGTGAAAACAGTGAGGTTGACCAATGATTCTGAAAGCACAATCACAGAAAGACTCAATGAACTATTGGTATACAGCCCAGTGAAAACACTCGAGAAAGTGATGGGGGGGTGGGAAGGTTAAGAACAGTAACAACCTCTGAACGTGTTAAAAGGCTATACAAAAGGGACTGGAAGAGTCTGACCTCCATACATTTAAACTATGGCAACAGAAATTCAGATCAGGCATCAGGAAAAATCCGTCTAATGTTAAAATATTATAGTGGACTAGATCACCTCAAAAACTGTGATGTCTTCATCACTGGACATCTTTAGGAATGGTTAAACAAACACCTATTGGGACTGACTGACGCAGACTGCATCACTCCTTTGGGAAACGAGATAAGACTGGACGCTAGTTCAGCATAATTTTTCACATTTTCCATTGTAATTGGTCAGTCACCTGGTATGTCTTACATAGAATCCCCTTCTCTGGACAGAGAAGCAACACTAGGCTTCTGGTAATGCTCATAGTCAAACCCCCTAGTTGCCAGACATTCAAATTAGAGAATGGGTTTGGAAGAGCAAAAAAGGGAAGCTATCACTTCAAGACATGTTCATTTTGAACGGTAACCTGGAGTCTAAAAACCAGAAAATCAATTCAACAGTGAAAGTCAGATTGCATTTGGGGGTGTTCTCAAATCAATTTCCATACTGAGAAGCCACAGCCATAACTTTCTGTGCAACTGACAAAGTTCTGAAATAGTGAGGCCACCTTCATGTTAGTTCAGGTATTATCTCTTTTCATGTTGTCTGATGCAAAATTACTCTTGACTTTTCCTGTGGAGAAGAGGGGGAAAGGGCTCTTCCCACAAGGCTTATGGGCAAAAATAAGAAGAAGAGGTTGACAGGATTTTTAAACTAATGTTCTTGATTACCTCTCATGTTAGGTTCAAAACATTATCTTCCTTGTTCAACATGTCAAACTGTTTGACTTTTGTAACAAAAATATAGCCAGACCTGTGCATATTGCATTTCAGAAAAGGTTTTTTTGGGTTTGTTTTTTTTTCTTTTTTTTTTTGAAACATCTGTTTGGAAGTGTTAAGGTTCTGCTGAAAAACCTCACACAGATGTGGGCAGCATGCCATATTCTCAACAACAATAGAATCTCCAAACATTCTCCCAGGACATCCTTAAATAAAATTTCCAAAGAAGAATGAAATCAAAGGTTTTAAACCAACATTTCGATTTGCTAAGCTGTACATGTACCTGTCCAGCAGCATGGAAGACCAAGTCATCTGTCACTTTCTGGCAGTGCCATGTCTTGCACTACTGCATTTAGTAGTTCCATTAACACAGTCCCACAGTATGTTTTCCACTACCCCATGTCTACCGATCCCTAGCACGTTAGGTAAAGTAGAAGAAAAAGGCAGAAAAACCACTACAGAACTCAGAGCAGTATGTTTTTCTTATTTCTTCCCTTTTTGCCATTACAGCACCCTGTAAATGCTGGGTATTTGCCAGAATTCTCCACCCAAACTTAATGCTCTCAATTCTCCCACTTTTCAGCACTTCTCTCGGGATTCTCATCCTATTGTTTCTTTGAAATTTCATTTTCTTTTCTCTTTTTCTCTTTAGCTTTCTTTACTTTCCCCCCTATTTTCCACAGTCCCTCTCACCACTGCAGGAAAGGGAAAAAAAAAGAAAAAGGAATGAAATGAACTGCATTTTAACAATCAGAATAAGAGTGAAACAATGCTCTTGAGATCCCATCTGTTGCCAACACATCTCCCAAGACAGCAAATGATGGGCATTCCTGGCTAAATAAAGAGAATTTCCCACACCCATTAAAGATCTACACAGCAAAGACTGTTGCTCAAGTATTTACTTTTTATGGCATACAAGAAAACTACCTGGAATTGTAAATACCAATGACATATTGTTCACATCTCTACCAAACATGTGGTCAGTGGCCATATGGATAACTTCTGGGTGTGAAATGTCCTTTCTCTTTTTTACAGTGCTGCAATATCCTTGTGCCAGAAGCTTTTTTAAAAGTTTAATTGCATAATTCTACCTCCAGTGGGTTAAATTAAATTCTGTTTACAAACAAAACCCACATCCCTTCTTACCCCAAAAATCTACCCAAGCGAATTGTGACTCAGTTCTTACATCCTACCAATAAAGAGCTTTTTTTTTTTTTTTTTTTAATTCATTCAAACTTTCTCTGATTAGGATTTCACAATTGATCTGAAACAGCAACATTTTTGCACACCATTTACACCCTCCATCTCATACTCAATGAATAGCAATGATTTAGAATATGATTACTTAGATTTCTAGGGTGGACATATCAAAAACATCAACACTGCCATAATAGCTCTCAAAGGTATATAGTTTACTAAGGACTTAAATGGGAGCATAGTGAAGCTACAGCAGAGGATGTTTAAAGTGCCATTTCTAATTAACTTGCTAATGAACTCCTCCATTAAAAAAGGAAAAGTGACAGACTTTTTAAGAGATATTGTGCAAGTTCTTAAGAATTTGCTGGGGAGTTGCCTTGACATCCCTACTGTTTCAGCTTTAGGTCTGCACTCTAGAGAAATGCAATTTCCATATGGTTAAGCAAATGTTTCTCACCAGCATATCTCCAAACCCAAGTTATTTTGTATCTCCTTTTTCATTAGAGTCATATCCCAGATGGTACTTCACAACAATAGGTGTTACTGTGAAAATACTGAGCCTTCAGAAATTTAAAACCACAAGAGAAAATCTGAGAAAAAGATGGAAAGAAAATGGTGCGAACTGATATCACTTTATTTGCATCAGTGCTGAAAGACTTTTTGAAAATAGGTGGAAATCCATGATCTAGAGAAATGAAATGAAGAAAAGACAAATATGGAAGAGTATAAGAGTAGATAACAGGCCTCTATTAGCAGAACAGAGGAAAGAAGGGAGAAAAGGATGTCCATGCAGAGGGCTGGAATGATCCCAAGACAATTTTAAAATCAAGCAATGCTTTTTTTGAAGCAGCTGGTGAGTTGAGTGGGGAACCATTTGTGTTGTTTGAGGATGTGGGCGACACGGTTATGCTCTCTTGCATATGAGAGAATCTAGACAGTGCTGCTCTGGACAAGCTAGAATTTGAAGGAGGGGAAGCATGCAAAGCTACATAGAAACTGCATTAGGAAAGGTGGGAAGATGAAATCAGTCACAGACAGGATTTTGGCTAAAGCAAATCTGAACTGACATATATGTTTGGTGTGGCAGAGGTATGATAGATGCTGACAGGAGGAATCCATTCAGAGTTTAAACAGAAGGCCAAATTTCTAGGTAGTGGAAGTAATCAGAACACCTGAAAAGAGAAGGGAAGCAGATGGTATGGAGTCATGTTGAGGAAGTTGCTTTGCCTTTTTAGCTGAAGAAATTAGCCAAAAGACATTTACTGAAGGCTTTGAACATATTTACAGTTGAACCTGATAAAGATGAAAAAAGTGTCACCAAAGCCATGACAATCTAAGGCACAGTTCGTTGGTAAGGGTAGCATCTTTTATTATATATAACTGATGTAGACTTCACTGATGCAACTGAAAAAATAGTCTTTCAATTAGAGAATTCTCTTCACATTCCATAAAACATAGTCCATGTCTTGGAATAAAAGTAAAGGTAAGGTGTCCGAGAGACAGAAACCAGTGGAAAAGACAGAGGCCTAGACAGTATAAAGGTACATACCTTAGCAGAGAGCATTATCTTTACATACAGAAGAGGAAGGGAAGACAGCTCTCTGGACGATGTACATAAAACCCTGGAAGGAGGGTGACAGCTGAAACAGTTCAGAAAGGTGAATGTGTTTGAAAGCAGAATATATGCACTATCATTATCTTCCATATAACAAAAACCCTTAATTAAGAATTATGGAGGATCAAAAGGAAACCAGTGCCAGACTGTAATGTATCTTTCAAGCCTGAGTACAGACATCTCTGGAAGCCCAGGATTTGACCCTTACACCCAGAAATGTTATTTCCAAAGATTGTTCTCTCTCTGTAGTGACACAGTATCACAAATAGGTTATTGCTGATTTGATCTTCTGGTGCTGTGACAAATTATTTTGGAAATACAGTCTTTCCAGAAGAAATATAAATATTTGCTTCTGCCTGCATATAACATGCTGGTTTTACTAATCCATTACTCAACTGTTTGTGTCTCTTCTATGTATTTAAAAAACCATAGCCAGAAGTAAAATGTCTGAGTTTCCTCATATGAGGAGGAAACAGGGAAAGCATGTCAGGAGGAAATGGTCACACCTGTTTAGCAATGCCTGACTGATAAAATGGTGTGAACACATTTGTAAATGAGCTAAAATGCCTGAAGGATTTTACATTGTGGTTACATTTATGCTTCCTTGTCCATTCTGGCAAAGTAACAGTCTCTCACATTTCTAAAATACTGCCATAAAGAGGCAGAAAGCACATGTAGCAGGTACAGCTTCATACTCCTTCCCAGTTGGAATTTGTTAAATAACTTTTGGCTTTTTCATTTTCCATTCCCTGCCCTCTTTCACATATTCATCTTGCAGTCTGTTCCCTTATCTGGCCATGGTTGTGGAATGGATTTGTATCTCACTACACATGCAAGCACTCAGTCTCATATGCAAATCAAGGATAGTGGACATTTTCCTACTGTTTGTTGGATGGGAAAAATAGGAATAGATTCTATACACAAATCTGAAGGATTACAAGTAGTGTCTGCTTCTGTTCCGTGTGACAGAACTCTAGTCAGCAAGAACCAGTCACCCTTCTGCCTTCCATCTCTCCTCTCCCTGTGAGATAAAGAAATCCACAACCAATTTGCTACTTGAAAAAAGAAAAGGACATAAAGAGCACAATTCTCTCCCAGATGATGAGGGCTGAATTTGTAGCCTTTACTCTTTAGCAACAGTGATTATTAATACTACCTCAATTATGCTTGATGATGATGAAGATATAATTAACATAAAGATCCATTATGTTTTATTGATGTTAAGTGTATGTTGATTATAAATGGGACAGGATGTATTTACTTGAGGCTTCACTCTTCGAGGAAGGTTGTGAAATCAGAGTCCAATCCTGCACTGAGAATAAAACCTGCACCTTTTATAATTGTAATAGTATCCAGATGTTCCTCTGTAACATGGATGCAGGTGGTGAAAGCAGTAAACCGGTATGGAGCAGATGTGCTCTTAGCACAGGTGGGACTTGCTCCCAGTGCTACAGTGAATTTTGCACTCACTGACATTAACAAAAGAAGAGTCCAGAAGATACAAGAGTGTTGTAAAAAAAGTGGTGGAGAAGTGTAAAAAACTGTTTCAGTTTTGGTGGTCCACCTTGATTGTTGGGATTTTAGAAAATCTAGCAAGCAAAACAAACAGGGATTTTTTTAAATTGAAACTACAAAAATCCAAAGAGACCAGGTAACTGACGGAAAGCTGTGAGCAACTGAGCATGCTCAGGTACAGAAATCCTGGAGGATGTAGTACTTCATACTTTGTGAGATGTGTGTAATGTGTATCAGCTGCAGAGATTGTTTCTGCCTCATGCCACCACATAAATAATCACTACTACCATGTTTTGATGGTATATTAATTACCTGACTGACACTTGGGAATTATGCTCTTCTTTACTGTTCTATTGTAGTAGATTAGGGAAGATTGATTTGACTTTGTCAGCAAGCAGGGCCAACCAGCCTGATTCCTATTAACTTTTCAGACCGCATCTAAATAAATCTAACAAGTCTTCACTGTCATGTAAAGCAGACTCTTTCTGAAATTTTACATAAAGGCTGAACACTACTTGTACTTCTCTGACATTATGTAACACATACTCCCAGAATACAAGCCCCAGTGAGGCCCTATCTGTGCTAGCTGTGGAACCAACCTATACCAGTCTAAACAAGGATAACCCGTGCCCCAAAAGTACGTACACTGGAAGACAGCTAGTTGGATTTGGAGAGACAAGATGCACTTGGAAACCAAGAATATAATAATCACCTCGACAGTACCCCTATGGGCTACTTGCTAACATGTTTTCTGTAGACATAAAAGCAAGGGAAAGTATTAGAGAAGGTATAGAAGGGAAGGAATGAGAGTGTTGTGGATGCTTGTGGAGTGCCTGCCAAGTGTAGGAGGCAACATCGGAGTATATTCAACAGATTATGTTATTAGGGATCTAGATACTAGAGACAGAATTTGTCTTCTGAATACAGAAAGACTAGGCTGTGAGAGACCGTGAAAATGAAATCTGAGCTCGACAGAAAATAGGAACCACTTGAGGGATGTCCTGGCTTACCTGGAGGATAAGAAAGGAGCCCCAAAGCTGCAGTCTGAGTGGATCTGAATGGTGCAAGACTATGGGTTGTCAGAAACAGGGAAGAAAACATCACGCAGTAAATTAGCATGGTAATGCCAGTAGAGTGATCTTGGCTTGCCAAACACTCTCAATAAACTGCATCACCAATGCACAGGTTTGTGTTGGGTTCACTATCATTATCTCCAAGTCATTATTTATACTAGATGTTCATGAAAATCATCCAAAATAGGTGCCTTATAGACAAATAATAAAGAGCCTGGTTCCTATCCCCGAGAGCTTGCAGTCTAGACAAAAACATCTCTGCTATTCCTAATCATATCAAGCTGAATCTGGCTGCTCACATTTGGAGCCCAGATGAGAATAAGATTTCTGAGGCATGCCCCATGACTGCTTCCCCTCTGTGAGTTGAGTAATCAAGTTATAAACCATACCATGATGGGCTTGGCAATTAAACATTCTCTAGCTCATCTGATGAGATTGCTATGGTAACAATTTCTATATCGGCTCTATTGTTGGTCCCATTTCTTCCACTCTTCTTTATTTAGCAACAGTCATTCTTTATCTTCTCTTTAACCATACAAGGTGGTTATCCTGATAGCAGCCCACGTATACTGCTATGCAAGGAAAATGTTACGGCTATGATACGTCTGGATCAGAGATACGACATACCTAAATTGTGGTGTCAATTCCCTGTATGAATGAGAAGCTTTATGATGGTATGCTGAAAAAATTAACAGTGAGACAACATGATACCTCGTTAAGCAACCTCCAAACAAGTACTTTGGGGGACAATCACAGGGCAGCAGTGTTCTTCTAGACTCCAGTTGCATAATTGTTTTGACACTGATAGGATCTACTAGCTTGATGGCTGCAAGATAACCTACAATGGCTGCAGTGCGCTGTGGCCACATCTGAGTTAGCTTTAAATTAGCTAACAGGAATACCAGCTACTGGTCTACAGTTAGCTGCTTTAAAACTTCCCAGACTTGGGCCATACATTAAGATTCATCCTGTTCACAGATGAAGGAAACCATCTGGGGCAGAAGTACAGTTATCAGCAACATTGCACAATAACATCAGAAGTGATAATGATGAATACTGTGTATCTTTGAAATAGCCTGTTGCATGAAATAGGCTGATGATAAACTTAAATAGAAATAACTCCCCTAAGAGTTTGGACAAAGGACAAAATACTTCTGCAAAGGGGGCAAAATCCTGGCATTACCTCTCATGCAAAGGACAGGTGGAAAAAGTCTTTTTATATCTTGAAGTTTCAAAGACCACCATTTTCACGTTTTCCACTGTAGTTAGCTTTACCATGAGCACAAAGCACATTACATGGAATCAAAATTTTTACGCATTTTCTTAAGAAGTCAACTTATATTGAAAGAGAAGACTGAACATCATAGTCTAAAAGTCCTGGTCATGAAATATACCTATAGTTTCAAACTTTTCTTACCACCAGCAGAAGTCAGCCTCACAAGAGGAAGGTCTATGCCAATGTGAACAGTTTGGGGGTTCTTCCAAAGCCGATGATGGGACAAAACTGACAACTGTAGTGACTTAGCTGTTCCTTCTCTTTCATACTAAGAGAAAGGACAGATAAGAAAGTAGTTTGGAATCCCCAAAAAGTGAGACAATCCAAGAAGGAACAAACAACTGGGAAAAGGCAAAAACTGCTCTGTTTTGAGATCTGTGGATGGACAGAACTGGGCAGAAAGAAGTATTATGAAGGAAGGGAGAAGAGGAAATGACTGGTTGATGGAAGACTCCCACTTATTCTAAGCATCAAGAAATTCATCCTCCCTGAAGAATCAGTCTCTGAGAAAGGCAAAGATGTTTTCTGCATGTATCTTTGTAGGTAGCCTAGTTGATATAGTCAGGATGTGGTAAGTCACACACCAATGAAGAAAAGGGATACTCAAGACTCAATTTACTCATGTGTAACAGCACACAAATTTGTTGCAAGAGTGAGCCAGCAACACCAACACACTGAGCTGCAAGAACGTAAGCACCACTGCTGCATCATAAACGTAAAGGATGGCCAAATCTCAAATGATTCCATTAACTAGAGCTGACTACAACACTTGAAAAGTTACTGAAATTCTAGCCCAGAAAATCAGTTTCCAGTAGCATAAGTACCTAGGTCCTAACCATGTGAAAGACTACAGCTAATAACTCTAGTCATGTTCTAGTATTTTCACCTATAAGGCAGCCACAGAAGGCAGAAGTACATTAAAGTCTCTGGATAAAAGTTGTCTGTGGCTTAATAGAGATACAAAGAACTCCAATACAGGTTTGGTTTAACTTGGAACAATTACTTGTTACTGTGCAAAACATAAGACAGTTCAAGAATGTTGGGAATAAGAGTTGGGATTAGTGAAAGAAGACAGACTTATTTTTCATGTTATAATCATACATATAACAAAACAGCATATTTCCTGTATTTTTTTTCCATCATGGCTAGGTATCACCTCTGTTGCAATGCAAGATATTTATTTAAAACCTTTATCACAAATACCTTCCAAATCATTTTTTTCTCCTAAACTAAAGCAACAACCAAACAGTGTAGAACAATTTTTCTACTCTCAACAGGATCTCAGCAGTAGGAAAAATTCTTCTATTCCACTAATTTTTTGAGGCTGAGTTTCAGCTCAGCATGAATGTGAACATATACAATATGAGGGAAACTGACAGAACAATGATAATACAACTCAACCTGTATGTTGATGCCAAAAGAAAATTACAGCACTTCCTACCCTTGTTCTGCATTGACATTGACTGACTGCCTAAAATAAGCACTAAAAGCAGAGCACATACACACTGACTCTGTTCTTTCTATCCAGAGAGATAAAAAATACCTAGAGGATATGAATCTTGCAGGAATTTTATGAGCTTGAGTATTGCCTCATTTCACATCTGTATTCCAGAATGATTTTGGTTATGTTTATACTTTATGGCCATAGCTTCAGGTACTGTCTACTGCCTTCTATTGAGGATGATGCCTTTGTGTCATTGCACCTGTTGTGAATTTTGCTTTTATTGTTTAGGGGTAAGGGATTGTTTTTAACACTTAGCTGGCTCCATGTCAACAATACCCAGTGAGATCTTGGGGAAATGTATGGAAGACACTAAGAAAAAGACCATGGTGAAAGTGGAGAATACCTAAAGGGATGCTGTTCGGATGTATGTGCTTCCTCCAATTGTTCCATCTCTGGCTCTTTAGTGTTGCCACCTATCCCTCTCCTTATCATTTATCTTTCACGCAGGCTTTTTTCAGTTACAGCTGCTGTTCCTGCCTATAAAACGGTACATTTGTAAAATGGAAATGCAAAATCCCTGTTCTCTTCTGACTGATGTGCATTTTGCAGAACATAAACAGCTGGAGTTTTAAGCTCTGTGTTCTGGATTGAACGTGGCTAGGAGATGAGGGAGTGTGGGGGAAACCACCCTAAATTTACTGTTAAGTTTTAATACGTAGAAGAATCTAAGGAAACAATTAAAATGGTCTTAGTCATGGTGTGTAAGAGCAGATATCCATTGTGCCATGTGCAGTTACTACTGAGTAAAGGTTATAGTGTCAAATGACACAACATTACCACATTCCTCAATATTGTAGTATGGCTGACATACATGGCAATATTTGTCAGTATATCTTTATTTAATCAATTTACACCAGGGATATGTTTGGTCAAAAGAGAATTAGCATCGATTCTAAGGATTTCTTAGAGCAACTTCTGAAATAATAACCTTTTCTCACAGGTAATTACTTAATATCAAACTGAAATGTAATTGAGATTTAAGTTTCTCTCAGGAGAACCCAGGCACTAAAATAGTCAAATAATTAATAATCAAATACTCTCCTTACTGCAAGTATACATAGGGTTTCAATTTAAGGAAGAAGTTAATGTTTTCGTATGGACCCTATTATGCCATTTGATGCTTGTACCATTTGATGCATCTATGATTTTCATAGAAGAAAGGATCGTGATGTTACTAAGAATCTCAATGCTATTAAACCATACAGAGAAATGTCAGTGGGCGTCACAGAGCAGAGTTTCTATTCTGACAGAAATGCCTCTTCTCCCAGCCAGTCTTGCCTTACTAAAAGACTGGACCTCCCCAGTAGTGCCCCCAAAGATGTTGGCCTGCTCACCTTGCCTTCCCTCATGCTCTTTTGTGTGGCATGAACTGCAGATTATCACTCTCCCTTCCTGCTGTCAGCTGCCCTTGTGAGCAGCACCTTATCCCATCTGAAGCCTTTGGTAGGAAGGGGGATGCACAGTATCAGCAGAAGTGGGGGAAAAGGGGACAGAGTGTGGCAAGTCTGGGTGCCACACACAGCCTGGCACAAGTATCACAGAATCAGCACCTTGTAACTAATTTTTCTTTGGTATTGTTTCTATTGAGAATCACCACATTATCCTATCAGTTTTCAGCCATTATTTCTGTGCTAATAGCCAAGCACAATGCTAATAATTTGCTGCTCAGATGAATTATTTAAAAGGAAGGTAGCACTGGCATGAAGCACAAAGCTCTCTAAGTGGGACAGACGTCAAGATTAAATGTTGCATTTCTAGTATATTTACATTGGCATTGTCTGTTTTCAAGCAGCATAATGAAACATTTTATGAGAATAAGAATTAATTGCAGCATCTCTCCCAAATTAATGAATTTTTTTATTTGCTTTGAAAATAAAAACATTGGTGTGTTCCATTCAATAGTTTGCTCTGCAACACTTAATATTTCATATCACAGTGTTAAGGAAAATAAAGAGGTTTCTTGAAGAGTCCTGCTAGGGAGGGGGCTCTGTCCTGTGCTCTCCCATTCTCAGAACACAATAAGCTCTTCAGCAATGCCTTCCAAGTTCCTCCTATTTCTCTCTCTCAGTACCTCCTATACCAGCATTCCCTGTAACTGGACCTTCTTCAGGAACTCTCCCTTTTACTATGATAGAATTGATTGTTCACTACTTAGTTTCTTCCTAATAAATGCCACCTCTCCTGTTAGACAGTCTCAGCTCCTCATTTCTCCCATTTTTACCACACGCAACACCAACTACCTCTCCTACTGCCACTGTCAAAACTGGCAAGCCATTACCTCAGGTTAGAGATCTTCAAATCCACTTTCCTCAGAGCCAAAGATATCCTCCCTAGCAAAAAGGTAAAAAGTACAACAAAATCTCTTGCAAAACACTTCCCAAATAATCTCTCATTCACATCCATCTTTTATTAAAACACAAAACCTAGCATATCAAACTGACTTCTACTCCACAGCCCTACTTCTGGAGAAGTCTCAAGTTGTTCTTTTCCCTTCCTATCTAATACTGTTGAAGGAAAACTACCCGTTTCTTCGTAGCTTTAATTAGAAATTGCTGACTTCAGCCCTTTCCTATAAATTGAAATAAATAAAAGTGAGAGTTGCCATACCTTTCTAATAGTGCTGTAATTCCAAATACCCTCCACTTATCACCCATTTCATGTCTTACAACACTATGCACTAAATGTGGTGGCGGTTTTTTCCATTTCTCGCTTGTTTTGTAGCTAAAGACTGAATTTCATAACAGATCCATTTTACTGATCTTTTCATCTAAATAGAGCATCTAAAAAAATCTATTTTAAAGGTAAGCCCCAGTTCCAGAGAGCACCTTAACCTTATATAAAATACAGTTTCCATGCATGCTAAGGTGCTTCTACTAAACAACACAATCCTTTCTTGGATGGGGTCTAGAATTTGTTAGGTGTAACTGAACAATAGCTTTACTACACTTTTCTTATCCAGAGACCTAACTAATTACTATTACATACATAAACAGCATTAGAACTTTCATATGAAGGTTTGGGAACACTTATTAGAACCAGAAACTGTGCATCCTAGAAATTTCTGTCAAGAGTACATTTGCTGTAGCACAAGTGATAAAGCTATTACCGACAGCCAAGTTTCCTTCCAACTTTTCATTTCTGAGTAATTTCTGCAATGAAGACAGAAGTGTAATAGACATGAAGGAATGTGGCAATCCATTTGTTTTATTTCTATGAAATTATTGCTGATTGCAGGTTTGGAGGATGTGTGGGTGAAATTTGCTGATTTATTTCAGTTTGGTCAGGAATGCTTTTTTAAAACACCTTTAACCTTTTTCTTCCAAACAGTTAATTTGGGTCACTACTTTTGCACTGAAGTTTTGATTGTTAGAGGAAATACTTCTGCATACTTTTGCTCTGCTGTAAGAGAGGCAATATGTTGTGGGCCATATGCCAACAGATTTTAACCACAAACTTAGGGAAAGGAGACAGATTAGATTGTGGTGGTCTTATAATCAGGGTTTCTCAGTATTCTTTCCTTGCTAAGAGCAAGTATTTCACCACTAAAGTGGTTCTATGTGATACAGATGGCATATCCATAGTAATAGGGCAAACTAAACCCCCTCAGCTGCATTCCTCTATTCTCTGATAAGCACTGTATAGTCATTTCATCACAGAAGAACTTTTTTAAAGTGTCCAGCCAAGTAATATGCTTTCAGATCTTCAGTGAGTTCTGAACTAGTTTTCATCTGTCTGCATGCAAGAATCTTATTCAATAGAGGGAGGTAATAAACAAAGACCTGGAGGTTTATGATGAGGAGGAAAAGCCTAACTTCTACTCAAACCTTTACAAACACTGTTTCTTTTAAAATCTGGTGGTCAAGGAACAAAAAGAAACAAGACCTATTTGGTCACAGTCTGCCTGCCATTGCACATTTACCTCCAGTAGCAAAGAGCTGTTGGGCAATCTTAGTTTTAACCACCTAAGACATGGATCAAATAGATCATCCACCAAGTCTCTAGAGAGACTACTCAACCATTTAACAAATCTCCATGATACTTTCCTAATACTACTGGTTAAGGTCTTAACCCTTTCTTAAAGTCTTCCCTTTCCATGTAACAGTCGGTGATTGTGTGTTTTTATGCTGTGCATTCTTTTATTCCACCCTTACTCCTTAGCAGCGGCACAGGCCAGAGTAGGATCAGTTGATGTGGTGACTCATCCAGTTAGCATCTGGGCCTGTCCAGATCAGAGTGTGTGAATGCCCTGGCCAAGAAAATGTATTAACACAGTGGGTGTTCCAGTGAGCTGTGAAGGAAGAATGAGCCATGCACCTCATAGGTGGGAACTCAAAAGTTTTTAAAATACATAGCAGGCTAGCCAGATGCAGTTTTTGTGATACAACAGCTGGGGAGGGACATACCTCTTCCATGTTGACACTGTGACACAAGAGTACTGAACAACCTGACTGCTTCCATATTCCATTTTACTTGAAACACAAACATGCAAGTGAAAACACAGTCTGCTGTCACACTGCTGCAAGTCAAGAGCTCAAAACAAGGTGTTTTTTAAGCAATGCAATAGATAATATGTAGAGCATGAACCCACAAAACCACTGATGCATCTTCAGAGAGAGGGAATATTGGCAACCACTGACTTCCATTTCATATCCTAACGGCTGAAATTTCTAATCAGGACGATGTTTCAGTGTTGGTTTTGTTTGGTTCTTAAAACAATCCTCAAGTTTATAGACACTTGATTTTGTAATTTTTAATTGCTTAGAAGATCTTAAATTAATGCACAGGAGCACCTGCACGACACTACAGACTTCAATATTTAAATAACTTCCTATATAAATGAAACTTCTAGGGTTTATACCCATATTTCCTCCTGAAGCTATGAAGCACTGAGCCCATGCTAAAAATCTCCTGATGAAGCCTGAAACTGATTTACAGAACAGGAATACATGCAGAGTGGTTTTTCTCAGATCTCATCATCTCTTCGGTGCCTCTGCTGTGTAGAAAACTGGAATTTGTTACTAAGGAATGAGTCTCAGGAACTTGCAGAAGGAACCTCTCTTCTGAGGAAGAACGAGTAAATGATGGGCACCTACATGAGACAGTAACATCAGCTTTTGCTTACCATGTCCATTACAAATGCACGCAGGACTAACAGGAGGCAGCTCACTGTGGGGGGAGGCATGGAGGGAAATGGAGCTAGCAAGACAAATAAATCTGCTTCCTACCTTAAAAAAAAAGCATCAGGCCACAATTTAAGTTTCTATGGGGAAACAAGCCCTGTAATGCTGGCACATGAAAAAGGATGGCTGGAGAGCTTTGTCCTGCAAATCAAGTTTCTACTCAATTCATAATCTCAAGGGTTACCTCAGAAGCAAAAGCAAAAAGCAACGGCAGTTTCTTGCCCCACTTAAGGGGACCTAAAGTATGAACTTCTGATGGTCACTTAACTTCTAATTACTCCCATTCAGATATCCTCATTTGACGATACAAATGTATATAATACAGATGGTACACATTACATAGACATAAATAATACAGATGGGCTTAGACGAATAAACAGTCTCAAACTAACATACGTGGTAGCTAATTAGACTACAGTCTCCTCAAGAGGTACCACCATCACTAATACATTTACGTTAGCTGTAAGTATATGGCACTCAACTGAACACACTGGATCCCACACTCACGGGGATCCCCAGAGATCAGCTTTCCGTAGGATCAGACACACTGCTTCACATTTAAATATCCCCATCCTTTCCTTGTTCACCTCTCCTGAAAGTCACCTTTGCCATAGATTCTCTTCAGAAGAGGAGGCATAATAGACGTGTTATCAAGGATTAAAGTAGTATTACTGGTCAGCTTTTGAAAAAGGTAGAGAATAAATCTGAAAGCTATAGACTAGCAACCCTTTCATCCACACTGAGCAAGTGACTCAACACTGGAAGAGAAAACTGAATGGCATGCACCATACGAGAGAAAGAACAAAGCGAGAGAAGGAAGAACAAGCTGGCTCTTGTAAACAGAAATTAAACCAAGAACTTTTCACAAGACACTAGAAAAGACTCATCAGGACTCTCAGCTGTCACATAAAAATAAAAAAAATCCTTCCTTTAAGAGAGAGAAAGGAAAAAGTAGAGACTAAACAGCCATTTTGCACCACAAGTTGCAGCAGAAGTTGGTCCTAAACAGCTGGAACAAGTACTGTTCAACCTATTCCAAATCATGCAGAAAATGAAGAGAATGGTAAGAAGGCACAGACAACTGATGGCACAGAATTCAGGGTAAACAAAATAAAAAATAACTATGAAGAGCTGAAAAAGTGTTACTGTTTTTGAACTCAGTGCTCAATAAGAATTAAAAGAAAATGGATTGGTAACAGTCATCAGGAACAAAAGTGAAAACAAAAAAGGATCATCACACCTCAGAAAGTATTACATGTGCAGCTTAAATGGACAAGTTTGAGAACAGGCCAGCTATCTGTTAATTAGATACACAGATTATGGTAGAAATATGCATTAATTTATTCTTATGAAGATAACAGATTATGATGAAGAAAGAAAGAACTGGTCTGTAATGATGGAAATTATCCATGCCAGAAAAACACCACCTTTACTATTCTACCGCTTCATCCTTTTCAGCCCAACACTGTAACTTGTGGGAAACGGAGTTCTGGCAAAGTATTCTGTACCACTTTTACCCCAAATGAGAGCATAAACATGTAGGTTTACCAAGCCATTCACAGCAAGAAGTGATTAAGTAAAAAATAACTCTGTAGGAGTCATAGATTCATTTTATTGTGTTCCAGAACCAGTAATTCCGATCACCACTTCAGTCCAAAAATGAAGAATAATTTCTCTAGCCATTCTTGTCAGCTTGCTTTCCTGAACTGTGGTAGAGACATTTGAAAGTGCCAGTAGGGATGCGCTTTTCTGCAGACATCACTACTTTGTATCTCCTACCCCTACAGCAAAGATACAAAGATATTTTCAGCTTCTTACTCCTTCCATCCTTTCCACAGATGATTTTTCCCTTGACAAAGCTTTGCTGTGGACAAATGGTGCCTTCCAGACCTCTTCAGAGCATCAGTCTAAGTGAGTGTATTTTACTATCAGTGTTTAGCATATTGATTAACTTGTTTTTAGATAAAAGCTGTGAAGGAGAAGATACCTCTTTCTTCTATTCCTCAGCAGGGATCTCAGCAGTTTCTCATCACCTCCAGACTACATGCAGAATAGAGGCGTGGGGCCAAGTTGTCTGCAAACACCAACAGCTGTGCTTGGTGTAGCCAGCAACGCATGGACATGTCATCTCAGCATCGCCCCCCAGGTATGTTATTTACTTTTAGTGGGATAAATACCAGGAAAAAAAGCCTATGAGAGAAGTTCTATACAACACAGTAGGAAATATTATCCTATTAGTTCGCTGTTCTTCATCTATCCTATAGAGTTGGTACTAATAGTATCACATCTAGACTATTTACCAAAAAACATACAAACATACAAGGAGAAATAAGGTTCAACTTGTCATTCTTTAGTACATGTAGGTTTTCAAGAGTCCTTTTTAAAGTACTGTATACATTTTACTCCTACCCTATCCTAAAGGCTCTTCAGAAAGGAATGGGAAATCCAATATTCAGAATGATTCAAAATATCATTCAGGAATAACAATTTCTAGTTTCATTTATCATTTTGGTGATAGATATGGCCCTGATTTCCAGTCTTTACCACAGTTACAGTTCTGGTAACCGACTCCCAAAGAATTTTTGAAAGATCAGGGAACTTAACAGCCTTATGAATAGGGATTTGCAGAATTTCACGTTCTTCAGCATAAGCACTTCCAGCATTTTTCAAGCATTTTTAACATAAAACCTGAAAAAAAAATGTTTTTCTCTGTCTTAAAAGTCTCTACCCTGCGTGAATCTGAAACAGTTTTGTCATGTCATTTATTAGCCACGTACTGTTTGAGGTCAAAGAGCGCATAGGTATTCATATAGCCACTGCTGGATTTCAGGATCACCCTGCCTGCAGCAGTAATGCATGACTGCAGGCCATAGTAACTTGCCAAGACTGGCTCTCATCAAACTAGCCTGGCACAAAAGCAGTAAAACCATGAGGAGACAGAGCATCAGCTTGATGCTAGGTGGAGGCTCAGAGCATTATGCAGGGTTTCTCAGGCTCAGCCAAAATTTTCATGGAGCTTCAGTTCATGCTATTGGCTATGACAGATTGTATCTTGTTGGGTCAAGACTGCAACAACAGGGGAGGACACACCAGAAAACAAATTACAGAAGCTGCTGCAGACCACTACATTGTGAAAGCTCTCCTGCTGGCAGGAGTATTCCTCACAGTAATGACACAGGGTGTTTCAGAATCCAACTCTCCAGGCCTTCCCTGATGCACTGGGATATGGCAGTGCACACTCTAATTGGATTATAAGTAAAGCAACAAAGGAAAACCAAGTTGCCTCCCCTGATTCAACACACACCCCGACTGGTGTTTGTTTCATAAGAGGATGCAAAACCAGATGCACAAATTGTTCTCTTTAAAAGCTAGGAATGCAGCTGAGCAGCACTTTCTCTCAAATTCAGGTACCATGGGAACAAGGCCATGAAGTTTGTGATGCAGATCCATATGGTCTAACACTTTCATTTCTTCTCATGAAAGAAGTGATCTTTTTAATGTCATTCGAATAATGAAGAATAGTTGCAATGTCAGGGTTGACAACTACTCTTCAGTGTCATGCTGCTTTTAAGTTAACATCTTTAGAAGAAACGCAGGCATAGTCATGTCCTCAGCAAGCACATGAAAGAATATCACTAGAGAACCAGAAGTTCACTAACTAAACACATGGATCAGAAGCTGACCATTTGCTTGCAAGCATATGTAACATTTGTTTAAATTCCCATGCTATTGAGATGATTAACAAATACCTTATTTGCCCTGTTTTTTCCCCCATGTCCTAAAAAGCTCAGGTAATAAATAGTCCTTTACAAAGGTTAAAAAAAGTGTTCCACAAACTCATAGAAATCTGCTGAATCCAAATAACTGAAGACTACTAGTTTGAGAAACAACATACCAAAACAGGACATGTTGAATTGAATATAGTTGCTTAAAAAGTGTATGTCCAGGAATAGCTATTTTGGAAACTAGCCCACATTTTTCTTCAGCTTTTTACATCTAGTGTCATAAAGAAAATCCCCAAAATTGACTCGATACCAACAGTCCATAATGTGGTCAAGCAATGTATGAACAAACACACAAATCATCATCCAACATCATCCTATCACACATTAAAAGCAGTTAGAACCAAATGTACTGGGGTTTTTTTTCTGGTAGCACAATATTCATTTAAACCAAGTTAACCACTGAAACATACTGATGTTCAATTGTTTCCCTTTATTATTTCACATTCATACAAAATTAAGTATGAATTTCTGGAGTGTAGAGATGTAATCTAAAGATTCTTCCTCATTTGCCTGTCAAAATACTAGCTCCCTCATGTAGCAGAAGTTATCTATTACTATTGCACTTTTTAAAGAAAAAAGAAACCCATGTAAATTGAAGCTGCATATGCAATCCAGCCTGTTACAGGCAAAACAGCAGTGTTTACCTACCCTGTTATTTGAATTTTACTTTTATATCTGCACCTGCACGAATTCCATCCATATATATACACTAAGTGCTTTTTATGAAACTTTTGTTTTTCTTTTGAATTCTCTGAATGATCCAACACAGATCTATCTGTCCACAAAAATATCTCATGCCATTTATCTGAGGCTGTATCAGGACCTTTGTACTATGAGCAGGTTTTAGAGGCATCAGTACTTGTGGAAAGCATGTTGCCTTGGGATCTGCCAGTGTTCTGCTAAACCACAGTAACCTTTTATCAAAAATATCATGAGAGGAAAAAGGCCTGCAAATCAAATTATTGTTTTCCTTTGCAATTTACATGGCTTGTAAGTGGAATGTATGGATTATTTTCAGGCAATTCAAACATACTGAGAAGTTAACATCAGTGAAATTCCTCCCGTAGGAGAAGTTAATGTTCTGATCAACATTTTTCTATTTTCAAGTCAACGTTTTCAACCATGACCACTGAAATAAATCTGATTCTTAGGAAATGTGCATTATACACTTTCTGAGAAGCCAGGACCCTGCAAGATATTTTGAAATAGTCACTCAGGAACTGAAGGACAGAAAGCCATAATCATTGCTGAAAGGCCTAATCATGAGTTATCCCACCTGAAGTGGTAAGAGAACACACAATAACTTGACACTCATTCTGGTTACTTGGAACTTGGAAAGGTTTTAAAGGACACATATAAAAGTCAGTTTAAGAATGGATTGAAAAACATAAAAAAAATACTTCAAAAGGGTTTTGAAATTTTCAAAATTATTTTTATGTCAAAGCAAATAGTTTTTAATTTACTTTTAATCAGTCATTTAAAATTTGTATTAAAAATCATTTTCACATTTGTTTTTTATACTCCTATTTGTCTCTTTCCTTTCTCTTTTCAGTTTTGAAAAAAAAGGAAAAGCAGGGAGGATAAAATGTGGAAAATGCTTTTGTCTGTTGGTATTGTTCTAGAGAAGAGAAAATACCCACATACAGATCACTGAAAGAGCAAGAGAGAGAAATGTGCATGCACACACCTATTCTGTTACACATTACACGTACAGTTGTCTGAGGATGGAAAATCTCTAGTTAAAACACTTGCACTTCTTTAAACCATTGAGATTTACATTTGCTATGCAGATAATTATCCCATGTGATGAATTTATCTATTTGCCTGTAGAATGGACCATAACGTTGTACCTAACTAGCTAAAAATCAAAGTTCTGCCTGGGTTTATTTAATTTCCTTAGCAATGCCATTAGGGTATGGTACTTTGTGAAGGCAACAGATTACAGTTTGGCTAGCGTCATATCCAGCTGCCTTGTCCTGTCCATGTGAGGAGGTACCCATTTTCATCTGGTTTGGGAGGGTCAGCTTTCAGAACAGACTAATCCTAGACCCAAACAAGCCAATCCTTTCTGCTCCTTTAGGCAATTTACCTTCTGAAACATGAAACCACATGGTACCCACATGCAGCTTTAATATTGCCTGAGACATTTTTATTCCCAAAGTAACTCATACTGATATCTCACTTCCTGTTAGGATTAGAAAGTAGAGAAAGCCAACTGTGGCTCTGTACAACTCACAATCATGAGCATTGCTGTGTCATTGCCAAGATAAATTATATGTTGAGTAATACTTAGACATTACAAACCCTTCATACAAATGCTCCTCATAAGACTTCAAGCATTTGAACTACCCCAGCTTCACAGCTTTGTCTGTCAGGAGTTTTATGTTTAGGGGCAACTCTGTGATCTATTTTTTCATGTGCCACAAAAAAATAATTTTCTTAAGCTTATTTTTCCCATCAGTAATTTGGACCTAATCTTCCAAAACCTTCCTCAGATACATACAAAACAGAATAGACTACCCAGAGAGACACTTGGCAATGGGAATACTTGTGAGTAAAGCATCTCAAATCCTTTATTAAAGTAATCCAGTTCAACACTACAATACCACAAGTACCATGTATTTGAACTTACTCCATATTTCATATTTTTAAAAGAAAAAAAAAATGAAGTACAGAGGCTTCTCTTTCACAATGCTAACAGATTCTATCATTGGACATGCCTGGTTGTTAACAAGAAACTGCAGAACCCAGCTCATGCATTACTAAGCCATTTGTTTTGGTAACTACCTGTCAATGTTGCAAAGTGATAATCTAGCTGAGGTACACAGATTCACAGCTTTCTTGTATAAACACTGTACTTCCTCACCCTGAACTTCTAAAGACAGAGTTCAAAAGAAAAAGCCAAGTTCATTTTCATATGCTGAAACAGACAGCAATTAACAACACCTAGTTAAACAGAAAGGGGTTTACTCCTGACTTGTCAGTTTATTTGTCAATATGATTAAGCAACTGATGTCTGTCCACAATGCTAAATCTGAAACTCCACATTAAAATAGAAGTTATGCCTTTAAATGGGATGTGGTGTGAAACACACTTCACCATCTCTATTAGTACTTTCCAAAATGTTATTCACATAGAGAAAAGTATATCTACATACCAAAGCAGCTAAGTTATTACAGTGGAGAACACAATTGATAAATTCAGCATGCTACTAAGACTTCATTAAATTTTATCAAATTATGCAGTACTGTAGCACATTTACTAAGTCAAACAGCAAAGATTTCCCCTCCTTACTAGGTGTTGCAAAATCAACAGCGTAACATCCTTGCATCTTCAAATTTGAGCCCAAAGGTAACAATGTGTACCAAGGCTTCCATCATCCTAATGGCAGACCACTGGAAATTCAAATAATTTATAAATGCTTTGCTTTGTAAGCAATCGCCACCTCTCTGATGTGTTTACTAAAGAATAAACGCAAGTTACTCCCAAAGTACTTTTTTTGAGGTGTAGTATCTATTGGAATACTTGGAGAAGACCTTACAACCCTGTAAAAGCAGATACATCGCAAGCTGTGCCAGTAATGTGGCTGTTAACTGCAGTGAGCAAGGCAGCACTCCTGGAATGAAGCAATACCCTTTACCGGATTAAATGATAGAGCTGGGAAGGACAGACAAGATTTCAAGCATGTAGGTCAATCCCTTGATGGCGATACCTGACTGCCTCCGATATTTTTCAGCAGAGTGCCAGCAGGACTAAACATCCCTTTTAGCTACAAAAAAAGATGACTCAAGAAATTTGCTATTTTACCAAATAGGTGTGTCTAAGGCAAATATTTGAAATAACAGTTTTCAATTCTTGGTAGAGAGTGTGTGTCTTTTAGGCTCCTTATCTGTCAGGTGTGCTGCAGTTCTGGTATTTCACCACACTTTCCATTTGATTCACCCTTCTTTGACTCATTTCTTCATTCATTTATTTCCACATACCTTAAGTGACTTTTGTGTTCTAAAAAGGCTATTTCTGCACCTTCTTACCATGAATGGCATTCCTCATGGAGCCCTTTAAGAAGCAGAACTCTAGGCAATAACACTGCATTGCCTCTCTGAAAGCAGCAAGCAAGAGCAGAAATGCAAGTTCAGGATTGAGAACACTAGTACTTTACTCAAATGGCCTTGAAAGATGTTTTATATCTGATCTCACAGACATGATGAACAGGATGAGAGTTCAAGGGTGCAAAAAGTCAACCTGAGTGCTGTTACTCCAGTGCCAAGAGATACAGAAGTCAGCAGTCTTGTTCTGGCTGCAGCTCATTCAAGTGAAGAGGCTTCTGGCCACAGCTGCTTCCCAGCATATCCATGATCACTGTCCCACTACTTGCTTCCTAACCTAGTTCAATTAAAATGACTAGGTTAGCTTAAACACTTAAAAAATATATGCATAATTTTTTTCTCAGATAGTCTGGAGAGCATTACGCATGAAGTTATCATGGCAGATCTCTAGGGAGTGGGAAAAGAAACAGAAGAGAGCCCCTGGGCAGTAACCTGTTCACCCTGCAAAGCTGCAATCAGAACAGAATGTGTGGCTTTATTGTATCTTCACATTATGGTTCCCTAGACAGTACTGAGCATTGTTTCCTTTGTCCACAGAAACAATGGCATGTATAACTCCACATGAAAAAGTTATTTGCAGAAGTTACTTGACAGCATTGTATTAATCTGAGTTGGGGGTAGCAATTAAATTGTGGAATCAACAGAAAAGCACAATGAGTACATGCAACGTACATAATAAAGGAAGTGGATATGACAAGCTAGGGGAAGGTCAAGATGTAATGGGTACCAAAGGACACCAGAGGGATTGTAATGGAGATTCTCCAGAGAGAACTGAGCTGGCATGAGATTGACAACAGCTGATAATTCCCCAAGAGAAGAACCTCGTGCAAGTCTGCAAAACTGGCAGGTCCTCAGGAGAGCTGGACTTCTTGTAATCAGTGCATTCACCACAAGAAACAATCGATCAACGCCACCAACACCTGAATGCCTGGACTAGAGGAAAGATGTTGAGAGAGAAGGAAGAATATTCGTAGAAAGCACAGTCTCTTGTTTAAAGAAATGGCAAAGCCTGAACAGGTAAATCAGCTGAGGAAGAATTCAGGCAGCAGTTCTAATTTCTTTTCAATGCAACAGTTCAACAAGCACTGACGACTCTGTATCATTACTACTTGCATAAGTGATGTTATCCACCCACATGCCAAGGGATGACAGCATCTGATCTAAAAAGGGGCAGTGCTGTCATTCTGACAAAATATTTGTTTCTGCAGTTATAACTAGAAGTTTGAAGAGACCCAGATTAAATCCCTCTGTGTAGTAAAACTTTAAAGGCCAAAGACTGCCTGCTGGGCAGCCCAGGACAGGCCTGCTGGAGAAACACAGGAGAGGGGTCATATAGCACAAGGATCATCCTGGCCAGCACAACCTGTAGCAGCCCAGAATACAAGATGCTCTGGAGAAAGGCCCTCTGCCCCCAGTCTGCCTCCAGCTGATTATAGAACCTATGATGACTGGTTTGTGCCCTTCATTGCTGTTCCTACTAGTTATTTGCCTTGAAAAAGTAACAAATTCTTTTTCTTTCCCCCTTTTAAATTAAGAACAAAATAAAACAGCATAATCAAGTTAGAAATAAATTCTGACTTATTTTGTGACTCTAGCCATACAAACCCTCTGCAGGATATTGAGTTACACAATAACCTCAACCAACAAAAAAATAAAGGCATTACATCATCTGATCAGACCCAGAGGCAACAGTGTTGTTACCTAACAATTTCAGACAGCTGATTAACCACTTTTTGTAGGGTGTCAATTACACCACGCCCTGCTTGTTCATAACTATGTTGTTGACAGCACAACACAGCAAGAGAAAAGCATACTACCCCCCACATACATACCCCATGTACACACACTAATGCAACTGCCAAAATGTGTTTAATTTATCATGAACTCAGCTAGAAGTACTTAGAAACCTTCAGTAAATAAAGAAAATAAACAAGCACAGCAACATAATGGAACATCTGGGCTTGTTACGAGACACTATAGTGAAATCTAAAATTTCTTCATCTTATGTCACTTGTTTGGGGAAACAGGGTTTTAGGAGAAGCAATGAAGACCCTTATGAAGGAAGTCATTCGCCCCTGACAACACTACTTTGAGATTCAGGAATCACGCTATGGAAAAGGGTCTTTTCTTAAAAAAAATGTCTTGTTTTATTTGATTTCCTTCACATTCTTTCTGCTCATCTTTAAGGTACATTTCATCATCATGTACGTTATTGGCACTGAGGAATCTGAAGTGATCTTTTCAGTTTGACACCGAACTGATAATGCATACTTGCTTTATAACCTCTTTTTTACATGTGCCTGCTGGAAATTGTTTTTCATTGTTCGTAAATTCAAGGCGTGTTTATACTGGAATACAGGAAAAGCTAAAGGAGAATGCTAGTGTGTAAGCCATAGTGGCTTTTTTTGGCTTTTGCTGTGAAGTGATAAATGATTCTTGGTCCCCCATGGGTTAGAGGGCACCAAACTTCAAATAACTACAACATCCGATAACAAAGTTTTTCTCCATCATTTGCAATCAAAACACCAAGAACACAGCCCTCTGGACCTCTCATCCTTCATGTTCAATTGTAAATCCTGATTAAATAGCTTGCAGGTGTCAGGATTAGAGTATATTCATTGGGAGCCTAAACATAGCACCAGCTGGGTTCCTCATTTGCCAGTTGTAGTTGCTTCTTTGTTTTGAAACTGTTGACAGTACAACTAAAAATATTCCTTTGGGTAGAGACGGAGTTAAATAACAAGCAGGATGAGTAAGAGAACAGCTGTAGATATTTTTCTGTGTTTAACATACCTGCCTTGTTGATTTATAGTAAGCCCTCCATATAATGTACATTCTGTGTAATCCAAAACATTTAACCTTTCGAGCTGGGGCTCTGATAAAGCTATCAAACACAGGAAAGGATCTTGACAAGTCCTGTATTACCAGCCCTTTTCTCAAAGGAAATGTGAAATATAGTTTCACCTCACTTTTAGTATACAACAACAAGCAATATTATGCCTTATCAGCTGCTACCAACTAAACAGTACGCCAGACATCTACATAAACAGCAGCGTGGAGAAGGAGAAGAAAAGACGTAACTTTGGCAAGTTCTAAAAATCTTGTTCTAGTTAGTGTCCAGTTGGTTTAAGCATGGCTTACTTGAAGGGATGAGTTCAGTTCTTCTTTTAAAAACAGCACCAGAAGCCAGTAAGTGCTTAAAGAACTGACAGGCCATTTTCACAATTAGTCCTTTGCACAAAAGCAAGTAGCATCTGCCAGCCACCATCCCTTTTACCATGATTTTACAGTGCAAGGGTACTCCAGTACCAGTACTGTTCTCTTAAGATGTAACATTAATGATAGAAATGAGTTGCAACCCTAAAGAAATCCTATTGTTTTTGCTATTTTGTCCAAACCAATGCTCTCTTTGGAATTAAGTTCTGGCTACTTAAAAATCCCTAAAGTTTTCAAATAGTTATTCATTTTGACTTCCTGTCCCAAACTCTTGAGTAAAACATTACTATGTTGTAATCCCAAAGGCCACTTCATTTCAGTGGGCAGTGAACCAAGTCATACGGAATAGATGTAAAGAGACACACATATGTGTACAAAAGACATTACTACTTTCCCTATAAAAGAGCAGAGGGAAAAATCTGAAAAATTTAATAGTCTTTTTATTATATGGCACTGAAGCAAAAAAAAAAAAAAAATGAGGGTTTCAGATAATCAGTCCAAGATAAGCTTAAACAAAATATTGACTACTTTACACATCTGTATTTATGAGGGGGGAGGATCATGAGTAGACATAAGCCAAATGGTCCCAAAGCAATTTACACAGTAGTGAGGCACTCACCTCACTCATGACTAATTGAACTCACTTTTCCCAACATCAGGTCTCAGGAGAAATTCAAAGCACACTGTAGCGTCTATCTTTAATACTGAGATTTTAACAAGTTAGCTTGCAATGCTGCTAGAGTTTTAAAGGCAAGTTCTTCCCAGTAAATAATATAATGAGAAAACATCAGCACTTAAGAGGATGCCACAGGGTTAATGCCAGGTTTTAAAAGACTTCAAAATGGATTTTACCCAGTTCACATGTCAGGAGGCACAGCACGGAATCAATTTACAGCAGGAGCCAAAGATCACAAATTTTAGGGGAGCCTGGGGACTGATTCTCCCAATCGGTGCCGTGGGGTGCACAGATGAAAGAGCAAACTTGTTTTTTTTCTTTAATGGTGACAGTGTATTCTGAAATTACGCACAGCAGGCAGGAGAAACCTGCACAGATTTCAAAAGATACTGCAGGTTTGTGTGCTGAAGCACATATTTAAGGTCCTAGTTAATGTGCTAGCCTTTCACCTCTGGAGGCCTGGGCTCAGATTAATCTAAGGTAAAATGAAGGAGAACTTGGGACTTCTATCTTCTTAACCCTTATTGGCCTTTAGTCCACATCACAGAAGTACAAAACAGTTATCAAACTTTGAATCAAACTCTTAATTACTTTTACTATTCTGAAGTCAACCTGAATCTACATACTAATAACACAGTTCTGGGTTTCCACCGATTTAAACTGAACTTGCTGAATGAAAAGCCAAATTCTGTTCTTTTTTGTATCAGTGGAAACCTAGACCTGTACTCCTATTCAGGGAAACCACACAGAGAAATCAAGTACAGACATGAGAGAGCAAGACACCTACCCAGACTGGAAAGCAGACTTTTTTCAGGTCCACAGTATTTGCTCAGAGCCTGCTTGGAAGATCCCACGTTCTCTATTTTTCTTGTCAGGCACAAATGCTGCGTAAGTATACCTTCTAAAAACATGTGCATGCCTTTGGCTTTTACTAATGCTGCTCTAGACAGAATTAGAGTTCAAAATCTGCCTGGCAATTTCAAACACATCAAAATAATCCTTTTTCCTGAAAGTGTAGAGCATTACAAAGAAAACAAACAACTCTCAAAAAAAAAAACCCTGAAAAGTAACTATTTCCATGGAGGCTACACTGACAGAGTGGTAATCTAGCATCTGTCCGTTGAAGAAATGAGTTCTTAAAATAGGGGAAGACAGCTCAGAAGACCTACTGGATTATCCAGATGTGTAATTTTAGGGCTTCTATAGGACTGTTCCCATAAAGTCGTATTTCCAAGTGTTTTTCTTAATCTCATTCCAGAATTTCCAAGTAACAAAGTACTCACCACTTCTGCAGCCCAGTTCTCACTTTTCATCTCATTCATGGAAGAAGTTTCCTCTCCATGCATTCATTTGCTCTCTTAATTTTCATTCTACTCATGTGAATCAAATAATTTACATAAAACCTCTCCTTTCTAGACCTACCAACTACAAATCCAAGTTTATATCTAATTCTGTGTATTTTAATGCCAGTTTTTATGTGTAAGCTCTATGTTTCAAAGATTTCCAGTGCATAGAATGTATCACACGAATGGATTATTACACAGTACTTTTTGTCTAGAACAGCCATTTCTCTTGAAGCATGGTCGGAGGATAATGATGGTATTTTTAGCCTTATGTGCAATAGAAAGCTAGTCTGCATTCGTAGGTCTCATACAGAGTTTTCTCTCACATCCTCTGTGCTGTCAGGTCTGTCAGCTGAAGCCCCCACACCTAGCCTTTAGGCTGACCAGTCTGTTCCCTATATCAAGGCCAGATGAACCCTTATTGCACTCGGGTACTTACTAGAGAAAGGTGTGATAATGAGTTTAGGTCCATGCTGATGCAGGTGAGGCTATGTAGAAAACACACTGGTCCAGTATATAAATTAACATAATCACCTTGAATCTTCATCATCCTCTCCGGCAACAGTACGCCTGCTATGTCCTGCTAGTCCAGTATTTTTTGCAGGCTAACAATTATTTTGTTAGCAAGCTTCCTAGGGACAGACATAACTTCTTGGAGAATACAACATTCCTGAAAAGACATACAGCTTTTTTTTGTTTGTTTTAAAACACAAGGTCATCTTAGGCAGAAGTTTATCCTTCCATTTGTCTTATTTCTGTTATTTTTATGATGAGTGTAACACCACAGTAACTCATATTTACTGTTGAATTTATACATGAAAATGCACTTTCTTCTCAGTGCATCTGGTTGCAGTTTCCCTCCAAAACAAATTTAACTATCAAATTATCTCCATTAAAAAATACCTCATTATACTTTAAAGTCTTAAAGTCTTCATTGTCTCCGGAGTGGCAGAAAGAGCTACAAATGGCTATATTTTAAAAATACCTAAATAGCTTTGCTTAAGCTGATGAGGGGGTGGGGGGAATACCTGAATTTCCTCTCCAACCATTACTTTTTAAGTCCTGAAATTTAACTGTAAATAACACATGTAGCTTTAAGCCTAAAAATACCTCAAAAATATTCTTCCCACCTTGGTTGCAGAAATAATTTGTAGGAAACATGATAATCACCATTTCTGTTTCCTTGTTATGTTCCTCTTTTACATGAAGGACCTTTAAGTAAATTCTGTTGATAATGAACTTAAGAAGCCCTCAGCAGGTTGAGACACTGTTATTAGAACCATTTTTATAACCACCAAGCCAAAAAACTTCCCGTATATGTTCACTGGAGTCTCCCCTCTACACACTCTTTCAGAGTTCATTCAGTAATCATGGGTATAAAGAAGCCTAGCATACACAGCTGTTCCAATATTGCTGGCTAAGAACTCTGACATGAACATACAAGTTTGAAGTCTGGCAGTTGTGTTGCACGTGTTGAACAATAGTTTTGTCTGTACTTCCAAGTGACAAACTGGTTTTAGAAACACGTTTAACATGACAACATATATAGCGATGAAAAGGGCCACTTCTGTAAGGTAAATGTCACCTACACAAATTACAGAGCTCACAGGAAAATATGTCAAAACAGAAAATTAGAGAACAGAAAGGAGTCAGTTATGGCCAGTCACTAACAGGAAAGATGCATTACACAATCCCATGCAAAGCAAAAAAATTTAACTGTGCAAAATATTACATATCGTAATCTGACACAGTAGACAAGCCTCTAATACACAGAAACATAAAGAAACAAATACACTAGACTGAACATAAAACAACAAACTACATGTTCATACTGCAAGAGGCAGTCACAAAAGATATATTTTGCTAAAATTCTCTCTTGCTTTGACTCATTTTCTTTGCTTTAGAAAAATGTTTTTAAAAAAAGAAGAAAAAAACTCCAACATATTAGCTTATTTTAAATATTCAAGTTTTTTCTGAACAGGACAAGTGAAGCAAGGAAAACAGGGCAAACTTCCTGAGCTACAGCTCACAACACGACAGCTTGAGCCACACTACGTGGCAAACAGTCTGGTCATAACATACAGGAAAGAGCAGCTTTCTCTTTATAGGTTTCCTGCAGGTATGAAAACTCAGAAAACATGAATGTCACCTCCTATGATCAGATACGATATATGTTCATTCATTCACACAAAGCTGAAGTGATGCGAGATGTTACTTTGTAACCAGGGTAAAATAACCTGAAGCTTTACTTCAAGACAGTTCTACGCCTATTGTTCCAGTTTTGGCTGGGATAGAGTTAATTTTCTTCCTAGTAGCTGGTGCAGTGCTGTGGTTTTGGATTTAGTAGAAGAATAATGTGGATAACACACGGATGTTTTAGTTGTTGCTAAGCAGTTCTTACACTAAGTCGAGGGCTTTTCAGTTTCCCGTGCTCTGGTAATGAGGAGGTGCACAACAAGCTGGGAGGGAGCAGAGCCAGGACAGCTGACCTGAACTAGCCAAAGGGATATTCCATAGCACAGGACATCATGCTCAGTATATAAACTTGGGGGGACATTCAGAGTGATGGCATTTGTCTTCCCAAGTAACTGTTACACATGATGGAGCCCGGCTTTCCTGGAGATGGCTGAACGCCTGCCTGCCACTGGGAAGTGGTGAATGAATTCCTTGTTTTGCTTCGCTTACGCCCATGGCTTTTGCTTTACCTGTTAAACCATCTTTATCTCAACCCATGAGTTTTCTCACTTTTACCCTTCCAATTCTCTCCCCCCCATCCCACCAGGGGGGCGCGAGTGGCCATGTTGGGTTTAGTTGCCAGCTGGGGTTAAACCATGATACCCATATATGAAGAAATGTATTTGTCCAAATGGCAATGTCTTCATTCTGTTTTAATTCATTAACTGAGGATAGAAATTATGTGGAAAATATGAGTAAATTTTATTTTAATCTGTGTTTTAACTTTGTTTCTTATTGATATAAATTAAATGCACTGCACATTCTTTTCTGGAAAGACAAGTAATCTGATCTGTTCTTACTGAACTGCATTCACGTATTATATGCATGTTGTCTGTGTATATGTGTAAACAGAAAGAAATAAGAAAACCTGCATGTCATATAAGCAGTTGGTTAAACAAATCACTGCCAATTTGAAGCTTAGATTTCACAATTAAAATACCGTCAATGCCACGAAAGTAATTTCAGGCAGCCTAGGTATGATGAACTGTCTTGTGTCCAGAGTTGTCTGGATTTTGTTTGTCAAAAGTTACTTTGAAATAATCTTGATCTATCTACAGAGGCTAGAACAATGGTGTTCCAAGATAAATTATGGATCAACCTTCAACTCAACTCATGTCAAAGGGGACTTCCTTGGTTTCTAGCAAACAAAGAGATCAGCCTGAAGCATGGCCACCACAAGCAAAGCATAAAGGCATTCATTTAACTTCAAACATTTGAATGGGGCTTTTGAGATTCCTAATCAAGCTTTTGCTCCTGTTCTACCATTCATTCTGAAGGGATTTTTTGTGTGTGGATGATACTCAACACCACCTGTGACAGTATTTTAGCTCTACCATATTTAAATGTTAAATCTGCATAAGATACCTAGCAACACACACCCCAAGTTCCATACCTCACAATTCGCACCCGAACAACAACAGATTTGTTTTTTGAAACTAATGTATGCTAGCAGAAAACAGCATCAATTAAAAGATGCATTATTAAAAAAAAAAAAAAATTAAGTGGTGGCCTGTAAGTGATACTGCCTGTAACTGTTAGGTTATCACTGATTCCTTATGCCAACTGAAGCAAGAAAACTAGAAAAGTGGGAATCAGTTGCTCATGGCAAATAGCATTCAGAGGCCAAAATGACTATTCAACAGGAATCCAGAAAAGCTATGAGAAATGCCAATTTATACATTTTAGAAACTATTTGGCATGGTACAAACTGTAGTTTAATATTAGAAAAACACTACCTTGCATAAAAAAGGACAATTTTTTAGCATACATTTTCATAAAGTACATGAATTCCATAAACTTTTATTCATTAAGTAAAATAAATTTGAGATCAATATACAGACTGAAATTATTACAGCTATCTTGGTGACGTATGTCAATTTAGGATTTTGTCTTAAATGGACAAATTATTCCCAACCAATACAGGTAATTATTTTCAGAATAATTATTTTCTGAATTAGTTGCTGCCATATGTTCTACAAATTCTGCCTCAGTACTCCTAAATATTTCCTAAAAGATGATGGGACTCCTGCAAATTCTTCTCTTAGTCATAAAAAACAACCCTCCTATACAATTTTCAAATACATCCATCAGGAAGAACTAATTATGAAATGATGTTTCACAGAACTTTATGCCTGATCTACCATTAAGTATTTTCATCAAATATGATGGCTAATTTTACTCTAAGTAATAAAAAGCTCTTTCATGTAGTGTAATTTAAAATGACCACATTTTTCAGCAAATGAAACGACATGTTGTCAATGAAATTTAAGCAACCTCAGGAGTACCATAGAGGTTTGACTAAATAATGATCAGATGAAAAATTAGTTGGTTAAATCTTACCAAAGAACCAAAGATGTCCACACATTAGAGTTAAGTCTGGACTGAAATGCTGCATAAACATATACTTCTTGAGGGCTTTTTCCCCGCCCCCCTCTTTTTTTTTTTTTTTTTTTTTTTTTTTTTTAAGTGAATGTTTTTCATTTGGAGATTATATCATGAACAGATGTAGGATAATGTTAATAGTCCCTTCTGGAAACATTAATCACAAGGTTTTACTTATTATTTGGTGTCAGCATTTAAAAGTTAAAGCATTTCCAGAACTGTCACCATTGAAATATTCCTTTTGCTTAAAGCTAAATTACAAAACAGTAATTTATTTTACAGTCCCAGCATCTTTTTTTAAGGCATATATAAGAAGGAATATGGCAGGCAATGCCCTGTTCTCATGGCAACAGTGTAGACTGACAGTAGTAAGCCTGTTTCTACTTTAGGAAGAGGGATGAAAACCCAACTCTACCAAACTTTTTAAATGTTTGAGCAAATTTAAGTCCACAAAAGAGATTTTGGTTGTCAGCATGATACTAACATGATGCTTTAAAAGGTGGATTTCCCATTCCCAGCTCACTGAGCAAACATTAACCAGAATAAAAATAAAAGCATGCTAGGGCCCTGTTACCAAAGAGAGCTCAACCTCTCTTCCATACATATTCCCACATGTAGAACATTGTGCAGGTGAAACAGACTTCAAAATACTTGTTAATGTATGTGCAGAAATGTCCCACTGATGGAATTCAAAACACCTAAGAAAGTAACAAAAACAAGTCCAGATCTTTCTGTTCCCAGGTAATGAATGACCTTGTTGTTACTTCAGTGTCCTGGAACTCAGGAACTCTGCAATATTCTTCCAGTACAAGATTTGCTATATATCACCCTGCACAGGTTCACCAAAGAGCTTACATGGACTTTGTATTTGGGCTATTGAAAAAAAAAAAAAAAAAAAGTCAACATGCAAGCCTGTCCTTCAAGTGTCAATGAAATGTACTCAAACATGGCAGCACAGTCTCAACATCCCCAAAATCATTCTCTGTTCACATCTGACCAAGGTGAAAGTTATTAACTGCTTCACATGAGAATTACCTAAGGTTTTAAAGCAAGTAGATAAGAGAAAGACTATTCACTTGTTTAAACAGTGCTATATTTGTCAGCATTTAGAGGCCAAGAACTTTTTCTACAGCATCCTCCATCACCTCTTCCCTTTAAGAATATACAGGAAGAACATCAAATAAACTCCTCCTGGAGATGCCTGTCTCTCTCCACTGGCTCTAGAATTGAACCAGCTCCAACAAAGCACCAAGTTTTTAGAGTGCTCAGGGGATGTGAAATGAATCCTAAAGATCATTTAGCTATTCTCACATCTTCAGTTCTGAAATTTCAGCCTTAATCCTCCTCTGCCTAACTCCACTCACTGCTTCTTTAGATCTTGTTTGGCGCCTCTGGAGAACAATAGCAAAGGGCTGAAGTAATGGTGGAAATGCTTTTGTTAACATGTTTAGTAAAAGAGACCATGTCTTGCAGTCTGTACAGAAAAGTGGCTTAGGCCTGCTCCCTAGCAAACTAATTCTCTATTTAGTTTCTACAGTGTAACTTTCAAGAACATCCATGTGAAAATGCAAGCACGTGCACCAAGGATTATTTTGACACATGGTATCCATCACTTGGATTTACTAATTTTCCAAAATAAACTGTTTTGTCAGTTTCCCTGTGCATGTGAATTTTTGAGGAAAGGCAATGTGTAACGTTACAAGACACATTCACGTGCTGACCTTTCACAAACCCAAAACTGTTAGTAAAGCCAGGGTAGTGGGAAGCACTCCATTTTTATTTTGGCCATAAGGCTAAAACACCCAGGATTTGAAAAGAGAAGCTGACTGGCACTAGCTTGTGGCCTAATTCTGCTGCCTCACATGAATGATCTGACTGAGGACACAGCATGAACAGAAGTTACTTGCACAACAAAATGTTCATGTAAGTTGATCCTTTCAGAAAATGTATCTGCATATGACATACACAAACTAAGTAGTTACTGTTACTTGCATAGGCTTATAACTTATTTCCAGATCTAATTCCAGAGGCTCTATGGTTCCTTTAGTTTGGCACTAGTATTGCCGCAGCACACACTCACATTCCTTCCTATTCCTATAATCACAGCTTAACCCCTACCTTCACACAATATCTCCTATTACTTCCTATTCACAGGGTATGTACACACATCCATTTTATTGACAGATTTTTACTGGACGAGATTTAATTTTTTTCATTTTGTATTTCCAATTAAATACTGCTATATTTGAACGTTTTTAGAAACCAAAATTCCAACCTTTATATAGAACCACCCAGCAGCTATGGGACTCCCTGAAACTTAACCATAGGAGGAGTTACCAATGGAAGTCACTTAAAGCTGCAGCACGCTGCCCTACCAGGATGCAGAACAGCATAGCTACAATTCCTCACTTCACTTGAGTCTCCGTTCTGGAAAGCATTTGTAACACTGCATGCTTTTTCAAGAGGATTTGCATAAGATCATATAAACTGATTCTTTATTCTACTTGGACCAAACCATGGCTCACATTTTAACACAAAAGCTTTTTCAGCACTCATGCATGCAGTCTCACACAATTCACCTCCATTTGAAAGAGCTCACAATAACACAGGTTTCTAAGCTGCACAATCCAAAATTTAAACACACTGAGTTAAAACTAACTTCAGTTCAGGCTGGTCTCCTAGGGGGAGGAAGCTTACACAATCACATGCTCTAACGTTCTTTCCATCTGTCATTAAATTTTGACACCATTCACTCATTTCAACTAAATGCAATGAAGGCTAAATAGCTAAAACTCTGAGACCTGTTTTATTACAGCAAACCCTTAAAAAGCCAGACTTGTTCCCTCTCCTTTCACTTTCACCAAAGGCAGGAAGAAGCTTCAAAGAAGCAACAGCAGTCATTACCTTCATAGCACTGGATGGCAGCAGATCCGTTTCATCAGACCTCTTTTCCCCAACCTTAACTTCCCATTTCTAGCTCAGATATGGCCCAGGTCCTGTCCTCCTACTCCTCAAGGCAGTGAAATCTAGTTTTGCCTGCAATGCTGAAAAGCCTTTAAGTGGCAGTGGGTAATCTTGGTACCTCTTCATGAATTACATTAGTAGAGCAAAAATTCCTGCTTTGTGGACTCTTAATTTCTGCTTTCCTACAGCTGTGGTGTTCAGAACAGCCAAAACACTCTGAGGGTCTGAAAATGCATCTCATTTGTCTCAGCTTCTGGGTACCCAACTCCAGACAACAACATCGGAACTGTTAAGGATCATCATCAATTTAAGTCCGTGTTTAGAAAGTATTTCTGAAAACACAGTTATAGACAAAACAGTAACACTGAGCAGCTTTTAACTAAGAGTCTTTTATAGAGCTAAATGAAACCCTTACACAGTCCTTGTGGCATGCTCTGGAGCTGCATTTTAGGAACTGCTTAGGAACTGCTGTGGCTGCATGACCTGAATTGTGCGCAGACACTACTACTGGAGATCTTTACTAATCCCATACCTTATTGCAGCTTTCAACTCAAATTATTTTGGAAGCTGTAAAGAAATATTTCTCCTCCTTGTCTCCCTCCCCTCCCTACCTACTCCTGCCTCATATAAAAATCCACATATTCCAAAAAACCAGACATAAGAAAAAAAACACCAAAAAAAACCTTTTCTTCTCCTTGAAGAAAACAACATCAAGAACAATATCAAGTTAAAGGAATTCTGTAAGTGGGAATAATCAATTTATCTTCTTACAAGTAACTGTATGTAGAAATAACGAAACAATCCTTGAACTGTATAATCAGCCTTTGTAGCATAAGGAAGTTCACTCTGGAAGGACACAGAACTTTCCACCCACACAGCCCCAGCATGTGCCCATCAAGGACATCTGACTTTGTATCTATTGTATTACATGACTCAGTAATGGGGGTTAGTGTTTGCAGTTTCTGGCAGGATCCCCACAGTAATTTCCAATTAAAAGGTTAAATTCTGGTACCTGTCAAATGTGAAGACATACAGTGCTGTAACAATATGAAATAGCTTCCTTACAATTAAATTAATTTCATCAGGTATTTAAGTAGGGGTTGCAAATATTATGCCTTTGGGTAACTTCAAGAAATACCTAAATTAAGTGCAATCATTTTCTGTCACTACTGCATCTGAAGTGGAATACAAGCCTGGCCTTCAAATCCTTTCAACTGAATGATTCAAATACACGTAGGTCCAGCAAACGCTAGAAAATTTTTGTGTCCATTAATAACCTGTTTTTGTTAAATTAGCCATGTAGTTAAAAAACACATCATTTTTGTTTCCAGTACTAGTCTGGGGTATTTTCCCAAAATATGTAAACTAGCCATAAATGAAGAAATAGTGATGCTTCCAGATAATCACACAAAGAATCAACAACTTTGACTAAAAAGAGGCAGTACTGAATAAATTACACACACACAGAGGTTAAACCTCTTCAAATCGAACTGTTAAATAGTAGATTTATTTCTCTTTTAAAGGTTCATAAAATGAGGCTTGGGAAATAGAACACACCTAAACCAAGGAAAATGCAATAAATGATAGATAACTTGTGGGAACTGAAGGCTACTCTTACCCCCAGCAAACCTGTGAACAAGACTTTCATAATCTTCAATACATATATGATTAGTTATATGAATTAGTGGCCCAATTTGACTGATTGAGAATTATGAAGATACACGGAAGCATATTTAGTCAGAATTTTGAAGCAATCTGGGCCTGCAGCTAAGGCTCTGGCCTGGATTCAGAGGATGAGCTAACAAAACTTTCATAATTTCCCTGATTCTAATACTCTTGCAAGCACTTAACTTCCACATGTTTCAGTTTCCTCAGGCGTAAAAGGGACAATAATGAAGCTTATCCTAATTTGAAATGCACTCAGACATTTGTCAATGAAAATATATCATAATTATTTTTAATATAATTAATTTACAAATTTCTTAAGTAAAATAATATTCTCTTGCTGCTCTTGTTACATTAGGAAGTCAATGCAAAAATCCAGTGCCTGCTTTATTGTTTGAAGCATGGCAGAATTTAAAAAAAGTGTGATTGAAGCTTTGACTCGGCAAAGTCTTACAAATGAACTCAATGTTAGCGATGAGATTATCCCTGCATTTAAAATTAAGTATATACACAACTTATGTGATTAAATGCAGAAGTACAGCTTGGCTGCAAGAAACATACTGCATAAAGAAACAAAGCAAGAATAAGTCTTAATTTTCCTATGCAGATATAGGTGACAACCCCCCCCACCCCAGCCCAGCCTTGTAACTGGTCCTTCATTCATCAGCTGGTGTGTTTATTTTTGCTATATGTGATGTGACTAGCAGAACTTAGGCAATGAAAACTTTTTAATCAAGTGAAGATCTTTTGAAAAAAAAAGAGGACCTGCCCCACTTCTCAGAATGCAAGGTCAAGAGTTATATACACACATTTAGAGCCTAGTTTCATTTCGTTAAGTTTACAACTAAGAAAACCAAACATTTTTTCACACAACCTGTGAAACCAGTGCCACACAGTTACTGAAATAAGTAACGTTTTGGCCGTAAGAGAAACAGAACTAGGTAAGATTATTACTATTAACAATTATGTATTTATGCAGATTATAACTCTGCACCAGATCACAGAGCACACATAAATCAGAAGTTACTTCCATCTGATGCAAGCACTACTCTCATCCCGAGACAAAACACTGCAGAAATGTGGTTGTATGCACCCACTCACTACCAGAGCATCGAGGTTTTCAACAAATAGATATATAAGTAGTCCTATATTGCAGTACCTAGGGCATATAATCAGAAACTAGTGTCTATCAGGAATTGTCCCTCCAACCTCACTTTGCAAGATAGGAGTGCAGTAAAGACTAACAATAACTTGGAGTAAAACACATACCTCACTATGGAGTAAGAGAGGTGGAAAGGTAGCAGAGATTTTTGAGGGATTAACTCAGCTCCTCTCAATTTTAACAACTTCAGCGAAGGGCATTATCTTATACTTATCACAGAACAAAGACACAAGACCAAAAACAGTCCTACCTCTGCTAAACATTTTCCACAGAGACACAGCCTTCTCAAAACCTCTGAGCTCTTTCTTTGTACTCCTGGGAAATGTCCTGGGGAACCACGGGATATGTGGTCTTGACTTTAAAGTGCTAGCAGCATTTATTAGTGGTGGAAATGAGTTATTCCTACATTCCAAGGAATGAATAGGAAAATAGGGAGAAAATAAAACTGCATATTTGTTCCTGATTTGTTATTTATTTTCCTTATTTATTTCCCTTCATTCTTTATAAAGGCAGAATATGCTCATTTCTCTTCTGCCTTCCAGGCTTGGTTAGAGAAACACAGTCAGTTTACACGAGGCTTAGAAGACAAGTCATGGGAGAAGGAAGGAAGGAATCAAGCATACATCAGCAGAGGAGATGATACCTGAAACTGAAGGGACACGGGGCAGTGAAGCTGCCCGCATGGCTTCATCAGCGCAAGGCACAGCTGTAGAGCAAACACTGCACTGTCTTTAAAATGATGAAAAGAAGCAAGTCAAAACTTGTAGCCTTTTCCACTCTGTTGCCATTACTTCCTATACATGTCCAAGACTACTACTTTTTATTTAAGCAAAACCAAAAATCGCAGCTAGGTTTCCCTATTCTGCCCAGTAGAACAGTAAGGTTGCTTTGTCAATGGTCCCTGCTACACAGCCACAGTGCCCCGGCTTCCTTCAAGCCTCAAAGTTCCTCCCAGGATGATGGCCTCATGCTAGCCATGGGCAGATGCTTCAGCACTCATCCAGTGCAGGCACTCTCTACATTGCTGCAATCAATTCGGCAACCAGAGGTGGATTATAACATCAGTCAAACAGAATGTTACCTGCTTTCTTCACAGACTACCAGGAGGTTACCTGAAAACTAGGAGGTTACCTGAAAGCTAGGTTATTTCTGTAGTGATACATACCTCAAATGTCTGTCATTCCACGGTAACTACTTCTGTGTATGCTCTTATACACTGTTAACTGTGATAAATTAACCTGGCCTTCTCTTCTCTACCTGTAACTGCATCACGAAGCTCCTCTTGCAGCAGAACCAGAGCAGTGACAAAGGCAGTTAATGCAGATTACCTTATGGACTGGGGTTTCCCTTTCATCTGTTGCTCATTTTTGTACCCTCCTGTCCTTCAGCATGTGAAGTACACCAATAGCTGCCAAACTGAAGATAAAGCTATGTTTCCTTATCTTGTTTTGTAACAACATTCCACAACAAAGGAGAACACCACTTGTGTCAGGAGAAAAAACTGGGGCAAGAAGGAAGCAAGTAAACATGAGAAAATGAGGGTAAGTGGAAAAACATGAACTGTTATAATCTGTAGACATCAGGAGTTTTGGTCTGATGAGAGTGAGAGGGAGAGAGTGGGAGAGAAAGAGATGCTGAAGCTTAGGAAAGGAAGAGTAGTTTAGCAACAATATTTGACAAGACCAAAAATGAAATATTGGGGGGGGGGGGGGGGGGGGGGGGGGCAGGAGGGAAGGAACGATGCAAGTACCAATATATTTCAGACTTAGTAAGGTAACTCTTCCAGAATGCTATGGGTTCCCTTTTGACTTAAAATTGTTTTATGGGAGTTAAGAGCAGAGTCAGCTTCTTTGCTCAGAAGGAAGCTTCCATTCAGGAAATTCATAATCACAGCCTTCAGTACCAATCAAGAGGATAAGATGGGATTGGGGGGTTTTTTGTGTTTTTTTTTTTAAAAAAAATTCCACAGGAAGTCAGTATAAGGAAGGGCTGACTACTTCACACAGGTATAAACTGTGGGGTGCATCAGCCTTAACACCACTCTGGCCATGCTTTGTTCTAAGCCATCAATCTTTAAAGAAGCCACAGTTAATGATTTGCAGCAGCTGACTTACAAGGAGAGACCCCAAAGTCTAGTATTTATCAATCTGGAGAGAAGATCAAGGGTGAATACAATCAGGATTCCCGGTTGAAAAATTAATTTTATTCACAAAAAAAACCAGGATTTTCAGGCTCTTAGGAGGCACTGAATGAACATTTAATACAAAAACAGATAAAGTATTTCCTTTACATAGTGGGCAGCATATTTCTTGACCTCAGGGCCACAGGGGGTGGCAAGGACAGAGTGTATCAGCAGGTTCAGGAAGGGATTATATAAATTCATGGACAACAGGTCCATAAGCAGGTAATATACAATGATTGCTGGTGGGCTGTGCACATCGATATCCCTATATAATGACCGCAGATGCTGGGGATTCCAAGGAGAATGGACCATAGCAAGTGGCTAGGCTCATGTGCACTCCCTCTAGAGTCTCTGCTGTTGAAATGATTGGAGCCACAGAGCTCCTCTGATCCAGTGAGCCATTTCTTATTTTCTTATTTAGATGACCTTAAGAAAACAGTCACTTTATGTAACCATTCATTAAGGAAACGTTACCTGACCTAGATACTAAAAACTTCAAGATAGCCACACATAGGTCAGATTATTTGTGAAACATGCAGCCAAATTAGGATGCTAGAGAACTGAGTGGAAATGTCGGAATGCATTAACCTGTATTGTATACAGATTAGGAACACATAAATAAAAGAATGTTATTTCTGTATTTAATTTGGAAGATCTGATCAATGGTGTAACTTATGTTTATCTGGAGTACAGTGCACTGGTATATATATGAAGAGTTTTTCACAGTTCAGTAATAGTCCCAACTGCAGAAGTCATACAAAATAAAAACTTCACATGGAGTACCATTACCATGTCAAACCAGTATGCAAATTTTGAGACTGTGGTTTTTATGATTTTTTTGAGGTATAACATTGAGAAAAGCATCACCATCCTTCCTGTGAGTAATGAGCATAGCAAGTTCTCTGAACAAAAGCCCTTCTTTCACAACAAGTTCTCCTAAAACCACAAAGAGCTTAGAAATATACCGCAAGTAATGCATCTTAAATTTTTCAGGATATATTAGAAACACATCTGCGCAAACGTTAGCATATGAAAAAAAGAATTTTAGCCAATTAGCATGCGAATCATCATCTAAAAGCCCCTTTTTTGTTTCAGTCAGAACAACTTACATTTCAATTGCAACTGTTCTGGGACATTTATTTTATGGCAATGCACTTTTCAAAAGTTTGAATTGACTACTTTCATTGAAAAAGATGTTCCTAAAATGAAACATGTGGCTAAAAGAAGAGGAGGAGTTTTGGCATTGCTGGTCTTTAAAAATCTTATATACGTGAACCTATGGTGACATGCACATCAAAAAGAAAAAAATTAAGAAGAAAAGCTGTCATGGGCTTAATCCCGCCAGAAGGACAATTGTTTTTTCTTCTGAAAGTATTACAGCAGCTTTTAAAGGATTTCAAAAGTACAACTTATCTTGACCAGAGAATATAAAACACTAATTGATGCCTACATAAATTTCCACACAGTGTGTTTTCATACACTGCTGTTTTCTATTGTTATGAATGGAAAATACTTACGAAAGATTCTTCTTTTAATACCATGTCATTCTGATTAGACCATGAATATGTGACAATTTTATCAACAAGATTTTGTCTGCATACAAGTTATGAGTCCTTTTAATGAGAAGAAAATTATTCTGGTTTCATGATACCTTCCTTCCTTGGGTGCTCAGAGATGGAAGCAGGTAAGGCGGGACTTCAGCAAAGGTATTTTTGAACAAGTTATAAACATAAGAAACTGGGAGTGTGAAATATTTTTTTTATTGGGAAGTGAAAATGCCTGGTCTATCTAAATGCATTAAGTGGAATAAGTACCCCATTTGTACCATTAACTGGTGAAAAATGAATGTTATAAAAAAAAAGTTATAACAGAGCCTTGAAAATCTGGAAACCCATGAAATTTGGAATAAATGTTGGCACTGTGGAGCAGCTTCTAGCTCTGTATACTGATATGCTAGTCTTTCAGAAGGGTAACGACAGGTGACCTTTAGTGCAGCTTTAATGCTTTCACTTCCAAAACCGTAAGGACTTGTTAAATTTTGTGGCCTTCTAGAAAAAGTAGTTTTCCCTACAGCATCAAGGTTTGATCTACAGTGAAATGTCTTAATGCATTACCAATTCTCAAGTTTAACCACTAAATAAAAAATAAAATCTCATGCAATTTCTACATACTCGTTAAAATGCTGCCACCCAAGCACTAACCAAAGGGGAGTAACTTAGAATCGAGGAAGAAATTATGACACTCCTCCATAAGACTTTTGGGTCATGCCATCAGCTTCATCCACAGAAAAGTATACTGTACTACTTCTCTAATAAAGTGATACAGCCCTATAACAAAATTAGTTAGTTGTTATTCCATCCCACTGTGCTTGTTCCAGAACCTGGCTCTTCTGTTAGTTAGAAACCTAAACTGCAGGTCAGACTTTCTCAAGGCCAGTTTATATTGATTTTTTTGTTTAATATTGTCTTTTAAATAGCAGTGCTTTTCTGGTATTTTCTCCCATGGATATATTTTTGTCACATGTCAGATTTCATTTTGCTAGACTAAATAAACCATTGCCAATTTAGTTTCTTCTTGCAGATAAGCTTATCATTCCCATGATCCCAGTAACTCTTCTGTGGATTTGTTGTGGCTTGAGTTCCCCTTTTTCAACAAGGAAAATTGGAGTTGTACATGGTATTCAGATACAGCTTTGTCGTGCCTTGTCAGGCACAAATGCTTCCGTATTTCAACTGGGAAGTCTTGGTCAACCTCAAATTCCATTCGCCCTTTTGGGCCTGGAACATATTGCTGGCTAGTAGCTACCCTGTGATCACCTAATATACTCAGGTCTGTCCCTTCCTCCATTGTTTCCAAATGAGTGTCCAGTTTATATCAGAAATTCTCAGTGATCCCAAAGTGCATGACCTTGCACTTCATTAACTTTCAGCCTGTTCCTGTTACGCTAAACCTACAGATCATCCATTTCTTCCTGTAAGATATTCCTGCCCTTTCTACATTAGCAATGTACCCCAACTATGTATCATCACCAAATTTCCTCAACAATCTCTGTACTTTTATGCCAAATTAATTAATAGAAATAGAAAACATATCCAGTCCCTGGACTGATCACCAAGGAACTTAATTTGTAACCTTCCTTCCTCTCCAGTACTTCCCCTCTCAACAGAACCCTCTCTCCTTCAGGCAATTCCTTACCCACGGAGCCCGTACAAATCTCCATCTCCTACAGCCTAATACTAGGAGTCCCTTGTTGCTCTCCAGCAAATGCTTTGCTGCAAAACATTAGAAAAGATACATTTTTTTCTAGACAAGCTATTCTTTTAAATACCGGTTTACTGGGCTGTGACCTATTGTGTTAAATGCCTGTTTAATGGGTTGTGATCTAACTTTGGCAAACAGCTCACATGTTGTTGCCTTTTTTTTTTTTTAATCTCCACCATTAATTATATTTTTTTTAACACTTGTTCTCAAGCCTTGAAAGCATATTATATCCACTACAGGGGTATGGAGTGGCGCACAGATTCAGAACCTGAGTTGTATCTATTCTTGATGAATATTTTAAAATTATTTTTCTTCCTCATTGCTTTTCTGCCAATGGATTGGGGGACAGAGTGTATTACACAGAGATTGTTTGGTACTTTCTAATTCTAGTTAATTTGTTTGATTTAAATCTTTACTAGAAAGAGACAGCAGATATGAAAAAGCTTCTACACAGTGGGAAACAATAACATTTTAGTTGAAAAGAGATAACTTGAAGGAAATCTGGTTGAACAGGGAATGACTAACCATTATTTTTTACAATAAAATAAAAAAGTAGGAGTACCACATATAATGACATAAAATAGAAGAATTTGTTGCCATAGGGTATGTGGAAGTCAAAAGTAAGAACGTCTTATGAAAGGGATTCAATCAGTTCACGATAGATAGATATGCCCATGTCTATTAAACACAAAACCCCAGCACAAGATATTCTTACCTATACCTGATGTTATAAGAAATGGCCACCATTGGTGCTTCATTAAATGAATATCTGGTGTAACACTGATTTTCACTGTAAAACATGATTGGGCAGAATACCTAATACAGCTAATTCATTTAATGATCCCCAATTACATCATCTATGACGCTGAACAGAACTCAGGCCCCTCCATCAATACATAGGAAATATCCCTAAGAAATGAATGAAATATATTTCCATGTTCACCCACCCACACCAAATTCCCGAAGACTGTACAATGCTATTTTATCATTCTTCTCAACAACTTACTCAGTTCTCTGCTGAAGTGGACTTGGTCCCACATCCCTCTTACACAGCACAGAAAGTATTTCTTCCCTTTAACTTTTACATTGTTTGAAATTCTGTAATAACAAAACATAAATAACTAGTCACATATTGAAAACCAAGACGACCAATTTTACAGGAAACCTTAGCACTTCAACGTACTCAAGTGAAACGCCTCACATCCAATACAAACTCTATTTGACAGTATACCTGTAAGATCCAACACACTCTAGAGAGTTCAAACGCAGCCAAAAACGTGTTTCCTGCTGAAGCGTAAGACAAAGTCACAGCCCCCAGAAGGAGGCTGTGGGTGGAAGAGAGATCAGGGCTGAATAATTTTTCTCCCAAAATCAAGGAATTGTTTTGCCTTCTTTTTTGCTGAGGTCATTTTGTGTCTGCACAGATAATAATAAATAAATGCATACGTTGTAATCACTGTGGATTTATGAAGCAACTGAAGCTATTTGGACTCTTGCAGAAAGCAAGGCTAGGAAAATAAGCTGGCAATTTTTTTTACATGTCATATGCTCAACTAAAACAAGCTCAAATACAATGTCCCTTATTCACAGAGAATTAAAAAACAACAAACCAACAAACAAAAAGAACCAACCACAGCTGCCATTAAGCTCATCGTGTGTGGGCAGCTATATTATGTGCCCACTTTGCAGACTTTAGAAGGAGCACTCACAGGCTGGTTACAACACTAACAAAGCAAATCCTACCCCAGCTGATTCTCACACACCCTTGGCAATCAGTTCTCTTCCTGCTTATTTTTCTGTCTTAAAATAATTTTCCAAATCCTACACCACTAGCTGATTTTGTGTCATACTTATGAACACAATACAATCATTAGATGGTTTCTCCAGATGAGCCACCAGAGAAATAAACCTCACATTTTATTTTGTTTTGTTTTTCCTGAAAGCAAAAGTTCTTGATGTGGCATCTTAATTTGGGTATCTAATGACTGGTGTAGCAAGCTGTCTCTACCTCTAAGATCCAAGATGCTTCCACTACAGATGTTAAACTTTTTGCAGCTTCTATGGGAAAAGGTCAAGGTTTAAAATATTAGGAAATAATACCGCAATATTTCTTGAAGTGAACCTTACAAGGTCAATCCACCCTGGCACACCACCTTATGAATATGATTTGCTGAAGTGATTTGAACCTACTAATGGTGCTGTTTCAGTTCCAAGTGCCTACTCATCTACAGCTTTGGAATATAAAAGGACATAGGGACCTGCTTTGGGACCCCTACCAACATGCCAGACAAGAAATACATACCTCAGGCTTCATACCATTTTACCAACCGCCAGCTTTTTGCCATTTTGTCTGTACATTTATTTAGGTAGACTCACTTAAATAAAGAAGATACAGTATATTGCTTTTCCATGTTTAAGTTCTCCAAAGGACTCTAGATCTCATCTTTGTACCAAAGCCTTGCAGAGATCAGAGATAAGGGAAGGAGACACAAGGAACCCCAGTCATTTCAGTCATAAATGCACAGCTTTTAAGTGGTCAATGTATTTAATCTGCCCTGCCCCAAAACATACACTGCTGAAACCAGCCAGATCTGTTACATACAATGAAAATAAAGTTTTGACTGACTTAGCAGGAAGAACTCAACAAATGGAGTGAACAGGATAAAAATTTTTGTAACAATAATGGCAGCCTTAAAGGACGCCCCATTCAAAGCTGACAAAAAGGTATTCTTAAGAAAAAAAACATTCTTACATCTTACCTAGGGATGGTGACACATCTCTAAGGATATCCATGAATAAGACCAAAAAATGAATCCCTACTCACTTGCTGAACATGGCATTTCTTTGTTGCTAATGTTACAATCACAGGTGGCAGTTTACTTAACAGAAAGTTCTTTAAATTCTGTTGATAACATGACTGAATATTAACTATCGCAACTACGACTTGAGGCCCACATTGTGAATGGGAGTGAAGATGTGGACCTTAGTGCCTAAAAACCTAACAAGGCCAGGAGTCCTCCCTCTAAGTATTGCCAAAGCTGGTGTACGCTGAAGCTGTTTAAGATGACAGCACAGACAAGCAAGCAGAATGAGCAACATTAGACCACTTACAGTCATGCTAGTTCTACATTTACGTATTTAATTTTCATGGGTAAGATAGTATGCCACTACCAGCAACATAGCTAGCTGTAGTGAAAACGGGTTGCAGACCCAGAGCACTACAAATGCATATTTGCCCACCTGTGAGTTTTTGCAAGGTTTTAGGAGCCAGGAACAATATATGGCACAACATGGGTTATGCTGTGAAGTTCCAGCTTCCCTGAAGTCTACAGCAAAATTCCCATTGACTCAAGCAGAGCCAGGACTTCCTATCAGTTCCCAAGAGGTCAGCTGTGCTGAGAACTGTGAGCTGTGTGCATTGCAAAGAGCGAGTATCACCAGCCCTTCAGCTTGCACTCACTCTTTTTGTGATCGTTTTTGCATGTGGTGGTTTTAGCTTTGCATGCTTTACAGATCAAGAAGCCACCACAGCATTCTGGTTTTGTTTTATTTATTTCATGCAATAACGAGGCACGCTTAGTTTCTGGTTTCCAACCAAAAGTGCTGCAGGGATGGAAATGAGATAAAACCTCATAATTCATCTGGTTTCCTACCCCCACCACCTAGCTCTCTTTGTAATTACCCATTTGTTGCAGCTCAGTTACTAAAACATTTCCTTGCTCCAAATAAGCTTCAAAACCTTGTTTCTTCAGCTTCAGTTACACATTATCAGCAGAACTTGAACTGGTTTTGCCTTACTGATGCATGTATGGAATCTAAAGACAAATTTAGATTTGGATGAAATGCTGTCCCCATAAGGACAGTAACTGACAGTGGAAAGACATTGCAGTTCTTCGGCAGTACTGCTCCTGGCAGCTACCATCATCAGACCCTCTGGCCTCCACAGCCACATAGCAAAGAGGAAGAGACTAAGATAATCTGTGTAAACAGATAAAGCCTGAGCTGTGGGAAATTTTGCAGGTTTGGTTTGCACAGGTTCTTGCAAATTTTTCCTTTGATTTTTCCATATATGTGTTTTTGCACCCCCTGAATTTCACTTTGAGTTTCAGGTTTGAACAAGAATGTTAAAAGCTCAAATTGAAACTCACTTGAAACCATCAGGTTTCATTCGCAAAACCATAAGCGGGCTTCAAGTCCGTTGAAAGCTGCAAATTAAGGTATTTAAGTGAAACTTAAGACAGTTTTACTGTCTTTACAAAACTTCCTTGAAAGTAGGAAAGTTTTGTGTGGTTCTGCAAGAAACATTTCATGCAGCAGTTCTCCTGGGCTTACTCCTGATGTATGTAGAGAAATGTGCTCTCTGCGTAAGATGTTGCAATACTCTAATATGCCAGATTATTTTTTCTTTAAACCTCTGTTTAATCTCCCTCCTCCTTACTCTCTCTGGAGCAGAACCAGCACCAAGACCTTTGGGCAATGAACTTTTATAATAATTCCCCAGAAATCTGCTCTATTATAGGACCTAAGGGGTTCCTTGCTCATGGTTATGCACCATCTGCCATTATCTACAAAGACTAAAATGCCAAAGATGGCCTTCAGCTGTCAGCTCTGCCCTTCTGAACGGGGTGTTACAGGATGTCTCATTCAGCCTTTACAGTCACAGGAGAGGGGAGATTCTTTCGTTCAGAGCAGGGAATAGCCTCCACAGCTGCAGAACACAGGAGGCCCAGCAAACTTCCTAAGGCCAGCAGCTGTGGAAGCAAATTTTGGCTGGATTGGTCCGTTATTGTTGATGTACATAAGGCCTGAAAATCAGCATCAGGAAACGGTGCATATGCAGAAAGACTCAAGGTCTTCTTTTTCATATTTAGCTATGCAACTGTATAATAGTTAAACCTTGGTTTGTTGTTATGCTCAATATTATTGGTATTAATAAAAACCTACGCCAGCTCTTCTGGTGTAGTCATATTTAAAGGAAAACTCAGGCCTGCCACGACCTCCCTTTTCAACTAAACCAATCCGCCAGCGCAGTAATCATGACTTGAAAAAGTTGTCACAAACATGAAGTTAAACTAAGTCAGACATCTCTTCTTTCCTACTGTAGTAGGTATGAAGTTGGCAATGTTCAGTTTGTACTCCTACTGTGACTTAAGCACCAACTATTTACCAGCCTAAATTACCCAGCAGCATAGCTGTATGCCCCATCCCATTGCAAAAGTTCATCTTTTAGAAGCTTCCTAGCAGACCTACATGAAGACAATGAAACCTAACACAGTCTTTGGCACTACACTTTTCTCTGGCTCTGTCATTATGCGCAACCCTGAAGATGGGGAGATTTCCTGTCACTCTGCTGCTGAATTGCTTGAGTCTTCTTGTAAACTCTGGGCTAACTCATATTATCTTCACACTTTGATTTCAGCTCCTCTAACACAGAGGCAACTCTTGCCTAACTTCACACAGATGTGTGTTTAGCTCATGACCCTCTGATATTCTCAGATATAAATTCAGAACATTATTAGCAATACATGTAACCCCAGCAAAGGCTAGGAAGACATTATCCCCAGCACATTCAGGCAGACACTAGAAACGATCTTTTCATTTCCTTCCAGTTTCAGTCTGAGGTGAGATGGCAAAAATTGCCCCTCCAAATTTAATGTTCTGCAAAGCAGTAGCATATTCAGCATTCCCTCCTTCATACCCTGCAGAGCAAGCCAAAATCTAAGAAACAGACTTGCTTAACAGCTGAACAACAGAGGCAGAAACAGATCCATCCTGCAAGGAGAGCCAAAGAAGGAGTCAGAGAGAGAGCCAAAGCCACCAGCTTCCTCCTGCTGGTTGTGCAAGCAAGAAAGGAGCCCAGAACAATGGAGGCAGCAGAATACGATTACACTGGGGTCACTGGGTTTAGTTCCCAAATAGCTGCTAACAGATGCCTCCCAGTAAAATTTGCTGTTGCTGCTGCCTCATCACCCTGGAGCCACATACCCCATGCTCAGTTTGGCAAACTGCTTCTCCTTGTCTGCTTCATCTATCCAGGCTGACACCCAGACATCGATGGGCCCATGTAGGGGGCCCAAACTGCACTGACTCCCCCGTGTTCTGCACCCATCCGTAGAACTGGTAATTATTCATTTGGCAGTGCTTGCCTGCCAGACAGCATCTCCCAGCCCACCCCTGTGGGGTTATGAGAAAAGTGCAGCTGAGGAAAGGATTGATACAGAATGAGTCAGCTGACAAGCCAAAAAGAATCAAAGATCACTTGATAAGCACAGGAATAGAGGATAGTGAGACAGGAGAAGACACCAAAAGGGACAGACTGTGGGAAGGGAAAGAAGATTTGGAGAGTAAGAACATAAAGGGAATACTATGACGTGGTGGCTCCCAACCTACAGCTTGAAGGCAACACATTGTAATGTTGCCTGTGATACAGGAAATGAAAATGTTCTAAGGATGACATGGAAAACAAAGTATGATGTTGCCCGCAGCGTTATACATGCTTAGTGTTGTTGTCAATAAGCCAACAGAGGTTGGGGAGCACAGCTCTTTGTTTCCCTTAGCTAGAAGTTAAAATTACTCCACCTGATTGCCCTGCAATTTTTTTTTTTTTTTTTTTTTTTTTTTTTTGTGACTGCATCTCTGGTTTTTGAGGAATTTGGCTCTGGAACTGGCCAGCTCTATCTGGCTACAGCATATTTAGGCAAATTCTGCAGCCAAAACAGCCCATTTCCCTACAGACAAGTGAACACCATACAAAATGTCCCCAGCAGTTGCCTGTGGCTGAACTGGCCTCTTCATTCTTAGTGCTGCTCGTTTTGGCACTCTCACCAATGACATAGTGACAGGCACAAGGACAGATGTTCACCGCTGCTTTCTGGGCTCATCCTGTTTCTGAGGGTATGATCTTAACTTCCAAAACTGCAAATCTGCCACACTTCACAAGTACCCAATAGATCACAAAAAATTAAAATTCCTGCTGGAGATCAGATGAAGGAAAAGACCCTCCTGTAAGAATGAGAAGATCATGAAATTTCTTCATTTCTAACCAAATAAACACTGGACTGTTTATTCTCTGGTCCCCATTTCATGTACATGATGATTTTGAAATATTTCTATTTATTTTTAATATGCAGCAAAATGAATGCCCTGCCCCTTACACACAGAAACAAACTTATCTTTCCCCCCCCCCCCCAACACACACATACACACAAACACACAAAATTCTAGTAAGAAACTTCCTTCCACGTCCTTCCTTTGTGGTTATGAACTCCTCTGGGGCTGTCAGAACTCCCAGCAGAGCCAATAGAACACTTGCCATTCCTTTCGGTCAGAATATGATTGTGCCCTTTTCTTGTAGCAGGCAGAGAGTTAATTGAACAGAGTGGAAGATGTATTATAGGAGACAGGAGTAAATCAAATTATATGAAAACATTCCCACGGTTTTGATTTACTTCACAGAAAGAAGCAAAATATTAGACATCTTATATTACTTCACGTTTGCCTGGAGGGCAAATGTGAGGTAAATGTTCAGAAAATTCTAAAAATGTAGCAATAAGCCCCCTCTACTAAGTTCTGTATGAGTTCTGCATTGCTGAGAACACAATATTATTCTAAAGATGCTGAATAGCAGTCTCTAATCCTGTTCCAGAGGGCAATAGATTCCACCAGTTTAGATGGGCTATTCCTTGCAAAACTGAAATTGGAAAACTAATTCAAATTGTAAACAGGACTCGCAAAGCTGTAAACTGAGCAAGTTTGTAGTATTGCTGACATCTACTGAGAGAAAGTGAAATTGCACATCTTAGCACAGGGATGAGGGGAGACTTGGCCTTTACTTTTTTACCATCTTAGTTTTTAGCCGCATTTTATGCATGCATGCGTATTTATTAGTTATCTTGTATCAATGTTCACATGCTTCATTTAAGGTCAATAAAGACGTTACAGGGAACGTTTAAGAGGAAATAAAAGGGACATTCAGGAGATGGCTGTGTCCTGTACGTAAGTGCTGCAGACTTGCTCTTATAGTTGCAAATGTCTGAATGCCCAGATTGACACACAGCATGGGGTATGTCAGGAAGCATGCCTAGTTCATACTGACTGCCTCAAACTGTGGCAGCTGAAGCCAAAATCCACATAGTACAAAATACTAGATTTAGGAAACTATGCTGCACAGGTGATATTGAAAATGTATGTATCGTTTGTTTCCTATAGGAAATGAGTAAGAGAATAGTATTCCAAATAACAAGCCAGCGATACTTTCTGATCTGTCATCATGATGACATATGGCAATTACACTATTCGGGCAATTCAAGAAAATTTTCTGCTGGTATCTCATGCATTATAAAGCATATTCTTTGCCCATGTTGAACAGAGAAGAATCTATAGCCATCATTACAGACGCAGATCAATAACTGTTACTACAGATATATCTAGGGATTTCATTCTACAAAGTTAACAGGAATTGTCTGCGTATCTCTGTTTGCGTAATAGCAAACCTAACTGGGGGGTGAGGGGGGGATGAAACAAACACATAAAATTCTAATAGAATCAGTCAGGGTGATAACAATTTTGAGTGGATTTGTGTTTCTGCACTTTTGAGTGAATTTATCATCACTGAAGTTACACTGAGTTTACAGGATTAAAAATAAAAACTAATTTGGCCAATAAATATTTGTAATGTTTGGGAACACTATCAATAGAGCAGCTTAATTAATTTCCTTTTTGTAACATGAGAAACATCCACAGTCAAAATCAAATATCACATTACAAGATTTGATCTGTCATTAAGTTGTTATGAAAGGTCCCTCTTACCTTGACAGGGACGGGATTTCAGTATCTCCAAAGACTTTTTACACTAGTTTCTGCAGATTCTGAAATGGATATAAACATAAGATGAGATCTTTGGCTCATGTATCTCATGTATAAAATATCCCCAGCAGTAATTCTTGGTCACACCAGTCTAAATCCCAGCTTTTTTATGTGAGTAGGTCCAATGAATAAAGCCGATACACACTTAGCTCCCGCTTAAGTTCTGCTTGGAGTATCACACACAGATGAAAAACTGCAGTCCAGTGTTGAAAATGCTCTCTCAATTGTTCTCCGACTGAAGGTACCTCATTTCCATCTATGCTCCAGTTAACGTTTTTTAAGTTTTCTTGGTACCTAAAGCTTGGCTTCTACATGCATTCTGACACACCACAATCTCAGGAGAACTATACAACTTGGTACTTATTTCTCACACCAGGGTCCTTCAGGATTCCTGCGCTCATCACTTGTTTCTGATCATTCTGATATGAAATCATCATTATTTCTGATTTGATACATTCCCATAGCTCACACTGGCCTCCTCAAAAAAGCAGTTGCACCCTCATCTTTCTTTCTGGAGGAGGAATAGATGGGTTATAGAGCTTGTCCACCACAATAATGCTTCAAAGAGCAACTGGAACCTAATCTTTCCCTTCCACATGTCGGGCAGTTTCGAAACCCACCCATGTCCTCCCTCTCCCCATGGCTTGCTAAACTGGGTAACAGCTTCCCCTGAGGAGATAAGCTTATACCCATACAGAATAGTTTGCAGGCCTGTGGCTCATGAATTCTTCAGGTACATAGAAGAAATAGACTTGAAGGGAATAGGCTCTCTGCAATAAAGGGATTTAGTTCCAGCAGAATTCTACAGTCACCTTATCAGTGGTGTGATTTTAGAGAAATGACAGTCACCTAACTTTTGAAAAGAAACACCCAGGTACCTTTTCTCCTGTCAAGACTGCAAACCCAGACGTAATTCCTTAATGGCTCTCTGTTTGCTTTCTGGTGGGATCTGGACTTTGCATGGATCTTTCAGAGGGGGCTTCTCACATGTTGTATAAGAAGCCTTGGCACCTAACTTATGGCTGTGCCTTTCACTCTGTGCTCAGACTTGTAAAAACTGCAGAGCACAATGCTCAACACTGTCACATCTAAGTCTCAGTAAATCTCTTAATGAAATGCCATTTATACACTCTTATCAATGCACTTTAAGTGGGCATTTGGGAGGGTTAAGTATCTAGTGAAGCAAAATCCCACGGCCTGGTACCTGGATGGAGTTCTAACACAGTGTTATATTTGAAAATACACAGATCAGAAATAAGGATGAGGGAGCAGATATACTTGAACAGAAATTGTTTCCTTATTCTATTATAAATTTATTTCTGATTACCTAAAAAGAATGTTGAAACATTTGGCTTTCTAGAAATAACTTGGTTCCAAAGATGAGTCTCTGAAAAGACTCGTTCTGGCTTGCATTCAATGAAAACCAAGGCACTCAAATTAATATCAACATTTTGGCAATTCTAATAACAAAGACTGCCAAAAGTATGTTGTCTATCAATTGTACACGGAAGAAAGATGTTAGAATATTAAGAACAGATGTCACATATCTTCGAAAAATATTCATGCTCCCTAAGTACTCTGCAAGGCAAGAGTACAAAAGCTCATGAAAGATGAAATGAAAGCATTTTGTCCAAATGCCATCTATGTATGTAAACTTAGTTATAAAATATGTGCATTTAAACATGTTATAAAGAAGGATTGTGTCATAATTTGCTAACAGCCTTGTATCTTAAAATTTGAGAGTTTTAACGCTTCTATAACATATTAAAGACTACTTTTTACAGGCTGTTATTTAAACCATTTTGTTCTCTTTCAGAGAGTGTACAAGGCTTTCCAGTTATTGTGTATTCATTTGTTTACATTTTAATTATTATCCGACTGACAAAGAAAGTTTACAAAAAAACTCATATTAGAAAAACATCTAAACAACGTAATGAAAGTAATCTTTATATAAAAATAGCTTATTGTCTAAAATTAAAATACCACTTAAACAAACAACACCACCACCACACACCCCCAATAACCCTATTGAATATATTTTAAAGTTCATAATAAAATGATGGGCATTGACAAGACTGTGTTTCTTATGTTATGATATTTTAAAGCCAACGGCCAAGAAAATGGAACACAGCAGTTTCAGCTAATGATCAGGACTTTTAGATTTTCTTAGTGAAATCAGCATTTCAGTAATTAGTGGATCATGGCTCCATAAAATACACCGCCAGCTTCCACTCACTTGAGCAAGCAGAGACAAACCAGACTTGTCGTAATATTTTAAGTTTAAACCTGTGTACACACCAAACTAAAAGATTTTCTGAGGTAAAAGACTAACTATTTGATGTTACAGTGACTGTGCTGAACTCAAGAAACATGATGTTGTGGATAATAATAAATCAATACCATTACAACACAATTGCAGCAACACCAGTGACATTTTCTATTCTTTAAGGTTTTTAAAACAACCCTCATTTCTTCTTACCATATAGACCCAACAGGGTAAGAGCAATGCAACGATGACAACTACAGGAATAATAGTTTCTTGGCTACGGGCGGCCCGGGGTGCCCTCCAGGACGCAGCCTGTGGAGATCCAGCCAGGCCACAGAGGCTGCTCTCCTGGAAAACACGTTTTATTTCCATGAGCAACAGCACGTGTGAGGGCTTGACTGGAAAGGGATCGATTTAAGCCTGGTTTTGTGAAGTCCACATGTACAGGCTTTGCTGAACCAGGCCCTAAACCATGACTTCTCCTCTTTTAAAATCACCCCCTTACAATTAACAGATGTGAAGGCAAACTTGGCATATACGGATGACTTAATTTTTTTCCCTTTTAATAACCTGCTTATATCCAGTTTCCGCAGCAATTGTGTTTACCTTTTTTTTTTTTCTTCTCATTTTCCTCTTTTAATAACAGAAAGCAGACGAGGTGCATCTGATTTATCTCAGGAGACGTCGGGAGAGGAAGGGTGCTGCCGGCTCCTCCGCGGAATGTGCTGAGGGGAGTGGAAGGGGGCGCTGCGGCCGGAGTTATTTATTTTGTTAATATCTTCGGCCCCCAAGGGCCCCATTCTCGTCCTCCCTGGCCGGTCTCCAGACCAAGGCTGTCAGCCAGGGAGAGTATAATATCTGCAGGCTATGGCCCATTTACAGTTTTTTCCTCAGCTCTCACTGAGCTTTTCCTGCAGCTCTGGGGAAGCCACACCGTCCCGCCTCGCCAGGCGGATGCTGCGGGCCGGGGGCGCCCCCGCTTCCCGCTACACAGCGCCCCCCCCCCCTCTTCCCGCCACACAGCGGGCCCCCCCGCCACTGCTGTCCCCTCACGGACACCGGCCCTGGGCCAGCACCTGAGGCCGGCATTTTCCCCAGAGCCTGGGCCCTGCGTGCTGCACTTCCCTTCTTCATAAGCTCCCTGAGGAGGTCTGATACTTAATTAAAGTGTCATGAAAGAGCTCGATGTTTAATCACACAATTATGTCAACTAGCCTAGTTTGACAGAACACCGTAAATCCTCAGAAAAACGTTTCAATGGCAGTGTTAAGCTGTTACCCAGAAATTGCAAACGGGCCAGCTCTAGTCTTCAAACAACAGAAACAGCAGCAGCATCAGGTAGGGTCACCTACACCTGTATTTTTCAGTAGAAATAGCAAAAGACATTTGAAGACCCTCTTAACATTCAGAATTTATGTTGGTTGGTTACTCTGCTGACACAAGAGTACACTAACACAGCACCTTTGGCTGGCAGGGCTCCACTAGCCCTGCAGCACCTGGTGCTAGCCAGGCTGCGCTGCCGCCCAGACCCTGAGAAGCCAGCCAGCTCCTCGGGGTGCTGCCCACCACCACATCCACGGCTCTAATGGCCTGACACCAGCAATGTACTAGCTAATTACACAAATAACTAGTTACAATTTTTACACCCTACAGCAAGTTCCAAACAAGGCCATTTTGGGGGGTGGGGGGCTGGGGGGGAATTTGGTTTTTCTCTGCCTTAGTGTTTAAAATGACTACAGCAGCCTTGGCCCGCTGGCACAATGACAACCACCACAAAATGCCTCACAGCACAGGTCGGCGCTGCAGCAGGGAAAGGGGGGATCTCAGGGATATGGACTCCCCAGCCAGCAGCACAACCTGGACTTTGACTGAGGCCATGGCTCAGTCAGGCAGCAAGCCTGGGTTTAAACTCCTAGTCCTGACCACAATCAAAACACTATGGAGCAGGTAAACTGCTATACTGGTTCCAACAGACCCCAGAAGTTTCACACTTGTTCTAGCTGTTCTAAAAACACCTTTCTCCTGGCCAGCTGTGTGCCGGGCCAAGGACTGCCCATCCTTACACTGCTGGCATGAAATCATGAAGATCATAAATGCATGACCAGTACCACTGGCTTCTCCAGTGAAACTGCAGGAATAAGTTCTGTATCCACACAGTATCCTGGTTGAATTAGTACTCCTGGATGATCCTGTGTTATACAGCACCAGTATTACTAACAGTAAAACCATAACCTGGAAAAAAAAAACCCAAACATTTCCTGCTGCAGTGGCAGGCTATAAAGTGGAGAGTTTGTCCTTTGGTAAGTCTCCTGGTTCTCCACTGGCTAGACGTGGCCAGGTGGTCCTTGATCAAAGCCCATGTACAATGTATTTAAACAAGATCTTATCCAGGGCAGCCCTGTGATATATAGTGCTCCTACAAACATTACATTACTGCCACAGACATCCATCTCACGGCAGCATCCAGGCAACAAAATATGGATTTCATATCAAGTTCCATGATAACGTGTAATCTGAACCCCACGTCTCCTTTACTCCCACTAGTAAAGCTATTTACTTAAATGTCTATTTGGAAGGGAACACATAAATATCAAGTATAGGCTAGGTGAGTGTCACACACCCCCTCCTGGCACATGGCTGGAAAAGGCGTTCTAGGCTTTCATCCTGATTGGATTCTCACAGTGTCCAAATATTTTGGAGCTATCCTTTCTTACGGACCGACATGCAAAAGACAGCACACCAAGCTCTCCAGAGCACTTGCCTCCTAGGCTGTGGCAGGGAGTTACGGACCACGTACACAGGTTAGACAGATGTGACACAGGCTGAAACAGAAACTGCTGCTCCCTCCAGACCTACAAAACTTCACCTCTCATCTCCCCGTTTTTAAAAGGTAGGAAATGTGCAGTTCGGATGACAGCCTCCCACAGATCCTCAATCCACTGGTAAAAGCACAGTCTGATCTCTCTAGCCCAAAACAAGAGGCAGAGCCCCTTTTCTGTGGAGGAAGAGTGTGATACCTCGTAAGACAGGCACATAACGGGTGAAATCTGAAACGGTGCTTTTCCAATTCCCTGTATGATAAAAGCCAAACACAACTGATAACCCTGAGCAACTACTTGTAAGACAGAGAACAGAGCTCCTCTGAACATCTGACTAAGATACCTGACCTGTACTCTGTTCTGCGGGAGGACTTTGATATCCAAATAACAATATAAACTGTTTGCTGGGCTAGTTTTTTGGTTGCAGGTTTGGGGTTTCAAATTTTTTTTTGGGTGGTGGTCGTGGTGTTTGTTTTTTAAACAAAGTGCTATTTATGAAGAAGCAAATTGCAGCTTTACCATCTAATGAAATATTTCACTTTTTTTTTTCTTTTTGAAACTTTCTCTGCATATAATGCTTGCAGTGTATGTACTTAAAGGTTTGTTATCTTTGGATCTCTACAAAACTTTAATATCATTTAGGAAATAAAAATACCCAAATAGAGGAATGACTTAACATTTTACATGTACATATGTCAAACGCCTCAACAGCTATGAAGTACAAACTTACAAAGTGCACTTCCTCTCTACTGCATGCCAGTTCGAGTCAAAGGAGGGGTCAAGACACAGCTCAAGCTCTTTTGCCTTTACACAAAGCACAAAATGAATGCATAAGGAGAATTTAGATCTACTACAAATAATCTGAAGTTCATTTTATTACTGTTTTCTACCAGCATTTTTCATTCTTGGGGGAAAAGTAATTGGTGCTGGAACAGGACACAGCTGGTAAGTAAAGCAGTTACACAGGCTGCCCCATCCCTTCAGCAAGATCAGAAAACAAAACTGGAGGAGGCAACCATAGCTGTTAACGTATTTCAGATTCAAGATCTGATGAGCAATTTCCACTAAATTCCATGGGAGTGAAGGTCGCCAAACCAGACCACAGGTTTTAAAGACAAATAGAACTAACAAGAGCGACTGCCCTGTTGGAGAGGGCTATGCTACAGTTACTGCACGGGGCAGCACATGGAACAGCAGCAGCACATCCCAGTTACCTGTGTACCTGGTCAGCGCGGAGCTGTTCTCGGCAGTCAGCATTTTGTCCAGTAGAGTTTTAAGCACCTGCAAATGAAAACCTAATGCTTCCCCGTAGGGGATCATTCAACATAATTCCTCTATTACAAGAGCTTTTTCTTAATAGTCACAATCTACATTTTTCTCTTCGCTTTATCCACTCAGCTTTATTCTCTGTCTTTTCTCAAATGCATCTGTCTGAGTAATAATCCCCTAAATAATTTGTCTTCCTCCTCTGTGTTCCCATAACATTGAGTAGATTACAGTGCCTGAACTGTAACACTAAAAATTTCCAATGAATAGTTTTAGCAATAAGGAATTAGGTATTCTAATAAATACAAGGTTAAAACTAGGGGAAATTAATTACCAAGCTATAGATCAATGAGCAAGAGGTGAAACTGCTGAAGAGATGCTCTTATTAGATTATCAGACTCAAGGCTGATTTACAGTTTTCACTGTGCTTCCTTATCCATCATTTTTATAGTATGTAGAAAGGGTTACAAAGCACAAATTGCCTTTTTTTAATTAACGTTGAAGTTTTAAATAGGCTCAGATCAGAATAACCAGGCCAGGTTATATGTTTTTTTTTTCCAAAACATGAAACCAGAAAACATATTATATTGATTTGGGAGAGCTGCAACAGAACTGAATAATACAACACACTTGTCAGCCTGCAGCTTCCTAATGTGCTTGCCTAGGATTTGCCCAGAAATGACAACATGCCGGGGAGCAGCCCAGCTGCAAAGGTCCCGAGGGTCTTTGTATATGTATATATGTATATATGGCAAGCTACATGAGCCAGTGGTGTACCTGTTCAGCCTGGAAAACAGCAGCTGATGAGTACCTATGAAGAGGACATCAAAAGACAGAGCCAGGACTAAGCTGAAATAAGAGAGGGTCAGACTGGGTTTAAAGAAAAGCTCCCCCTCCTCCCATCGCCAGGAGGGCAGTGATACTTGGGAACAGGTTGCCCTGAGAGGCTGTACAGTCTCCATCCTAGAAGTTTTCAATATGAGGCTGGATTAAAGCCCCGAGCAACCTCATGTGGCCTCAGAGTTGACTCTGCTTTGTGCAGGAGGTTGGCCAAGACCACTCCTGAGGTCCCTTCTAACCCAAACTGCTGCACGAACCCAAGCCCGGCTCAGGATACAGTAATTTTGACAGCCAGCACAGAAAGGACTTTCCGAATTGTACCCAAACACAATTCTGCCTTTTCCATCTCTGAAAGGGATGACAAACTGTAGGTCAAGCTTACACAAGAGTTCCTTAAAACTTTCTTAACCTGTTGGTATAACATAACTCAACCAGTGGCTCAACAACATTGGCAGCCAGCTTACACCAGTGCTCCTGCTAGTGACAGGCAAGGTAGGAAACTGTAGGAACGCGTGCTTGTGTGGCCACCTGGGCTGTGGGGACGCATAAATTAAACTGAAAGTGGCAATGAAGATTTCTACATCCTGAATATTCTCCAGAAGAATCCCTCAGCTTGTCCAGGGCCCCTGGCAACAAAGATACAGATAATCTCAAAATAATCATTAAGAAAAAAATGTATGAATGTAGGCATTTTAATATAATGTGTAAACAACTTCAGCCTCAGAGACACGATTCACTCCTGAAATAAGTGATTTTGCAATTACAGCCCACACCAGAGGCTTTTCTAAGGAATATAAAAGTTGCACAAACTCTGAGTCTGCTTTTACTAGCCATTCCCTCATGACAGTTGTAGTATCGGGATCAGATCTGGACTGCAACCAGTGTTTCATTCTGTCTTGTAGCTTCATTGCTACCTCTTTTAAATACTTTGATGGACATAAACATCTCTTCACTGTCTGTAAGGGATACCAGGTTCTTAGCACTACCATGTTACCAAAAGTAAAAAAGATAAGGAAATAATCTTTTAAAATACTAAGAATAACTTTTAAAAATTATTATCTATAATTTTCTTTTCAGCACAATTTAAGCAGTTACTATAGCTGGAATGAATTATAGTGCATTGCCAGGATTTTCAGAAAAGGCCCTTCCACCCCAGAAAAAGTTCAGTTGCATTCTGCTTTAATGGTTCTTGGCAAGCTTGCCAAAACAAAAACTATTGTTTTTGTACAAACAGAAGTAAATTTGATATAAATAAAAAATGGAACTTTATGTGAATGAAGCAAACATCAAATTCCTTAATCTTCAAAAGAAATTCTGTCCCTGAATAATTAACTATGATATATTTATAAAACTAGAATAATTGAAAACAGAATTCTAAGTTGATTCATGTGGACTGCGCTGAAATATTTATTATTGCAAGTCCAGAAGATCTGTCTGGGTTTTGTCACTGGAAATGTCTAAACTCAGTGTCCAGATGTTTATTTAAGTTGCTCCCACATAGTTCTAATGTCAATTACCAGGGGTTATCAGAGAGCATCACTGTGTATCTTCCTTGACTAATATTCTCATTTCTTCTGCATCTTTGATGTTTTCTTTCATTAAAATTCCTGGCTCACAGCCACAAAAAATCTGCTGCGCAGGCAAAAATACTGGTCTGCAGACATGACACATGATGATGCCCAATGTCTGTGCAAGGATAGTATTTATCATCGGCTATCGTTTCAGCAGTACTATAATCAGTACAAAGCCAATTTAAAGCAGCTCAGAGAAATACATGTGAAATCGAGGAGTAAGAACTTCTAGCCAACATGAAATAACTTGGGTCAGTAAAGAAAATATTATTGCATATAATGAAGATTTTGTGACTCGGGGTGGGGGGTGGGGGTCCTTCAGGAAAAAGCCAGGAGGAAAGCCAATGACAAAGTAATTTCACACATAATTACAAATGGAATTGATGGATCTGTAACTCTGGAAACCACAATTACATCAAGACTTTTATAGTAACCAGGAGACAACACAGGCCACACGTAACAGTGACTCAAACTGAAAGAGATTATCACACAGTCTCTGAAGATTTCCTACATTCAAATGCAAAAAGTTGGCTAACACAGCTCATTTATATATATACCTCTGTGTGTGTGTGTGTATAAAAACATCTCTCTCCCTCTCTCAAATCTCTTGCCCCAAATCAGTTGGTTCCTTTGGTTTGTAGGCAAATTCAGGAAGATTTATTTTTAAACATTTGTAAGAAAATCAAATTAAATCAATACTAATTCAATAGAAATGGAAACAGAGATATAAGATGGCTGGAGAAAATAGTGCTGATGCCACACGTTAGTACCCAGGTAATAACACGGGGTTCCTCTCGGTGAGGAATGTTACCCATTTTAGTACTCATAGATCAGTAAGAGACAGACACCTTGTGACCTCAATGGATAATGGTCTCTATGACTTGGAAATGTCTGTCTCATTGATTATGTAATTTACTTCTCCCCCTGCACTGCCAGTTTGGGAAGGTTCACCCACCTACCGGACAAAGCCCTAACAGCTAAACAGTCAGATTTGCTGAGAGTCATCCTCCCTCACAGAGATCTTCTACAAATGGTGTCACTGTACCTCCAGATTCACCTCAGCCTATTTAAAACTGAATCCACAATCAGATTGCAATTCTGTGTGTGCAGTAAAAAATCTCATAGCTTCTTGCGGAATTGCAAGTTTTGTCACAGAATTTGTGCTCACAGCAGCACAGGCTGTATGCAACCTGCATGCACTGGGAGGGCAGTGCAGATGGTAGCTTCAATTTGGAGACGAATGCAAGAGATCACATGCTGTTATAACCAGAGCTACAGTACTCCCACCACTGTTTGACTAACCTCTGAGTAAATTTGATGTGTATGTTACCAGCATCAAGTAACAATTGAGAAAACATTTTCCAGGGGGAAAACAAACAAACAAACAAACAAACACACACACACCCAACAGAAGGAAAACACGATTTTGCAAGTGACATTTCTATTCAGGAGAGGTGTATCTCCTGTTAAGTGCTCAGCTTCGGAGACTTGGAAAAGCCTTGGACTACAACTACTTGCCACATTATATCACTGCCTTGATCTAATAAGCAACTGGATTAATACCAGCTGTGTGGATAGAGGGAGGAAATATGAATATGTTCATTAAGCATTATAGCCCCACTTATCTCCCGCATGACTTCAGTGGAGATGTGCCAATTTGTGCATGATACTATTATGGTCCCCAATATCACACCTAAAAGCAAGAAATGAGGCTGTCACTTGGTGCAAATTCTTACAAAATTCTCTGTCAAAAAAAACTCTCGTACTTAACTGCTGGAGGACGCAATCACTTGTATTTGGATGATTAGAAGTGAAATATGTAGTTAAATGATTCTAGCAAGTTGAGAATCCATTTACTTCCCATACACATTTAACTGTGCTCATTTGTGTCATCTCTTCACATTCCGTAATTGGTTCACAACTTTTATTCACAAATTCCCTTGCACACAGAGATTAAACAAAACACAGTCAATATCCCAGTCCAACAGAGCGCTTGCACATAAATGTTCCTAGAGGAATCAAGCTTTGACTTTAGTACATGCTTTCATGCTTCACCAAATCAAGGGCCAATTTCATAAAATCTTAATAATCAAATGATCAAAACAATTGCTTTAAACAAGAGATGACTAAATGTCTCTAAAGCTTTGCAAACATATGGAATAACAATTACAGTATTTACAAAGGAGTCAAATGGAGTTAAGCACTCATATGCCATGGAAAGTCAATGTGAATATGAAATATTTGGACTACAGTCAGCTAACATTTGCCTGCCACAGTGTCAGCAGTGGCACAGCACTGCAGAAGTATGAGAATAAAACATAACCATCAGCTTACTGAAAAAGAAAAAATACCACAGCAAAATAAATGTTGTTTTCACACAGCTGTCTTTTCTACTTCCCTTTCCCTCCCAGAACGTGGGAGTTCCCAACCTAAAAACAAACACTAGGAAACCAGGAAATCTCAGTGGCGATATCCACACATACCACCCTAAGAGCAGTGGACTTGCAACAAAATGTGAACCACAAGCTCAGGAAAAGTACAGTTTAGTTAGCACCTCCCTGAAACAAGACCACAGCACGCAAGACCTACTCCCTGAAAAATTTGTCCTTACAAGACACTTCGGAGAAATTACCCTTCCTTCTTATACTGCTCTGAAAAAGAAGCAAGGCTGGCAAAGCAGAGAACAGCCACCTTCTCCTACAGCAGAGTCCCCAGGGTAGGGCACAGGTGCTTTCAACACAGGACTCCCATTCCCTGCCCCCTTTATGCCATTCCTTTGATGTAAGGGGCCAAGAATTCATTGCAATTCCCCTGGCCCAAGGATACTTCTTGCAGGCACTAACTTGCTAAGGCAGATGATGAGCCAGATGCCACTCAAATTAGGCTAAATTGTCCAGGACAGGGTCCTGCTACAGATCAGTTTCACCAGCAAAACTCGGCATGGTACACAACTGAGATACCAGTCAGCCTCCAGGATCCAGGGAATACAAAACTACCAGCCAGCCAGATCTCCCCTAACTCCAGCTAGCCAGGTCCTACCTCCTCCACGAGACTGCTGAAGGCTGCCAGCTTGTGGTGTGTCAGTGATGGGGGAATCGTCTGCACGTCCATACAGAAACCCCCAAACTACTGCCCAGGGCTGCTCATGGAGAACACACAGCCTTTGCCACGGCTTCCTGCTCAAGTTTCAATTCATCAGTGTGTGGTGTCTGGATATTCCTTTCCCTGACTGCTGATCCCCTGTCCCAGTGGCATGTTCAGAAATTACACAGCACAGAGCCACGATTTTCAAATTCTCTCAATTTGCAGGACCTGTTTCCTCCACACAGGAGCTTGCAGCTTACTGTCACTTACCGTTTGTTTTTTTTTTTTTTTTTTTTTTTTGATTGCATGGCCCTTAGAAGCAGCCCACAAGCCATCAGACAGAAAACTACTAACGGAACTGCTGACCTATCAGGTCCAACTCTAAAAACCACAAAAAGCTTGTGCATCTTTTCTACCCTTAGTTACTCATATAGTCCCCTCAAATAATTAAGTACAGCAGCATCTAGGTCTTTCTTCTTTCAGTGTTATTTCCCAAATACTTAACATAAATTTTTAGGCTGCTAAATCCTCTAAAGCACATTATCACCACAGGTAGCAAACTAGATTGCATGTTTTCTCCCTCAAAGCTTACAGCTGTGAACAGAAACTCTTGTTACAGTGCTTTTCTTCTGTGCAGTTTGGGGATCAGGTGCTCCTAACCATGCATAAATCCAGGGACTGCCGCTGCTGCTGCACAGATACCTGCCTCACATGCTCTTGGACCTGGCAGCACACCATTTAAGCTCTGTCTCGGTGCTATCTTTCAGGCCTGCACCATCACCCACCTTTGGTCTTACAGATCTTTTCTGTCCTTTTGCATTCCCAAAAGTTTTCTTTCCCTGTATAGCAATTGTTTCCTCACTCCATCTCCAGTGTTTTCCTAATAGAGAACTGAAACAGAAGGTTCCCGTTTTCCCCAAAATTGACTGCAAACATTACATGGTCAAAACAAAACGTTATTCACACGAGGAACTTCAGAAATATATTATCAGTTCTTTATTTTCTACAAGTTTAACAGCCCACTCCAATAAAACGGTCCACTCCCCAAAAAGACAGCAAGCTCCCCAGTTCTCAGTGTGTTTTGAAATGTTCTGGAACTAGAGAACAGTGAAATACACAACAGCAACACCATATGCTCTCAGAAACTCAACTCAATACGACTAAACCATTCCATGATTCACCCTCTTACTCTAACCTTTTACAAACATCTGGATCGCACACCTCCTTAACATGGGACACTCTTCACACCCAACTCTTTGCTCTCTTATCACTCACAAAATCTAAATTCCAAGTACGTACCTGTGCTCAGAACCCAGGACCAACAACCTCTCATGAAAGCTTCCAGACTTTGTACCTTATGCTTGGTTTTGTACTCACACAGCACTGTGCTGACCAGCTGCTAACTGTGTAACAATACATAATGCGCTTCACCTGTTCCAACACTGACTTTCCTCACCCACCCCCACCCCCCTTTAAGGGTGTGAAGTTTGCCCATTCAGGGGATCTGCTTTAGCAAAGTCCGAACATGCTGAATGCTATCAAAATACAGGTCAAGAAAACTGCCTCAGCTTCACAAACTTTAGAGAGCAAAAGTAAGCCTTAAGAGTGCAAGGGAAGAGCATAACTGTAGTTAGCTTAAGAGAGTGATCAGCAGAAGCCCACATTAAGCTAGATTTCCGTAATCTAGAAAACAAATTCTCACCTGTGTAGTTTTGCATAAATTCCTTCAGCACAGAAAACCCAGCATGGAAAACCCACACGCAGTAACTTAAAAAGGTGCAACAGCACAATCAGTATGGGGACAAGGGTGATGGTAGTAACAAAGGGGAGAGATGCAAACAAGCCTGAAAGGGGTAACTTGTGCTTCATGCAACAGCAAAGGCAAACCCAATGCACTTCTGAGGCTTCTTGTCCTTGAGCAGTACAACAGACGATGGCAAATGGCAATCTGAGCAATGAGCTGCACCCACAGAGGCAGAGCCACATGCTGAAGGAAGGCTCCGAGGGCAGAAATGCATACAGCTGAGGAACAGATGGGCCATCAGCGTGGGTGCTGAGGGATGAATGGGAATCAACCATGTAATCATAGAATGGTTTGGGTTGAAAGGGTTCCTAAAGATCACCTAGTTCCCACCCCACAGGCAGGGACACCTTTCACCAGCCCAGGTTGCTCCAAGCCCCATCCAGCCTGGCCCTGAACACTTCCAGGGATGGGGCACCCACAGCTTCTCTGGGCCGCCTGTTCCATGACTGACAATGAAAATGTGCCAAAAAACAGTGCTGACAAAGACAAGCGATGGTGAGAAGGTGGAAAGGATGAAGCAGGACCACAGAAAATAGAGAAAAGAAGGAAAAAAAAAAAAAGGTGGCAAAAAGGAGGATAGTAAGGGCTGGAAGTGGCAAAGACCTGCACAGTCTGCACCAAAATAGGAAAAAAGAAAGGAAAGCCTCAGCAGGAGGGCAGCTATGGCAAAAACATAAAGACATTCAGGTTTCTGCAAGCTGCTCAAGTGACCCAGGTGCACAGCTGGTATTTAGATGGAGTTACAGAAAGCAAGAGAGGACAGCAATGGCAGGAGGATGCATGGCATGTGGTACAAGTTAAATGCAGACACAGGCAGCGTATGTCACATGAAAGGGTGGTGCAGGGACACAGAATATGAATTTGCTTTATTAAGAGGTGAATAAATCTTATAAGGAAAAGGGAAGAGCAGAGAGCTGATGAAAAGCCAATGAATAAAGAGAACCAGAAACCTGTGAAAAGGTACAGGAAAGAGGGATCACAGGTGAGCAACAGATGACCTAGTCAAAAAATACAACATACTAGCTTCATAGCAGTTCCACCTGTCAAACTGCATTGCTGGGGTATGAACTGTGCCACAGGAAGTGCCTGGGAGAGCTTGTGGAGCATCTGGGAGAGCTACTGCCTGCTAGCGAGGTGCTGTATGCACTCAAGAAGTGGCAGAGACTTTCACCCCCCATTTCTAGATGATATCATGCAGCTTTTTGAATGACCCACATCTGGAGACACCATTCCTGCAGGAATATGTACACATCCAGGGAGAGCCCTGCACACACTGCTGCTGCAGCATCTCAGAAAACCGGTGCTGCCAGGCTACACAAAGAATCTCTGAGGTTAGTTTTTTAGAACAGAACTCACACTAGGCTTGGAAAATCCTAGTCAGCAGTGGAGTATCGATTGTGAAATACTTTTCAGCTACATTTTTTATCTTTCAAAATTCATATTAAGAGGCAGAAAATGTTATTGTACGGAAGATTTTTTTTTTATCTTCAAAAAACAGCTAAAACTTCAAAATACACAGAACATTTTCTCCAAGAAAACCAGAGGGCGAATCTCTTTAATTTACAGTATCGGACTATGAAAAAATAGTATTCCAAAGTATGAAAGCAGTGTACAAAAATATGGAAAAACACCAAGACCTTTAATAAAAATATTAAAGTCTTCAGATCAGCTTGATCTCTTGATGTGCTTTGCAGTAATAACAAAAAATGAAACAGCAGAGTTCCTTAAGCCCAAACAAAATCTGAGTTACAAAATAATTTGAAATTCTTACCCATTTACAACATAAGGGCAGAAAGTGTTATTTTAAGGTGCGGGCACAGAAACAAGTTCTGATGCGTTAAGAAGCCAACTTACAGCCTAACTGCCACATTATTTATTGTAGCTGTGCTGGCATGTATTTTCACCACATGGTAAAAGCAGGATAATTTTAAACAGATAAAAGTATCTCACATTTATACAAGATGACCTTTCACACATGCAAGCAGTTCACAGGCACCTTAGCTTACTTTATGGACACCTGTGCTGATGCCCTTTGCAATCACATTTCTGCGCAGAAGAAACCTTCTCTCGTAGATGACTCATCACAGCCTGCAAAAGTGTATTCAAGAGCTCATTTTGCCATAGCTGAAAACTATGAGGCACTCCGTAAGGGTTAACTGCCCCAAGTTCTCAAAAACCAGCCCCTAAATAACACTGGTGTTACCATTTAATAACACTTACATCGAACCCTTCCTATAATTGTAATGTTAAAATTTTAAAAGAAAAAAATGACTGGATCAAGCATTTTCAGTATGTAGGTTTGGGTTTTAGGAAGTACTGCATAAATATCAGTTACATGGCTCATCTCAGACATCCCTTCTTGAATTCAGTCCTCTGCTGAAAAATAATCTTCATCTCTTACTTCTCTGTATTGCATTGAGGCCTCCCCCTCTGGTTCAAACCTGAGCATTTTTATATTCAATCTCTCCGCAAGCTTCTGTGCCGCAAGCTTGGCCTGCATTTCCTACACGAAAGAAAGAAAAGAAAAAAAAAAAGAACTTAGAAAAAGTGTTCGTTTGTAACTTTTGTCGTGGTGATCATGAAAAAACTAATATACTGAAGCATAAACTTGACATAATAGTATTAGTAATTTCAGTGGTCGTAATTACAAGTTTTACTAACTAGCAAATTTCAGGTTTCTTTTCACACTTACGCATAACTGTGCTATTGACATTTGAAGACCTTTTTATAAGAGTTTAAATGCTCCACGTGGCAGTCCTCACACGCGATACACTAACCATCAGCTCTAACAGAACAAAAATCAGTCCACATAAGGGAGCAGCTGTGCACCATAACCACACAGCAATGGCAATGCTTGTCATTCAGCTACCTCCACAAAAAAATCTGCCTCCATTTTCAAAATAAATTACCTCCCTTCAAGTGTCAAGATGACTAAATTAGCAAGTGCTTTTAAAACAACAAGCAGCAACAAACACTTTTACAATAGCATCTGATTTAAACATTAGCTTGGCACTCCCTGGAAAGTCAAAATCAAAATCCATTACAACAGAATGGGAAGAAGCTCAGAACTCTGATTCTTCAGGTGCAGCATAAATAAAGGCAAACGCAGACACCTGCTTGTTTTAAGAACAACAAATACTGCCAGGCCTTCATCTATGCAAGGGCCAAAAACTCGTTAAAGACTAACAGACAAGGTAGACATTTAAATTTCTAGTCAGAGGCGAAGTGAATGCAATGAAGTTAGCATATCAACACATGTAGAGTAACATAAGATTTTGTTTAATGCAGAAATTACAGTTTCAGAAAGGCTTACTACATTACTTATATTGTTAAAAGAATCAAACACAAAAAAGTGCCTTTCTCCAAAGTCTGCCCATTTCAATTTCACCATCAAATTAATCAGTATGAAAAGAACCCTTTATGCTTTCTTATTTAAGAGTTATCCCAATTACATGATTACTTTTCAAACCAAATCAGAGATTCGTACCTCATACGCTTCTTTTTGCTGTATCTGAATCGCTATAGATTCCTCTATGGATAGCAGCTTCGCAGGGGAATGGTGAAGTGGTGGCAGCCGAGCTGCTGTGATGTCATTCAAATGTTTCTTATCTCTAAGTCGTCTTTCTTCACTAGTAATTGAAAAGCCAGATCCCCCAGGTGACTGACTGGAGGAGGAACCGTGCGATGATCCACTTTGCTCTCCTGACAATCTGGAAGAGATAAAACATAAAAATTGTGACCCAAATTTGCAGTACAAGGTTGAACAACTTCCGTTCCAAAACTCGTTACTTTCAACATGTAAGAGCTGAAAAGAAATCTGAAGTGTTATGACAACAAATAAAAAAATCAGCAGCACTCAGAAAAACTAAAAAGATTTCTCTTCAGACATGCTACTCCTGATAGCGAACAAAAAACTTACGCCAATTAATTAGCAAGCATGAAATAGCAATGCTCTGGGAGTCACACAGAGTATAAACTCCTGCTGCTACCAGTGCAGACAATGTGAATTGTAGTTTCTCAAGAGGTGCAGGAAAAGCAAAAGGGTACCTGCTGCTAAAGCTCTACGAGTTCTAGAATCGATCCACAAGGAAGTTTTGCCAATTGTTTAACAGTTTTGTAGCTTAAGCTATGAAACTCTATGGAGATTCATAACAGCCGTTTCAAATGGGCAGAACAAGACCACTGCTTAATATTGAGATTCTGTAGAACCTAATGGTAAAGATCACACAGATTAATTAACCTTGCATGTCAAATGACTTTAAATCTCTTCAATCATCACAAGAAAATACACCCACCATGCCTGTTCTATACCATTTCCAATTTTTACAAGTCAATTATTTCACAAAAAGTTTTCCTAGTCCATAATACTTACACATGTGTTTTAAATTTGCTTTTTTTTATGACTGGGTTCTTGGATCTAGCCTCTAGAACTTCAATATAATGTGGTGTCTTGGGGTGCACGTTTCCAAAGATATTGCCCTTATGTTTAGCCACGTTCTGCTCCTCTTCCAACACTTTTTCACTATTATCCCCATCTACAATTGTAATGTTTCGAAAGGCATCAACCAAAGTGTCTTTACTGTTGTCCAGAGCACCCGTAGTTTCTCTGCCATCCTCAGTATTGCTCTTAGATACCTGCTGTTCGTTTTTCAGATGACTGCTCGTGGCTGACTTGGGGACAACGTCACAGAAAAGACTCTGATCTTTCATAACAGTCTTGTCTTTATCATTTTTCCTCTTAGTTCTTTGATTTTCCAGAGCTGTATTTGTGGCATCTGGCTCAATACATTCTGCCTCCTGCCTTTGGGAAGAAGTCTCAGAAACTTCTTCAACATTACAGTTTTCATGAAAGACTGAGGAATTGTCACAGTTTGGTGTGTCCTTATTTAGTATAATTTGCTGTTTGCTTGTATCAATCTCCTCTTGCTTCACCTGAAACTCCAATCTGACAGCAGATAACAGCTCAGCCGTCCTCGCTATTTCTTCCTCTTGGAAAATGGCAAGCGTCAGCTTCTCAGCAAAATCAGAGATCTTCTTACCCTTGTCTGGGAGCCTAGCAATGAATTTCCTACGGCCAAAAACAAACCAAAATTATTCCACAGGGTAAACAATCCTGTTTCAACCTGAGATACAGAACTGTTTTGTAAGAACAGTTAATGTGGCAGGTTTCTCAATCTAACATTAAGTTTCTGACTTACATATTAGGTTTCTGAAAAGCGGTGAGATGCTGAGCACTCGCGGCCTCAGGGGTCTGCTGTGACAAAGTCACCAACACGTTTTTCTCCTGCTGAAAGGCACAGCCGCTGCCCTGAGCGCTGCCGGCTGCGGAGCTCGTTCCGGATTGTGCTCTCAGGGAAGTGCACACGTTTCCCTGCCCGTACCCCCTGAGCACAGGCCCCGCACAGGCGCTGTGACCCCCCCCCAACCCCCGCACAGGGCGCTGCCAGCCCCCCCGCACACGGCGCTGTGACCCCCCACCCACGCACAGGGCGCCGCGAGCGCCCCCGGCTGCCCGCCCGCCCGGGTATAACGGGAAGGACCCCACGCCGTGCCCCCGCAGCCTGACGGTGGCGCGCGGCCTCCGGCAGCCCCAGCGGGGCCGGACAGGCACAGGCGCGTCCCCCGCCGCCTCCGCGGGCCGGGCGAGGCCGGCGGCAGGCCCGACCCGCTGCTCGGCCGCGCCTCCCCTCACCGGTCCGCCAGCAGCCGCTCCTGCCGCCGCAGCATCTCCCGCAGCTCTGGGAGGCTCCGGCCCCGCAGGTCAGCGCCGCCGCCCGCCGCTGCCATGCCGCCCGCCCGCCGCCTGTCACCGGGGCGGCCTCCCGCGCCCGCCGCCGCTTCCGCAGCTCCCTGCGGGCCGCCATCTTACCGGAAGCGACGGCAGAGCGACAGGGCCCGCCCAGGCGGAACGCGAAGGCCGGCACGGCCCCGCCGCGGGGGCCCGCGAGCGCGGAGACAGCCGCGCCCAGGCAGGCGGGGGAAGTGCGGGGAAGGGCGGGGGAAGTGCGGGGAAGGGCGGGGCGGGGCGGGGAAGGGCGGGGCTCCTTCCGGGGCGTCACGCACGCCTTGAGGTGTCCCCAGCCGCGGGGCGGGGCGGGGCGGGGCGGGGCGGGGCGGGGCGGGGCGGGGCGGGGCGGGGCGGGGCGGGGGCGGGGGCGGGGGCGGGTTGCAGCGCCGGGCTCGGCACCCTTAGGACCCTTCGGTGCCTCCCGCAGCACTTTGCGTTGTCATTTCGACAGCCGCGCCCCCCCCCGTGTGCTTGGCAGCCCCCGCGGAGGGCCAGTTCCTGCCGAGCGTGCGAGCTGCACTTTCAGAGACTTGTTAACGTTTTCTGTACGTGGCACTGACTTGTGCCCATCAGAGACCCCACGTTCTGGCACGATGCAGACGGAACCCAGGAGCTCCGACTGCCGCATGGCGCCGGGCTGCCCGCTTGGAACCTTCCTCACCGATGCCAGTGCCACAAGCCTTAGTCAGCCCGCTGCGTCCGGTAGCAGTAAGGTTATCAGCCAAGCGGTGGCTCCCAGGTGGCAGAGGTCAGCCTTTTTAAATCAATCCCAGTGGAGGTTTCTCGATCCAGGCACTGGTAGGGGCGTATTTCCCAGCGGCTGTTAACGCGTTGCTGTACGGGCAGGACGCAGGGGACCTGCCGGGCCGCAGCGGGGAGGAAGCCCCGGGACGTGGCTGCCGCCCCGGGGATGCGCAGCTGGACGCGAGAGGAACGGCTGAGGGCCGGGGAAAGGGGATTAATCGAGCGGGCAGGTGCCCGTGGGACACGCGCCAGCGCCAGGGCGAGGGAAGCCAAGTTAAGCCACTGGAGAGACGGTTTCGCCGTCTGTTGTGCGCAGCCTGGACCACCTCCCGTGGGGAACCCCTCGGGGAGGTTTCCCTGAGGGCGCAGGGAGAGGAAAAGGCCACCAGCTTCTCCCGCCAGGTGACCCACTGCTGAGGGACACAAGTGCTCCGAACAGCTGCCTCTGCAATGCGGCCTCAGCCTGCGCCACCTGGGTAACACTTACGCATCTTTTTTTATGCAACAAGGAGCACTTACATCTTGCTTTTTAGCCTCTTTCTCCTGTACAGATCAGAGACAGCGGGAAGGCTGGGCATGGAAACTGCACTGCTCCTGCCTGCGTGGCAGTGAGTCCAGAAGGACTGACCTCATTAGGGCACTGGTCGGCACCTGCACAATATAATGATGGTTCGTTATTTCAGTTCAACTTCTTCACTGTGAGGGTGGTGGGACACTGGCCCAGGCTGCCCAGAGCAGCTGTGGGTGCCCCATCCCTGGCAGTGCCCAAGGCCAGGCTGGATGGGGCTGGGGGCAGCCTGGGCTGCTGGGAGGGGTCCCTGCCCATTGTGGGGGGGTGGAATGAGGTGGTCTTGAAGGTCCCTTCCAACCCAAACCGTTCTGTGATTCCATGAACTGCTGTTATTACATGTACAGAAAAGTAATGACAGTATTTACAGCAGGTTTCAGGTTATGTACTAAACTGCATAAACATGAAAAAGAGCAAAAAATGAAGATAATAAAGTCCTAATAATGTGACTGCTGGGAATCACGACCAATCATTCTGTAGCCCCCCATGTAATACCATTCACCAAGTCAGTATTTGCCCAAGGTCATTGGAAAGGAGTATTTTTCATCTTTACAGTTCGGGAGTGTTACGTTTTGGAATACCATAGTCTGTTTGCAGGTAACACACAGTTCCAGAATGACGAACGCATAGCTGAAATTTGGAAGGTGCCGAAACAAATATGTCCTTGTTTATGGAGAGACAGGCAGCATCTAGTTACAATGCAATCTAGATAGTATCAATTTAGATACAAATGTGAAGAAGGAAAAATAGATTGAAGCTTTCTCAGTCCAGGAGCAGAAGTATGGAGCACTTGTGAGAGAGGAAAATCATATACTTGGGTATTGCTTGCTCTGGGGCAAAATACAGGTGTGTAGGAAAATCCTCACTAGCCACCCTCTGAACATGAGTAATCGCCATCCAGCAATACCTACTACAAGTTTACTCTTCAGGCTTTGCTCTTGCTTCTCTTTGGGGGCTTGACAGTGATTATTTGCAGTACACAGTCATGTTTTTATAGTTCTCCTCAGAGCATTCTTGATTAGAGGTTTTATTTTTTATCAATTTCTTGAATATTTTGATCAGCATTCATGTGAGCCAAGTCTATAACAAAACTGGTGGGTTTATTATTTCTTGAGTAATGGGCTTTGCTATGTTTCTCACTTAGGACATTATCTCAAGAGCTATTATTAGATACAGTTTTCAGTCAGTCTGTTTTCTGTCACTAGATATCTAGAGTTAAATATAATTTATTCTGCAATAGCGTGGCTGGAATTACTATGCAAGTTAGTATTATTTCTACAAGAAAGTGAAATCATTAGAATGGCAATGCAGAAGAAAACCAGGTATACTAACAAAAAAGAATAAACTGCATGAAGAAAGCAACAAAAAGCAAGGTGTGACCCAGGAGTATTCAACTTCATATATAGTATGGTTAGAAAGAAAGGAATTAAAATAACTATCTTATTCTAGCAAGTTTGTTTTTTTTTAATAGATTACATCAGTTACAAGAAACACTGCCACACACATTTGTGTCTGAATTTTTAGTATTTCTGTTTTATCAATGCCAGTTAGGACTAGGCTGATGTTTTCTAGTCATATGACGTTTTGCTGGAGGTGGCCCTGAAGTACAACTGGCTGAATTTTTTCAGGTGGAAAATTTCCTGCCAGAGATATCTGAGTCTGCCTCAAATTGGTATTAAAAGTAAAACTAACACTCGCTTCTTTTCTGTTAAACGAATAATTTCCATTGTCCTTTTCTCCTTTCTTCAACTCTATAAATACATAAATGTTACTTCACTGGGAAAAGGGGCAAAAGGTAGTTTAGAATGTAGGTTTTGAGGGGTAAAAAACTACTTTTACAGTTTCTCTGCTCCTAGGTGGAAATATTGAGGGGCAGGAGGAGAGAAATCCAGCCACACATACAAAATAAACCACCCCCAAATTACAGAAAAAACAGTATTAATATTTGGAATTTAAATTAATAATTTTATTTTTTTAAAAAAACCTTTTTTAATCTGCATGATACACCTTCACAATAATTCATTTAATTTTCCTTAATTTAAAGAAAATAACACCTCCCTTAACCTTTTTTCTCTAAAAATGTCCCAAACACTTCAAAAGTGATCCTATATATGCTTATACCTATCAACATCTGGGTTTTCATATGGGAAGCAACAGATTATTGTACACCTACACACCACACGCACCTTTACAGAATATTGTAACCTCACAGATGTTCACTTCTATGTATTTTCTCTGTAACCACCAGGTCCCTTTTTCTTTTGAGAATTTTCACATACCTTAAGTTGCAGACGGCTCCTGTCACCTTGTTTTCCTGTGTTTCTTCCATGTTCTAGTGCTTGAGGTAGGGCTGGAAGGGCCTTAACTCATCAGGTCTCTTGAGCACATTTCTTCTACACATGCAAATAGCCTCAAGTGCTGAATAGGAATGAAATAAAATATAAGTGGAGTGTAACTCAGCGTATATGTCTCCGTTCTGTGGAGCAGGCATCTCCTGTACAGAAATACAGACTTCATGCGGGGAGAACTTACTTCTTACCTATTTGCTCATCTTTCCATGTCTAAAAGTCTTCAGAATTTAAAGACTCTCCAAAAAGCAGTAATACCCAGCTCCCAGAACGATATGTTGTAGATTCAGCATTGCTGATCTCAATGAGATTTTATGAGGTCCTTTGGCGATCTGTACTGAATACACACGAGGAAGCATTATTCGAGTCAAAACCTTCACATTCTGCAGCTGAGCACTGCAAACCAGGCACACTGCAATTGTCAGCTTTGCATGACCTCGTCTTACTTAGTTGACAAGTAGATTGTTTCATTGCGACAGTCTTAAATCTTTATTTACAGTGAGTGGATATAAACTGTTAAAAAAAAAAAAAAAAGGGGGCTACAATCATCCCAATCTCATTATGCTGCAGCCTGGAGAGCATCATCCCAGATGCGTTCAAATGTTATCTGTGGGATCTGAAGTTCGGGTTTTTTTGCAAGAGCTGCGCTGCCCAGTTCTTGTTTATCCTGTGCAATTCAATAGTTCTTTATTTCATCTACTTTTGTTACTTGGCTTCGAGAAGAGTCTTTAGTCTTTAGCAAGGGAGTGTCTTCCTGTTCTCAAGAGCCCATCTGCCAAAGGAAACACGGACAAGAACATCAAGCCTCCAGAGAAACCGCTTTTGCATTCATACATGTTTTGAACAAACAAGATTGTGTAGAGTAAGCGTTCGCAAGGTTCTAAGTTAAGTTTAGTTCTAAATGAATGTTGACACAACAGAATAGAAAGTTTAAATACAATTATTTATTGCAATTTATCTTTTCCATGTCCTACATACAGGATATATTAAAAGCATACAACATAACTGCATTATTTATACAGCGTATATGAAAACTGTATCCCAAAATACTTTCCAGAGTATCTGGAATAAATCACAAAAGAATACTTGTAATCATGATACAAATGCAGTCATACAATTGACTTGTATCCAGTGCACTTTCTGGGACCTACCTACATGGCTTTTATTGTTGTTTACAGAAATTTTACTAGTTTCTAATGTTATGGTGCTAATTAACCCAATCTCAAATTGACAAAATTTACACTGAAGTGTTACGGTCTTTTCATTGAATTTGTTATTATCTATGCTAATTTACATTGCTGCTGACTTGACTGGAAAGCTCTACATTTTCATGTAACACAATTACATAAATACTGCTCCTCTCCTGTTCTTCAGTCACCAAATTTAGAGCAGGCGTCCAATCAAATTATGGTCATCCAGCTCACTGCACATCAAAATACTCTTAGAATATTGCATAGACTTCAATCCCTATTTGGTTTAGGGAAAAATGGCCTATTTCATCAAATAGTCAAGACAGAATTCACACAGAAAACTTTTACAGGAAAAACTTAACACCTTGGTAAATACCTGCAGCCTTGGTAAAGTCTTGAGCCGATAAGTATAATTTTGCAAGTCTCAGAGCTAAAATAGCTTGCAGTATTTTCAGAGGAGATCCTCAGGAGTGTATTAAAAATAGAATGAACTTCCCTTTGAAGTCTGTGTCAAACCAGCATTTTTTCTTACTTCATCCTGCCCTCTCCCACCATTCACTGAGCACCTCCCAGTCACCAGGTGGTTTTCTGAATTCTGGCCAAAAACAGAGGGATAAAGTATTTTTACTTATTTAAACTTGTCAGCTGGTGTCTTTTACAACATCTTTCCTTTTACTTAAAAATATCACCTTCATCCCTTCATCTTAACTTTGAAGGTAACTTTCACAAACCACGGTTCGGAATTAAATTCCTGAAATACCGAGGGACTACGGGCACACAAAGTGCTACACGGCATTGTGTCATGAGCTGCAGCTGCATCCCATCCCTAACGGACATTAATATGGCCAGCTGGGATTCATTTTTAGGGTCTTTCTGTTGAAAACCAGACACTGTCCAACTATTTGCTGTTATCAGCCACGAGAGGGAGGTGTGATCACGCAAGTACAAAGCTTATCCGTGAAATTTCAGTTGGGTCATTACCCACCATCTTCTGGGTCCATCAACATACACCTCCCATTTAAATGTGTTCTCTCTTATTCATTCATGATCTTAGTTGATCAATCGCTAAATGAATTATGTTTATATGAACACATTAACCGCTATGTGGGGAACTTTGTTCAGCAAACTCAGTCTCCCAAATTGGCTCAGGCGTCAAAACTTCAACCACAAGTCCCCAAGTACCCTACACGCTGTTACGATTACAGCTTCTCCATGTGCCAGCTCCTTCCACGTCTCTGGTACTCGGGTGCGAGACAATTCTTCTACTTCGCATAACAACAGGGTACTTTGGGGGCTGTTTTTACAGGGAGCAGGCTTTACTCCTGGGGACCTTCTCTTCAAGACCTTTCCCACTCTGCAAGGGTTTTGCACCTCATCTGTGGGAGAAGCTATTTAAGTAAATGCATGGTATGTATGACACCTGTCTACTAATGTGACAGCTGGAGGGTTTTCTTTGCCTTTTTGATATCTATGAGATCTTCTGCACTCCCTCATCACATGTAAACTCAGTTTCCTTCTAGAGCTATTAAAACTAATGATGTAGGTTTTATTTATTCTTTTTAAAAGAAATATTGAGCAGCTGTTAATGCTTGCAATTTCTATACCAGTGAAGATTATTACAGGCTTCCTTCACACAGTAGATAATTACCTTTTTGTGAATGGCTTTGATTGCAATTATTTCTTGAATTCTGTGCATAACACAATCCATAATACTGTGTTTGACTTTTTAAGAAGAATGACAATTTTAAGTTCTCAGGAGCTGAACATGACACGAGTAAAAAAAATAGCTTCCGTGCAAAGGATGATCTGAGCACAAAAGCTGCAGAAGTTTGAGCTTCCCATTTTATTCTGTATACGCTTTGGTTATATCAAGCAATTCACATTCCTGCAAGGTACCTGTACCACATGAAAACATCCTTCAGTCATTCCTCCAGTACAGGCTTCTTTATTCCGTAGCTGTGCTGTTTCACTACTAAATAAACAAACTTCTCTAACAAATTCAGAAACCCATGAAATAATACAGGAATAAGATTTGGATTATGAGGTCAATATTGCTATTTTAAATACAACTCTACTGAGTATACTTTATTTGAACAGACAGTACTGAATTTAAGAACTGGCATTAGACTGGAGATAAAAGCAATCACTTTGTGAAGCCCTGTGGCAAGGTGAGTACCTCCTGGGATTGACATTCAATGCAAGAACAATATTAATCATACAAAATGTAAGTTGTTTGTTTTCCATAGCAGTTACCATAATAAAAAAAAAATGCCCTTCAGTCATGTTAATAGAACTACAAGAAAATATTCATAATTCATTTTAGTTCAGTAAGACTGGGAGATCAAAACAAGATGTAAAAAAATACCCTATATATATATTTAAATAAGTTCAGCAGTAGATACAGCCATTCCTGCTGGTACTTTGAAGTCAAGGATAAGATTTTAAGTGCTTTGGGAAAAAAAAATTAAAAAAAATACTCAAAAATCAAAATCCTGATTCAGGATTGATATTGCTGTAGGAATTGCAGGGACCGCTGCAGGTTGCTGTAGGCAAAAATCTGTTTAATGAAAACTCCTTCCTCTAATGGAAAAGTAAATAAAACAAGTGACAGGGATTTTCCTACACAGTTACTATTGAATTCATCACCAATAGTCACTCTGTCCTATGACTGAGAAAGTGCAAACCAGTGCCTCAGTCCAGCAAAGCAAAATCCATTAGCATCTGCTGTATCGCTTACTGTTTTGAGCAACAAACACGATATTCATGTGCATGGTGTTGAGGGAGTTGTTTGAAGCAGTCCAGTTGCATCTCTCCCTCCCATCAAAAGTGTGCTAGTTAGGAGTGAACTTCTTCCAGGTGAAGAGAGCTCCCAACTACACCAGGTCTGTCCGACAGGCTTGAACAGCCCTCCCAGTTTATACGCGGATGAAGGGGGAGCTTTCAGACCAATGCCTTCTGCCAGCACAGTTTCAGATACTGCTTCGAGTAGTATTGAAAATAAAACACATTAAGCTTCATTACACAAACAGGATTACAACACAAATGAAGAAAAAACCCCACGTACAGCTGTACAAGTCCTTCCTTACAGGCATTTGAAATGACACATTGCACTAGACAGCTTCTGAAGAAGCAGTAACGACTGCTGTTTCACTCATCCCGCTTCTTCCGTATCCCACTCACAGTTAATGTCAGTGGTAACTTCAGATATGAAGTTACTAAAAAGCTGCTTTCAGGATAAATTTAGCAAGACTCCATGCTGCTGTTCTTCTCTATGACTTGATAAAAATTTATCTAATCAAGCTGCAAAGGCGCAAGATATTTGCTCATATTTATAAAGCAGGCTGACTTGAATGCTCAAGATGTACTGTTCTTTGTGCTAAATTCCAACACCCGCTTGAACGGGGTGTATGTCCTCACTGGCCTTGCGCTTTCAGGAGATCTTCTGTTCTCAGTACTTGTACTGTTAAGGAGACAAGAAAAAGCTTACAGAGTTAATGTCAGAGTATCATACTGCTGGGCTGGAAATGCCACTGCAATTAACTTATGCTTTGTTATTGATATTGACAGGCTAAAATTAAACTGTTCAGTGTATTTGATACGTTCCATATTTCTTTTCTATAATGCCACAGAGTATTTGATGAAAACCGTGGCAGATACTGACAAGTTTACATGCAGGCATCTGCTGGTGCTCACGTTGGAACGTCCAGCAACACAGTTACTAGGACTAAGGATCCTGCAACAATAAAGACAGCAATATTACATTTAAGAACACGATTGTGAAGAGTAATTTCATAAAATCTAAGCTGCATAGAGATAAACTTCTGCATAGAGATAAATCTCAAAAATAGAAAAACTATCAGATAGGTAGGGGCTGTGGTTACATGCAGAGGGCCCCCAGAGAAGACAACAAAGATCACTTTCTGTTGGCACCCTGACTGAAAAACACCAGTTTTGAGGTTTCAAAACTGATGCCATTAAAATATGCTCTAGGCTGAACACTGAAATTAGTGTCTTTTTAAACTGGGAAAGAAATTTTAGTTTGTATTGCAGCTTGCTGATTTCATATGCTAATTTACATTCCTCAACCTAAATGATTTAATTTGCAGGGCCATTAAGACAAACAGGTTTACTTGCTGGTAGTAGTATGTTGTGTATGGTCCTTATTTTGGTCCTTACCGTGTGCATGATCCTTATTTTGGTCTCTGGTTTGCCTTCCCTGTGGTGACACGGGGGGAAGGCTCAAGGGCCAGTCTGTGACCTTACTGCCAGGGCTGGGCGCAGCCCTGCTGCAGGGTTCGGGGCTGAGAAGGGGGAGCAGAAGGGGAGGCACGACACCCCGAGCTGTCCAACGTCAGGCTGCCATGGATCAGAGACAACCGCTCCAGCGCAGAAGTGGCAGTGGTACTGTGCTGTTTACTTGGCAATCTCCCATCTAGGGCTGGGCTATCTCCAGAAGCTGCTGGAGCCCTAAACTCTTACTGTTGGTGTTGCCTGCCCTTTAAAATGGTCCTGGATGCATTTCCCAGAGCACAAGAAATAAAATGTGTATGAAGCCAGCATTAACCAGCCTCAGGGTAGAGCTGCCCATTGTCTCCTGCGCTGGCAGCAGAGACATTTCATCAATATTTCCCATATTTCACAAAGTCAGATCTCTTGACTTCCAGCTTTACTCCCTGCTTGAATCACTGTACTGTAAACAAGTACTCCCCAAGGGTTTGCGATATGTTTGCATCTATAAAAGAAAAACAACCAACCTACTCCGTAAGTCACTGAAGTACACTACACATAGCAGATGTGCTCTTTTAAACTTAGGAAAATTTTGCATAACTCCACAACCCACTCTAACAGTTCATTAGCACAACAGTTTGCTAACACAGCACCGATAAGGGACGTTATGAAGAAGCTTTCTACGAACAAGCAGAAAAAGTAAATACCTGCATGGAAGATCACATCCTACACCAGTATCTCTGGTTTCTATATTGGTCTTTGGTTGGTTTTCCATTAAGTAGTCCAATTTATCTTGTAATTCTTTATTCTGGAATACAGTAATTTTCATCACAAATTTATTTTGGTTAAATTATGTTAACTAAACAAGGAAATAAAATTGCATATTGGCTTATCCCCACAAGAAATAATGTAAGAGCATTTATTGAGAAAATAAAGGAATCCTTACTTCTGGGGAAAAAAAACCCACCCTGAACTAAGCTGACATTTTTATTCAGAAGCTTCTGTTTTAAGTAATTATAATACTGTTACAAAATTGTATGTTGAGAAACTTAGCATGAATATTGAGACTTTGTATTACATACATTCCTCATGTGACTGGTGTTGTAAGTTTGATTTCCATACTGAAAAATAGCAAATACTTCTAGATAACATCAGGTGACATCGGTTCAAATTTTATTTGGTTTCCTAACATAATCACAATAATATAAATTCAAAAGGCAATGCCTTACCTCACATTCTAAGAAAGAGATTTTTTCTAAAAGTTGAATTATAAATAATTCCTTTTCTTTTACTTTCTTCCTTAGCATTTCAATCTATGAAGAAAAATAAAACAAAGGCATTTAGTCTAATGGGGCTGGGAAGAGGAGGAAAAAGACCTAGATACCACAGGAAGAAAACATGTTTAATTTCGATGTACAATACCTATACATATTCACAACCTGCTTTAATCCACGGATTAGCTATCATCCTACAGAATTAGGATCGTGTATATAAAGATGATACACGTATACTAACATGGCTTTTAAGGGTTTGTATTTTTCTGGAAAGAGAACAGAAACTCAAACATTGCCATGTAACAAAGCGAACCAGGGAAGACTCTATCCTTGATTCAAGGGGCTTTGCTCTAGTCAATTTTAATTACACCCAAAAATATGTTGCACATTTGCTTGTTTCTTGAAGGTCTTATTTGTTTAGTTATTTCCTGGCATACCAGACTCCTTGGAAAAAAATTGCATTTTCATTTTATACCTAGGGAATGGGAAGAAGTTCTTTACAGATGTTCATGAAAATGAAAAGAAAGTCAGCTGCACCAGAAGCACTGCATCTTAATACTGTTCTGTATGGAACAGAAGACAGACAATCTTCCCTGGTACGAGCAGAGGAACAGGGTATGGCCCAGATTTCATGCCAGTCCCTCGCTGCTGGCCCAAAGCTGTTCTGATTGCATGGAAACGGCTTTCTAAAGCTCCTAAAGCCACAGTTTTCCATTCTTCTGAACCCTTTGCTTAAAGCAAGGTTTGCTGTGTGAGGTTCAGCACAGAGACCTGTTGACGAGCACAGAGGTCGGTTCCTTTCAGCTGACCGCATTTGGGAGACAATAGCATCTTGTGCAAACAAACTGAATTTTCTCCTTGGACCAAAGGAAAAGTCACTTGTTATTCTTTCTTAGCCCTTGCTGACTACACATACTAAAATAGCAGCTAATAAAAAGAGCAAAACAAAACAATAGCTAAATAACAACTTCAATTGTTACTGCTTCCCCAGGAGGCAGCCCAGGTTATTACTCATTGACAGCTGTAGACACACACCACTCTACAAGCACAGAAGACAAGGTGCTTCCTATAGCTGCAGTTAAGAGTCTACTTGAGGTGCAGAAAGCAGTGTCACAAATATTCCTGAGGAGAATCATCAGAAGTGCGCTGAAAGGTCAGTTTGAGGGAGAAACGGGATCCTGTGTCACGTTTGCGTGCAGGTAGGAACTGGAAGAAGCCTGGTTTCCCGCGGTGTTCTGTGCTTGTGCAAGCCTTGTTCTCCAGCAGCAGCAATGAAAGCCAACAGCAGCGGATACTCCTTTTGCTCTCAGTGTTAAATGGTGGCACGTCGATAATTTTTCCAATTAAATTCCTATCCACCTTTCTTGAATGAGCCATTTCAGGTCAGATGACATTAAATTCAGAACCCCCTGCTTTCCCCCCATGAAGTCCATGGGAACGTGTCTGTCAGCTGAGGTGCTGCAAAATCATGAGCTAAACCCCTCGCCCGGCTCCACACCAGCTCTCTCACCAGGCAGAGCCCAACCAACAACAAACTACGTTATCTAAGGCAACTGTCTCCACGACTCATTGAAGTAAATTAAAAATCTGAAATATTTCTGGTCTTAAGCCTGAAAGCAGAACCAGAAGCAAACCAAGCTAGTTCAGAGATGGTCCCCATCCCAAACGGAATGCCACGCACTGCTTTCACTGAAGCCTCTATTAGTGTACATATCAGAAAGTGCACCCCTTAAAGCGATGTTAGAGGAGGAAAGATAGATGCTCAAACTGCCTTCACAGCATTAGAAAACTGTGTATTCTGCACATGCCTTCACATTTTTTGGGCAATATGCCAACAGTGGAAAAAGCCAGATCCTACGCCAATAGCTTTTTTATCCCAAGAAAACTATAAAAATACCTATGCATAGTAAGAAATAGGTATTTTGTATAAAATGTCACATTAAGTGAAGTAGCTTTATTTTTGTCAGTTTATTGATTGGCTGAGCGCTTCATTAATACAGTTTTAAGTAAAAAAGTATTCATTAGTAAAAAATTTAGTGGAGTTCTACTAAAGTAAATTCATTTTGTACAACAACCAAACTGAAATGAAGGAAAGCTTCATTTTTCCTGGCAGTCATAATGTTACATTGATATGCAAGAAGACCGTTTCTAAATAACTGGGTGAAATTTTCTGTACACTCTCAGCAATCACTTTTTAACTCTTTATCTTAAAATCATTTTTGTGAAAGAACATTAACAAGTCCCTTCAAAATCACCAGTGTAAGACTTTCAGCATGTCTGGAAACAACAATTAGTAGAAATACATCCTGCTAAAAGAGAATGATTAAATACTCAAAGGTACAATAATGAAAACATCAGTAGTACTATCACCTTGCCAAAAATTTACTGCTAGTTATTATAAAACATTTCAACCAAAACAGACAGAACTATGAAAAAAACGAAGTAAAACAAATGCATAAAATAAACCAAAAAATGAAAAGTTATAAAACCAACTCAACTATAATTTAGCTTCCATTATCCTCAGATATCACATCTCACTGACACAATGATCAGTTATTATTTGGAAAAGCTATAATGTAAACGCCATACAGTAAGTGTTTTCAGCTGAACAGTTACAGAATATATAAGTGCTATCATCATTCATCTTTTTCAAAGTCAGGTATTTCCTTTTTATTTCTTTTACTTTAAAGTGCATGTAAAAACTACCCACGTCATCTAAAGCTATTACCACTTCAGTTTTCAAATCACAGAAACACAAAGCTTGCAGCATTTTCAGAAAATCTTAGAACATATTCTGATCATCATATTTAATTACAACTTTGCTTAGTATTATGACTAAATCTAAAGTCAGCTATATTTTTCCACTGGTTCAATAGCTTCAGTCCTGCCAATAAATTCCTCTTCAGAAAAGACAAAAAAAGTTCTTTTAGGACTGTCAAGTGGGTCTTCCATAATAATATTCTGTCCTCCTACATTCATGGAAGCAAATAATTTTAACACCAGTAATGAGTATGACACAAAGACAACTGAAGCCAAGCACAGTTATGTGATCGGGAAGGGCTTTGCCCTGACAGATATCAATCCATTTGTGTTATTGAGGATAATATACCTCATCAGCTGCCTATTCGGGTTTTTACATCAAACACAAAATACTTCTGTTTCCAAATCAGTGACTAAATTACCTGTTATCCAAAAGCAAGATCCAGCTCCTGGGCTTCATAGTCATTTACCTTAAGTTATAGTCACTCTATGAGACTAAGGCTCCAAGATGTGAAATAACCTGTGACCATTATGTTTGCCAGTATTATGTAAAAACAGGTTTAGTGTAAGTTAAAAATTAAACTTGTATTTGTTTATTCCTCACATTGGTTACAGAGACATAAACTCCCTAGGGATGTTTTTGAGTTATTTTAACTAGAATAGGCTGAGGCAAAAATGAGCATGGGCACCTTAAAAACTAACAGAGACTACAAAGAGGAAGACTTTGACAAACAGCTTCCTCCCCTTCTCAAACACAAACCTGAACTCCAGACATTTTGTAATTTGGCAGGAATGACACTGCTTGTACATTATTTTTTGTGTGTGTGTATGTGTGTGAGAGAGAGAATCCTCTAAGGACTAGCAGACTGAAGCACACACAACAGTACTCCCTGCCTCATTTTAATGTGTTTACATAGCACCAGTCAGAACCCATTTAACTAATATACTTAGCCCCTTTGAAGAATTATGCCAGAATTTTAAAATATGCCTTCTCTTCTACAGTACAGAGAAGAGACAATGTGCTACTATATGATCACACACACGAAGCTTTAGTCTAGCAGTAAAGCAGAATGGAATGATTAGACAATGCAGATTACAGATATGATAAGGCTGTGAACTGGGTAACTTACATCAAACCTTTTGGTGGATCTTTAGAACGTTATGAACTGAAAGACACAGCCACGGAGACCAAATACATTCCAGGAGAAATAAATTCAGCAGTGGCTAAAATGGGAGTCTGTTTCAGCGCCAGGAAAAAAGTCCTGCAGTCCCTGCTCCAGCAGAGCTCCCCTTTGAGGCCACAGAGGAAAGCAAGCGGGGCCAGATATAGCAGGGCACCCCAAAACACACGGCCAACTGGTTGTCTCAGCAGCTACTGCAGTCCAAAAGCTAAAACAACTTCCAAAGTCATGACACACCTTTAAACCTACCCACAGGCCTGACAGAGATAACACATCCCACCAAAGTAGTTTACTACAAAAAAAGTTTATTTACTGAATAAGGACTTGAGTACACATCATCTTATGTCATTAGCACCAGGAGTGAGCAAACCTGATCTGATTAATCCTTTAGAGGGTATACCACAGGAAACCAGGAATAACTTTAGGGGATTACATTACTATATCTATATATTAAATAAAATGCAACCTTAATTCAATACATTTATATAAGTCACATTGCATAAAGTAAAAGTGATGCTTTCCTTTAAAAGAGGAATGTAACAAGAACACTGGATCACAATGCTGATATTGGGTAAAAGCACTTAAAAAATAAAATTCATGCCTTGCTACATAATGTCATTTTGATTTTTCCATAAAAACTTTAGTTATGGCAAACTAAAATAAGACAATAATACAGCACCATAGACCTGTATTGCACAAACCCAAGTCCTGAGAGTGTCTTTGTTTCAAGGAGTTGCATAAAGCAGGAGGAAGGCTTGCAGGTGACAGAGCAGTAGATTTTGACTTTTGGTTGACTATAAGGTAAGAAGGAGAGGAGAAGCAAGACAGGTCAAACACACCACTGACGTGAGGACCCAAGTGGTGGCCAGAACAGCCTAGGGCCAGAGACAAATCAGTGCAAGCCAAAGACTCTCAGCTTGCATGGACTGACTCTTGGATCGGAATCACTTCTGGACTGACTCCAGGACAAAATTTTCACCAAGATGCTCCTACATTTTCTATGCTTAGTGCCCAAGGCCTATAATCCACCTCAACCTCATCCTTGCTGTGTCTGCAGACTAGCATTTCAGCTCTCTGCCAGCTCAGCAGCCTTCTCCCAGATCTGGCTTTTGCACAACTACCCTCTCAGATTTCTCCATCATTTTCTACAAGCACTATTCAAGTACACCCTTCAGCCTCTCCTCTCCCACCCTTCTCTGTAAGTGCCCAGACAGACTTTCCCTAGCACTTACCTCTTGACCTGACTTGCATTGTTAGATGGACTAGCTGTTCTTTTCCCTCCATGTTTCTATCATTATTTCTACGATCTTCACATCCACATTAAACAGTCAAACAAAACTGGCAACCTCCTTAGCAGTATCATTTTACATTAATGGTCCACTCATTCCTTTCAATACAATTCTGCTGACAGTAAAAATGTGAATTTAGCAACCCTGGGCCACACCACCACCCTTTTTCCTATCACTTCATTCTCTCTTGCCTCCCCACCCCACTGTGTTCATGGCTCCTGCTTTCCCTTCTGCTGTTGGGAGACATCTGACTATTCCAAAGCTAGGAAGGGAAGAGCTACAAGGCCCAATCTACAGTTTGCAATTTATCTGGTCTGCTAGCAACTGAGGAGCATCATGTGCTCTCTTCGGCCATCCCAGGGGCTGGGGAGCATTCGCCCCAGTGCTGTCACAACTAGAACAGCTGAACTCCCTGGCTTAGTCACTTGGTACACACACGCTGCTCAGGGGCTCTACACCAGGCAACAGGGCAACGTGGCAGGGTGCACGTGAGCTCAGCCTTCAGGCCACCCCACTTCAGTCCCAGCGTTTGGCTGGCAGGCACAGGAAGGGCACCTGATCTCTCCACATCGTGGCAGGAGCCGTGAAGTTCCCTGCAGACTGTTGGGTGTGCAGCTTGCATTTCACAAACCCACTTCAATTTCTAATTATCTGAATCACCACATAAGGCCCCCTGTGCAATGCGAACCATCCTGAATTTATCCACTGGCTCAGGATTAATATGGCTGCAGCATTCTTTTCAAGCTCTCTCCTTCTTGATTCAGTCCTATTGCAGGTAACATTTCTTATGTTTTTGCCCCTTTCCGAAACCTTAAGGTCATTTCTTTCAAAATTCCTCAACCTTGACTTTATCACCTTATCTTGTGGGAACTCCCAGAAAATTCAGTTCTTCTGCCCCATCCCATCAATGAAGATCTGTTTCTTTTTCTTTGCTGCACCTTACAGAGTCTCCAGTACATCTCCTCAAATACCAAACAAAATTGCTACGCTACTTGAATGGACTGTGTAAATACTCACTAGCAAGTACTGCACTTCTGCATTTCTCTTGCTCCACCAAGCAACTAAACTTTGCTTCAGTAAGATGGAAAGCTAGAGGTATGAGTCAACAGCGTTAAATCGGTCTCATAGATGGAACACCTAACAACAGTCAAGAGGAGAACTGCAAGAAACCTAAAGGATTCTCTAAAGAAATGCTGGAGATGCAAGTAGTGGTATTAGAAGGGAAGTCAACAGAATTACAAAGCAGTTAAAGCAGAAGGAAAAAGCATCTTAAAAGAAAATTAAGGTTTGTCCAACTGTACAGGTTTTATAAAGAAAGTATGAAATAGCAAATTATTTTATTCTGTGTACTCAGACACAGTTCTGGAGGCTTGAAATATACAGGCATCTATTGGACTGGAAGAGATCCAGCTGTTAGGTAAGTTCAGTCAATATTTACTACTTGATATTATCATCCATTAGTTTAAAATATTTATCAGGACATGACACTGTTAATATATTTATGTATTATATATTATTCAAGTACCGTGTGTTTTCCTTATCCACCTACCATTCATGGACTGGGCATCTGTAACACTGATACTGAGACATGAACAAACCAGTCATAAATATGACTAAACACGGGACAAACACATACTATATGATACAAGACAAGACAGACAAGACATTGCAACATCAGTCTGAACTCCCAGAGGTAATTGCTGTACAAGGAGAACAAGATTTTACTCAGTCCAATATTTCACTGGACCTGAAGTGGTATTTATCAGAGGCTAGAAAAGAGAATTGAAATTGTTCCAGGGAACATAGTACAGGAAATAAGAACGAGCACCTTTGCCTTTTAATCCTCCTTAAATCACTTGAGTGACCCTTCAATATTTGTTCCACTTTAAAACAGATACTGTATTTAAGGAAAAAGTGACAACTGATTGATTTAAGTTAATGCACTAACTTAGAGACCTTCCTAAACTAACGAGCTGTATGAACACATTACAGCAGTCTTAGATGTACATCTATTGCTAAAGTGAGCCCACAGGGCCCAGGTGTCCTAATTGAGTTACAAACATCGGCACATTGTCTGAACAGTTCAACCCACCTTATTAAGAGCTACCTTAGTAATGTGCAAGTTTTTTAATTAATGACTTGGCCAGGCAATTCCCAGCTGAAAGAGCTAATGCTCTGCATGTATAAACACTCTAACCAAACACCAGAAGTGGTTCTACTTCTGCCAATAGATAAGCATTGCTCAAGTCCACTGAGGCATGCCAAACACTTGAACTGGGGGGGGCAGTGAGTTATTTATATTCTGTCATTTGTCTTCTTCCTCCAAGCTCCCATGGTAGGTTTCTCTTTCTACATTTGCTGTTGTGTGTTTTGTCGTTGTTGTTTCATTTTTACTGTGCCATGCAGATTTTGGTTAATAAAAATTTGGCATCTTTTGTGGCTGGTAATTCCATCTTCTCATCCTCTATGCTTCTGTGTAGCTTCTTTTATTTGACCTAAAATTGAAACTGTAGTTCCATATTAAAACTAGGATATTTTGCTACGTATCTGGAGTTGCAGTATCTTGATATAGAAGGTTTCAGCTGGTTATTAAGTCTTTGGTGGGAAAATTTCTTCTTTATTCCCCAGTTGTGCGATACAATGTATCTTCTGTATTTGGGATATCATTTGCTCATTAGCACTTTGTCCTTTCATGCAAGCATCTTCCACAATAGAACAGGATACAGCTTCTCCCTGGTCTTTGGTCACCATTTATTATCCAACGAATCTGAGACTAAAGCTGGAGAACAGCTCATGGGCCATGACCTAGAGACAGTTCAATTCAGCAGTTAGGGGAATCTCATGTGAAATCTGAGTTCTGTAGATAATTTCTTGGCACGGAATCAAATATTGTTTTCTCTTCTCAGTCCCCTTCAGAACAGCTCCCTATATCTGCATCAACCCACTTGTCTTGCTTACCAAACACAAATGCTTATTTCCTTCCCTCTCCTGCTTCTCAACAATGAAACAATATTACATATAAAATGAGCTTATTGCACCATGAACCTGCAATCCATTTCAATGTCAATTGCACAAATTCCAAAACTAAAGCTCTCTTCAATCTCTTGAGGTTTGAAATTGAAATAAAACCAGGAAATACTTTTGTGGCTGATTTAAAATCAATGTTTTGTATTTCATTTGAAGACTTTCAGCTTTATCTTACGATAAGCTCTCTCCCATCTCCCACACTGGCACAGACAGGATGAACTGATAGACCATCTCAAATAGATAACTCAAAGACAAGCTTTCATCCTCTTACAGAACAACAGAAATTTTAACCCTGAAAGAAACAATGTGGTAGCAGCTTCCCATGCCCTTCCATAGTGCCTCTGTGCCTGCATCTGCCTGCCCAACTCCACCTCTGCAGTGGAAACTCCTTAATGCAAGGGCCTGAAGTTTGCATGATTCCACCTTTCACACTGTAAGTCTCCCTGCAAATTCTTCCTCTGATGGAACTGGGGTTTTCCTGGATTGTCTTTGAAAGTCTCTCCCTGCCCAGCCATACCTTAAGATGGCTACAGAGGCAAGGGGTTAAAAAAAAAAAAAAAAAAAAAAAAAGGCAGCTAATTGAGTCTACCATTATTAATGTTCACTGATTTCACCACTGAGCTCTGGATGACCCACTATGGCCATCTGTCTCTTCATTTTTTTGAAAGTCTGCTAAGTACAAATGGGTTTCTACACACTTGCCAAAGGCAGGTCCTGCACTTCCAGCTGCCAGCACTTCATGTAAAACGTACTGCACTAAGCTGGGAACAAATAGATTTATTTAACAAACAAGTTAACAAATAAATCTGTCAGCCTTAAATCATCTTAAAATCTTAAATCATCTGCAGTCTCTCTCTAATGAGAACATGAGGCTCTAAGACTACGCAGGGTAACTTTCTGCTCCGCTGGTGCTCTAATGGGCTGCGATCTTGGCTCTCACAGCAGAGAATCCCTACGAGGCTGAAAAACGAGTTTGCATGGGATCTGACACAGAGAGATGTTGAAGGTCACCAACTCCAGCAAACTTCCAATTTTATTTCTTCCATTTATTTTCTTCTGCAAGTTATTTTCCATGCTCCTGCTTAATTTATGACTGGTCTGACTAGGTCAAGTTGAAAAAGGTTCTACTAATGCCTAAGATGGAAGCATTTCTTTCCAGAGAAAAAATATGAGAAGCAAATGATTTCTTTGCTAAGGAGGGTAAGCATATTGAACTGTGATTGTCCTTTGCCTGGGCTCAGTTCCACATGTCTACTGCATTTGGTACCAACAAGATGGGTCCTATGAAGAGGAAGGCTTTAATACTCTTTTCCTCCATGGCTTCCTACATTTGGGGCTTCTCTGCTAGCATCCCCTTTCATGCATGCCTAGATTAGGACCAAGCACAGCCTCCTAACACATTTTTAAATGCCATCAGAAGAGCACCAGAGGTGTTAGAGCTGCCTATTGCATCACAAACTCCACTGTAAAGCTTCTCTTTCACTTCCTCATGACTGCTTGCTGTTCTTTCACAGAATGCCCTGCATCTGTCACTTGCAAATGATCCACCATCTTTCCCTAAAAAGGCCTGAAAAGCAATCTATTTAGTGATTTTTCAGCCAGCAGATTCATCTCAGTACCTGCTCAGTTTTGACAGTTCTCTATACCGGTTTGAAGCAGTGTATCTTGTTTGCTCAGCACTCCTCTGAAATAATGTTCATTTCTGTAGCTACGCTTTGTCCAAATTGGCGATAACAGCATAAACCACTGTGGTTTACACTGAAAGAATAAACCTCTCATTTATACTTCAGATCTCTGTCCAAATATACCAAGATTAATACTAAATAAAGCTCATCCTGTAATGAAGCAGGCTTAGCCCATTCTCACCTAGCTCATACAGCAGCTGTTTCAGCATCTAACAAAAGCACTGCTGATAATTTTGACTATTTATTTACTTTCCACTTCTTTTCTGAGTTTCCAAGGTTAGCCTGTCGTCAGTCTGTTCTGAGGCAACAGAGAAGCTAAGCATTTCAGAAAGCAAGCTTTCTAGCCGCTTTGATCATTCTTTCTTTCTCACTTATAATATTTAAATGCAAGTTATTTGTCATTATAATACCCTCACATTCCCTAAGATGTAATGTTATGTTACAGATACCAGCCATGAAAGTATTGCAATAACAAGAAACATGGCAGGTTTTCATGACACGTTTCTAGAGATTCCTAGCCATACATTCTGCATTCAGTCAAATTTAATGTAGAGAGGATGTGCATCCAAATATGATGAACACATTTTCTGGGACTTAAATAGTAGCACAATTACAAAATCTTCCCTGTTTACTCTAGAAAGTACATTTAGTGCTTCTGCTTACTAGTTTTTAATTTAGCTTCAGAACAGACTCTTGAGATAGCATTCCTTTTCAACAGCCTACCTTTTAAGAAGTATTCTTATTGCCCATTTCTCAGCTCCTACAGCATGGTTAGTATTACTTAAAGTGAGCCTAAGAATACTTTTCTAATATTTATGTAGAGTAGAGCACAAAATTATGAAAAATACCACATGGGTGGCTTGCTCAGGGCATACTCATCTGCAATGCTTTTCATTTTCCCCCACGGTGAATAGCTACTCCTCTCTGTACTATTAAAGCTGCTATTTTTAGGCCTTTAATTAAAGAGTCCAGTTTAAAATAGCGTATGCCAACTATATCACAGATATTTCCTCAAACACAGTATGAACACAAACCATGGATAGCATGAAATTAAAAAAAAAAAAAAACACGAAGTGCCTAATGTATTTGGTCCATCTGACTTGATGAAACCTCTGTTGCAGGAGTCTTTAGTTAGCTACATCTGTATTTTCACTAGTGAGCTACAGGTGTTCATATAGTTCTCAAGGAAACTGAATTCAAAGAAAAACTAACACAGAGAAGGACTAAAAGAGAAAGCAAAAATATATTCTCTATGGCTACTTGGCAGTCAAGGATTTGTACGGAAATTTAATTGATTTTGAAAAGCAGGTAGTCAGACATCAATTAAAAGCAGACATATTTGACAGCTAAGATATTCTACTTGTGAAATAGGATAATTGAAAGATCTAGAAGGGCTTTCTGTGTATATGAAAGCATCAGCAGAGATACATTACAAGGGATCTGCAAGCTAAATACACTCATTAAACCCAATATTTATGAAATAACAGTCATTGGCCCAAGATTTATACACGTTTTTACTATAAAATCCCATGGAACTGGACATATCTGTTAGACCAGTGCAGCCTGCTAGAGGTCAAGTTACATGAAGCAGTTTTTAAAATATATTTCATAATAAAGGGCAAAGTTCAGGCCACCATCCTCATGTATTACTAGAATCAACTGGTTTACCACATGTATCACAAAGTGACTACAAGTCTTTGAGAAATTTTGGTTAGAAATTAAAAAAAGCTCATAATATGATGATTGGCTTACAGAGATACCAATCAGATTAAATCATAGTTCCCATACTTCATTAATTAGATGGAGTGGATTATTAGATTGAGTTTTCCTTAACAGAATACCATGGCATAAAGATTTTTAGCTCGTTTTTAGAGCACCTCCTATGATGATTGAAAATAGTGAAAATGGCAAGCTGAACTAGCAACAAAACCTCAGGACTTTATACCAGTCTTCTGGTATATGTGTGTGTGTGTATATATATATATATATATATATATGTATGTATATAAAAAGACAGGAGAACTTTAATGCAAAGAGGTAGATACTTTTGCATCCCTCTGTGTAAAAGACACTTAGTATCACACATTTCATCATACAGTAGGACTCATTAGGATCTTATAAAACAAAACAGATACAGGTAAATAAATGTATATATCTTTATAAATATAGGATATACATATATATTTATAAAAATACCGGTTTGATAAAAATGGAAAAACTCCATGTCTAATCAGAAATCCTACAACACCACATTGGGTATGCAGAAAGCATGCTTTAGGTTAGAATGGTTTGCAAACATTGATTTTGTGAATGTGTGATGTCCAAATACAAATAAAAGATATTTCATGAATGCCTATTCTCTGTGCAATAGCAACTCATGCAATAGTGCTGTCTGCTTTATAAAGTTCAGATTTAAACTTAGTTTACCTATTTCCCTTGTCATGCTTTCATCCACTTGGAGAAACAGAAATGTCTGCAATCACAGACAGATTCTTGGCACATAGGTGGTCTGTAACTTGCAGCTTTCCAGCAGAAAGCCACTTAAAATTTCAAAGGAAATTGTATCAGCTAAGATGATGTCCCAAGACCAAGGTAAAAAGCAAGGTGATGAGCAGTGAAAAACTGTGTTTGCCTGCCTGTTCCCATGAGGAACAACATTTAAAAAAAAAAAAAAAAAAAACAAACCAAACACAAAAAGGCAGGTTTTGCCTTCCACTTCTGTACAGAAAGGAGACCCACAGTAACTAGTCTGCACTGTTTCTGCAGTTACCTTCTAAATGCTTCAAATTAAGTTGTGAGTTCTATGTTGGATTTCCTGGACTACCACCAAGAGTCCCAGAATTAGTGTCAGCCTGAAGATTGTCACAGTAAACTGCTTTCACCTAGTCTTTCTGCTTCACTAGCTCCAGATGCTTAACTCATCCTCCGTTGCGTTTATAACTAGGGTGGCATAAGGAACTTGCACACAGAGCAGAGGTCTCTTTGGATTATGCACTAAAAGAATGAGTGTTCCCAAAAGACTCGGAATTGTTTTACTAGATCTCACCTCCTCAACCATATGCTTGACTTTCTTCTGTTGGCAGTGCACCATATCATCCAGATGTTTGATTCGCTCTCTTAGGCTGGCTGCTACCTCCTCCAAATGCTGTGACCTAGCAAAACATGGAAGAATGAAGCAGGTAAGCGGGGAGCTATGCACTATAAGCCAAACAAGAACAACTCCCACAATCCTACCACAAATCAGGAAGACTGGGTCAAGAGGTAGGTAAGTCAAATTCCACTGACAGATGTCAGTTTGTCCAAAGTACATTTTAATAGCAGTCTTTTAGTCAAAGCGGCTGTCTCCACCCAAGTTAACTCACCTTTGTCTGGCATACTGGCATGCTTACTCAGAGTCTGAAGTGCTGACAACTAAACAATGTGATAAAGCTCATCTCCTTAAGATGTCTGGTTTTCCTTGAAGTGAATGGCATTCAGACAACTAGATCTTTATCATCAGAAAGACACATCCTGATTTATTACCACCTGCAAACTTTTGGGAAATATATACTAAATAAAAGCCAGGAAGCACATCTGCTGGTATCCTTTTCAAAGCTCTCCTACTACAGGGAAGCCTTGAGTGAAGGTTTTGGCATAGTTGCCAACAGTAGCAGGACACTAACTAGAGTAGTATTAACTCATCAACAGTCAGCAGGAATTGTTGCGGATGTTTTAAGTTTGTACGTATGACTCATGAGATAGATTGTGCGTTCCTTCAAATCTGTTTAACACAGAGACTGAACACCCACAAAACTCCTGCCACAAGTTGGTTTGGCAGCTTGCCAGAAAAGTACTTTTAGAATAGGCAAAGAAACAGGAGGGAAGCTTTTTAATAAGTTTTTGGCATGTTGGCCATGGGAACCTCCATTTTTATCTGAATTCTTGAAATTCTTCAGAGAAGGCAATCGCTTGCTTACAAAATAAACTTCTGTACTCCTAGATTCAGGACTGGACAAAATTTGAGAAGTGGAGGAGGGGAATCAAAAACAAAAAGGCTTTTTTCCATTTTGGTCTGTGCACAGCAGAAGAAACTGTTGAAGCTGCAAATAGAACAACCATTCTCAGGCAAAGCAGCAGATGGCAAACTGCATGACATGATTCCAATGAATGACTGAATTGTATGCTGTTTCCCCCCAGAAAGAGTCTCAATTAACAGTGAAGTACTCTACAGAACTGTAACTGCAGCACTTTGACAAGGACTCAAAAAAATCAAGGCACTGCTGCAGGTTTTTCAATCCTGCATATTAAGGTCGCACAAACCTCCATTTACATTTTGATTACAGTTGCAACACATATTTGGTCTCACTGAAAGATTCAGAATTTTAAGCACTGATAATGATATGGCAATGGAACAGAAGTCCTTCCTTGAGTCGATGTCAAGTGTCTGGTTGGGTACAGACAGGTAAAGAGAACTTAACAGACTTCAGCATCTGACACAGATTCATTGCTTGCATTGCATAGATTGCAACTGTATGTTGTTTGCATTGCACAAACTCCTGTCTGAACACTGCCTTTACCCTTGTTAGTGCAGCATAACTTTTCATGATGAGAGAACAGGACAGGATTCGCTGAAGCCAGAAGAGGATGTTATACAGAGGTAAAGGAAGAAAGCAATTATCTTTCATTTCCATATTCTATGTTGTATGTGACATCTGTTCACTTTAAATTACTATTTTAAGAGGCTGCTGTGAAAAGCCATTATTACCCTGAAACTGGATAAGCTGGTCACAGACCAATACAACTAGACAGTGAGATGCTCTTGGTGGGACGTCCTTTTATGTTTATGCTTCCTATAGAACAGTAGGATGCTAAAACCTTAAAACTGAATTTCTGGTTGCCACAGAGATGTCGGTAGTAATCAAGTAAAATTATTCAGTCTCTGCTTGTAATTCATCTTTACCCACTCAAGTAGTGTCATATAAACCTTTGAGTGGCGGATGCAATTTTCACTCCAGTGGCAGTTACGCTATTTCAATGCTGGATAGGTTTCTGTTGAAACTTTGCCTCTGCCTTTGCTTGAAGCTCTTTTGCCTGGTCATGGTGCTCTGTCAGTCTCAAAGAAGCAGTAGGGGATGCACATGCCACCTGTGGGCAGAAACAGCACATCCAGGTACCACCACACCACTAGGTCTCTCTTCTAAGCCTCTTGCTTTCAAGAACAACCATTCACAGAGGTCTCACTGCCAATAACATCATCCTCGCTTTCCCCATATAACTTTATAGCTTATTTCTGCACTGTAATGCTACATGACAGATTTCTTCCACACCTTCATTTTGCTCATGTGTGTATGTTAATGTTCACCACGTGTAGACCTGCCCATCCAAGCCTCAAACATATTCCCTGCTTTCCCTCGTTTATAAAAAAAAAAGACACCTCTGGCAGTTACATGCAAAACTCTTGCTCTCTTGAAGAGTTCACCTTTTCAAAAGGGATGTCCTACAGCTTAATACAGGGTACAGAATGTTTTCTCTTCTACGTATTCATAGTCGGAATCATATTGTGCTGAATTTGGGAATGCAGCTTTAAGAAAGATGCAATCCACAAATACGTCACAGTTTGCTCCATTTAAAATGTCTTCTGCATGCTTGCAAACAACTTTTCAAGAAAGATGCGTGAAAGTGGGTTTTGTTGCAAAAATTAATCCTCTTGATATTTTGTATGTACATAAACTAACATTCAGATGGGCAATCCCTACCAGACTGCAGTTTTAAAATTAGAAAAAGTAAAATTCAGGTGTCTTCCAAAACAAACAAACCCCTATAGCAATACTGGAAGTTACAAAGATAAGAAGTATCTCACCTTTCACTGTCAGAGTTGTTTTCAGATTTTGCTCCAGATATTTGTATTTCATTTAGTTCAAGCTGTTTTTGCAGCTGGTGACGTTCCTAAACAAAAAATGTTATCCTCAGTTCTCCATGTGTCAAAATGTAATGGCTTCACAAAGCGTATTTCATTGCAATTCAGAAGATAATTTGTGAAATTAAAATAGAAACTGATTAAACAAAATTCACACATTTCCTATAGCCAAGAAGCACGGAATGCATAATAATATAATCAAATCCCCAGCTATGCATGGAAATAAGACCAGAGTTTTTCCATTTCCTATTTGAAGATGTATGGTACTTGAAACTGAATTTTTTTAATGGAAAGATGAATCATCACAATCTTTAACTACATAAATGTCAAATTTTCCATGTTATCCCTTCAAAAAATCTCTCAGTCCAAGACTGAGATAAAACATATTGCTCTGTTTTCTTCCCCAGAATATTCCTGTTTATTTTTTGGGTGTCCACCAGCACAGTGCTCGTGAAGATATATGAGGTCTTGGGGACTGAGTCATCACAAATTAACAGAAGAGTCTGCTATCCACTTTAATGGGAATTTAAGAGGCGTTGACTTTTACTCTACAAGTATCAGCCAGAAAAAAGAGCAAATTAAATAACCAATGTGAAGAAACTCATCTGTACTTAACTATACTGCAATCCTTTATTCACTGCATAATACTTACAAATTGTAGGCTGAAGCCCAGATGAAGTTAATCTGCCCCTTTAGTAGCTCCATTAAGCTGAATGATTTCTCAGTGTAATCACTAATTCTAATAATACATTTGGAAGCATTAGACAAAAAGGGCACAATACAAATGCACACCAGACTAACCAGTAAAGCCAACAAGACTGGCTTATAAAAATCTACTTCTCAGCAACAAATATTTACTATACTAAACTAAAGTTGGTGAAAAAACACTTCACTTGTAAGAACAGAAGCTCATATTCCCTCTACTTACTAGAATGCTCTCTGCTTCTGTATTTTAGATAGCAAGACACAGATCTTTAAAGATAATGTCTGCTATGGAATGAAATGAGAAATGCCAAAGTACATCCAAGAGCACTGGTCTTTTGCAGGGGCTGCTCTTACACCATTTAGAGTGACACTATTCAGTCTAAAGGACTAAACAACAACATTCATTCTCAGTTAAGCGATTGATACCAGAAAACGAAGAGGAAACTTCACTGTAACTGTTTGAGACAGAAGACGTAAAGCTTTTTCAAATAGCTGAAAAGGTTCAACAAATGTGATTCTGATGCAGTGTACTATGCAAGGAGAGGTACTATGATACTCTTAGGTTTAACAATACATTAAAATAATAATCATTTGACTACTAGTCTGAGTTTTGCCCTGGAGAAAAGCCCTTAAAAGAGAAGGAAAAGCAGGAAATAAAAAGAAGCAATGCAAAAACTGCTACAACTAGTTTTACAGTAGTGGTGCCAGTGTCGCAAGAGGTAAATGTCTCAAAGCATTTCTGCTTTCAGATCTTTAGAGGTAAATTATCAGAAACCTGCTCTCAATTACAGTTTGGTAGGGACTAATTAGCCAGGGAGAGGAATAATTAAGTTTTTTTAAAGCTAGCAGGAAGGCAGAACCTAAGTTTTGGATTAAAAGGGAGTAAAATTTCTTTCTTTCTTCTTCTCTCCTTAAAACATCCTGAGCCATAACGTAAACAAGATATAGATATGTGCATGGAAGATTAACTGGCTCCTACATGCCCAGAAAAAACCCTCAAAACATTTTAGTCTGAAGCTTTCAAGTATGGCATTTCATCCACATGTGGGAAAATCTGGAGTTACAGTTCTAATCAGGACTATAAATAGAAATAGACCTTACTATTTAGCTAACTAAACCACATTTAAATCAATCCTAGAATCACAGAATGGTGTAGGTTGGAAGGGACCTTCAAGACCACCTAGTTTCAACCCCCCTGCCACGGGCAGGGACACCCCCCAGCAGCCCAGGCTGCCCCCAGCCCCATCCAGCCTGGCCTTGGGCACGGCCAGGGATGGGGCACCCACAGCTGCTCTGGGCAGCCTGGGCCAGTGTCCCACCACCCTCACAGTAAGGTCTCATGAGAGCAGAGTAGAGGGGCAGAATCACCTCCTTTGACCTGCTGGTCACACTTCTTTTGATGAGCCCAGGATACGGCTGGCCTTCTGGGCTGCAAGTGCACATTGCTGGGTCATGTTTTGCTTCTTGTCAACCAACATGCCCAAGTCCTTCTCCTCAGGGCCACCCTCAATCCATTCCCTGACCAGCCTGCATTTGTGCTTGGGACTGCCCTGGACCACATGCAGGACCTTGCACTTGGCCATGTTGAACTTAATGAGGTTTGCACGGGCCCACCTCTCCAGCCTGTCAGGGTCCATCGGGATGGCATCCCTGCCTTCCAGGACGTCGGCTACACCACACAGATTGGTGTCGTCAGCAAAGCTGCTGAGGGTGCTCTCAATCCCAATGCCCAACATTACCAACAAAGATGTTTAACAGTGCCGTTCCCAATGCTGATCCCTGAGGAACACCACTCATCACTGGTCTCCACTTGGACACTGAGTTGTTGACAAACTCTTTGAGTGTGACCATCCAGCCAATTCCTTATCCACTGAGTGGCCCATCCATCAGATCCATGTCTCTCCAATTTAAAGACAAGGATGTCATGCAGGACAGTGTCAAATGCTCTGCACAAGTGCAAGTAGATGACATTAGGCACTCTTCCTTCATCCACCAGTGTCATAATCCCATCATAGAAGGCCACCAAAATTGTCAGGCATGATTTACTCTTAGTGAAGCCATGCTGACTGTCACCAATAACCTCCTTATTTCCCATGTGCCTCAGCATAGTTTCCAGGAGGATCTGCTCCATGATCTTGCCAGGCTCAGAGGTGAGACTGAGCAGCCTGTATTTCCCCTGGTCTTCCTAATTTCCCTGTTTAAAAATGGGTGTTATGTTTCCCCTTTTCCAGTCAGTGGGAACTTCATCGGACTGCCACGACTTCTCAAATATGGTGGATAGTGATTTGGCCACTTCATCTACCAGTTCCCTCAGGGCCCACAGGCACATCTCATCAGGTCACGTGGACTTGTGCACCGCCAGGTTCCTTAGATGATCTCGAACCTTATCTTCTCCTATAGCGGGCAGTTCTTCGTTCTCCCAGTCCCTGCCTTTGCCTTCTGTGACTTGGGCGGTGTGGCTGGAGCTCTTGCCAGCAAAGACCGAGGCAAAAAGTCATTGAGTACCTCAGTCTTCCCCATGTCCCAAGTAACAGGTCTCCTGTTCCCTTCCAGAGAGGGCCCACATTTTCCCTAGTCTTCCTTTTCTCACCAGCGTACCCATAGAAGCTTTTCATGTTGCCCTTTATGTCCCTGGCCAGATTTAATTCTGTCAGAGCTTTAGCTTTCCTAACTCTGGCTGCACAGACAACTTCTCTGTGTTCCTCCCAGGCTGCCTGTCCTTGCTTCCATCCTCTGTAGGCTTCCTTTTTGTGTTTGAGTTTGTCCAGGAGCTCCTTGTTCATCTATGCAGGCCTCTTGCCATTTTTGCCTGACTTCCTCTTCGCTGGGATGCATCGCTCCTCAGCTTGGAGGACGTGATCCTTGAATATTAACCAGCTTTCTTGGGCACCTCTTCCTTCCAGGGCTTTAGCCCATGGTACTCTACCAAGCAGACCCCTGAAGAGGCCAATGTCTGCTGTCCTGAAGTCCAGGGTAGCGAGCTTGCTGTGTGCCCTCCTCACTGCCCTAAAGATCTTGAACTCCACCATTTCATGGTCACTGCAGCCAAGGGTGCCCTTGAACTTCACACTCCTCACCAGCCCTGCCTTGTTGGTGAGAACAAGGTCCAGCACAGCGCCTCTCCTCTTTGGTTTGCCTATCACTTGGAGGAGGAATTGATCATCAGCACATTCCGTGAAGCTCCTGGACTGTTTATGCCCTGCTCTGTTGTCCCTCCAACAGAGATCAGGGTGGTTGAAGTCCCCCATGGGGACCAGGGCTTCTGAGGGTGAGGCTGCTCCTATATCTGTCTATAGAGGGCCTCATCTGCTCGGTCTTCCTGGTCGGGTGGCCTGTGTGACTCCCACGATAATGTCACCCATCCCTGCCCTCCCTTTAATCCTGACCCATAAGCTCTCAGTCAGCTCCTCATCCATCCCCAGGCAGAGTTCCATGCACTCCATGGACCTGCCAACAGTATTTCTAAGAGACTTTGGATCATTTATGATTACTACTTCATTAGGCTTAGGAGACCTTGAACACTGAAGGAAGACTGAATGATCTTTTTAGAGTCTTTCTTTAAAATAATGGTTAATTTACTAAATAAATTTTGACACCTTAGGCAGCCCTGACTGTAAAGACCACTAGAAAGACAGAAGAACCACTTAATGACAGTGTCTCTGTGGTAGTCCAGGTCCATTTACTTATCTGGATACAGTAACTGAGATGCAAACAGCAGCGGTACGTCACAGAGCCGGGTACTGAGCAGCAGACAAAAAAATAATAATTTTTTTCAAATTTCCTCCATGCACTTCTGCATTTAGTTTAAAGGCAGCAATCAACTAACTCTCATACCTCTTCCATACGTTCAATCAGCCGGTCCAGCTCACCAATTCTCTGGTCTTTTTCCTGTATGCTTGTTTCTGTAATCTGCATCTTTTTATTTGCCTCTTCAATAGCTTTCAGAAGCCGATTTGTTTCCTCCTTCAAATATGAATATTTACAGTCACATTAACATCCAAGGAATTCTTATTTATTTTTCTTTAGGCCACAGAGCCAGTGCTTAAAAGCTAATAGCTTTTAAGCAGAGCTTAAAGTTTTTCACTACACCTGCCCAGAAGTCTGGAAGAGTTGTGACCCTAAATGTGAACCGTATAGAACAAAAGATTTAGGGTATTTTGAAGTGCATAGGTATTTGTAAAACATCATTATGAAAATCTGAGAAAAGCTTCTACCTATTTCTTAGATATCTGTTTTCCCTTCTGAGGCTGTAATGAAATAACAGCATAAGAAAAACATGCTTTTGCAGAAGATAGCATTTTAAATACCAAAGTTTGCCACATTCAGCTTTGTACTTTCCTCATATGTAAAACAATATGAATAGAAAGAGACTGGGGAATCTTTATCACTATGTATCTTTAGCAGTTAGTCATTGCATTTTTCTAACTGCTAATAGAAACATTTTACTTTGGGGTAGAGTGAAACCAGGGTCTAACTGCTAATAGAAACATTTTACTTTGGGGTAGAGTGAAACCAGGGGACAGGAAGACTTCGCTCCAGTGAAGTTGTTCCCGCTGCACTTCTTAAACTATCACCAAATTTGGATGTTATATTTCCCTTTTTTTTTTTTTTTGTGAATCAAAAGTTAAAAACCCCAACTTACTCCATTTCAGGCTTTGAAATCTACATTATCATTACTGCTGCTGTATTTGAACACATTCTTTTCTTAGCTCTACAACCCCAAAAGCTTGGAAAGCTTAGTAACTGTGGCATGACTCATCACAGAGACAGGAGGAAAGGCACAGGTCAACTCTGGAGTAGTAAATGACTGGGAGGTGCCACCCAAGCTAAGTACCACTCTCACAGACTGGCTATACGTACTAGGAGGATTTCTTTCTCAGCTTTATGTTTCTGCTCCTCTTCTCGCATTTTTTCCTCATACTGACTATACAGTTTTCTTGTCATCTCTCTCATTACTTCAGCATTGGCTTCCTGTGATGATTCCACCTATGAGAGAGAAAAGTTGACCCATCAGTCAGCACAGCACCGCTGGCAGCAGGAGAAATGCAGTTCGCACAATGTTAGAATAACGCTTTGAACTTCAGCTTCACCTTGTCATAAATTTGATGCTGCTGAAGTAGATTTTCATTTGCACCAAGACCATTTACAACACTCTACCAGTAAGAAGTTGCCGTTTCCTGTTGTCTGAATTTAACTGATCGTTGATTATCTAAGACCAGGCTATGCCTCTTTACAGAGCCCTTCCATATCAGCCTCCATATCATTTGGCTTGTTTCCCCATTGAAAACATACTGTCTCCTGCCATTTTACAGAAGCATAATGTAGAAATGGTCTAGCCAACTCCTGTTCCTAAATGACCATGAGCACTCAAAGCAATACTTACTTTAAGATGGACCAAAGTACGTGTTGTTACCTAGAAGACAGAGCTGTAACCCCCCCTCCCCTCTCTTGCTTTTTCACATACTGCTCTTTGTGTAGGCACAAGAACTGGGGTGACCATGGAGCAAAGCAGATCAGGAAACAATCACACTTAGAATTAGTATTCTCAGGGGTGTGGAAGGGTCCATTTTTAGCCATAGGACCAGAAACGTTACCAGTGCTATAGGGAAGAGGGCAGGAATGGTAATTCAGAGACAGGATTTCCCCCTTCTGTTGGCTCAAAACACTGACTGAACTACACCCTCCGTGATGGAGCACCAGATAGGATATTCACAGCTTAAACACATCTACTCTGTAAACTGCAATAAAAGTGAAGTAAAAAAGCTAGTCCAGGATTTAGCTCTTCACTAGAGATGCTACAGATCAGACAAGGTTATAGTGAAATGCTGTGGGTGCTACAAAAACGTCAGGAAGAGGAAGAATACACTGTCATCTGGGAGAAGAATGAAGTGTTCCCTGCTGATCACTGTAGTTTACCCAGCTACAAAATACTTGGTTCTGATGATTAAAGTTTTGGGTTTGTTTGTTGGGTTGTTTTTTTTTAATTTCAAGGACTGAAAGATTTTTTTAAACCTTTGTGTTTATTTTGCATGGTAGGAACAAGCTGGTTTACTACCCTATAGGATAAAACAATGTATTTAATCCTTTGAAAAGTGACAGCTCTGACGAACTCCACCTGTACCTCAGTTACCCCCTTTGGCACCTCAACTAGCCCAGCGCTGGGGCAGGGGTAGTAACCTGCACTTTGTGAGAGAGCGTGGAGTTAAATTATGTTTCAGTACAACTCAAAACCTTCCACATTTCAGGAAGCCTGAAAGAATCGTATCATTCAGAAAAAGCCAACAACCCAGAGTCCTTCGATGTACTAACTGCAGTACGATCTCTGGCACTGTCTCTCCACCATTCCTTTGCTTATTGCTTCATTATGAGCAATCAGGAGAGTAAAAACAAGCATCAAAAGGTAGACGCATTAGGGCATCTGTTATAGTACTCTTAAGCAACATCTCCAACTTCAATTATTATTATGATTGTATGAATAAACCAAACCTCCTTAATAAGCTACATGTGTGTATTCTCCTACCCAATAAAATAATCATGGCATACAGTAATTACTGCTTTTCAACTGCTAACCTCCCAAATTCCACACCATCCTCTTACATTCACCCCTGGAATTAAGTCCCAGATGTCTTGGCATCCTCGACATACAATTTTGTTTAACTTTTAAAGACAGCAATGAGGTATTTTATCCACTGACTTTGTAATAAAACTGCAACTTTCAGGGTAAATTTAAACATCTTCCTCATTAAAGTAGGGCATGTATTCTGCAGAACTGAAATGCTTGAAGATAAATAAATCCTTAAGCATTCAGTTGAGCTGGGACTTAACCTGCAGTTCCCTGTCATTAGAAGCAGACATACCTTTCCCTGACTTGTTGGTGCATGTCCTTAAGATTATAGTATAGTCCAAATTTCTGTTTCGGAATCTTAATTGCATCAGCTTTGCTTTCTCCTTTTAATTGTTTTTTCATCTCTTTTTATTTCCCGCTGACAATAGCAGGTACAAAATACAGCTATTTTTATAGCCTGTAAAGCTTCACTAATGTTTTCTCTTTAAACCTTTCATCATTAAGCATGAATACAAGTCACTAGACAGCCAAAAAGAAACATCTTTTCTGACAAAATTAAACATGAATAAACTAGCAGTCATCTTAATTTCACAGTGACAAATTCTGATACAGTACTATATCCAAATTAATCTATTTTGAGCAATTTCAAGAGACAAAAGGGTTTCCAGAAGAGGTTTTTTCTCGTGGTTGGGGTTTTTTGGGGAGGCTTTTTGTTTTGTGGGTTTTTCTTTAATTGAGATTAAAGGAATACATTTGGCAGATGAGTGGAGAATATGGTTGAGCTTTCTGACATATAAAGCTTTCCAGTTTGCATTTTATTCACTTGCATTTCTCTAAAAGAAAGAGCTTAATTCTCTTTCCAAGACACTTGCTGTTATAGCATATACCTGCTGCCCGTGTGTTCATAAGGCTTAACAGAGTATCTATTAAAAATTGTACAATACCACATAAACAAATTCAACAACAAGAAATTCTACAAGACTGTGTAGATTTAACGGTTTGACTTTTCACCTGCCAACATCCCTGAATCGTCATCCCATGTTATGGAAGGACTGACTGCTGCCAGATAAGATTCTGTTATTAAAACAGTATTGATTCACAGGAATACGTTAGCTCTAGGGAATGACAAACACATGCAGAATGAAGAACCCTTTACAAATTAGACCATGGAATTCATTTAACATACTCCTAATGCCCTTACTGTGCAATATTTTTAGGGGAGTTTATATACTGCACCTTTAATTTCAGTAACTGATTTTCAATTTGTGCTGTTTCCAGTTGCTTCTGCTTCTCTCTCAGCTTTTCCATAGATTGCTCATGTGTATGTTTTAAATTCCTTATTTGTTCCCTTATATCAGTGTTCTCCAATGTAACATCCACTAGAGTTTTCTAGAGGAAAGAGGCAAACCACATATTAAAAATCACAAATAATTTGGTGAACTAATATAGTCAAGCCATTATGGAACAGACAGAACATTATCAGAGTTTCCTGATGCATCAATGTAGTGTGAACAGTTTTGCAAGTTTTAACATCTAAATTATGGCTTTTGTTGTATTTTGTTTGCTAGAAGGTATTCCCATGAAGAACATGCTCAGTGAAATCAACTCCCGGAACCCTATAAAAAAACAGAAAGGAACATGGATACATTCCAGTTTGAACGCTATCCCAGCATTCTTCCTTTCTTCTCTCCAAGGGCCATGCTATACCTATTAAATGCACTAGACTGAGAAAAAGTGACATACATATAATCAGGAACATTAAGTTGTTCAGCTCATATACATGGGAATTTGGAAATCTTTACACCAGAAAATTCATTCCCGCATTCTCCCTCCCCTTACATTTCACAGGTATGTAAAGCCTCACAAGTGTTTAGCATCCAAACATGCCACTTCCATTTCTGTTAACCAGTGAAGGCAGGAATAAGTCAGGCGATGTACCGTTTTGCACAATACAGAACAAACCACATTTTCACTTAGATAATCTTTTTGTGGAGACGTCACAAGTGGCATTAGTCTGCTGCAGATCAGTATCTCTTCACTGTACAGTGGTTTTTAACAAGTTTTTTAAAAACACAGGTGGTGGAATCTTTTTCTTCATTTCCTAAGTTAGCTGCCTTAGATATCCAAGACAGTACGTTATGGGCTTGTTTAGTGTTAGAATCTGTATTTATCATTCATGGTTTATGTATGCTTTTAAATCCATGTCAAAAAAGGCAGTTGTCAGCTGTGAAACAGCTATTAAAATGTACCTGCAAGTCTATTGATGCTGATGTCAAGGAGCTGTTCATTTCACTAAAGCTATCTAAGGCTGCAGCCTGCACTCGCACATGATTCTCTAAGGATTCCTGATGAGCATTTGTCACCTGAGCAGGAAAAAAAAAAAAAAAAAAAAAAAGTTTTATATAGAATAATGATCAAGTTTACCTATTCTTTCAAAGAGAGCTACTGATGTGAAAGACTCCATGGTTAATTTTCACACTATTAGGAGGCTTAAAATATACAAGCCTCAAACCATATTCCTGCACCTCAGAAACAAACAAACAAAACTTAGAATCCAAATATGCTAACAGAAATAAGACATAAGTATATCTATGTTTATTGCTAGTCTGTAATCACTCCAAAAGCTGTTCTTTTTGAAAGGACAAGAGGACACTTGGCAGGTGTTTATTCAGAAAGTTTATGTACACAGAACGGGCAGATTGTAAAAAGTCAGAGTAAAAAGCAGAAGAATGCAAGAGAGGAGGGAATCTAGAAAGGTTTGGGTGAACTGTAGAACAGCCTTAATTAAGAAGGAACTGACTAATCAGGTATATAAAGAAGCAATATCAAGAAGACTTAAGGATGAAACAATACAAAGCAGGTAGAAGTCAGCAGAGAGCTTTGTTGTGTGAAAATCTGTCATCTTCTGTGTGTACACAAACACACTTAAAAACTGGAGGGAAAAAAAAGCACAAAATTACATAATTTAAGAAAAGACCAAAAGCCAAACACCGTAAATAATTATGAACCATCCAATAATAAAGAGGGAAAAAAAGGTTACTAATGGAGGCCAGCCCAGCTCACATTCTCAGAGGGACCAGATTTGTTTCTTGATAAAATCCTAAGAACACTAGGGACTGATAGGGAGAACAATGAGTGTTTAGTAACAAAGTCATACACAGATTAGGTCAGCATAAGGAGTAGAAGCCAAGTAGTTACTGTTAACCCTATATAAACAAAAAACAAACAAACAAAAGCAGAAATGCTTTGGATGGATTAAGAAAGTTACAAGGTAAGAACTTGCACGAAGAAGCATACTGCCCAGGGCAGGATACTGGAAGTACAAATTTCAAACAAACTTTATGAACAGAAAGTAGTCCTGGAAACTGATGGGGAAAAAAGCATAGTGATTCAAAGCTGAAGCAAAGAGTATATAAAGGATTTTAAACCGGATCCTCAAATAGCATGAAAGATATTACCCATGTAAAACTAAAACCAAAACCAAAAACCAAACAACCAAACAAAAAAGCATATATTATTAACAGACCAGCACTTGGGCTTTCTTTCAGGCAGTCGAAAGTATTAAAAAGCAGGGAGGGTGTCTCATGCCATTTACGTCAGAAAGAACCCTTCACAATCTGCTAATTTGCTGCAGAACTAGAGATTCTGTCAGAGCTGGTCAGAAACCCTTAATTAGGAAAGATGTTCAGACTCAGATGCAGGATTTCTACTGGTCTGACAGAAGATCTGGAAGTGCAGGGTATCAGCACTCCTATTCAATAAGGATCAGCTGCAAAGATGACAAAACTGACTCACCTTGTTGGCACCATTAAGGCTATCTAACACAGTTTACAGAAATTCAGTTTTCTCTGCCTCCTCCTCTCAAGTCAGGATGATTTTTTGTGTGTTGTTCTTCTTTGAGACTAATTGCCACGGAATAAAAGTACCAGTTTAACAGCGAGTTCTGATCTTTATACATAATAAAGCATGCATGAAACTGACAGCCTCTAAACAAGAATGGCAGAAGAGCACAAGTCAGGGGCCCAGTCACCTGAAGTCAGAACATGTTTAACTGCCAAGCTTCATCTGAACCAGGGCTGTGAAAATCAATGTTGAATATAAAATCCACAGCAAGTTTTCAGGGAGATTTTCTGGACGAAAGAACTCAGCAGTTTAATGTGAAGGATACTTCTACAGACTGCAGCAGCTTTTATTGCTAAAGCAGCATGTCAGAAGAAAGAGGTCATTGAATGACCATTGAAAGGTTCAATTTAGAACCAAAAGGTAAGTAATTTTTAGAACCGTCAAGCACTTTAATGCTAAAGAACACTGCTGCATCTTTTACTATAGTGTTTAAACAATAAAGTCAGTAAAACAGAGCAAAGTCTATTGAAATGACACCAACTAAGTTGCGTGTTATTCCTAATTATTTATTCAGTTCACCTAGCAGCTTACTGGTACAAACATCTCCACTAAGTACCAACACACAGAGACAATGTTATCAAGATAGCATTTTATTTCTAAGAAGCAGGCAATTAGTAATTCCATACGCAAAAGCATCCCTGTCCTACTTTACCTTCCTGGAGGGGAAAATAAATAAATAAATAAAGTATAGATGTCACATAAAACAATGAAATGGAGTGGTTTGAGAAATTATTTCTGTTCTGCTGAAGCAAAAAAAAGTTTCTAGGTAACACTGGGACAGCTATTCTCATATGCTTTCCCTACAAAAGTGTGTGTACTTACTTTCAATTCATTCGTAAGCTGCTGTATTTTTCGTTTCATTTCATCATATTCACCATACATTTTCTTTCTTACTTTTTCCAGAGTTGCTCTCACCTGATGTCAGAAAAAAACACAAATGCCTTTATCAAATTTATTGATAATACTGTTTATATGAGGACATGATTATCTTTTTCTGTCCTTCATTGTTAATTGTTACTTTCAGTAATTTCCATTATTAATCTATCTTTTCATCAACAGCAATTTACTCTTAAGAGCAAGACAAAAACTTAAGCCTCAAGACTTATCTACACAGGGATGATACAAACAAACATCTCTGAGCAATTCTAAACTGTACACACTTAAACACTTGTAAATTAATAATTTAAATAATGAATTTTAATTAAATCATCCGTAACTCATTCCACCCTGAATTAAAATTAATTTAGTTTAATAATTAGCATATAATGTTTTTCTGGAAAAAAAAGCATCCACATACGGATTCAATACACCTTCATACCTTAGAAAGTGGTTAATTAACTTTCCCCGAGTATGCTTTGAAGATAAACCCTTTAATTTCAGGCTTTCAGGCTTGTAGCTAGCTAAACAGTATATTAGCACAAATGTACCAATGCAATTTCAAATTTGAAGAACAGATTAGTAATGGATTTGATTTTATTTACGAACTATGGGCATAAATTATACTTTGCCTTTCTAAAACAGAAAAGAAAAAAGAAAAAGAAAAAAATGGCATGCTGAGAGCCATCTTGGGTTTACATGCCATTGCAACCATGCACAGAACCAATCTTCTCAAGAACTGCAGTAACTACTTCTCACACGCTGTAAACAGTAGTTAAACGTTTGCCTACAGTCTACCTTCCAGCTAGGTAATCTGAACTCATTTTTTTTTCCTCCCTCCCCATACCAAACACAGGCTGATGGCAGATAATCTAGGGCAGTGATCTTGCCTTGTCGCTGCACAGGCTTAGGGAAGGCGCAAGTGGAAAACAAGTAGGGCCTTATAGAAGTGGGGATGTTTCTAGCACCTCTACAGGTGCAGAAAGAGGGGCATTGGCCACCAAATCTGTTCAAGGAGTAGGTACAAGCCTACCCCAAACTATGTGCTCCCTTTAGGACGAGAAACGTGGAAGGAAACTGCCTCCTGCACTTCGCCTCAGGGAAGCACCCCCCACCCTGTCCCTGCCCACACATATGCCCACGCACATACATGCACTCTCTTGCAGGGTGCAAATTTGACTCATACGGAGGAAACCATCAGCAGTTCTGACGTGGCCCATCATTTTTGGTCTATTTAAGTCTGCGTATACATAGCACAAGCTGAAGGCTCTTGTTTAAGACTCTGCTTTTAAAGATGAAACTTATTTGGCAGAACAAAGTTCACAAATTAGCAGAGCTGAACACAGCTTCTAGAAGAGGGGACAGCAAGAGCCACTATGCCTCTTCCCGTGCCTTTCCTGCTTTTTCCTGGAAGGATCAGTACCCTGAACACACACGCAAGACATGCAGTTCACCTGCCTGGACATGTCCCTCCATGCCACAAGGCAACTATGAAGAGAAAAGGGCAGGGAGATGGTCCCAGTCCAGGCAATCTGCGCTGGATGCCAGGCACAGTGCAGCCCAGGAAGCTGGACCTGCCACATGCCAACTCACCCATCCTCTGACACCACCCCAGCAGGGCAGAGAAACCACCCAGGCAGGAAACCAGCAGCAAGGCAACTCCTGTGCGTCGCCTGCGCTGCAGCGGTGACATACCCTCACTGTGAATGTGAGCGGCGAATGCTGGGAGCTAACAGACTGTGAGTAATAAAGGAGAGAAGCAAGTGCTGATAGCTAAAGGCCAGGCAGATGTTAAGAGCGCACATAATTACAGTCTCTTACACTGCTGGCTTGACTCAGTGTTCCTTCCTTTCATATTTGTTTGCACTTGAATCAGTGTAACACGATAACACCGACCAATAGCTTCCCTGAAGGTGGATGGAAAGAGAAGGACACGATATTTGCCCTGGGTTTATTAGGGGGTTATTGCCAAATCCTGAGAGGCAAGGACTGACAGGCAAAGAGATGCTGAGTTTCAAGCACAGAAACCAGCAGCACCAGATACGCTTTCTGCCCCCCCCCCCCCCCCCCGCCTTTCAGGAGAGCCCTCTGCCAATGATGATAAATGAGCATGCACACAGAAAGTAGTACAAAGTCATCCTTATTAGGCTGACTATTTTAAGGCTGCCCCAAAATATACCCAAGTGATTTTACTATGTCACCTAATTTAGGAGCCTTTTCAAAACTGGGGGATTTGGGACAGGGGAAGCAGAGGAAGACAGAAGAGAGTTTATCCTTTCAGGTGTCCTATATAGTTTCTTCTGTATCACATTTAAAATCATGAAGGCTTCAGGACTGGAACTCCAAGATCTGTTTGGCAGTTTGCTTGCCCAGCTCTAGCCCAGTCAGCAAGCAAGTACCACTTAGCAAGGATCACTTGGCACAGAGGCCTCGAGTCTGGAACCCACAGTTCCCGGGGATATAGCATGCTTTTTTTCCCCAATATGAATACTAACAATGCAAGCCTTTAGCTTCAGAATAGGTTCCCAATTCAAATTCAGCTGTTGGGCTAGACATCAGTCATCCCATATACACTCAGCAGCTCTGTGTTAATATATAGAAAGGCCATTTGACAAATTTTGAAGCTGAAAGCATAACTCACTTCTTTAATGTAATTCATCTCCTCTTTCAGCTGATCAGCTGACCAGCCGTAAACCACCATTTCTCTCTTATGGTTGTTGTCAGTTCGGTGCACGACACCATACACCATTCCATGAGACAGCTTCCCTGGAGACATGCCATTTGGTACATGGTACAGCTCCTTAAAAGTAAAAAAAATAAAGTTATTGTTAAATCAGTACTAAAATAAAACCCCAGCAAACAAAAATACAGTAACATAGGGCCAAGAGAGACAGGCAGCTATAGTTAAAGCACCACAGTACCTCAGAACACTAGCTCCCGTATGTTTTGGGGGCAAACTGTCAGCCTTCATGTTGCTGGGAAGATCAGTGACCAGTTTATAAATGATAGAGATACAGAGATGTCTTAATTTCCACTGGCTTTAATGGAAGTGACATAGGTACCGCTAGAGATAACAGATTGGATTTGCGCAAGTAGAGGTAGAGACATGTGAGAGAGAAAGGTATCCTTGCTTATTTTCATTCACCAACATATGCTACTTTTCTACATTCTTCCAGAGCATTGTCAGCTCTCACGGTGCCCCTTAAACTCTTGCAGCCACAGAACTGCCCCTCACTCCTCAAAATCCCTGCTGCAGGAAATATACAATTCTACAAGTTTAACAAAAAAAATTTAGAAAGTTCTCAGAAGAAACTGAAATGAAAACATTTTAGGTAAGGTTCCTTAAACAGAGCTCAGAAAATACCTGTTTATCTTGGAGATAAACAAAGTAGAAATTCAGTTTGCATTTAAAGCTCGCTGAGGACCTCCAATGCAATCAAACATTTATTTCAGGGCTGCATTTCTGGTAAAGAAGTTGTAGAACTGACATTGTAAGAGCAAAAGCAAAGCTATGAAACAGCATTCACGTGGGCGTTAGTTTGAAATCAGGTCTTGACAGGTAAATAGGCTGTTTTAAAAGTGCCTACATTTGTTCTTTTAATGATCTGCAGAAATTTTGAGAATAGAATAATTACATGTCTTACTTTAAGGCAGTCTTTGCAGCAGACTCCTCTTACTCATCTCATCAATATATTTAGTAAGAAAAATATTCATGCAAACAATAGGAATCATTTCCCTCTGCGGGTTGAGATTTAACCGCCTGACCTGACTACTCACCCAGCCTCCCTTCTAATCAACCCAGAGAAACATCCTTCTCTAGCAATCATCTGAAATGAGTCTGTCTCCAGAAGTACTAATTTCTCTTCTTGATTACAAATAATTTAAATAACTAGCTTACATGAAGATGTCCACATTATGACATTTTAAAAAGAAGAGAAAAAAAATATTCTTACCTAACTGTGAATATTTGCAAACTAGGAACCTAAAATTACTGATTATTTCTGAATAGAAAGTTAAGACAGAATCTTGGAAACAGCTCTTACTGCTTAGTTTTGCATTGTGTTTTTGCAAGTCCAGTGCTGGGGACAAATCTGTTACAGATAATTTTACTGAACTTTCTTTCTCATGCTAGATAGACCAGGATATGGGTAAATCTGAGAATGTTTACTACACTGACCTTAAAATACATTTGGGCTTGTTTTGTTTTTCAGTAACAACACTGTATGAAAACTGACAAACTTTGAGATTCTTTGCTAAAGAGTCTAAGCATTGTCTAAATGCTCTCTTTGATACCAGAGGTGTCATCTTATATCCATCTGCATCAAACATCTTATATCCATCTGCAGCTGCATCCTACAGAGTCTCCAGTCCCTACGACAGAGAGCAGTGATAGCATCTGCAGTCTCAAGCAGTAGCACTTGCAGTTTTTAGCAGTTAAATTAACACAGCTACGGTGGCCATGTGAGAAAACTTCTTTGGGTAAGGGAAAAATCAACAGAAAAATCTACTAGCATTAAGAAAAATGGGTAAATATAGACATTTGGTTTGTATTGTGTCCTTCCCACATGGCACTGACAGATTTTCTCAACACATTTTCCTACACATTTTCCTTTACTGTATCATTAATCGCTTAGCCGTTTTGCTGAAGCTCTGGGTGTGTGCGTGCAGGGCTGGGAGGGGAACAGTCACACAGCAGACACCTGATAAAGAATGTTTCGGGCAAAGGACAACAAAAGCTGTAAGCAAGCATTTAAAAAGAAAGCCTTAAAACCACTTAATGGAAAAACATTGGGCAACCAGCCCTACCTATACATGGTATCATTTTGCTTTTTGAAAACATTATATACAAAGCTTCATAACATGATAATCAGAAGTTTCATAATTATGTATTATTAGGGGTTTTGTTCTGCTGTTTGGATGCATACAAACAAAAACCCCACACATGATTTTTTGAGTAGGGAAAATACAGAAACTAGATGGGGACATGACTCAAGTTCTTTGTGGTTTTTTGCTTCTAGCGTTTTACAGTTTCTTTGATAGTTTCATCACGGCTCCTACCCTGCGTCTGGATGAAGGGATTACATACAAGTTTCCATCTTCCTGATAAGCAAATGAATAATCACTTTGATTGTTTAGAGGTTACTAAGGCACCAGTCACTGAATTCATAAATCCATACCCTTTACCCATTTTCATTTTTTATGAGGTGAACAGCTGAATGCCAGCAACTACCAAGATCCTTTGTGCCTCTGAAACATTAGCAGAATTGTTTAAAGTGCCGTTTGCAGAGTTCTGTATGAAAAGTATGACCAAGTTCCTTATTTTTAGAATATTACATTCCTAAGGAATGCTTTGAAGGATTATTCCCCGCCCCGCCCCCCCCCCCCCCCCCCCAAAACAGAGACACAAAATCAGACCAATGGGTTTGCAGCTGGAAGTCACCCATGGCACAGACTTAAATTTACATCATAATGGGCAGTACATGAAGGATTAAGTCTGCACAAAGCCAGACTGATTACATGTCACTTGCAACAATGCTAAACTTGCCTGTTGTCTATATTTGCACAAGCCTCCCAAGATGCCTTTGTCACTGCTCTTTCAGAAGATTAAAAGAATCTCCATCATCTGTTGAATGTTGCAGTTCTACTATGTGATACTTAAAATACCGGATATTGCGTTTATGCTCTCCTTATTGCTCTTTCCTATCACGATCCCCAGGCAAGCACCTGTTGAAATTTCAGTACAGTTCTTGCTTGATATAAAGCTGTGTGAACCAACAGCTATACAAAGAACTGCTCTCATATGTCTTTAGTCTTTCTCCTTGCTACGTTCTGTTCTATCCCAGCTACGTTTACCTTCTACTCGCCCTTTTCTCTGGTTGATAACTCTTAATTTCCACTCAATGTTTCAGGTTCAGTGTATGCCCTGACAAAAAAAAGGGCTAACCTGACGCAGTCTCATCTTAGAGGAAGGGTTACAATCAGAAAACTTTGCTCAGTGCAGGACTGAGAGGTGGATGGGTTGCTTTGCTGGGTGACTATTTTTTTAATGTTACACCTTTGCCTCTAAAGGAGGCCTTGCTGAATGGCTCAGTTCTCAAACTGCTCCACACAACTGCCACTAAGTAAGCATCCAATGTACTTTCTGCCAGTTTCTCTTCTCTCTTAAGCTACTTCTACCCATCTTTGTTTATTTTTCTCCCTTCACTGTTTCCTTTTCTACCTTGTCCCTGTTATGTCCTCTCTCTCCCATGTTTCCTCTTCCAGATTTTCCACATCCCCGAAGACTACAGAATGTTTAAGTCAAATGTTTTCCTTTCTTTTTGCGTACATCCCATACATATCCACTCTCAGAGTTTAGATGTTTTTCTGAGAAGGTCTTCGCCTGTCTCCACTCTGATCTGCAGTGAGGCATCTCAGTGATGATAACAGAATAAGTGAATACACACAAGTGTTTAGGAGCAAGTAAATACTGTAAAGCTAACCAGAAAAGTGCTTGAAGATGGAGCGTTTCATTAGATTAGTTAACCATTGCTGTTTACGGTTAAAATACCAGCCAGCTTCAGAGTACAGGGAAGTTCTTGCTCCCCACCTGCCTGTGTCCTTGCTGCACTGGAACAAGTGCAGTTGTTGCCCCAAATAGTGCTCCAAAATCCCTTTGAATGTGACCTGCTGATCTGAAAAGGCAAACTTAGCTTATCCCAAGGTAACAGCAGGAACACATCATGTTGACACACGTGAATACTGTAGCAGCTTCCAGGAACAAGCTTTGCCTATGTTGCAGGAACAGTGTGATCACACAGCATGCACTAAAGAAATGCACTGTGTTTACTTAATTAACAAATATTTAAAGCAGAAGCCTACGCCCCGAGGTTGCAAAAGTCTTGATAATTGCCATGCATCCTGTTTATGACTCTGTCCAAGGAAGCAGCACAAGTAGCATGAAACGGGTGAAGCAAAGACACTATAAAAACAAACCCTAAATATAAGCTGTCAGCTGCTTTTTGTATATACCTGTGGTTTTATTGGCATTAGCTAAGTAACACAGATGGATGATTTGCTTCCTGATCTAGCTCCATCAGGTTAAGTGAAAGTCAGATACCCCCATACCTTAGTTTCTCCCTGACACAAAACTGGAAGCAGAAGAACAGAAGAGGTATCTTATTTTGAGGGAAAAGGACATCTAACGTAATGATTAGCACAATTCTGAGTTTAGTACTCATATGGCCTTAAAATTATGCTAAATCATGATCCTCTGTTAACCTACACCATCTAAAAGACTCTTCTTTTAAGCAGAACTATATCAGTTAAGCAAGGCTTTATCTTCTCCTCAGCTGCTACATTCCAGAGGTTTCTGAAATATCCAGTTACCTTTTGCTTGTTCACTAGCTATACAAGGGACACGAACATTCACATTGTTAGGTTACATATTTCCTGTTCAGTAAAATGCCAAATTTATAGTACTGAGCTCACCAAAGAAAGTTACTGTGCTCTAACAAAAGATAGCTATGTTTTCATAGTTTTTCATATTCCTCTCCAACCCATGAAACTCACATTATCTTTAGGGATTTTTCATATATAGATAGTATTAAAATAGGGAAAATATGCCAAGACTTTGACATGAGTGCTGTTAAATCCATGACGCTAAATAAGAAGCTTCGTTTAACACATTCCAACTTCTAAGCTCCTTGAAATGTAGAATTTAGGTGCCTATCTCGAAACCCAGAAGTGATAGGCGCTATACAAAGGCGTATCTAATCAATGCAATCCATGCACAGAACACCAATGTTTATACACAAAGAAAATAAGATACAAGAAATACAGGAGTATCCACAGAAGTCAGTGGGATTCTTTCTGTGGTCTTCATGTAGCGCTGGTTTTAATGAAGGTGTCGCTTAATTAACACACCTCAAAAATCAAGCAATCGGTGCTGGAGAGGCTGAGAAACAGTAACATCAGCCACCTGTAGCAGGTGAACCACATTTGTTATGACACAACTTCTGCTGTGCTGATGGGAGTGGGCTGCCAGCAGCAGATCAGCAGAGAAAATAGGCACTGTCCTAGATTCAATGTGCACAACAGCCCCGTGTTCATTGCACTCATATTCTTTGATCCAGGCCTGACACAAGCTTCTGCTTGATATTCTCCATCACATACAAGAGCAAATTCCCCTTCCGGCTTCTTTACAGCCTACTTTTTTGCTGGGGAAAAAGACGTTTGCTATGCTTCTGTATTCCTGCTTAGGAAGCAAAAAGAGTTTCACCTTTTGGTTGTGATGCTTTAAAAACATAAGAAAATGAAAGAGCTCGAGGATATATACAGCCAAAATACCAGTTAGAGTTTAAGACTAAACACTGCTCAAACTGTGTTGAAAGCCACAAAGACAGAAAAGTAACACAAATTTCTAGAGTGTTATCTCATTTTCATCCTCTTGTCCATGTGTGCAAATGAAAAAGAAAAACCTGTCTATACATATCTCCATATTCTGCCCTCAAATGCCTAGCTGCAGCTTCCAATGACAGCTCCAAATTTAGCCATGACAGTGAAGAAAGGGACTGACATGGATAAAAATAAGCCCAATCCCAAACAGGGACGATACAGTTGTCTGGGAGCCCTTTATTATGCAAGACAAGGCAGGCTTCAGGACATGCAGATTTTGCATACAATCTGACGAGCACAATATTCCTCTGTACTTCTTGGTGAAGTAAACAGCCTCACACTACTGTCATCCATTGTCCATCACTAACAGAAGTAACGGAACAAAAGCAGGACAGTTTCAGATTCTCTTTCTAAAGTGCTAACAATTCAGAGATATTTAGCAGTAGGCTATCAGCCTGTAAAAAGCAAACCAACCAACCAGCCTCTACTTGTGACTTCAGTTCTCATATGCTTCTTTCAAGGTATTATACCCTAAATATGAATAACAACATCCAACCTGACACACTGGAGCACAAGCTCACTCCCCCTTCAGGTTTTGCGATCAGCTTCTACCTGCGTACCATTTTTCACAAAAGATGGGGAGAGGCCTTCCTAGGAAAGTAATATCTGCAGCATGTTTGTTGCAACAAAACTGCTCAGGTCAATCACTTTGTTTTAGTCTCTTATACTGGTTTGGTTTTATTTCATGGATATATAGCAACAAAAAATTCAATCTGGAAACTTAATACTGATACAGATTTAATGAAATACAGCCTACATTTTCTGCTAAACTTGGACTGCGATGAAAAAAGCTAAGCTATCAGCTACTAGCATCAGCAATAAAGAATCAGTTCTGGTCTGACATCAGCTCCCACACAAGTTATTGGGAGGATCAGCAAAAGCAAGAGCTTCTGTACAGTTCCCTGGCTGATTTTGGAAATGAAACATCTATTAATGATACCGAGCCCCAGAAAGATACAGAAGAGTGACAAATAGTCAGTAAGCCATGACTATGTCACATTAGGGCAGCTCAAAATCACCTCCTTCTCATGAAAGATTGGAAAGAGGAGATTACAACCAAACGTCATAGCATGGTATATTTATAGTTTTCTGGCATTCCCTTTGACACAGCAAGGTCTCTGCTCTCCCCCCTCCCCAGCAGCAGAGGCAGGGAAGAGTCTGTCTCTTTCCAGCACTTGTCCTGCCCAAAGAGGAGAGTGCCTGGCGGCGAGGCTCAGACTGCCTGACCTGCCCGAGTGCTCCAGCAAAAACCGTACAGTCCCCAAATACACCTGCAATTCATTTCTGTAAGTCACACTAGTACATTTTAAATATCAGAATCATTTCCATTTTTTCCATTTTCTTAATACTCAGCATTCGAAGACAGCACAGAACTCTAGATTCCAACAGGAGACCTGCTTTGGATTTTAATTTAATTTTTATTTAAATTTAATTCTTGGTGAAGCTGTACAATTTGACCTTAAATTGTGAAGCACAAGGCAGAAAACTGAGCAGTTCCCTAATTTCTATTATCCCCATTTACAAAAAGAGGGCACAGTTCTCACAGAACTGTGTTAAGGATTATCTAACATTTGTAAAACCTGTTATTCTCAAAGTGCTTTAAGCAATTTCATTATCATTGAGTCAGTTGAACATGGGTGGATCAGCAGAGATAGCTGATCACTGCGTTTAGGAGATGCTTTTTTTTTTTACATTAAATTTTGCAGTAAAAGTATCACAGCATGACTAGTCAAAAGTCCTGTGTGCACTCTAAGTTACTGTGTAACTAATTCAAATACATAAAGCAATACATTACGCAGACAATAAAAATCTACAGGCAATATATTACATGTTTTAGAGACATGAGCTAAAAACCAGTTCATGATCAGTGACTTTTGTAGCTGCTCCTAAACACTATGACTCTACAATCTGTAGGGCTATTTTTTTAAATTATACGAAACCCATAAAAGTAGATGTACAATTATATATACATCATACAAGTAGATGGCACAATTATTCTGTGTTTTTTAATTGCTGTGAAATTGACTAATTAGATCCCATCTAGGTCTGAAGGTTGTATATATGCTTTCTAAAAGTCTTTAAATTGTGTAAACATACTGAACTTTAGAAAACTACTCAGAACATACAATAATTATATTACATACTTTTTCCCCCCCCCCTTTAAAAAAGACCCATCTCTTAAAAATCATTGTGCAATATACTGGAATGTAAGACGAGCCCAATAATGTATTTATTACCTTTCATACCTCTCCTTAAAATTATCTGATATAAAACCCACTTGCCTTTATTTGTATTACGGGGGGAAATACAGCTCTCATTAAATACAAGGTTCCACAGAGAAAAAAAACTGGTCACATAAGGAAGTCACTACAAATAATCTGAGCCCTAATCATTCATACTTCTTTCTTATTATTACACTACTCAGCACAGTAAAGTGAGTAAGCCATGAGTCCATAGCTACCCTCCTCAAAAACAAACTTATATTACTCTTAGGGCAATGGGCCCATATGCTCTGAGGGTTTCTGCAATCGGATACAAACTGACAAGAGACTGGCAGAGTAAGTGGTGGGGGAAGCTGCTTTAACTGCTACAACTAAACACCTCTGTACAAAATGAATTATTACTGTTTAATGGTGGCTCAAAATTAGTGGGCATTAAGGCCTCTTTAATCCATTCTGTAAGTAACATTTATAGATCCTCAAGGACCTATTACTCTGCCAAAGCAGCATATGAAAAGCTGACTGTATACAAGATTCCAGCATGAGAAATCTCTCGGAAGGAATCTTTATCTTGACCATTTTACTTTACATTTATTTTTATTGCTTTAAAATATTTGTCTTTCAGAGTAATTCTACATTTACTTTTACTTCTGAGTACCACGAAGAAATTACTTCAAATAAATCCAACTGCTATACATACATTGGGTCTGGTAAACTTAGCCAACTTCTTATTTGATTTTGGTTTATAGAAGTGTAAATGTGGTAAAGTTGTGGAACCTGTCCAGCTTCCCATTTTAGACTCCATCCTTAAGACAAATTAAACATTATTCATTGCTCTGAAACGGCTCTTAAAGAGCAAATTCTCCACCAAAGCAGCTGCAAGATTTTTTTTGTGTGTGCATACTACCTGCTTCTACAAAAAAATTGCCCTGCTGAAGCCTTTTATGCACATGACCTTCAAATCACTTTCACTTCAGAACAATCTTAAATTCTTCATTTTGTATTTCTTATGAGTACATCACCCATTACCAAAATTAGCCAGCACAGCAAAACATTGAAGTCCCAGGCAAGCCAGCTCCTGTTGCCTACGTGAAACATAAAATCTCCTTCACGTGAGGATCAAGATCCTGTTTAATGCAAGACCTTGCTCTTGATAGCAGTTTTCTGCTCTTTAACATATAAATATTAAATAATCAAATCTTAAAGGTACCTTAGCCACAAATCACAATCTCCATGCTGTTCCTCTATTACTGTCCTATTTTACATGCAGTTTTGCTATCCCCGACTCCAAGGCTCAGGCTCAAAGCTCTCTGCGGATTTGCTCAGCTTCCACATGTTCTTCAGTCTTCCAAGACAACTGGGCTTTGGGCTCCCAAAACAACTAATATCAGCCTCTGTGGATGGCAATATTTACTCCTTGTTTATACAGAATTTAACTTTGATTGTTAAAACTTACATTTTTCTTTCTTTCAGGTTCCTTTGCTCCCTGCTCAGGCTGTGAGCCGTCGTCGGGTGGTACTGTTAAGCGTAACCTACAGACATTCATCTGAAAGAAAAACAGGTTTGCTTTTAGATTTAAGTGTTACAAACAGTTATTTTCATAACTTGCTTTACAGAACAAACCGTACTAACATTCAAGTTCTATTTTACTATGTTCTACATTCTGCCACATAACTGAAAAAAGATTATTTTTTAAAGCTTGGAGGGGTTTTTAGCTGGCAAAAAATAATTCAAGGGCATACCCATAATTACATACCTGAAATAGCAAAAATCCATTTCAGTCAACAACATGTTCTTATGTACTCATAAATGACATTGAGAGCTGAGATAACAGAACAATGAACATAATTTTCTAGTTTCTCAGTTTTGTTTGCAGTCTTGGCATACTTTGAATCTTCAAAAGGGATTATTTGGAAACACAAAATGTATTCTGGAGTGAATGCCTCTCTTCTGCTCAGTATATATCCAAGTATTTGATCCAAGGATACCTCAGAACTGCAATTCAACTGAATATGAACAGGTGTATTACTGAAATCTGATATATACAAGTTGCTTGTAAAATCTAAGCTATAAAATGCTTCAGAGAAAGTTTAAGAGGAATTGTTTCCTATCTGATTTCAGAATTTCATTCTCTTGCCGAGGAAACAGGCCAATAGGGTTGATATCTTTTATTCCCAGTTGCAGTTTGCCTTGCTTTTGACTGAGATATCTTCAGTGTAATGGCATTTTTAAAGCAATGCATTTCATACAAGAAACTTTATTAAAACTTTTAGTCTTAGTCCTACTCATGAGACACTTTTGAGGAAAACAACTGTAAGTCCTACACAGAGAAAAGCTAATGATGAAATAAGAAATTTGTCTGTCCAGATTTGAAGCTGCACAGTTATCCTCCCCTGAAATGCCAGCTGTCTGTTGACAACAAACAGGGCTCTTAAAGCTCTTCCTCAAAACGTCTAAAATATCTTTTTCATGATTACTGTGGGCCATCATCACTGTTCTTCTATAGCCCTGAATCTCATCTGATCAAGATCCCTCTTGTTTCTCCTAGCTACTTACCTCCAGTCATGCTGAATGTGTACCTTCTCCCTGAAATACACCTTTCAATTGCAGTTGCCCAAGCTCACAGCTTCTATCTTAGTCATTACAGCATTTCCTTTTGCCTTGAAAATGGCAATCATGTTCTGCTCACAGGCATTCAGAGAACAGCGGCAGACTCCTCACAGACCCCAAATTTAACCATTTTATAATCTGCTTCTTCCAACTGTCTCTCATATCAATTAAGTTAACTTCACTTTCAAGGCTTTTTACAACATAACCTCCTCAGAGCACCACCATTCAGCATCATGACAAAGATTCCTGTTTTCCCTGTTGCCAAACAACAGACCTTTTTCAGCTTCTCAAACAAGCTTTAACTTTTTCTTCTTCCTAAGCAAAAGCAATTGCAAGAACTATCCACAAAGACCAGCAGAAACGTCACTATTTTTCTTCCAGACTTTCTTTAAATCTGTTGAGACAACAAATCAACAGTGTCCAGACTACTGGTATGCTGTCAACTGTATTAAAAAAAAAAAAAAAAAGCTACTTCACATTGCCTTCCATCTTCCTCTCTCAGGTTGGTCTTTTAGGTCTGCAAGGGCTTTTACCAATAAGGAACAGTGTCCTGAGATACGGATAAAGTTCCTATAGTATATGTGAGTTGGCTAGAGAGGTCCATAATATCAAGGTGAAATACAACCTACTCTTTAGACACATCTGTGGAGACTACTTTTTGTGCAGGAGGCTCCTCACCAGTAATTCATCATTCAGTTGTATGCTAGCAGATCTAGAAGAAGCCACAGAGAAAGTGACAAAAACTCCCCGAAACTTAGTATAAAAGGGGGTTATGCTTTCATATTTTCTAAAGAATTCTGAAACAATGAAATGATGAATCCTTGCACATTGGCTTTTGACACTGACTGACTGCTTTATTTCTTCTGAGAACACTAAACTCTCCCCATATACTGCACAAGCTGGAAGTGCTTCCTGCTTACAAGTTAGTTATCAAGATATATTGACATAAATACTCCTCAACTTTGGAGTTCGTCGATTCATAAGGTAATTAATACCACCTTTTCTCACCTATTTAATCTCAGTTTCTGCCTGCTCCTTCTTCCTATTAGCTTAGCAAGGCTCTTTCCTCTTAAAAGAAGTCTGTTGACAATGAGAAGGGAAACAGGGTCTGGCACTCCTCCACGTAGGCAAACAATGACCAGACCCATAAATAGGAAATAGAACTGGATTTGTGCTGTGCTGTGCAGGAAGTTATAGACGAGGCCAACTTTTTCTTACAGTGATCTCAAATGAAGAAAAACTGGACTAAAAGGAATGAAAGGACTGTTAGGAGAAAACATGAAAAATACCTGAAATAAATAGAAACAGGTAACGACTGGCAACTCAAAGTTCAGAGAAATGGAGTTGTGTATGATTCTCTGAAGCCGGCAAATGGCTTGCCTGTTAGTATGGGATTAATTATAGCCAACATACATACAGATTCACAGTGCAGTGACTGTGAATAAGTAATTATCCCTGTACGTGTATACCAGTTAGTGAATCATGACTGCCTGTCACATTACAGCAATTGACGTGTTACAGGGTTACTATGAAGGGAATAACAGAAGCCCAGTACTGGCGACAATCAAATCATAACTAGCTTAGAAATATAAATTAATAGCAGCAATTTGTTGAGAATAAAACCACTGTACAATCAAGGGGTTGTTATAATTTAAACTTTTTCTTGCCCTTTTCACATTGTGTTCTCTATTACTCCCCTGAATCATGTTTCCCCCCTCCCCGCTTCCTCATTTCCATGCTAGCTCCTTACTTTTAAAACACCTGAAATCAGTATAATATTTTTGGCAGTATTTCTGACACAAAGTTTTAATGTTTTACTTTGCAGCCTGTTGCATGCAAATGCCAAACAGAGCGTGGCGTTGGCAATCATCTAAGGATTCCACCCTTGAAGTTATGCCCAGTGAGGCTTGTACAGCAGTAGTAAAGTACCACACAATTCCTGGCCAGGAAAAACTTACACAGGCTCTACTCTTGCTATTGTTTATAACAACAGGACTTCCTTAGCATCCCTAGGGAAACAGAAGCAAACTTATAAAGTAGCCATTCACTCCTGCACCTCCTGGGCCACAGATGATGCACTCTACCCAAGGACAGAACTACAGACTAATCTGTTAAAAATCAAGAACACTACAGACACTGGAAGGGAAAAACAACAGGCACTGCTTTTTCCTGTAACCTCCAGAAGCAGTTATGAATACTGCACCTATACTGTTCTTGCTATGCAATGCTTCCTGAATAAACAACGCACTGTACCATTTGTCAGCAAGTTTACTTGACCAAATGAATGAGCAGGCTCACATGGAAACCACAGCAAGCCCTCCTCCAACAGCAAAATACTGCTGCAGCAAGGCCTTAAAATGGAAATGAAATTGTAACAGAAAGAGCCTTGACTCGGTGCCAAACAGCAGCAGAACAATGTGCAACTGAGGATGAAGGAGTGATTTCCAGAAACAAAGTGGGTTACACAAAGAGAAAGTGGGAAGGAGAATGAAAGAGAACTCCCCCAGCAGAAAAAAGGCTTTGATTCAATTTCCTTGAACTGCTGACTGACAGTAAGAACAAATGAAGAAAAACGGGGACAGACATGGCTCCCACCCTAACTGTATGTCATTGACATTGTAACTTTGTGACCACAACTTTTAAAAAGAAATACTGAGTAGAAGAAGAATCAGATATCAGATTTTCCAGACTACAGATTTTAGCTTGATTTGGAGCATCTATAGCTTTGACAAGCCAACAATATCAGTAATCCTAATTGTGCTAACATTTTATGTTCACTCCTAGTTTTTTGACACCAACAACCCACGAGCGGTACTTCCAAAGCTCATCTGACATCATTTGTGAAAAAAATATGGAGACAGGAAAACAAAGACTGACAGGTTCAGCCCAGCACAACACTGGACAGCTAAGGTTTGCTGAGTGCAGTGGAAATTAAGAGGTGAAGACATGCTCTTTCACCAAATTTCTAAGAGGCTAGTAGACAGCATAAATAAGAGCTACCGCAATAGAGCAGTTAAGAAAAAAACCGATCTAGGTTAGTTAAAAATGTTAGGAATTCACAGCCCAGATCCACAATCTATATTCATGTTTGTCATCCTACTCAATTCAGTAGGTGCAACTTAAAACAAATACAGATAACAGATTCAGTTTGAATAGTTCTTCAGTCTCTTCTTCACCCCTTCTGAAAAACAAAGCACCCAGAAAGGCATTGATCATAGTTAACTATGTACTGTAATAGTTACAGAGCTAACATTAAACGAACAAGCAATGTTTTTATAGAATAACCAAAAGTTACTGGTACAGCAACAGAAACATACAAGCTGTTCTGCTAACAACCACTCCCATTCTAAGCTTTTTTACTGTACCTCTACAGGGAAGATGTGATTCAATATTGGTCTAGCTTCAAATCAACTTCAGAGCTAACATCACCAGAACTGAATATTATTGATCTTTCTAATGTCTGATAAGAGAATGGTTTAGGGCTAACACGTTTGTTGAGTAACTATCTGCTAACCTACCAGCTCAATGGCCAAAAATCACTCCCTTTGCCTAAGACCCAATGTTAGTTTTAAGACTTTTGAAGGTGAAAGCAGAAAAGGAGTGAGTGTTTAACTTCAGTCAGTCCTAAAAGACAAAGAAGAAAGTACTTTCTTTGGTCGTTTATCTGTTGATTAGCCTGCTCCACTTATGAAATCTCTACTCTGAGGTTCCCCACACAATTAAAAGGCACTTTTCCTGTGACCACAGGCACTCAGGAATGTGACACACATCTTTCATTTATTCAGCAGTTAGAATAACTGTTGTCCTCCCCTCTCTTGACAACTCACGGTAAGGGAGTCACATTTCACTATAAAAGAGGAACAGCAGCTTCCCAGTGGGTTTTATTCACAAATTAGGTTTTTATCAGTTTTCTGAAGAGAATGTATGAAATACAGTTCATTTTATATTGTCCCTGGGAAATAAACCATGGGCATAAAAATAAGAAAATTATCACTTAAACACAAATTCTCTTAGCTTTAACTTCTTTAAGAAATACTAAAACAGGAAAATTCGATGGGAACACAACTATCATTTCCAAGTCATCTTAATTTTTCCACATACATGGTTAATTTCTTTTATATGAAAGCCAAAGATATTTCTGTGGAAGAGCCTGTCCCTCCTGTTATCATGTAAAACACGACATTCTTCATTGTTTCAATTATAAGCTCATATTTTTGGAGTGTCAAAGCAATCACTGCATCATTCAAGAAGCATCACGAGCACATGATTGTGTTTCTTCGTAAGGAAGTTTGTCGCTTATTTTGATTCCTTTCTTCACACATGGAATGTGCCCTCACAATGCTAGCAGCACGGTTACAGCAGCAAAGGGCTATTGGAAGCCGGGTGGCTGTAGAGACATTCCTGCCATACCTGCCCAAGTTGTAACAACTTTTTAGAAGCAACTCCCCACAGGTTAAAACATGATTATTTATCTAATTTATGAAAATTACAAAAGAAGACATCAGTAAATCTTATTTTTGTATTTGAGGAACTGATTATAAAACTAAATTATCGTTGCCACCTAAATCATTACAGCTTCCTCGTGTTCGGTAGAGCCCAAATAGGCAAGTTCTCGGCTGTAAATACCAAGGGGCGTTTTGGGGAGTAGGGGCGAACCTCCAAGACACGCACACCTTCCTCGCAGGCTTCCCACCAGCTAAGGACCTGCACACCCCCAAAAGCCTTGCAGGACACCCCCGAAGCTCCAAAAGCCTTGCAAGACACCCCCGAAGCTCTGCATTGCCCAGTACCGACTACGAACGCGCAAAAAGATGTTTTCACGCACCGCAAGCACCACCTGAAAACACCGTAAATAACCAAAGCAAAAAAAAAAACCAAACCCCACGTTCCGAAGATAAACTATAAGTGGGGGGGAGGGGGCGTCAAACAGCCGCTTCGCCCCACGACGCCGCCCGTGGGACCACCCCGCTGCCCCCCCCGCGCTGCCCCGCGCACCTTCCGCCGGGCGCGGCCGCCGTCGCTGGCCGGCCTCCGGGGGGTGGTGGCGGTGACCGTGAGCCCCGAGCTGTAGCGCAGCATCCCCGCGGGCCGCCGGGCTGGCGCTGACTGCGGCTCCCTCCGGCCGGCGGCGCCGCTCCGCCCCCGCGCACATGGCCGCGGGCGGCCGCAGGGGCCGGGCTGCCCCGGCGGGGGCGGGCCGGGGGGGGGGGCGGGCAGCGGGGCTCCGCGGGGGGCGCTGCCGGGGCTCCCTCCCCCTCCGCCCCCGCGGAACCGGCGACCCCGCGCCGGCTCCTCGCGTGGGGCGGGACTGGACAAAGTCGCCGTGGGGCGCCACCCCGCGAGAAATGTGTCCTTGGGACGCCGAGGTGTCATTCCCGCAGCTCCCGGGAGCGCTGGGGTGCAGCACGGGCAGGGGGGCTCGGTGGGAGGTGGGGGGGACCCGGACGGGGCCACGTGTCACTCAGCCCCCTCCGGGCAGTGGAACTGGGGGGTCAGGGCTCGCAGGAGCCACTGGAGGCCACTCAGTGCCTGCTCTCGGGTACCCACCCCTGAGCGCCGTGAAAGCAGGGCACTGCCGCCCCCTCCTCCCCCCCGGCAGCGGTGCGTGAGCCACCCGGGCGGGTCAGCCCCTTAGCCCTGCTCCCGCAACGGGTACCGGAGCGATGAGCACGCACCCGGCCCCCGGCGGCCTGGCGTGCCAGGCACAAGGCTGCCGCAGCGCACTGCCCGAGTGGCAGCCGAAGCCTTAGTACCAAAGGTCCAAGGAGGAGGTGAGTCTGGCACACTGGAGGGAGCTGGCCCTGAGCCAGGCTGCAGGCACGGACTTTAGCACTCCAGATGCTCAGCTCCTCCAGCGTCCGGGCTAAAGGAACACCATGGCTCTGCTGGGCTGTTCACAGGCCTCAGCGCACAGCCATCCTCACCTGCAGCCTCCTGTGTTGGTCACAAGCAGCATGTGCCTCTGTAATCAAAGGAGTTACAAGCAAAGGAGATGCTTTTGTTTGAAAGAAATTGCAGATCAAATAGCTACAACAGCATTTTTGAAATAGATTATCCTCTGTCTCCATGTAATTACCTTGAAATAATTAAGACGGGGAGAAAATGCAGTTATGGCTATGCGATGTCCTTGCCCATTATGAGGTTAATGATCACGCGGGTTCCTGATCTGCAGAATGCTGAAGAGAGGGAAGTAACTTGCATAGGAAAAATGGAAACTGCACTCAACTACCAGTGCCTCACCCTCTGTACAGTGGGTCTGTTCTCTTCAGCCTCTCAGTTCCCTCTCCCCAGGACAAGATACTGAGCTATCAACATGACAAGGATCTGAGAAAGAGAGGAAGAAAGCATTGCCCAGGCCCAGAGGAGTGAAGGGTCTGCAGTTAGTATTCAGCATCTTTTCTGTTGCTTTCCTAGCTACTCTTCTTTCCTCCACCTGAGGAAGGTAACATAGCCCAAGGTACATGAGTTAAAACAACTACTTGTATTTGGATTTCTTTCAACTCAAGACTGGCTGCAAGTTAAACAATATTTTTTGTGCGAAGGTGTCTTGAACCTACAAAGAACTCCATTTCCATTTGAATCATCCACTGTCTTAACTCCTGGTTGTAATGCTGCTTTCAGAGTGGGTTTGCAGGTGCAGAATAGGCTTATCTTCAGCAACAGGAACAGAAACATGTTCCTTCACAATGCATGGGTATGTTGCCTACCCACTGGGCTGCACCTTAGCAGTGGTCATTACTTGTTCCTGGTCATTCTGGTGAGCAGAAGTGTCTCAATTTAAATTCTGGTATGCAGCCAGCTAGTGGCCTTTGTGGCTTCAGCTGGGAAGGAGTTCATATACCTATGAGATTCTCCTGGTTAGTGAGACGTTATGCCTTCAGGACTTCATTCCCCTCTGGGAAAAGGTGTGTACACAGGGCTGTCTAGTCACTGCAAGGCACAGGCAGGAGAACTGCTCTTCTCAGAACAGGCACAGAGACTAAACTTGTGCCACACTATGGGAAAGGACCTCCCTTCCCATATGCCACAGCGCACGAGAGCAAGGCACAATCATCAGATCCCTGGGAGAATTTGCAAGGTCTGCATCAACTTTGAGAATTTTGATAATTTTGATGGAAATTGTATTGGTGCAGGTGAGGAAAAGACTTGTCCATGGATATTACAAATATAAAGATAATAAAAATACAGTTTTCTCAGTTTTTTTCTACGTTACTAGCAGCTCTTGCCATTTATTGGAAAGCAGCAGCAGGACATGTCTACCTGGATTTAGAACTATGTGTTTGAACAGCAGCATCTTCTACTTTTGGCACACCCTCAAATGAAAATCCTCCAAGAAAGAATAACCTGCATGCATGGTTAGTAGTCTGCTTTTTCTTGGATACTCTTGTGAATCATCTCATTCCCTTCCCCCCAGCTTTTTTTTTGCGTACTCTATGAATCACCTTGTTCCCTTCCCCCTGCAAACTGCACAAGTGTAGTAAGGAGTCTAACTTGTTTTCTGCCTTGCTGGTTGGATGTGCATCCCATGCACCCACCTGCAGTCACTTCAGCCATGTGTAGGCTGTGCGCATAGTAAACAGCTGAAAATACCTCATAATCTCTAAACTCTGCCAAAGCTGAGGTGAACACATAGAAGTGAGACTGAGAAAAAAATAATAAATCAACCAATACCGCTGTTTGCATGAAAGCAACATTTGGAATAACTTCTTCTCCATCCCCAAAGCTCTGATAAACTATAGGGATTATAAAACCAGCTGCTAGTACTGAGTGAACATCTGGTACCCCCAGGCAGGAAAAAGGAAAAGAGATGTTCCAGCAATGAGGTGCACACAGAAGGGCTGCAAAAAAACTCCGAGTTATAGAATTATTTTTGGATGAAGACAGGATAAATTGGGATCTTCATCTTGAGACAAAAGACAGTGGTGGGGAATGGGCAAAGAGGCATAGAAGATCATGACTGGTATGCAGAAATGAATGGGGAATGGCTGTTTGTTATTTCCTGTGCTTGGGAACAATGGATTTGAAGTAAGCCAGGCACCACATTTATGTGTGAAATTAAATTATGGCAGAGAATACTCCAATTACGAAAAGTATAAATGCTCTCAAAAAGCAGCTGGATAAAGTCATGGAAGATAAGCTATGAGGGCTATAAAACATGAAGATACGTCTACAACTTCTGACTCAGGAGGTCCTTGAATTGCGAGTTTGCTTTCTTGATAGCTCTCCTGTGACAGGACACCTCTGACCACTATCTTTTCAGCCTCGACATGATAGACTCCTCACCAACAGTGGTAAAGGTGACCGGCTTCTAGCAAGCAACAGTTCTCCTCTGCTCTGAAAGGAGCTGTCCTGGCCAGCATCTGTCTTTGCCTAGAGCAAGCTCCACATTTATTTCTGGCTGCAGCTCATATTCCATTCTCTCTCACCCCCAATGGAGACTTAAGCCAAGAAGTGGCTGCTTTGTTTCAGCTTGTCCCTGTTTGCCGGGACCTATGACCTTACCTCTCTGACTCTGATACCGTTTGAAGTAGATTTGCTACAGTTTACAGCTCTTTTTCCCTGCAAGGGTCATAGTACGCTCTTGTGAGCATTTCATGCTCTCTGGGGTTTGGATGTGACACTAACTTACAGAAACAGGATGGGGGAAATGGAAAGTAAATCACTACTTGGAAATTGGTTTGACTAAAACAACAGTATACTACAGTTGGACAGACCACACAACAGGTATACAGTCATACACACTGCTTATAGACAATATACAGTGTGGTAGCAGAACATAAGCTGACCAGGTTGCTGAGCTTCCAGTTCAAATCCAGCCAGTGTTTTGTGACTGCAATAATCCAAAGGCACAGCAAGTTAATTACAAGATGACACTATAGTATGAATATCTGGAGCAATAGTTGTTGTGAAACAGCTAATATAATTACACAGAAACTGCAAGAAATTTAAAGTGTAGGCACCTTCTTCATTTTTTTGCTGACTAACTTGTTCCTCACTGCCAGCATTACTGAAATGTTGGGGGTTTTTTTCCCAGAAGACCCAAAGATTGTTATGCTGTGGGAAAAGTGAAACAGGATGTCACAGAATCAACAGTCACAAGATGGGCAACAGAGCACACAATACATGGAGTAGGAAGTATGTCTGCCCTCACAGAACAGCAGATTATTGAAGAATTCCTGCAGGAGTGGGTAGCCTGGACTTACCTTAACAAACTGCCTAAATGTGGACACAATACAAGGCTGATTTTTTTTTTTCTTCATCAAAATCCCCTCTCCATCTTCAGGCTAACTGCTGACAGGGTCCAGAGGAAGAAAAAAAGTTCCAATAACTCTTGATCAGCCGGAATATTAATCCTGTGGGATCTGGGAATAATTGCAGAGTTACAAATTGAACAAGGACTCACACTTGTGGTCATTAAGGTTATAAAATCCCATTTGTATTGCTACAAAAATGAGTTGTTATAATTAACTTGTAATAGCCTTCACTTTCCAGGGGGATTAAAATCTATTCTGCCTTCATCATCCCTAAGGCATGAAACCCATTTATAGCAAAGATTATCAAATGGACAGATGCCTGTCAAATATTTCAGAACCAGACTTAGTAAGACCTGCAGGCTTGATCACCTATTTCTCCTCAGAGCTCTTTCTTTTATCTGCTAGCTTTCACCATTGGATTCTACAGAGAGAAACTCAGCTCAGCATCCTGTAACTCTCAAGCTCTCTTTTTTGGGCATTACAGCTAGCATGAAAATTTTAACCTGCTAACACAGGCTGAAACACCTTGATGCATATCAAACTGTATTCAGTAGTCATAGGTCCCCTTATATGCAATATACAAACCAATATATATCGTACAATTCTTGTCTTGAGCAGTATTTCATCTTTCACTGGCCAATACATCTTTGCTGCATTTGGAGCTACTGTGGTTTACAGTTACTCTTTTGAAGTGACATAACACATACAGCTATCTAAATGTCCAGCTTGGTTTAGCCACAAGCATCATATCACTTCTCAAATCAAACCCATCGATACAACTGTTTGCTGCCACTTAACACTCTTGATACATGGATAATATAGGATTACTACAGAAACTCAGAGCCTCTCCTGCTGTTCTAACATATACAAATTTATAATTAGAAATTTTCACACCAGGAGTTTGAAATGCAAATATACATTTTATTTTGCAAAGCCCTCGGTACCCATTTTATGCAGTTATTTCAGTTATGGTTAAATTGCATAAAAAAAGAAATTCCTGGAGTTACTTGCAATAATGGATTGATTCCATCGTTACTCATAATGGAGAGTTACAGACTATAATTGCAATTAATGTTTCTTTTAAAGTTTTCTGCTTTTAATTGTTGTCCTACTTCCTACTTAAAGTCCACCTTCCTGCTGAGATTCTCAAAGTACTTTTTAACTATCTATCAATAAAGCCACAAAATGCTAGATAGCTCAATGAATAACACAATGCAATGTGCACTACCATTTTCTCTGAAAGAGACAGAAAGGAAAAAAGAAAATGGATTACTTACTCAAAACCGCATCTGGGCAAGAACATAGAGCAAGTCCATCAAAGCCAATCAGGTAATAATAATAGTAAGAGGTTTCTGCCATGTACTTTTATGCATATATATGCATGCCAGTGTATTTCACACAGTTTGTGCACCTAACAGAAAAAAAAGGATTACACCTGGTAGCTGTGATTTTCAGACTCACAATGTCAAAATGCAATTAATAGTGAAATAAAAATTACTGCTAAGATTTTAAAGGCAGCTGCAAAGCCCTGGAAGGTCATGTATTTCAGGAAAGATATCTATTTTTAGCTTTATTTGGGAAGGCTTTTGATGAGCATGTCTATAAGTCATAATATTTACACAGCTATAGTCATGGCTTTTATTTTATTAAATAAAAAATAAAAGCTTGGATTTTACTAAAATGAACTGAGAGATATGAAATACATCAAGGCAAATATAGGACAGTTTCTTCTACCATGAATATATGGCCACATATGAATGAAAAAAATAGCATTGTCATTTTTCAATCACAGATTTTTAGTGATTTAGATAGGATCACTTCAGATTTTGCTGAAGCTTACAGGGCATCAACTCAGTTCTGATTCAGCAGAAAAAGTACCACCTCTTGATTCATCTTCACTATTTCCTCTTTCAGATAAGTCTCCCATCCAGTTAACAACTGGGTCACAGCCCACAGCAATGTGGCCCAAGACACACGTGCAGTGCCAGAAGCCTGTCATTCATTCTTCACCAGCAGGTTTTGGTTTAGTCAGTCCATGCAAGCAGGACAGTTCAGCATAAATATCATGTAAAAGTAATGCAGCACAGGAGCAGCAGCATTGTTCACGTAGGGGTGTGACTTGACCAGGTCACATAATTGAACTGATTAAGGTGGGTAGGGAAGTAGAAAACAGGCACACCCCATCATGAGCACCACAGTTACATTGTTAGGTAGCTGTATTTAAAATCCTATTTTACTCCCTGGAGATAATATCAAAGGATAAATTTCTTCCAAAAGTCTGGTATCGGTATTGCATTGTGGTAGGAAAAAAGGAAACTTTAGAGGCAGAAACAAATTCTGGCGTGAAAGTTCTTCTATAAGTGTAAGGAATGTACATATTTCAGGGAATGGGAGCATTAAGGACAGGAAATCACTGTATCTGACTGACTTCTTTTACCTTACAAAGGGGAAGAAGAGACATATTTCATCTTTACTTCCCCACAGGAAAGGAAACACAGAAGAGGAAGAAGGGGAAGAACTATATTCTGCTTCCTCTATTTTATGATAGAAGGCCAGAACAGCAAGTAGTGGACTTCAGCTCTGCTTCAGGGCAGAGGATGATGGTACGTTTTTCTAACTAACAAAGGAACCAGGTACATGTCTAGAACACCTGCACAGATGCTACAGAAGTTCCTGGTTGTCTGGCTTCCCCATTGATTTAGATCCAGTTTCAGACCTCCATGTTCCCCATCTCAGAATGATACATATGGGAATTTATCAGTTCTTACTGACTCTCCCAGCCCATTGCCTGTTTGCACACATAGCTGGGACAGGGAGCTGTGCATAAAAGTTGTGAAGTACAAGCGGAAGATCTGGTTCTATTATTTATTTTCTTTCTAGATACTAAAAAGCAGTTTATCAGAAGTCATATAAAAAGAAAATAAGGTGGAAGGGGAGGTATTTTAACCTTAAAATATCAGGTCATACTGAACCTTTGGTATCAGAGGACTTTAATCAGGAAAACTTGATTAGTTTTCAGTCCCTCCAGCTCCAAAAAATGTTCTAGTAGACCTATCTGTATCTACAAGATAATGAAATTTTCTTATCCTGTCACCAAGAGTTGTCTCATTTCCTCTTGCATGAGTCATTGCAATAATAGAAAAAGAAGTAAAGTTATAATCAATACAGTAGATGTTGTTATGCCTAACTGAAGTAAAGTTACTAGGAGGAAGCGTAGGGAGGACTAAATAGTTAAGAGTACTTACTAACAGCTCAACCGCAATGACTAAATATTACTCAGGGAAATGACCCTCCAACAAAGACCCAGTCCTACGAAGGAAATGGATTAACACACTTAAGCACTTAAATACCTCCAGTGTGTCATCCTTCAGGCTACCTCAGCCCAGGAGGAGTTTGCTTTTCCTTCATCTGCATATGGTGCATCATCCAGTTAGCAAGAATGCAGTTGAGAGTTGCATGGTTCTGGGTCCTGATCACAGAGCAAGAGATCTGAGCTATTCCAGGAAGGCACTTTCAAGAAATATTACAGACTTTGAAATAGATCAAACCGACATCAGTGACTTGGACCAACAGAGCAGGATTTCCTGACATTCTGCCTGCTTGACGATAATGTGAAATCTAAATAGACCTGCAGATTGAGTGACAAAGGCTAGTCTACAAAAGGATATAAACCAATTTGCAAGATCACTCATAATTCAGAAATTAAAGTTTATACTATGAAATTAAATTGTTTCTGCAGTGGAACTATTCCCATCAGGTTTCTCCCTCCAGAGAAAACCACAACAAAAAGCAGAGAGTACTTAACCAAAAGGCCTTTGAAATGACTTAAAAGACCCATTCACTTCCATGGGCTCCGTGGACTTATTCCGTAAACGTATTCCAATCAGGAGATTTGGATGGCAGGAGCCTCCATAAAATTCTTCTACTTTCCCTGCATTTCAGAATGTGCCCAAGATTTACTGTACCTAATATAACTACTTGAATCCAAGGGAAATGCAGAAAAAAAATACACAGAAAGCCACGCACAGTGACTATATTATGACAAACTCTTTGCGGGCTCTGGGGAAGGCTGGTTCTCTTTTGTATCACTCAACTCCTTTTTCTCTTTTTCTGTTTAGATGCCTGCCCTATTTCTAGTGCTTCTGACATGCCTTTGTAAAAGATTTCAAACCATGTCTGTTGATGAAGTCTTTAGCTGCCTGAATTAATTTTAATAATATATTTTGTAGGCATAGATATATATTTTGTAGATATTTAATAATATATTTTGTAGATATCGATTTCTAAAAGGCATCATTAGCATTAAATTGAAAATTGAATTTCCATGAAAGATTAACTGCTATTCTTTCTCTTTCTCCTAACTTCACCATGCTAAGGCCTTTTTGCTGCATTTCTGGCCTACCCAGGCTACTCCTTTGAGAAGTTTACTATAGGTTATTTTATAAGTATAATTATAATTATATTTATATTATTTATTTATTATAGATTCCCACCTCTGGAAATCTTTGGGAGTAGTTATCTGAGAGTTTGACAAGCTACCAGAGCAGTTGGACTGAGTAATTCATGGGGTTCTATTAGGCCTCCTTGAGCTGGCCTAATAGGGGATATACTCTATAGCTCACTTGGGCAGAATCTCATCTTCACCTGGCAGGGGGAAACAGAAATGGCATATGTCAAGAGATGTATTTAAATTCTTCCTGTTGCAGGTCTGGGTTTTGCCTAAGTATTTCAGCATGGACAGCAAGCACTATAGGGCTGCTACATTTATTCCAAAATGCAGCTTCTGCAAGGGGTGTTCTTTTCCCATTACCTTTGTCTAAGTATAACTCCCAGAGTTTTTTTTAAATGCACATATAGTCACATGCAAGACAGCTGATTAACATTGAATTTTAGTTATCACAACTTAATCTTGCTGATTTTAGACCAGCAGTGTTCTTCTAATGTAAGCAGAGCAAGCAGATATAAGAGGGGTATGGAGAGTAATGAATGCTTAGAACAGACCTGTCTGGAACACCTATTTTCCCTGCTGCAGAACAAGAACAGAAAGACACACACACAAAAAAAAAAAAAAAAAAAAAAAATCACTGAAGGACAATTGCCCTACTTCTGCTCTCATTTTCACTAGCATCTGTCTGATAAAACCTGAGAAGTAAATGGTGGTGCTCTGGATATTAATGTGGGTTAATAGAAGTAAAGTAGTACAAATTAAATATCTTATTGCTTTTTATAATTAACCTGGAGACCTATTGCTGCCACAGGTGACTGAACAAAGAAGTCACTAGTACTGAAGGAAGATACACGTACAGATATGTATACACAGGATCAGGTTTAGGTCAGACAAAATGGTGAGATAGCTAGCATGATGCCAGCCAGAGCTATCCATCAGGCTTATCCCATGGCTGGCAATGGTCAGAGAGAGACTGACAGCAGTCTACTGGGACACAACTGACACTAGATATGGGAGGAAGGAAAGGAGGGGATCTGCCTTCCTGTGGGGCCCTGGGAATTGCCCACTGTTGAAAACAGGATGTTAGACCATCACTCTGCCCCTGGAAATTTCTATATTCCTAGCCTTTAGAGAAATATTTACCAAATGATTAATACGGTAACACAAGGCCCAATCCTCCTAAAATCAACAGCAAAATTCCCAGTAATTTCTACAAATGTTGCACAGAGGCTCTAATATATTAAAACATTAATAGCATGCACTACATAACAACCATCAAGTGTTTTCAATTTCATTTTCTAGCTTGTTTTATTTGAGTAAACCATTTGGGGGAGTAACAAACACTTTAGTCGGCTGTCCTATGACACACAGTGTGCTTTTGCTAAAGCATTAGAATGAAAATACACCAAAATATTCTGACAGCAGACAGGCTAGCAAGCTCTTGAGGAGTTTTGATACATTTCCCACTTCTCCTCATATGACTGGAGTTATGGAGTCTCTATGAATTTTGTGGTTCTCCTGTATTAATATACATGCTTAGTATTTTGATTAACAAGAGAGAGAAAATACTTAAGACAAAAAGATCCCATAGAATTTAAACATCCAACAAAAGCCAATGAAATGCCCTCCAGAATTGTATTCCTGCTGAGCATTTCTGTCCCTGTCCTTAGGGAGACTATGTCGAAGCAGATTTCTCAATAGAATATTGTTTTCCTTTCCTTTCCTTAGCTTATGCAAGGGACAGTGGCCAATGTGGGCATAAACTGCAACAGAAGATGAGTATAACTAGGACACTTTCTGGGTCCTACCCAACTGCCCAAATCCTCTTGTTTAACAATACCTTTTCTGCATAAATCTGCTGTAACAATAAACAGGATCTCACTCTCAGAGTTGGAATCATTTCAGTATAACGGTGATTCTCTTAACAATGGAAGGATCTAGGAAAATAATGTTGCAACATATTTGGGTATTTGGCTGAAGTTTTGACTCTGATGGGAACCTGACATTAACTTCTACATCTCTAGGTTGGGTTTTCAGTACAGGACAACCACACAACCACACATACAGATGAACACCGGCATTAAGAATACCTGCAATAAGGCAGGATTTTTTTGCATGCTTGCTGCTGGCCTACGTCCACAGATTTCTTGAGTGCGTATTGTCAACCACATAGCTTTAAGATTGTTTGGAATCTCTTTCTGTATTGCCAAATAGCACTGCTGGCATAGTTCAAATGTCTTTTTTTTTTATTCCCCCATCCACAGAACCTGTACAATTTCTTCAGTTTTTAACCTTTTGTGGCTGATATTGTTTATTAATTTTCTGCAGGTGTTTGGCGTAGTTTCCACAGATCCCATCAAATTCTCTGGAAAGTTTTCAGTCTGTGGTTAGATTGCTCTTTGTCTGACAGTACCAGAAATAGCTGCAATATAGAGGCCAGATTCCTTGGCTACCTTTAAGTTAGCATGTTTGGGTACCAGCAACCATTTTGCAATAGCAACACAAATGTTATAATTCAGTGACTTACCCTGTTATGCAGATATAACTTGAATTCCAGTGTTTCTGTAGCCACATATGGTCTAGACACTTATAATTGCTTTGGCCAAATTTTTAGCTGTCTTTGGTAAATATAATCTCATCTTTTTAAAATAAAACCTTCCAAAAAGATTAGGGTTTTTTTTGTGTAGAAATTCTGAGGTTCCCCTTGGGCTAAACCAGTTTGATTTTGTACAGAGCTCAGTGATACAAAGTGAGGAACCTGTTCAAGTAAAAATTGTGGTCTTGCTAACCTATAAAATTTTACAGATTCCTGATGATATGACTAGTGTAGGCCATCAGCAAATAAACCACAAGCATTTCACCACAGTTCATTCTGTCCTGTGTGAGTTCTGGAAAAGTGGGCCCAACATGGTGAAATGGTTACTGCTCAAAATTCACTATTCTACAGATGTCATATTCATCATGTCACAAACAGTATCTTTGCAACTGGGCTGTCTGCTGGCGATCCATACTCCACTAAGCAAACATCAAACAGATTGTGTTTTCAGTGAAAGAGAGATATACTAGGATCTTACCAAGTCAGATGGAAAAAAAGGGAAACTTCTGAGAAAGATCACAACAAGAAGTGTAAACACTCCAGTCCCCTAACGAAAGCACAAATATACCTACTTATACTGTTCTTATACTGCTGACATCTTCCTAGGTCAGTGCCTCAAGTTAGGTGGAATGAACCCAGGTCTAAAGTGGTGCTGAAAATCATTTGTTTGAGAATACACTGAAATGTTGAGGTAAAAGACAAATAGGTTTCCAATAAATTCTTTCTGTCAAGTCATAGTCCAGCCATAGTCACGAACTACCTCATACTGCCTCCCAGATCACCACTCAGTATTATGCAGAGTAGTACAAATGCCCAGACCACACCAGAACTGCTGTCTCTCTTCTCTGCCAGTGGCCAGAATTTCCTGTTTCAGAAAGTTATGTAAGAACTTCACAGGAGATAAACGTTAATTATCTTCCCACTCCCTCCAAATATCTCCCTGGATGTCTAATTATTAGGGACTGGTTTACTTCCTGAACTGTAGGTTTAGTAAATCCTGCTGACACATTTTCATGAATAATAGGTATTCTTACCAGCTATGAACTTTTGTTTCTTGCAATTACCACCATCAGCACCAGCACCAGAGAATTTTGATTCTCCTTGCTCCATTCTAATGATCGTCTCCTTGTTACAGTGTTACAAAGCAGTACAGAGTAGATGTTATCTGTGCTGTTTCTGTCCTTCATAAATTTCTCCAGACTCAGAACCAGTTTTCTGTCCTCTTAGAGTCATACAGTAGTATTCAAGGACTTCTTACAGCAGTGGAATTTTTACAGGAAAGCACCATACCCTTTCTCACATTAGTCACTTCTTGCACCCCAACATCTTGGATGCTATTTTGACTGTGGTTCTATACAGAAAAGGATCTTTGTTGAGCAGTGGGTCAGTTTCTGTAAAGACTACTTCTTGAATGACAACCTGGCTGTTCTGTATTGTATTTCATCGCTGGAGAACTGATATCCAAGGAGGATTAAATAATTTCCTCCATCCTGTAAAGAACTTGTGCTCTGGCAGGAGCTCAATCTCAAGATTCTAAAACTTCAAGGTACCCTTTAGCTTGACAGTCTCTCTTTTAGGTTGGTTTATATACGAACCCTCTTTGCAGAGGGAGCATCATGACTGGCTCCACAGCAGTTGCTGCCTAGGAAAGCAAAACAAAAGGTGCACTATTAGGGCATAATTAACACAAGTCAACAGGAATGGTGCAACACCTCAGCTGCAATGACAGCCATAGGACTCCCTGGCTGCTTAGCAGTGCAGAGGGATGAATTTTGCAGTCCTCACTATATTGCCACCAGCACTGCCTGCAGCACTGCTGCCCGCTCGCGCTCTGCTGCTGCCTGTGGGGTGCCCTCCTCGGGGTGGCTTTGTCGAGCAGAATGACTTACCTGAGGCAGCTTAGTCATGACTGCAGTTCCCACGTTTAAGACTTTCAAATGTTTCCTGTGGAAAAATAGTCCTTTTCTCTTCAGAAAACTTGCATCAACTTTCCCTTTTTATGGCCTTTTTTTGTGTTTTTTTTTTTTTTCTCAAGAGCCAGAAATGCAAGCTCTGCTAAGCACTGAAAGTTTCAGAGGAGCAGCAAAGTTAACAGATATCAATCTCCCTTTTCCCCTCCATATTACTTCTAAACTTGTAAAAATTAGAAAGGTGATGGGAACAATTATGCTGACTAGACAAAGTGCCAATCAAAGTTAAAATGTGCTGCTTTTAGCTGATTCTCTGCACTCAGTTGCAGAGCATCCTCCAAGGGCCTCCCAGCTGATCTGGCAGCCACGCATACTAGTAACTGAGGTCAGCAGCATGTATGCTTCAGTGAAGTCTCACTGCAGTGTGCGGTGGCTGTGGCTGGCTGGTCTCTTTATATTCTTAAGAAAAGCTAAAATGATGAGACTTAGAAAAGTTTGTGGAATCAAAGCTCAATTACTGGATATCTGATGCTCTAGGCTTGGCAGGTATATGAGGTACAGGTCTGTTTATTCACTCAGTGTGGAGACCGACTCTTTCAAGGAGTGACTTATCCTGTGCACTGGTGGTAAGCTTGACACCGTACAGAACAGATGTAGGTAGACTCCCCACCCCACTGAGTTTCCAGGCATTCAATTCCCTCCTGCCACCTGCACTGCCAATGTCATTCAGTTGAAGGCACACTGACATCTACAGATGCTGCAGTTTATGCACAGGCTCCTGAGGCTTGTGGCCTCCCACTTTTGAGAGTCATAAGCACTTGCCTCTCCTGGAAACAGCACTGTGAAGCTTTTACTTTACAGGAAGCAAAAGCCCTCCAAGTGAATACAAAAGCAACATGAAGGACTCTAGCTTACCGGGTAGGGATTTCCCAATGGCACTACAGCTCATTTTCTCAGTAGAGAAGCCAGCAACAGCAGTAAAGGCAGAAGAGGAAAGAAGGTTGATGAAGTAGGCTGCAGTTTTCCTTCTGCCATCCCCACTCCATACCAGTAGTACCAGTGTGGTACATGCATACAGGAGGCTTATTGTGCACACACCTACAAAGATTCCTTCCCCCTCATACAGCTAGCATCTGTAGTAGCCCTATTTCTTACTCATTCTTTTATCTTCTCTGCTTATCCCACAATACTTACTAAATTTACTCCATCTGAAAATTTTCCTAGCCAAAGAATGCCAGGCATACCGAAGAAATGAATTCTCTTGAGCTCTATAGGAGGCCCAGACTGCCCTTGGACGTCCTGACAAATATTTAGCCTTATGCAGTATCACATACAGTGCCACACAGACCATGGTCTTCTATTGTGACTCTTAGTAATGCTTAAGAAGTTAATGGCTGGGAGACACATTTTGATCTGAATTGTGAATTTGATCTTATCTTTAAAATAGCTGGATACCACTCACAATATGTACTGAAATAGCAAGGCACAGTGAGCTGGGTTTAAAGTAAACACAGCCCAATTCAGGAAGCTTCCTTTCGCTGCTTGGCTGATGTTACAGCTTTTCCATGCTTTTATTTGACTTTATTTTTTCCTTCCCTCTTTTCATAGCTATTCTTACCTGTTACACAACAAACCATTTTCTTATTTGAAGAAAAACAAATTCGAAACTCCCTGTAAAACAAGGAAATTTAGTATCCAGGCTGTTGTTCTGCAGCAGACACTCCACAGAGCCAGCACAAGACCTTCCATCTCAGACATGTGGCAGGGAAAACAGCTCCCCACTTGGAAAGCACTGCAGTGTGTCACAGACTGCAGGGCAAAAGGGCGAAACGCCACACAGAAAGCAGATATACTGAAAAAACAGATCCTTGGCATTTCCTCCTAACATTTTTATCCAGGAATTTTCAATGCAGAAAAAGTATCAAGTCTTCAAGGTCTAGTTTTGAGCTCCATATTTTAGGCATGTTGACAAAAGCACGAGGAGGCCAAGGACTGAAGCAGCAGCTCAAACAGATCAGAAACCAGAATCCTCCTGTTCCCAGTGCTCTATCTCCAACTATTAGACCACCCTGTCTTCTCTGGATGGTTCAGCTTCCTTTGTTTTCCTTTTGGTAAAGTGTTTAAAAGACAAATTAAGAGGCTTGTTGGGACTCTATTGAAAAGCTCTTTCACACAGCAGATACTCAAGAAAATGCCAGAACTCTGATGAAGGTGATCTGTACTGAGAAGGATTTACAGTAACCACAGTGTGACTGTAGCCACTGAATTTGTATATCAATTTTAAACAGTTGGGATTACGTTTTCAGGCAGACACCAAATCAGCTGATAAAGCACTTGCAGCAATGCACACCATCTCTCTCTGCCTTCACAGTGTGTGTGCACACGTGTATTTGCTCTTGCCTGCTCTAGTCATGAATACACAAGTTCTTTTTCCTTAAATAGTATTTCCTGTATTTTAACCAAAAGACCTGAAGAACAACATTAAAAGTATACCAATCTCAATCTCATCTGTAGTACATAAATGTATAGCCTCTGCCACGTCAAGTTCCAGGTCTCAGTGTTTACCTCCCAGGAAAATAAAGGCCAGGCTGGGCTGAGAATAGCCAGCTCTCTGGGTGTGAGAGGTAAACTTGTAGTCAGAAGCTCAGCTCTCCTATGCCCAGTGGAACTGCTTTCTAGAAAAGTAAATTTCATTTCTGGCAAAGACTGATTTTTCCCAGGGATGAGTCTCAGACAGTCTTATCTGTCTTTCCACTCCAAGGGCAGCAATGTTTTCTTTCTCTCCCACAAAAAAACATTGAAGTAAACACATCTTTCACATAATGACAAATCCAAGGGACAACACAGAACTGCACACACAATTTCTTTCTGAAAAAAATATAAGAAAATGTGAGTGACACAAAATAGATGCTTCTGATACTGGCAGGCACTTGGGTATCCAAGGTCTGGAGATGCTGAAAGCATTTCTGCAGAACAGAACTACCCGTGGTGCACAGGGGTACGCAGCTAATCAGCTGCCATTAACACTGCATCCACAGAAATACCAGAAACATATGCTGCTCCTTATTCAGCTCTGTCATTTGTCTCAGCTGAACTCACTTGAGAATCTTTGCTGCAAATACATACAGGAAATAGGCACTTCCTAGCACTACTTTGATATGCTCCCTACCGTTCTCATCTTGAACCTTCACAGTCTTTCCCTGGAAATAAAATCTTACATGCATCTCAGCCCAATTTAGATATCTGTAGGTTTAAGATGGCTTAAGCAACATTCAGTGTCAGGCTCTTTAAGAAGAGTGAAGGTCAAAAATCAAAATTAATCAGAAGTGGATCCTCCATAGATCTTTTTTACTGTGTATATTTTTTCCCTTACTTCGTATCATACTGTTGGAAGGTTTCATCCTAGCCAGACTGCATGCAATCAAAATAAAAGGATTGCTTGTAACTAGTGAAAATAGCTTTGTAACCTAATATATTAAAGCATCGTTCAGAAAACCCATTCTGCCAAGTACACAGAAAGCATAGAAAAACTCAGGTTACCTGTAATGAGTCCCTTCTCTGCACTCACATAGAATTGTTCCCAGTTTTCCTATTGGCAACTTGGAGAGCTTAAACTTTCATCATCCACCTGTGCTCAGACTTTTAGTAAAGTTTTTTTATCGTCTGTTCTTCTGCTAACGGCATGAAGCTTCAGGATCTGAGTAAACCAGCAAATTGTTATTAGAAGTGAAGAAAAGATCAAATGTTCCCTCTTACATAAGGCATACAGTCTCTGCTGGCCTCACATGAGGTTCGCTGGTACTAGCCATTAAAATGCTGTCACACTTCTGCTGAGACAGGTGAGCCCAATTCACTACTGCACTTGACCTTGTCTGTTGAACTTCATTCCCTTCTTCTTACTCTTTCCTTTCTTACATGTTAAAAGAAAAACCTGTAATACAAAAAAAGCCCTTTCTATTCATTTCTATACCTTTTTCTCAATAGCCCAACACTCAAATAAATTTTAAAATAACAATTAAATTTTCCCCAGTATGACGCAGTAGGGTCAGGGTTAAATATGTGACCTAATCAGTACCTTATGCAAAAAGGAACAAATTAGACATGTTATAAACCCTGACAGTCTCTAAAGGATGCTTTTTCAGCATCTTTGAATGGTTTTCTTTGAACATTTGGCAATGTTACTTGACAACTGCAGCTAGTGGAAATTAAGCAGCTGAAATGTATAGGGTAGGAAGCTCCAGTAAGCTAAAAGCATCAACATTTAATTACTGAAATATGCTGCCTGATCCAGAAAAGGCCTAAAAGCTGAAGCTATTGCACTGCATAGCTCACTCAGCAAAGCACACAGCTGGTCTGTAAAAGTTAAGAAATTCACATGGCTTCTGGAATAGTTTAGAAAATTGGCTATAAATCAGAACAGATTATTTAATTAGGAAAAATGAAAGAATTAAGTTGAGAAGAATAAAGACAAATCAGAGGAATGCACAGATTAATCAACAAGTTATAGTTTCATCACCAAGAGATGACCTTGTGGGGGAAACCTGCCTGGTGACTGAACAGTAAAAAGCAACTGACAATGCTGAACTAAGAAAGTATTTGCATAGTATAGGGTTTTCCTTAAATAAAGTGCAGTGCAGGGAAGCAGGTACAGGCAACAGCAAGACAATGACTTTTCCTTTTTCTTTCTCCATGCACTGAAAAGAGATATGATGTCTGAAAGACCTTAATGCTTTTATGAAAAGAGATGCCTTCCAAACTCAAGGGCATTGAACTCCATTATATGTGATATCCTTGATTTTATTACTTGGACAGTAAGTGAAGAGTCTATGTAGGACATGAGAATTTTGTTTGCTTCTTTTACATTTACACATTTAGCATTGTATAGCAATTGCCATATCTTGGAGCACTGGCCAAATGTTAGTGATCTAAAACATCAGAACACTCTTGTAGAAGTCAACTTGTATTCTGTCTACAAAGGTAGGCTCGGAAAACCAAAGGATCTGCCAGAGCATAACAGATGGGTGAAAATGCTCAAAATAAAACTTGAAATTGATTCTCAAACCCAGAAATTATAAATGACAATATAAGTCCTCTTAAGGCACAAGTTGACCAAAAATTAATAATGCCATATTCAACACAGCTGTTTGAAGAACATGTATATTTAGGCAGAATAGAATTTTAATGATCAGAAACATTGGGTTTGTGGAAAATCTCTCACCACATAAAAATGGTCAAAACCTCAGAAAGGTCAAAATCACAGAGAGGACCAAAAGTTCATTGTTCATCATAGAATACTTACACTGAGAGTAGCATCCACTATATAAGCCATCAGGTTAGGCACATATCAAAAGTGATTTAGCTTGGGTCTGCTTGTTTATGAGATTATTATGGTATCATTGAAGAAAACTGAAGGTCTCTACAGCTCAGAATTCAAGCCATGTCTCTGTAATATACCAGGAACACCGATATTTGTACAAACTTCTGAGGACTGAATGTCTCACAGCCATGTTTCTTCACATGTTCTCTCTCTTGCTTGCTTCCTTTTATGGGTCAAGACCTTCTTCTGAAATTCATTTAAAAATAGATTACATGGAAATACCAGGAACATTTTTCTAAAATAAATCTTGACCTAAGATGAGTTTTGATCAAAAACTGCCATGAGACTGAGTGAACAAATCAGACATCCTTAAACTATCGTCAGTGATTTTTTTCTGCAACCAAGATCTACTGTCAATGTTTTTTTTTGGGCAGCCAAGATCTAGACCCTGCCCTCACCACAGCTAGCATGCATTGAGAAACCAAGCTACCGACTGTTTTGTGAATGAGTTGAAATACTCTTTTCAACATCTTAAGATTTATTTTGATTTTAGTCATTTCATTTGAGAACCCTAAGAGGAAATGCCATTTCCAAGTCTAAATGAACAAACTAAAGTCCAGTTCTTTTTATGAAGACACGGAAAGCAGGGGAAGGGGAGGGAGGAAGGTCTAATAAGTGGGATGTCTCCCACCAGGAGTCCACAACAATGCGTCTCCCTCCTCCTAACTTAAAATGAGAAAAGGAGTCTTCTAGATATTACACTTGCCACCTTCTTTACAAGTTAAAAAGAAAGTAACTATCCAAAAAGAAGAAAATGTAGAAACTTCTTCACAGTATATTTCCCAGACAATTATTTTCTTGTTATATGTTAAACACATGCGTCTTCCATATGGAATTTAATTGTCATATCAAGCTATGTGCACATACAAAGTAGAACTGAAGGAGCTGACTGACTTTATTTTAAGTGAATTTTTCTTTTACAGTTCAGTGTAACTGGAGGTAGATGCAATATTAAGTTATTTTCTTCCAGTGGTTTGAAATAATAGTAATCTATGAACATTAGGACAGAGTAGTGGAGATTGGAATCAGTTGTTTAAACTTAAACCTACATAAACATGCAAATGAAACAACAACAACAACAACATCACAGCAGGTTATATGACGATTGATTGTCAGTACAGCATAGTGCAGATCTTCTTGGAGAAAAGGCTGTTTATGTGTTGTCAAAATAATAAAACTAGTACTGCAAAAAATTTATATGTATGCTACTTGAAAAAATATACAGGATTCAGACACAAAGTATTACAACTATGCCGTTCATATTATTTCCCATATATCTCAAACCATCAAAATCAAGTTGAAGGGAAAGGGCAAGAGTCTGCAATCTGCTGTGCATGAATATACTTCTGATATACTTCTGTGGGCAGGCAGGAGGTTCCATTTCATATGAAAATGGACACTGCCATTGTCAGGACTTTTGCCTTAATCAAGCCTATTGCCTCACTTTCAGAGCTGTTAAATTAGTCCTCTTCAGTAGATGCCTTTGTGGGAGTAATGGAAGCTCCCAGCAACTTCAGTTTAAAGTATTTTTTCACAATTACATAACACTATTATTTGGTCCATTCAACAAAGAAGTGCTCACTAACCTGTAACTGGAGACAAATACTAATAATCAGACAGGACTTTGCTGTGGTTTATTAACAAAATTATGTAGTAGTGCCCTTTTCTAGATTTGCAAAGGAGCAAAAACAGTCTGGTGCCACATAAATGCCAAGAACTTATTTTTATCAATAAAGAGGAAAACCCTTTTAAAATAAAATCTGTGGTGCTTTTTTAAAAAAAAAACTCTGACAAAATTCGTTGAACAGATGGATCATTCAAAATGCAGATACTTCTATAAACTAAAACACTAATATATAGCTGCACATATGACCATACATTGCAGTCTATCACAGATAGATGCTCAAGAACAGCTTAGAAAGAAAAAACAGTTTACGTGTTCTGTGTTTCCTTGGTGCAATTTCTTGACAGGTGCATAAAAATTTGACATTAACTAAATCAACAGATTTAAGCAAGTACTAATTCAAAGACCACAAGTAATTTTAGTGGAACACGTGAGACTCCTTAGCGGCTTTAAGATAAGCCTATCCTGATGCCCTCAAATCAGTAGACCTATAATGTTCTGCCTCTGGCAGTATGGAGTCCATTTCAGGAAATTAAAGATGCCAAGTAATAACTGACCTCTTTCTTAGCCTTCCCTACTAAGAACAGAAAGCCTCCTAAATGAAGTTTACAAGAAAGCTGTAGGCAAGTCTCACTCATCACACAGATGTGATAGTCCTTTTAAAGTCAACAGGCAGGATTAACCTTTGATCCCTAATATACAGAATACATACAATGGAACTTTCACCCGTCTTAGAATGGGAATTGTACTTCCTGGCTAACAAACTGTGAATATGCTCTGTAATGCACAACACGTATTAAATTTCATTTGTCTTCTTCGTTAAAACCCAAATATAGCATTCAGTATGAATTTAAGTACTTAACGTACGAAACTGATTTATATAGTATCTGAAACTTTACAAAATAGTACTAAAGTAGTCAATAAAAAGATCAGGTTTAGAATATTTACATTTTATACATAATTTCCCCCTACTTACAATTATTAAATAATCTTCTGTGGTTTTCCTAGTTTTAGGGAAAAGCTTTTAATAACTACAATCTAATTTTGAATTACTTTCAAATGGCTTTTTACTTGAACAGAATTTTAGCAAAATGACATCTCCAATGTGAAACATTAGCCCTAGGTTTTCAGTAGCAGTTCTCTCTCTCTCTCTCCCCTGCCCCGTGGTTTATAGCTGTTTTATAACGCAATCCTGTTTTCTATAATAAACAGCGGAGATCTACAGAAGAAAATGGCACAGTATGGATGGAAACATTATATTCCCAACACTTAAATCCCTTGATGTCGTTTGGCTTCTAGAATATCCAGTTTCTTGATAATTTATGTTATTCTTCCAGTACTTTCAAGGAATCACAGATTCAATACTTATTTAGATTTTTGTGTCATCATTTCCTGAAGGTACTTCACAAAGACTATCACCATCTGTGCTGAAATCATCATCATCGTCATCATCGTCAGAATCAGCCAACACTTTACTTGGTGACTTCTTCAGTCTACTAAAACAAAAATACATGCCTTTGTTATTAAAACTGCACATCTACATGCAGAACACTTATGCAAAGCTTAAAACATTGACAGGATTTAAATTTTTAAAGGATGTCAAAGAAACTTGTGCTCCAATAGAGGTAGTTTATCACAGACTACATCTTACATGAAAGAAACATGCAAGAGAATGAAGGTCAATCTATCATATCTGCAAGCACCTCTAACTGAAGTCACAGAAAGGGGAAACTAAACCTTGCACACCGAGATCTTCAAAGATGGCTGAGGAAAACATCCACAGGATAGCTGTGCTTCTCAGTCATTAGCAGGAATTTTTTATTACTATCAATTATAAGAGTGTCAAGTCCCACCACCTTTTTCCATTTTTTATTCCCTGACTCGATGACTTTAATCCGCAGTCAGATCTTGGAAAGAAGGTTTGGGCACCTAGAGCACCCCGGGAAGAGTTAGAGAACATTTGTAGAGAAAAGAAATGCAGATGAGTTTCACAGGTCTCCCTCTTAAACTCTGTCTGCTTATGTTAAATTTGAAGTTTGTTAGAGGAAGCCCTCAGTTTATGGACTAAAGGAGCAAGAGATCAATCTTGTGAGTGGGGTGTGGTACATAATTGTAAGGTCTGACAAGTCATCCTACCTTAATTCCTTCTTTGCAGCATTAAGCTGTCCTTGCAATTGTTCATTCACGTCTAGTTGTTCTTCCAGTTCTCTCTGAAGTTTCTTTTTAGCACCTTCCAGTCTGTCTATTTCTTCTTCAGCTTCTTCAACTTGACGTTTCATTGCTTTCAAACGCAAACTCAACTGAAATATTTACATGTCAGCTGATTAGACTATTTTAATAAAGGAATTTTATTCTTCCAGCATCTATGAGAGGGAGAATAAAGACACAACTTTGCCAGTGTAGTGACACTGTAATCCTATGCTTCAGAAATATTTGAAAGTCAGCATTAGACTTCAAGAAAAGGGATGGGATTATCATTTTTTAAGAAGAAAAAAATGGCAACAAGCAAACATAGCTTTGGTAGAGTAAGACAGTATTGTGTCATAGCAAGATCCAGCTATCAATAAGGGAAAACTGAGGCTATTAATGTGTCTAAGTTAAGCAACTTTACCAAACAGATACTATAAAGTAAGTTTTAAAAACCCGGAGGATTTTAAAAGATTGTTCCCTTAACAGATGTCTGCAATTTGAAACATACTGTTCATTCTCTAGGCAGAATATTAACCAACTCATGTACTGAAACAAACCATGTTCCAGCAAAGAATCAACAAAGACCAGACAGGAATGTTGGAGAACATTGCTATTAGAGTATCAATGTATGCTTAATACTTATAGCCTATATTTAATAAATAGCTTCTTTCTTTAAACAAAATTTTTTGGTGGCAAAACAATATATTATTTGTTGGTGTATGTATTTATAGGTTCCGTATGTTGGTGTATATATTTCTAGGATCATATACTGTATGTTATTTGCTTTATTTCTTAAAATGATTATAGCTTGCTTCTGTAAGTGCTTCCTTTTCATAATTTTAGGAACAAGTACGATTTAGTACTAGACAAAAGAACGTGATGACAATGGGAACAGTGAATCTCACTAAATTCATAAACACAGAGTAATCAGTATCTACCTATATTCTTCTTGTATCTTTTATATATGATGATTTATGCTAGTAGGATTAACATCAGATATTTGCCTATCAGTCTTTCCCTCTACCTGGTCCTTTTGATCAGTCAATGAGAGATGTTCATCATCTACTTGCAACATTAACTCCTTCACTTTTCTCTCAAGTCTGCGGTTACTTAGTTGAAAATTAGCTCTATCCCTAGAAAAAACAAAACAAACAAAAGACAGGCTTGTGAAAAAAGGAACTGCAATACTTCCAACCCTACTGACATAGGTCCTTAGCAATCTTCTAAGAATGAAATAAATACTAATGGCCCTACTTTGATTTACTGATTCCATGCAACACATTAAGAAATTTGTTCAAAAGCATGAACCACTAAGGGGAATTTCTTCTGTCTCCAGAGCAAAATTTAGAAAAAAAAATACATTCTCCCAAGACTAAGCAATGCAGTGAACGTGAAAATAGAAATATTAACTATAGCTAAACACTTCCAAGTGTGTTACTGATATTAGACATTGATAAAATAGTGAGGTATGGAACCATGTTAGCATTGTGCTCAATTTTAAATTTACAAGGCAACTTCTAGTGTGTTCAGTCAAAAAGAAAATTTGCAATACTTGTATGAAACAGCAACCATTTTAATTTGGTGCTCATGAGGAAAAAAAAGATAAGCAAGTCAATTGTATTAGACTTAATAGTAGCAAAAGGCCTATTAACAAACATAAACATGCACGTTTTGTTCTTAACATAACTAGTTTCACCTCTCTTCATTTTCAAGTCGTTCTTCTAGCTCTGTGATCCTTGCTTCCATTTGAGCAACAAGTCCCTCTTTACTGGATCGGTAAGAACCCTCTAGGTGAAGAATTCGGCTCTTCAAGTCCTTGTTCTATAGTCGGAACATACTTGATTACTACATACATGCTCACATGGACAAGTATCACCTTAACAGAAAATACATTTCTCCAGGCAAACATATAGTGATCAGTGTATTTTTAATTTATAAATATGGAAAAGGAGAGTCAGTGAGATTTTACTGTTTACTACAAACATCTTCTACTACTGTACTTTATTAAAAAGAATTTAGTGTTAAACTTCATCTAAAGTTTTAGACTTAAAGGGACCCTTGAACTGCAGATGGTTGCAAGCCCTTTCCAACACCATTTTTTAATATGCTAAAATTTTTCAAATAGCATTGGATCTGTCTTATTTTCCACGCAATTCTGTATTCTTCCCCTGTAATTCACTGGTACATGGCTAAAACAAGTAGACAAAGAAATTACTTGCAACCAATTCTGCTTAACTATATCAAAGATATTACTGTGGGGTTTTTTTCCCCCTTAACTATCCAATGCTACCCCCACTACACAGTCTAAAAGACTTTGCAAGCTGCTTGATTTGTAAAAGCAAACTTTTTGCTCAGATTTACACTTTCATTTTTGTGAGGCTAGGTGATTTAGGTTTTCAATGGGGACCTAAAACTAAAGTTGCCAGAAAAAAGATTATATAAGGAACAGAAAATAAAGCTCTCTGTTACAGAACTTCAAACCACGATCTCAGATCTCAAACACTAAAAATGCAATGATAGAAATGTCACAACTGAAGTATAAGGATGTACATGGGATATACCAGTAGGTGGCATTCTTTTTTCTCAAACAATCAAGATGGGATTTATTTTACATAATTTAAGGCACAAAATCAGGCGTCTTGTATAAACCTGTTCTCTAAATTCCCATTACAATCTGTTTTGCATTCTTGAGATGGTCAATAGCAAGACTTGCTAAGATTGCTTTCCTCTGGATCTCAGCTTGGGGCTATGACAGTAATCCTGCTTTCAAAGACCACTGAGATGCCAAAAAAAAAAAAAACGCTGCAAAAAGCTAGAAAGTATTTTAATGTACTTTCCATCACAGACATTGAAACATATAAGTAATATTCTTTCCTAGACAACAGAAAGTAGCAGTTCTCTATCAAATCTGTATCTTTTCTTTCAGAGGCATGTAATTTCTTCACTTGTTTGCTCCTACAGAAGAAAATACTCAACTAAATTCACAATTGCTTGAAATGACTACCTACCTTCAACAGTGTTCCTGAAGTACTGTTAAGACTTTAAAGAACAACTCCTCCAAAAGTGATCAAAGGATTTATAGCTAAACTGAATAACAATGTCTTTGATATTCTATAGTCTTTTCTGTATATGCACTTTTAAAAAGTTCCTATATTGATATCTCAGTTTTATTCCAAAACACGCATACCATATCAAGTGTCACATTTCTTATTTTTCATGTCTTTGATCCTCAAATGTATAGACAGAATTTGCGTGGTAGAAAGATGCCTATACTCACTACAACAAAAAAGTCTTATAATATTATACAAACAGATGTATGCACAGTATGAGGGTTTAGTACATGCATTATACATACTGTTACAAACATCAAGCTAAATGTGGGGTACAGAAAGAAAAAATACTAAGAGAAGACTTAATTCAAGATTATAACATTTTCTTTTGAGTATCAGTATTAAGATACTCATGTCTTTTAATCTGTTCTTACTAACGCATAATTCCAGCATCACATTATGGCGGCATAGTACCAGCTACCAAATACTGTACTCCTTAGATGCTTATTTGAACTTCCTAATGAAGGCTGATACCCAGCCTGTTATCTCACTAGTGTGATGATATGCCAGCCTTAATTACCTGTCTTTCCAATGAAATTTTGTCACATTCCAAGTCTTGCTTTATAGCTCTTTCCTGAAGTAGCTCTGTCCTCATTTGTTCAATCTATTACAGAATGAAAAGCCAGAAATTTTAATACGAGATTTAATTTACATTTATCTATACGATACAGTGTGTATGTATATATGTACACATATACATAAAGGACATATTTATGCAATGAGAAAAAGTTTGCTCTTTCTTAGAACTCAAAACGTACATGTGATTGTAATTCTAAACTTCCATCTGAAATCTTGGACAAAATTCTCCACTTCAGGAAGCCTGTGTTATTCCCAGTGCTTATTCTAGGCATTTTCCAGCCAGAATGGGTATTGTTAATGTTCAACGTATATATTCTGTAGCAGGGAACTGAACTCTAAAATGTTGCATGAGAGATGTACCATGAGGCAAGGAACTGAGGTCTGAAATCACAGCAGTCTTCAAATACCTTCTATAGTTGTTTTCTTCATACTTAAGCCTGAAGCTCTGAAATGGCACCTTACCTTTAAGCTGCTAACTAGTCTACTTTAAAGTTTCACTTCATTAAACACAAACTGGTAACTGCAGAGAAACACCCAGACCTCAGTGAGACATGCTATAGACAATTGCAGTTTTCTATGTCTGTAAAAATAGTAAAAGCTCTTTTTCAACAGACTCTGACGCATACTGGATATGAACATTGCTCCCCTCCTCCAGTCAATTTTACGTCTGTCATACCAGAAGAGCACCTACTCTTCTGGGTATTATTTTGTTGGTTTTATTAAAACAGAACTTTAGCTACAGTTTCTGTAAATATTTCAGTTGCATATTCAACAACCAAAAGGAAAGTATATTCTCCATCTGTAAGATGTTAAAAACTACCTGGTAGATACAGAATCGAGATAAGAATACAGAATTAGTTTATCTCACTATCGGACTTGACTGGAAAAAAATAATAATTTCTGAGGATCAAAGAGAAACTCTGAACGGCTTAACAGCTGCTACTGAAACTTTGCAGCTAAAGGAAAAGTCTGTATTGCCCAAATACTTTTCTTGCGTCTCATTCCCACTGAGGCCGCCCTCAAGTCTTTACAAATGCTTTTGCAGGCATAGCTAATGTTACTGCAGCATTTGTGCTATTCACTGCACATTTACTATGGTTAATATCACCTTGGGAACACAGTGAACACCTATGCCAATTACTGTACCTGCAAAAAGACTGACAAAGGTTTCAGTGGCCACAGCATTCTTTCCTGCTTTACAGCAGTTATGTATGAACTTGCATAAACACACCATCACAGTTAAACAGCTCTAAGTTACAGATTTATTCCACTAAAGGTCTTTCAAAAGCTGTTGGGAATTCTTGCATTAAAAAATTCTGCAGGCAATGCTAAGAATGTGAAGGTTAAACAAGTACAGCACATTAAATTTTACCTTAGGCCTTTTTTTTTTTTACCACATTCCAGTATTAAAAGATGTATTTTGAGTTAATCACATCTTTAACAAAAGTCATTTGCACTGTTTCTGTAGCTTTGAAACAAATATAATACAAACAATGGTAGTAACGCATGCAGTTGCATATGTTATTGTCACAATATGGTTTCAGAACAGTAGGAAGCATTCCTGAAAACTAAGGTCATAACAGTTATCATAACACAAATGTTAGCACATGGCTGTGT